>NC_064922.1:582058155-582746905 GCF_023897955.1 Schistocerca gregaria
TTGTTTGATGATTTCTAATTCTGACTGGGGTATCCTGTTATTTTTTATTATTACACGGATCTGATCAGCTAGTCGTTGTTCTGTTAAAAATTTTAATTCTGGGTATCTGGTAATAAATGTTGTGTATACTTGTGATCTGTATCCAATTGTGTTGGTTCCTAAGTTTGTTGCTTGGTAATAACAGAACATGAGATGTCGGGTAACTTCATCTGACCATCTCATCCTCTGTCTTTGTGTTCCTTCCAGAGTGGTTGCAGTAAGCATATCCTGCAAAACACCTCTATTTGGATTTAAATCATTTTCCACGTGGCTAGCAGTGTCGTTATCATTGTGGACGGGCATAGGGTTCAAGCGTTGTCCCCGACCACGACAGCGCTTGTCCGAGGCTTCATTAGTTTTGTCCTGAACCAACTAATCACACTAAAAGGGGGGTTAGCCCTATTAGTGGTTTGTTCTTTTAGTCGCCTTTTACGACTGGCAGAACATACCAGAGGCCTATTCTTTTGCCTGGCCTCCACGGAGTTATTATTATTAAATACACATTTGTGAGTTAGTAATTCCTACCCAGCACCTCATACACATTATAACAGAAATTCTTTTACAGAATAGCAGGAGTTGTCGGGAAGAAACTTTTTATGCTTGTTTTGAAATTTTACTTTCCTGTCTGTTGGAAATTTTTCTCTCACTGGGTAAGTTATCAAAAATTTTAGTTGCAGCATTGTACACCCCCTTTTTGTGCTAAAGGCAACCTTAATGTGGAGTAATGAATGCATTTATCCTTCTGGTATTGTAATTATGTACACAATTCAAAAGGTTGAATTGCAGTGGATTGTTTACAACAAACTACAAGAAGGAACAAATCTACTGTGAAGCAGTTGTCACAGTGCCCAACTCCTTAAACTGATGTCTGCAAGATGATAGTGACTTATCACCACACATTACTTGTAAAGCACATTTTTGAGCAATGAACACTTTCTTTCTTAAATATGAGTTACCCCAAAACATTATTCCAAATGACATTATTGAATGAAAATATGTGAAACAGGTCTACCTACTGATTTCTCTCTCCCCAAGATCTGCAACTAATATAAGTGCAAATGTGTAGTGTCGGGATCAGTCAAATGGAAACAATCAATACAGTTGCTTGTTGGAAAATAGTTGACTCATTTGGTTGTAGCTTTTTTTAATTGGTTGAATTATTCTTCCATTCTTCTGAGTTAAACCATTGTATGGGAGCAACCAAATGGAAAAAAGTGAGTCAGTCAGTTGTAGCTTTACATGTCAGTTGGATTATTACACATTCATTTCTTTTGAGTGAAACCAGTCCATGGAAACAACTGAATCAAACCAGTTGTTACAATCCAGTGGTGTTTTGCATACTGACTGAGCTATTTATTCTTTCTTTACAAATGAAACCAGTCTTGAGTTTTCTGTCAGATGAAGCATGCATTCATTTGTTCATTCGAGTGAAATCATTGTTTAGTGGTTTAGGTGATTGAATTATCCAGTAACTCCTCTGAATGAGACCAGTCTGTAGTGCTTTCATTATGTGAAGTAAAGCAGTGGTACACAGTACAAACTGGGATACATATACCCCCAGAGGGCAGCCCCAACACTGGTGTATATGTTAAGACATCTCAGTGGGTACATCAAAGTTAAAATTAGCAATAGAATCACTCATTTAATTATGTACTGAAAGACTAATTGTTCTTTTCACCATTTAAAACTGATATACAGGCTGCTGGGCATAAATTTGTCCCAGGTGCAATTAACAACATGTAACAAATAAAACTTCATTGGGAATACAAAGCTGAGCTAGTATAAAAGTTCTGTTAGATATACGTGCAGAAGAAACAATACGTGCTTGATTTTTGTGACTGTTTGCATTCCATTTTGCTGAAAACTTGTGATGATTTCCATTAATTATAAAAAATCTAACCTCTAAGCATCCCACACGCTCCACACCAGCAGAAGGCAGGGGGAGTCAGCCTTTTGCCACTCACACCAACCACCAAGCCATCTCCTCACACTGGCTGCATCCCTGACCCTGGCAGCAGCAGGAGCTGGTATGGAGACACCATGCACCTGCCCCAACGACCATTGCCCCCCCTCCCCTCCCCCATGGAGAAGGGTGAAAAAGTACGGGAGGGAAATCACTCAAACCCAGAAACTAGTGAAAACATTCATACGAGGGTGGTTTGAAAAGTTCTTGGAATCACTACGATAGGTCAGTGGTAGCACAAGTTGTTCACGTGGTATTCATTGGGCTGTTGCCTGTAAACACGTACCACGTCAGTGTTCTTGGAAGAGAGCTGTGGCGATGACATGACTCTATTCTTGTTCCTGTGTAGTGATTTGTGAAGATGGAAAAATCGAGATTCGAGCAGTGATTAAGTACTTCGCAAAGGAAGGTATGAAAGCAAAGGACATTCATGCCGATTTCCAGAATACACTGGGGGACTGTGATCTTTCATATTCAACTGTTGCCAAGTAGACAAATGAATTTAAATTTGGTCGGGAGAGCTTAGACGATGATCCGCACAGTGGTCGGCAAGATGTGTCGCTAATGCAGAAATCGTTATGAAAGTGCACAAAATGGTCCTGGAGGATCGCCAATTGAAAGTGTGTGAAATTGCTCACGCTTGCCAGATGTCGTCTGAAAGGTATATCATATTTTAACTGAATAATTAGAAATGAAAAAGCTATCTGCAAGATGAGTGCCGTGACTCTTGACGCATGCTCACACACACCTGTCTTCGCCATGTCAAAATTACACGAAGTAAGGTATGAATTGTTGCCACACCCTTATTCACTTGATATGGCTCCATCAGACTTCCATCTCTTCCCAAAACTGGAAATTTTTCTTGTTGGACGAAGATTCATTTCAAACGAAGAATTGATAGCCAGAGTTGACAACTTTTTTTGCAGGCCTGGAGGAAGCTCATTTTTGAGATGGGATGAATGCACTGAAACATCGTTGGACCAAGTGCATTAATCTACAAGGAGTCTACATTGAAAAATAAAAAAGTTTCAGTGACACAAGTACTTTTTGCTATTCCATTCCAAGAAATTTTCAAACCACCCTCATATAACTGGCATACTTGACAGGTACTTGTGTCACTTGGTTGTCTCACATTGAATGAAACCACTCAAACCTTATCAGTGAGTGAAAACATTCGTATAATGGCCACAAATGATGGAGACTCGTTTCAGTCGGTTGTCTCGCTTTGAGTGAAACCACTGAAACCCGGTGAATGAGTGACATGACCAGTGAGACTAGTTTCATTTGACTGAAAAAACTGACTGAAGGAAAGCACAATTGACTGGCCAGTCGGTTGTTGAAAAAAAATTGTTTGTCCCATCACTTCAAATGTGGCGGCACTAGGTTGTTTCTGGAGTACCAGAGTGCACTTTTTCCAGTTTAAATTTTCATTAATATGGACACCAAAGAATTTCGAAGTTTCCACCATTTTCCTCACTGTGTGTTACACTTATCATTGGTGTAATACCCCTACACGTGCAGAACTGAGTATGTTGTACCTTTCGAAATTGAGGGTGTGACCATTTGCAGAAAACCAGTCAATGATAGTTGTAAGAAACTTGTCATTTCTTTTGTTGCTGTATCTGTTCTTGGGTTGAGCACAATACTAGTATTGTCTGCAGAAAGAAGAAATTCTACTTGTTGTATACTAGACAAAAGGTTGCGTACATTAAGGAACAATAGCAGACCTAAGACGGAGTGTTAGGGAACCCCCATACATGATTTGTCTCCAGTCAGAATAATGTCCCTAGACTATGTTGGTTGAATTATTAAATTCAACTTTCTGTCTATTTGTGGATGTACATAAAGTTATCCTTTAGCTGGGTTACCATCAATCCTATAAAATTCCAGTTTATCTAGAAGACTGTTGTGATTCAACAGTCAAATGCCTTAGATACACCACAGAAAATACCATCTGGCTCTATTTGTTATTTAACGCTTGGAAAATTATGTGAGTGAACATGTGAATGGCATTCTCAGTAGAGCAACTCATCTGAAATTGAAACTGTAATTTGCTGAGGATATTACCATCACTCAGGTGAGGTCCTATTCTAGAATACATCACCTTCCCAAAAATTTAAAAAAAATGATATTGGTAGTGAAACAGGTCAGTACTTAGAATGAGATTTTCACTCTCCAGTGGAGTGTGTGCTGATATGAAACTTCCTGGCAGATTAAAACTGTGTGCCGGACCGAGACTTGAACTCGGGACCTTTCCCTTCCGTGGGCAAGAGCACTTGCCTGCGAAAGGGAAAGGTCCCGAGTTCGAGTCTCGGTCCAGCACACAGTTTTAATCTGCCAGGAAGTTTCAGGTCAGTACTTACTGACATCTAATAAAATTTCTTAAAGAAGGATTTAATGGCATATTTCAGTCTCTCTTGAAAATGCCTTAAATAAGAGATGCATTAAATATTTCAGGTAAGACGGGCTTTATTATAGGGGACCAAATCTTTAGAACTCTGTTGGAAACATCATCAAATCCAGATTACCTTTTATTTTTGAGAGAATATATACTTTTCTTAATTTCAGAAGATGGTCATACGACAGATGCTTTTTCAACATAGTGCTGTGATTTTTCTCTTGAACTCTTTGTTCCATTACTTTTTATCATATATAAGAAATTATTATTAAATATATTTGCTACCAGTGACTAATCATCTGATTTCCCAGAAACTTCACTCAGTGAAAGAGGTGTGAAAATGAGCAAACACATTTGTGGCAACATAAACTGCCAGTATCAACACAGGCCAAAATATCAGCTGCACCAACTATGGACATACACAGATGATCCAGAACATTATGACCACTGTCCACTGCAATGTTGGATGACACTTGGTGCATTGTGGGTATGTGACACAGTAACAAAGGGCACTTGACACTGAAAGAGGAACACACTATTGAAGAAATGGGCTGCAAGTGGGGAAATCTAGTTAGGTAATCGACTTTGACAAAGGGCAGATTATTATTGTTATGCAGGTTGTGAACAAGTATCTCAAAAATAGTGAAGCTGGTCGAATGTTTGCGTGCTACTGTTATGAGCCTCTATAGAAAGAGGTAGAAGGAAAGTGAAATTATCAATAGGCACTAAATGGTTGGACATCCATAATCCTCCACATAAAATGGGGTTCAGAGGCTTGTCAAATCTGTAAAGTAGGATAAATGGTGATCTGTGGCATCTCTGCCTAAAGAGTACTGCTGCTACATGCACAAGTGTTTCAGAGCAGATCATTCATCGTACACTGTTGAACATAGAGCTCCACAGCAGACCACCCCTACATATTCACATGTTGACCCAATGACATAATCAATTACGATTTCTGTGGGCATGGGACCATTGGGGTTTGACCATCAATCAGTGGAAATGTGTTGGCTCTTTTGAGTGAATCACATTTTTGCTACATTAGCTCGCTGATTGTCTCTTACTGTCATTGAGGTGAACAACAGCTTGAAACATGCAGTGGGCCATGGACACAGTATTATACTATGGGAGACATTTTCCTGCACTTTCATGGGGTCTGTGGTAGTAACTGAAGACATGCTAAAAGCTGTGAACCACCGGCATCCAGCCATGTTTGATGTCTCAGAGCCAGAATCCTGCTACAGTGATGGGAGGAGCATTATAGTGAATTCACATTGATGTTTTGGTGAGCAAATTTGCCTGATGTAAATCCTATAAAACTCATCTGGGTCACTATTGCGCACCATCACTGCATATGCAAATCAGTGGCCTGTAAATTGTGTGAATTATATGACTAATGTGTAGACATCTAAAGCTGCGCATCTCCATAAACCTACTAACAAATTGTTGGATCGCTGATATGCAGAATCAGTAATGAAATTTGTTCCAACGACCGATCTTACCTAATAATCTGGTGATCATAATGTTATGGCTCATCAGTGTTGTTTCTCTATAGCTTAAGTTCATGACCTTTGACTGCCAGTTCCCACATGTCTCTCTAACAGTGTGTATCATGATAATTTTTCTTGTACATGTTCCGTTTATGTTCATGGCAATAAAGTGTGGAATACTTTGACAAGGTGTCTGAACATCATTCTACTTTGACCCCAGCTACCTGTTATTCCCACATTGGTGGCACGAGAACACAGTACATTTGCCATGTATTTGAGGGATACACAAACTGCCACAAGGACAATGGATACCAGTGATCAACAGGGAATTTTTGAACCTTACATAGGACTCGAAAGTGTTCTTCACAGTCTACATGGTGCAACGAGTGATTTGTGATACGTCAAATAAGAAAGTGCGAACAAGAGTGACTTCTTCCACTCTCCCACATGTACACTTGAAACTCTCATTCAGATGTGGCACCAGCTGCCACCACACACCACAATGGATCAGATCAACTCACCTCCTATGGAACACTATATGGATCCAACACCATCCTGCAGGACGCAAGTGTTCATATGCAACACCACTTGTTCGGCCCATCCCACCTCCCCACTGAGACGTGCTATCGCGTTGGGCTCTCGGGCAATGAATCTGTTCCCACCTAGCAGTGGTGTGTGGCTGGCTGAGCCATGTCAGAACATTTCTTAAGTCCCTACCGCATACAAGCAATGTGGTTCCGTACAACACTACCCCCGGATATATTCGAGTATTAACCTACAGACACCTTCCCTACATCATCTCGACAACATCACGTATGCCTCCTAAACTGTCTCAATTCTTAGAAGATTGACGTCATACTGGTTTGTTATCACTGAATTCGTTTTCACTACACACAGCACATTTGATAATACCTCAAAGTAACCTTGCTTTATCGTGTCATTTAGGCAAATGCACCACCATGATCAGTCGAGGCAGCCAAGACCCCTGAACAAGTACTTCGAGCCAACCACGTGGGACACTTAAACAGATGGTCACCTTTGCAGTCATGACACATTTTGCAGACCACATTCGATCCCTCACAATTCCCAACATTTCACTGTGAGCCATACAGTCAAGCAAATTGCCACATGAAATCGAAGCTGTGCTACTATGCAATGAAGGACTCCCATTGGACCACAAATTACTATTACGTACAAGATGATCACACCAAACAGCACACATGCTTTGCAAAATGGCCACCCACACTACCAGATGCTATCGGCACTACATACTGCAGACAGTCATGTTGCATACCAAGTTGTCAGATGGCTTCCAAGTGACTCTGACCTCTTTCGGGGTTACCTGAAAGCCAAGCATTAGAGCAGTGGCAGCCATCTTGCCCTCTTGAGGACACCACCACCGAACAACGCCAACCTCACCCGAGGCTCCCCAAAATGTCACACATGGAGCAGTGACAGTGATCTTACCTCCATACCCAGCACGCCACAACCATCTGCTACTGTATCTTCCCTATGATGCCTGATGCCACAGTGGCTGGTTATCAACCCCAGCTGGCCACACTACATCACCCACAGGTGACAACAACAGATGGCGCGATGCCACCTGTGGTGGCGGTGCACGATGCAGGCAACAAACTGTGCAAGTGGTGCTGGTTTCACACCTATTTTGGCACCGTTACATTCAAGTATTGCCGTACCCAAAACACTCCCACAACCTTCATTAGGCCTCAGAAGCCACATCATCATGCCTGGTGAACTAAACCAGTTTGTGTGTCTCACCCACCCATTGGCAACAACTCCAGGCTCTATGTAAAACATCATCACACCAAACAGCACTTTCTTTGGTGGACTGGAGGTTGGAAAGCAGTGCAATCCCTGAAGATCACCCTCCTCACACCCCCAACCATGCACCTACACTAGAAGCAGAGAATGGATTGATCATTCTCACTCAGGACATTGACCTCGGCAGTGGTCAATCCTTCACATGGACATTTCTGTGTGCCAATGTCAACGAGCCACTGATTGGGGCCGATTTTGTATGTCAATTCCATCTCTGCCTGGATTTATGGAAGGAAGTACTGCTCTGCAAACAAAGTAATATCACCAGCAAGGGCACCATTGACCCCAGCTAGGCAACGGTATGAGGGCACCAATCTTTCAGTAGTATGCAGGCTCCAAGTGCTACAATCCCCCACTAAGAAACAACTGACAGCAACCAACCAACCAGCAGTACATTGACAAAAGGAAAGAACACCTCGCACTACCGGAGGAAAATCACCCCTTTAGTGGCTACTGCACAAGTGTCAAAATCACGTTAGTGGAGGCAGAATTACAACTTAGGACCCTTCAGACGTTACCTATCATCATTGCAAAACAAATACTGCCCTAGGACCAAAACCCAGTGGCCACATGCACGTGGTGAAAGACTTCAGTATCAGTGTGCAGCAATTCTCGACCAATCTTGGTGATGACAATGAGTACTGTCATCTCAATGAACCATTGACTCAGACGCTGCGCACGCTGGATTCCACTGACATTACTGACAACATGCCAGATGCCCCTGCTGCAAAGAGGCAGTGGATTCCATCCAACATTGAATCGATCTGCTCAAGTCTTCAACGCCACCTCTTACCAACAACAAACGCTACGAATGAACACGTCAGTTAACAGTGAAACAAGTGACACTGCAGTCAGTGTTTGTTCAACAAGTGACTACGCAAACATGTCTGCCCCCTGTACACTCCCCCCCCCCCCCCCCCCCCTCGCAACCTCCTACCTGATATGTTATTACTGACAACATGAGGCACAGAAGAGTAACATTGGCATATCACCAAAGCCACTGTAGATGAGTTGTTTAACTCGGGCATCATCTGCCCATTAAACAGGCCTTGGGCTTCACCAATGCATATGGCCAGCAAAAAGAACGGTACCTATCAAATGTGCAGGGATTACAGAATCCTTTCCCTATCGATACCCAGTACCCAACATTCAGGACTTTTCTCATGCATTATCCAACGCAATATTGTTCAGAGTCATTGACTTCCAAAAGGCATATTTGCAAATACCAATGGTGACTAAAGACATTGCTAAAACTGCCATTATCACACCCTTCAGGTAATCTGAATGCCTATCTGTGCCATTCAGACTAAAATACACAGCTCAAACATGGCAGTGATTCACTGATTACACTGTACACAAATTCCTGTTCTATTTTACTTACCTGGATGATATTTTGATACATTGTTATGCCCCAAGAGCATGAAGGCCACATGACAGGTTTTTCATATCCTAGAACAATTAGACATAGTTATCAAAACCAAAAATGTGTTATGGTCAGTAGAGCCAAAAATTCCCTGGATTTGTCAGCAGGGATCAGGCCAACAGAAGAAAGGATGGAACAAATCCAATTCACTCCCAGGCCTCCTACCTATATAGAGCTACATAGATTTCTATGAATGGTAAATTTCTACTGACACCAGCCAAAACCCAGCCACCCCTCACCAATGCCCTTTCTGGAAGCAACACCAAAGGTAACTGAACTGTTTCATGATCAGAAGAAATGTCACAAGTTTTCAAGGCAATCGGTCACTACAGAGGACCGTGGCCCTAGCACACTCCTCACCAGTGGCTCACCTGTCAGTCACTGCTGACACTAGTGATACTGTCATCTGCACTGTCCTACAGCAAAGAGTTGATGCTGATACCAACCCCTGCAATTCTTTTCACACAAATTGAAGGGATTGCAAAAGTTGTAGTTCGCATACAACCGCACACTGCTTGCTCTCTATGAAGCAGTAAAATTTTGAGAGGAAACTGAGGGCCACCCTCTAACACTTTTCATTGACCATTGCCCCTTGGTACTCACCATTTGCAATCCTACTTTGGATGTATCACCTCACTGCTTCCGGCTTCTCAACCTGATACCTCAGTTCTCAACAGACTTCCAGCATGTGGACAAAGAGGAAAATTTAGTAGTGGATTAGATGTTCTGTACCCACACCATCAATATCCTACTCAACTACGAGAATCTAGCGAATGTGAATGAATATGATGAAATCTTAACGTGTGCTCTCGAATAACACCAACATAGGTTGACAACTTGAACAAATAAAGCTCCTCAGATCTCACATCAAAGTTTGGTGTGACAAATCACAGGTAAGACCACGCCCACTGATCCCGCTCAAGAAATCAATTTTTGAATGCCTTTTAACATGTCACAACCTGCGGTTCGCCCCACTATGAGGCTCATAACAGAACGTTTTGTTTGGTTGGGAGTTAAACCAGACTACACGAAATAAGCGAGGACATGTTTTCTGTGCCAGCGCAGCAAGACTAGACAGCACACATCGCCTCCACAAGACGACTCCATGGTACCTAAAGGACACTTCTAGCATGTATACTTTGACTTAGTTGGCCCTCTACCTGAGTCCAAAGGCTAAAAATACGTCTTATCCGCCATCAACTACACAACCCATTGGGTGTGGGCGGCCCTTTACATGACATAGCAGCCAAATCAATGGCATAGGCCTTCATTAATAGCTGAATTTCCCTTTTCAGTTCCCCCTATCCATCACAACCCACCAGGTCTGGCAATTTTAATCCACCCTCTTTGCTGAACTGTGCAAGCTCTATGACATGCAATGGTTCCATACAGTGACCTATCACCCACAGAGCATCAGATTAGTGGAAAGATGGCATTGCACTTTGAAGGCGTTCTTAACATGCCATGACATGCAATGGACTGACACTCTACCATGGGTTCTGCTAGGCAGCCAAGCAGCATACAGAGATGACCCGTCATCAATTGTAAGGTGTTGTACGGCAAATGCCTTACCCACCCAGCAGACTTTCTCTTGCTGTCTTAACCACTTACAATGCGGGGCTACTTGCATTAGTACACAACATCCGATGTCACGACAACTCCCTCATACCTCCCAAGCATGCCCAGGGTTACGACCAATCACCATTCACAAGGGGCTAAGTGACTGCTCTCATATCATGCTACGCAATGACACAGTTCGTGCTGCACCGGTCAATACAAAGCACTCCAATGGGTGGTGGCAAACATTCTCAATACTGCAGACGGACAAACCCTCAACCGTATTCGGCCACTTGCTTAAACTGGCCTCGAAGATAACAGCACAGGAGAACACTGACCTCTCCAACCTACTAGCTCAACCTCCCCCACCCCCAACCTTTGTGGTGTGGATGTTCCCCCAATACAACAACTTCAACATCAGTATTGGGGACTCTTCCACATGACACAAACATTCACAGCAATAATGTATTGAATACTTCACCAAGGTGTCTGTACATTATTCCTCCTGACCCCAGTTAATTCAGAGAAAATGATGGTTAAAGTTTTTGAGGTACTTTATCTGCCTTTTAGTGCATAGTGTCGCAACTTCACACTTTTGCATCCTGTCTTCAAAACCTGACTATTGTGTTTATTTTTGTTTTCCATTTATCCACCCCACATCCATAGAAGATTACAACATGAATGTTTTACAATGTATGCTAAAGTAATGTTTTCCTTATTCAACTATTTGTCTGCTGGTGAATAAATAAAAAAAAATTAAAATTAAGAAAATTATTTGGAATTATTTTTGGTGAAATTGCTGTACTGTATCATAATCAGTTATAAAGTGCATTTTTTGAAAAATGATCCATTATGCATGGTTTGCAATGGAATTATTTTGAACACATGAAATCCTCAGAAATCGGAAACTTTGACAGTCATTTTCTCGGGAACAGTTGAGTATCTGTTGATAAATTAAGACATGTTTTTGCTTGTTTTGACCCTCTTCCACTCAACAAAGTTTCTGGGAAACCATGTGATGGCACTTCCTGTATTCTCATCATCAGTTCAATAGTGATGTTGTCAGTGGCTAGATGTCTAATCTCTCGTTATTCTATACAGCCTTAAGTCTATTGTCAAAATAACTTATTTCTGACAATGTATGCACATTCTTTGATTTTTAAATAACTTTTCTTAGTAATTTTGATTAGTTCTTGTAGTGTGCAATTACTGCAGGATCTCCACTTGTCTTTGCCAACATACGTATTTCCCTTTCAAAAGATAATTTAATCTCCTAGAGATCCATACTTTTTTTTCACGGATTTTTAAAGTCATCCTTGATTAGCTTATGTGGAAAGCTGTTTTTACATAATGATAGGAATTTATCATGGAACAGATTGATTTTATGATGGCATCTGGTTTCATGATGGGTCATCTCCTTTGCAGTATTCTTCAAAACTACTGTCCGGGAGTCAATTATTCTAACTGGTTTCCACTGGGGAGTATCAACAATGTGACTACCTTACTTATCCTAAGTAACGATGAATCATGATCAAAGAGAGCATTTGTTGCTGGGTAGACAGTATTTTCTTGCTGTTAGCTTAAGAAAGAAAACATTATCAATTATGGTCCTACTATTTTTATCAAACTGTGCTGGAAAGTTAATTACCTAGTTCAAATTGTAGGATCCAAATAAGATTTTGTATCACAATGCTTTATAAAATCTACATTGAAGTCACTATTAACTGCTTGCTTCTGTCCGACAGATAGCATAGTAAGGAATCAAAATTCCTCATAAGCAGTTTAAAATTTTCCAGTAGGGATCTACATTAATGGGAAAAGAATTGCAATACCAAAAAAGTAATTAATGTAGAGTAATGATATTTGTGGTGTGAGCATTATCTTCTTGGAAAACACCCCCTGGAATGCTGTTCATGAATGGCAGCAAGCAGGTCGAATCACCAGATTGACATACAATTTTGCAGTCAGGGTGTCTGGGATGACCACGAGAGTGCTCCTGCTGTCATGAAATCACAGCCCAGACCTTGATGCAGGTCCAGTGTGTCCAAAACAGCCATCACTGGCACCGAGGCAGAACTAGCTTTCATCAGAAAACACAACAAATCTCCATCCTGCCTTCCAACGACTTCTTGCTTGACACCACTGAACTCGCAAATGGTTGTAGTTTGGGGTCGCTGGAATGTACACTACAGGACGTCCTTTGTAACAGTTCGTTGTGTCACTGTGGTGTCAACTGCTGCAAAAAATGGACGTAGCTGGTGGAATACTTAACTTTAATCTATTAGAAACGAACGTCGGTCTTTACAATACATCAGAGCTATATGCTGAACATGATGGTCTTCCCTCTTTGGTAGTGCCACGTGACTGTCTCGAGCCTGGTCTTTTTGTGCAGTGTGTTCTTGCGACCACCACTGCCCATAATATTGTACAGTGGCTGCATTCCTGCCAAGTCTTTCTGTAGTATCAAAGAAGGCATGTCCAGCTTCTCGTAGTCCTATTACATAATGTTACTCAAACTCAGTGAGGTGCTGATAATTGCCTCTTTGTCACTTTACTAGCGTTCTTGATTAACATCAACTCACCGTGTCCAATCTCAAAATTAACTAATGCTCATCTCAGTTACAATGTGTCTTTAAACTGATTTGCACCATACAGTAGCACTATTAGCACCACTCTTATGCGACTAGTGCGAAATCTTTCAGATGTAGAAACACACCTACCAACTTTTGGTTTGGCGACATTTTCCCCCTCAGTGTATGTAGTTACATTCAAAGGTGAACTATTTTTCAGTATTAATTGAAAAGCACAAACATTTATGTGCTGATCACTTGAAAAGCTACTTGTCTCAATGTTTTTTAATTTGTATTTCGTCTTAATACACGTAACAATTCCTTTCTTGTATCAGTTCTGCAACAGTAAGATGCTAGAGTACATCGTTTTACATGCATAACCTTTCTTGGGCTACAAAAACTTCTACTATAATTTACAATTAATGTAAAAAATCAATTATGTAAATGGCCAGTGTGGAGTACGTTTTCACAGGGAAATCTATATTAATGGTAAACATACTGTCATCTTCCACACCATGGTGAGTTGATGCAAAATATGATCTGTGGAACATGTTTGTCCTTCTCCGGCTCTCTTCCTTATCAGCTTGTCAGACTCTCACATTAAGTATCTCCTACACCAGCAGTGGATCTCTCTTGTTGTGTTTTCACATTTTCTCTACATAAGTTTAGGTACAGTGGAGTTTATCAATCAGTTACACCTCTCCTCTCCCCTCGATGTCCAATGAGAACAGAATACTGCCTACAACAATTTTCTACCATAAACAGTTGAAAGCAAGGGAAAACTACAGCTGTTACTTTATTTACCCTGAGGGCATATAATTCTATTGTGTGGCTTAATGACACCTTCTTGCTTAAAATATTCTGTATGTAAAATAATTCCCATTCGGATCTCCGGTGTGGGAGTACTCAGGAGGATGTCATCAGGAAAGAAAAAAGTGGTATTCCACAGGTTGGTGTGTAGAATGTTAGATCTCTAAATCTGGCAGGGAGTTAGAGAATTTAAAAAGGAAAAGGATAGATTGAAGCAAGACCTAGTGGGAACTAGTGAAGTGGGTGGCAGGAAGCACAGAAGTTATGATCACATCCATACTGATTTATTGACACAAAATGAAATAGAGATAATGCAATGGGCCTAATGATGAAAAGAAAATAAGAATACAGATGATGAAGAGATTGCAAGAACGCATATCAGATACAGGAAATTACTCTCGTAATTAAGGAAGACAAAAACTTAATTGTGATGAGTGACTGGAATGCAACAGTAGGAAAATGAAAAGTAATGGAACACAGACTGGAGTGCCGGGATGAAAGAGGAGGTAACCTAACAGAATTTTGCACGGAACATAATTTAATCATCCCTAACACTTAGTTTAATAATTATGAACTAAGGTTGCATATAAGCAAAAGCCTGGTCACACCGGAATTTTCAGGTAGATTACGTAATGCTATGACATTTTCAACTGGAAGATATTTCCAGGAGTGGATGATATTTCCACGGGCAGATGTTGACTCTGATCATAATTCACTGATTATAGACTGCAGACTCAAACTGAAGAAATCACAAAAACATAGGAAATTAAGATGATGATCTTGCATAAAATGAAAGAACTGGAGGTTGTTGAGAATTTTAGACATTGTATTAGGCAATGCTGGACTGAAACAGGCGAAATGAATACAATAAAAGGTGAATCAGTAGCTTTAAATAAGTGAAGGCACCAGTGGATCACACAAATAAAAGGCCAGGGCTTGGTAAAAGTTCTTGGATAACACACGATATATTTCACGTAAGTGACCAGAGGAAAAAAGTATAAAAAGCGTCAAATGAAGGAAAGAAAAGAATATAGATTTCTAAAAAATGAAACTGACAGAAAATGTATAATGGTTGTGCAGGGATGGGTAGATCACCTATAAAAGAATGTAGGAAACATGCCTACTATGTGACTATCAATAATGGCAATAGTGTACTAAAAACAGAAGGGGAAACTAGAGGTGGATAGAATATATAGAGGGTCTATACACGGGAAATGAACCTGCGAACAAGATTATAGTCGAGAAGAGGAATTAAGTGAAGTTAAAGAGGAGATACAAAACAGAGCAAGAGTATCATGTCCATTATAATTATCCGGGCTGTTATGCCGTGGTTGAGTGATGATTTCTGTGTCGATTCCCAATGTTTCATCTCCGACTGCGGAAGGCATCTTCAAGGGGGTCCGTAGCTCAATGGAAGGTCCAGCACACCCACTGGCTCGCTACTGACACTGGGCCTTCCATTGAGCTATGGACCCCCTTGAAGATGCCTTCCGCAGTCGGAGACGAAACATTGGGAATCGACACAGAATTCACCAACCAACCACGGCATAACAGCCCGGATAATTATAATGGACATGATACATTTTAGTATCAGTGCAAGAGTAATTTGACAAAACACTGAAAAACCTAAGTAGAAACAGGCCCCTGAAGTTGAAAACACTCCTATATAATTATTGAAGTCCCTGGGGAAGCTATTTCACCTGGTGTGCAAGAGGTACAAGACAGGTGAAATACCCTCAGACTACTAGAAGACTATAATAACTCCAATTCCAAGGATGACAACTGTTGAATGTGGATACTACTGAACAACTAATCTAATAACTGAAGCTTGTAAACCACTGACACACACTGTTTACTGAAGAATGGAAAAGACATAAAAGTGACCTCAGGGAAGATCAGCTGGGTTTCTGTAGAAAAGCAGGACCACGTGAGGCAATACTGATCACATGGCTTAGGCCTATCCTAGATCGGTTGAAGAAAGGCAAACATATGATTATAACATTGTTAGATCTAGAGAAAACTTTTGATAATGTTCACTAGGCTACACCCCTTGAAATTGTGACGGTAGCAGGAATAAAATACAGGACGCGAAAGGTTGATTACATCTTGTGCAGGAAATCAGACAGCAGTTATAAAGATCAAAGGACATTAAAGTGAAGACAAAGATGAGAAGGGAGTAAGACAAGGTTACCTATCCCTGATGTTAACCTATGGATTGACAGAGCTATGAAGGAATTCACCAAGAAATAAAAACTTTGCAGTTTGATAATGGCATGTCAACTCTGTCAGATGGCAAGGGGTTTGGATGAGCAGTTGAACAGAATGGACAGTGTCTTGAAAAGAGGTTGTAAGAACAACACCAAAAAAAGTAGAACAAGGGTTATGGAACATAGTTTAATTAAATTAAGAAATAGACAGTAAAAATAATCGATTTTACTATTTGTCACAGAAACATCTAAAGATGGCTGAATTAGAAAGGATGTAAAATGCAGACTTGCTATGGACAGCTGAAGTATTTCTGAGAAAGAGTAATTTGTTAATACCAAATATAAATCTAAGTGCTAAAAAGTCTTTTCTGCAGATATTTTTATGGGATGTAGCCTTGTATGTAGTGTATGTGGAAGATAAACAGTTGACGCAAGAAGAGACTAGGATGCTTTAAAAATGTGTTGCTACAGAAGACAGCCTTTGGACTGAAGACTTCAACAAAATATCTACTATCCACATACTATTATTGTTAACTACAATAATTCTTTATTTCTGAATAAACCATATATTATAATACACTTAATATAGGAAGATAAATGATATCCACCCAAATTCCTCCAGAGGCTTTCCTTTTTTTGTGGGGGGGGGGGGGGGGGGGAGGGAGGTCAAAACCTTTATTCGGTTCAACTTGGTTGTCCATGAACTGGACTTGGTTGCAGTATAGAGCACACTTGCTGAAAGTTTACTGCCATAACCAAGGTCACTTCATTCTGCATCATTGATCAAAGCAGAAAATTACATTAAAGAACGATTTCTATGAACAGGTAACAGTATTTGCAGTGACTGACTGCAATGTGATAAAGTTCTGACAGTCTCAGTTCTAAGTCTACTAAAATATTTTCAATATCTATTCAACATGTTGTTCTTACCAATTGAACAAGAAATGTAATATATTCCTGATTAAAAATAATCTTGAGAAACTTGTAAATACATTGGCGAGTCATCACTGCTATTGATTTACAGCTCAATTTAGCAAATTTGGTGTCAGCACTATTCTTTATTGTTTCTTGATGAAAGAACAGGTGGAATTATAAATACAGTCAAGAGTTGTGTAGTGCTCCCAAACACTAAAATTTTGTAATTTACACTAGGTAGGCCTACATAATATGTACCAAAATAATTTATGGGGGTTTGCACATTCTCTAATACTGCTTTCCTGAACTTACCTTGCAGTAAACATTTAAAGTGAAAAGTGTGTTACACATGGTACAGAGTCTGGACTGTATTACAGAGCAATTTATTACAACCCTTTTTTGGCACTTGCTTCACCAACTGAGAACTGTCACAGTGGCTATACTACAAATTAATCTGTCACCACAATCAAGATTTCAGGGGGAGGAGAGGCATTAGTGAAATTGTGAGTAACCAGAAAAATTATTAAATGCAACACCAGTACTGTAAATAGTTAATTACAAATCACATTAACCATTGCCATTTCCTTACAAACAATATTTAAGAATGAATTTAAGACATCTTCAGTATCATGTTTTTATAACACCAATACACACTGTATCTTGTCCATGCTATATGAACTTTCATATTCAATTTTACCAGCAGTGTGACAGCAAAAATCTCTTCACGCATAGATCACTGCTTTTGTTCATTGCTGAACCAACAAACAATTTCAAAACCTTAAAAATGGCCCTGAAACTGCAACTGCATAAATCTGAAAGAAGTTGCAACCTCTTCAACAAACAATTTGTTAAGAAGGTATTTGCAAGCAATAGCTTTGACAAAATGCAAGTGACAGCTACAGCAGCAGAGATGCCTGTACCAAGAGAAAGGAGTTATTCTTCATGATGGGGACAGGATTAGTAATTAAAGCTCAAGTTTCTATAATGGTACAACAAGGTGCATGTGAAAATTTCACTCATCAAAAAGAAAAATCTTTTTCGAAGTCATAATAAAAGAAACGGTGGAAAAAAAAACCATCATGTAAACATTTAACAGTTTCGTCATAACAGTTTTAGTTCATTTATTCATTCACCAATATTGAAATATTTATCACAGCTTGGGACGTGTTTAAAGTTATATAATGGGTTTTGAGCTTTACACTGATAACTTGTCAAATTAAATGCAACTGAAGCAGTCTTAAAGCCCTATAGTAAACATACCAGTTCCTTTGTGTAACAGCTCCAATACAATGTATACAACAAATGTCACCTCAAATATCTCGGCGGTCACCATGAACACTTGAATACTACCGCATATAGAACAAATTAACTTTACTGTTTATGAAACGTAGCGAAACATTTTACAACTGTCGATTGACTGCTTAATGCTGCATAATGGTGTGTTCATCTTCACTTTGATTGCTGGTCCAGAAACGCTGACAATGAGCGAACACATTGCTCATAACATTTATGGAAGCCTTTATCGTCACTGTCATAATACGGATCTCGAATTATTCTTTCTCCCTTTGGGTCAAAAGCACCTACGAGGTGTAACTGCGCTTTACTGCCTGCTGGTGCCTGATGTTTTAGGTTCTCCATGTTCTCGTCATCCATTCCAAATATATAATCAAACTGATTGAAGTCATCCTTTCGAATCTGCCTAACGGTATGTTTATAATCAATACCATTGGCTTCCAAAGTACTCCGAGCCCTTTTGTCCGGACCCTTACCCACATGCCAGGGCCCAATAGCAGCACTGTCAACAATCCATTTATCCGTAAGGCCTCTTTGCTTTAAAAGATTAAGAAACACAGCTTCTGCGATTGGTGATCTGCAAATATTCCCAAGACAAATAAAAAGCACAGCTTTCTTTTCACTGTCCATTTTACGTGTTTCAATGTACAATGTAACAGCAATTCCCTAACTAGCAAACACAATATCACAACACTCGATCAAAGATGTTAAAATAAATTTTCTAACCAAGGTTGTGATATCCAGACAGCGCGATTCTCGTACCAACCTCATGAAATTCTCGTATTTTCGTAAAAATTCTCGTACGTTTTGAAATTTTTTTTATTCCTACAGCTTTACAAAACCTTATTTACAAATCAATAAAACTATGAACAAGAATTTGTAATTATGAAGCAAATTCGATGTCTACATCTTCTTCTTCCTGTTTCGTTTTATAAAGAGTATCAGACGTCATTTTCCCGTACATTTCGTGTGTTGGCTCAAAAGTTACACATGTTCCGTTGTTTCCTGGTCGTTCTTTAATGCATTCAGAGTCAAAAAAGTGCTCCATTCAGTGTATTGGTTTAGGGTCTGTTCCTGATTTTGGTTTTCGTAAGGTTTACCTGAAGTTGAACATGAAACTTCAATAACCTGACTAGTATTAAATCATATTATTAACTAGTTATTAGCTTCATTGCCTTACATACCTTAGAACAAACTCTTTAGCAGTCTGCATTTGAATGAAGTAAACTCAAAATCGAGAGAGCAAAACCGCTCAAACCCATAAATTCTTCAGATTCGTTATTTAATATATTCCACATTTTATCCAGTGATTGTTCCTTTTGTAGTGAGTCTGGGAGACAAGCCGAAACCAGAGGGAGATGCCTCCACTGGTCATCTGTAGTATGTACCAAATCGACATCTGAGGGTGGAATTATACGTGCCAACAGTTCCATTAAAGGCATGAGTGAAGGTGTTGTATCTCGGAAACTCTGTGACAGGGCATTTGTAGGTTTGAGTGCCGCTTGTTTGGACAGCACTTTATCTTCCATATCATACCGTAATTTGATCTGGCACAAAGCTGTCTGTAGTATTTGAGCATTAATAGCTTTCATTAAGTATGCCACACATAAACACACAAATTTATAGAAAACAAAAAACACAAATTATATATGATTCCAGGCAAACGAGGTGTACTCACCACAAGAAAGTTCCTTATTCTTGATAAGATGTGGGTGATTCTTTACCTCTGGTGTGCCAAGGTTCTTCAGAATTGTCACACCCAAATACAGTTGTGAATCTTCCAGATGATGAGCTGCATTTTTTGGGTCAACATCACTGAGATTTTTTTCCATGACATAAGTGCGTTTCATGAAATATAGAAGTATTTCTGTATAGAGAGCTCTAATCTTGTCATGAAGGTCAACAATTACTACTGCTCTAGATTGGAAATACTCGTTGAAAGTAGTAAATTTTGGTAGAATTCTCTCTAACAACTTATAATACATTTTTGCAAAGGAGTCATGTAAACAGTTAAAAACTTCTTAAGCACTTAGAACTCGCTCAGAAAGCCATTTTTGGTTAAAAAAAAAAACAGCATTAGAGCATCCAGTTTTCCAGCACTGTCCAAACAACCGCGATCATTGACAGCCAACGTGTCTGTGAAGGATGTAGTAATTTGTGTGGTTCCAAGTTTAAAAATACCTGGAATAAAACATAATGTTTAGCCTACTTCCACACCATCGGACGTAAAATAAAGTCTACGAGATATAAAATGCTACAATACCTGAAATTCCTTGAATTCTGCCTGCCTCTTAGCACTGAGTTTGAAAAAACCACAAATATTCCTTGCGAGGTCCTCACAAGCGCGCATATATGCACCGAATAACAAACACACTTCATTATAAAAATTCCCGTCAGCTATCACGGATTCTGATTGCTACAGAATTACGAACTCCCATCATAGTATTGCAACCATCTGCTCCTAAGCCAATAATATTGGCAAATGGAATGTTATGCTCTTGAAACGATTTTACTACACCATTGTAGAGATTTTCTGCAGTAGAAGCTTTCTCAACATTTAAGTCTCCATCTTCATAAACTTTATATAGCTCCCAAAACTTACTTTCAATACAAACTGTAAAAGGAGAAGTGATAAAAGTGGTAACTTTAGAATTAATTTGGTTATTATTTCAAAACTAGCTCTTATTATTACTCACCTGGATCTTTGTCATAAAAGCGGATCGCCACGCAGGTATTTTTCACAGTTCCGATATCGATGGACTCGTCCATCATTATGCTAAATTTGGCTTCTTGTAGTTTTTTCGCAACACTTCTTTGTGTGACGTCTCAATAACATTAGAAACAATGGCACGCGCTTTGTGCCATTTAAGAGTCATTGCCCTTGCAATATCCGAGTCTGGAAAAATATCTTTTAACAAACCGGATAAATGGTCAGCAGCTAAAAATGCCACATTATGTTCTGCTAATAATGCTGATAATTTGATTTCAGCTTTAGCAACCTTCGTCTTAACTGGTTGTGCGTTTGTGACAAATTGAGCAACTGAAGGTCGCACGGTAGCAGACTGAACCATGTTTAAGTGCTTCTTACTTCTGGAATGGTTTTTAGTATTCTGCATTTCGGAAACCATGCTGGTATTGCAATATCTGCATCGCGCCCTGAGTGGATCACTATCGCGCACCAGCCAATTACGTAAACCTGGCATATGTAGCCACTCATCATGAAATTTTTGTTGTTGGTGGACAGGCCGTTCTGTCTTCGAGATTTCTCCTCTTTTTAGACGTGTTTTCTCCGGCGTTCACGAAAGTTTCGTGCTTGTTTTTTCATATTCACTGTCACTTCTCATTTCTCCACTCACAGTAACACACAGTTACCCGAAACACTTACAAAAAGAAAATACACAGTAAATGAATTCAGCTAAATGTACTCGTAATGACTATACGCGAAGTACGCATTGTTAAGAGTATCGTTTGTTGAAGACGAAACAATACCGTCTGATGAAATGTCTTTCGTTTGTATTTAACAATTCCACAGTATTATAGGGTAATTAGATCTACTGTTAATTGCTTTCCAATAATATTAGATTAAAGTTCCATTTAGTGCTTTGAGATTCGTTGGCCGCTCTATTTCTGAAACTTAACAATTCGAACTGAGTGAAATATGTCATGCAAAGCAAAGCGACTCGTTATTGTTAGCTTATTTAATTTATTTTCCAGGGCCAGGCTTTGAACTAAGCCTCATTCTCGACTTGAATCGTTTTCTCATGGTAGTTTGGCGCTCTCTCTCCTGCCTGAAATTTGTTGATTGACAGAGACTGCATGGATTCGTAACAGTTTCTAATCATTTTTAAAATATAACAGATGAATTGATTATTTTCCAAACAAATGTGTATAATGTAAATTTGGACCCGCCTCCATAGCCGGCCGCGGTGGCCGTGCGGTTCTGGCGCTGCAGTCCGGAACCGCGAGGCTGCTACGGTCGCAGGTTCGAATCCTGCCTCGGGCATGGGTGTGTGTGT
This sequence comes from Schistocerca gregaria, assembly GCF_023897955.1. NCBI lineage: Eukaryota > Metazoa > Arthropoda > Insecta > Orthoptera > Acrididae > Schistocerca > Schistocerca gregaria. Next base: position 582,080,676 of record NC_064922.1, read on the forward strand.
GATGTCCTTAGGTTAGTTAGGTTTAAGTAGTTCTAAGTTCTAGGGGACTTATGACCTAAGATGTTGAGTCCCATAGTGCTCAGAGCCATTTTTGAGCCGCCTCCATAGCCACACGACTTAGTGTGGTGTCAAGAGCCACGAGGCCGCAACTACTAAGGTTTGAGTTCCCCCGTGGGCATGTATGATTCTGTGATGTTTGTAGACTAAGTTAGGATAGGATAGGGTAGAGTACGTCGTCTGTAACGACTCCAGTCATCGATAGGATTAAATGCTAAAAAAAAGTTTTAGGCAAAATTCTCGTACCTTCGTGTACGATATTCACTTTTGCCTCGTACATCATACAAATGAAAAAATTCTCGTATGCGTACGAAAATTCTCGTACATATCACAACCCAGATTCTAACATCATTTGACCTATACCGTTAATATTCACTGGTTTCACAATTGTTTCCCCAAACATGACCTCACACGAAAAATGTTCAAATGGCTCTGAGAACTATGGGACTTAACATCTGAGGTCATCAGTCCCCTACAACTTAGAAATTCTTAAACCTAACTAACCTAAGGACATCACACACATCCATGCCCGAGGCAGGATTCGAACCTGCGACCGTAGCAGTCTCGTGGTTCCAGACTGCAGCCCCTAAAACCGCGCGGCCACCACGATCGGCGACCTCCACAAGCAACGATCAGTGTGCGCAGACATTGGCGCAGATGTCTGTACATGCAAAAGATCGCTGCAAATGTGGTGTGTTCACACGACACAAACCCCAATCTACGACTTGCCCGCCATCTGCCGGTGTAGAAAAGAAATGTCAGTGGTAAGCGACTACGCTCCCCGTAAACGTCAAAAATTTAATTCAGTTATTTCGAAATATAGAGATGGAGGAAGTTCTGTTGTGGTCTATGTTCGCAACTTGTGTTGCAAGAAACATTCAGAGCAACCACAGGAAGCAGAGAAAGCGGTCAAAATGGTGTAGACAGTGGCTGCTAAAGCGAAAGCAGTTTTCTCACGTAAATTTGCTGCGATAGTTGCAGGGCGAACCTAAAACATGGACAAGTATATTCATGTTCCTTTTTATAACAGCAGTTAATTTTTTATTGCACAAAAACATATTCTTTTGAATAAACTTTTGATAAACGTATGTGAAATATATTGTTTTACAGTACCTCGTGTTCCATTTCCTCGCACATTGACAGTCCAATTTCATCTTCAATTGTACTCCTGCTTGGTCTTGGTGTTTCTTGATCACTAAGAAAGCCAAGCAGATCAAAATACCATAACGTTGCTGGTACACTTGATCTACAGCTACACCAGATCTTCTAGATTTCGGAACTTTGGATAACTCTTTTCGGTAAACAGTTCGCAACGAATTCTTTTTTCTTCCTTTTTTTTTTTTTTTTTGTTTGCCGAGGCATCAAACGCCCAAAATTTTTCAATTAGAACATTGTTGCTGCTGTCTTCTTGTCTCGGTCACTATATTCTTTACTTTATTCCACAAACATGGGTGGTTTCTGTATATTTCAATGAATTCACACTGACGAGTATCAGCCATTTTAATTTCCTGTGTGCACAAATACAAACACTAGACTGAGCAAACAGCTGATTCGCGCCAGATTTGCGGCGATCTGCTGTCCCCACGCTCCAACTTGTCTGTGCAGATGTGGTTTGAACCCACAGATTTGAGAGGTTTCGTTCAAACCTCCAACTCCAACTTCCAGGTTTGCACACACCTCAGTTTGGTGCAAATCTTCTGTCCACACGCAACGATCTGTCTGTGCAGATGTGATGCGCGCAGATATTTGCGCAGACAGATCGTTGCGTGTGGACGACCCTCACCGCGTGATCAGCTATCGACTTTCGTTAACATTCGATACCGGCCTCTCACAAAGTTTCACACAGGCGTATTAGAAATTTACAAAAACACATCATTCTTGGAATGATTTATTATAATCATATCTATAATAAAATGGAATGATTTATTACAATTATGTCTATAATAAAATGTCATGCAACGGGTTATTAACGGTTAATGCCTTCATGTAAGAGTGCTCTCTTGGGACTGAGTTATTAAATCCAATACACACTGGGCCTCACGTCAAGTCACTTCCGGTCCCGTCAAAACATTCTGCAATGAATTTCAAATTGCGGTATTCACGCTGACCGTCAGATCACGTCATGTCGCGACACCATCATCGGGAAGAAAGTTCTGACAGCTGACGTCATCCGTCCGTTGTTGATCACGAGAGCCCCAAGCTCATTTTCTCCCGATATACAGCCTAGAGCAGATCTCCCTATTTCTTTTGGTTGTGGTTTTAGTGATTAATATCTGTTGTTTTTCGTTCGTTATTTTGTTATAAAATTGCTTGCTTCATTATTTCGTTTGTTAAAATTTATGATAAATAATGAAAGATCAAATGAAGCTGTGAGGCAGCAGTGTGAATGGTATGACATGAGCATACTAAATTGCTTGCCCTCTACTACATTTATAAAGTGGATTTTTATACATTCCAGTATGGTATTAAATATTTAACAGTGAAATGCACGCAATATGACTGCAAATTGAAGTGAAATAAGTATTGTGGGTAGAATCAGATTGATTAGTATTTGAAATTTATTTGTATATCATTTATAGCGTTTCATAAAGGAATGGCCTGAAACCTTCAGACTCTGAAAGTTGTTTGTTTCAATATGTGTCTGTGGCAGGCTTATTTATTAAGTAACTCTCTGGATTGTAAATGAAACAGTTTTGCAGGCATCAGTGGTCAATATTTATGTGGTTTCACTAGTTAACCCCAGTACAAATGAGGCACTTGAACTATTAAATCTTGTAGGGAAACGTACTTAGGAAGATATGACTACTGCACAAAAATTTGCACTCGACTAGCAACGGAACTTAATTTTAAACAAACCAATTTTTCATGGGATATAGTGGCAGGTCGTAATATTGCATTTTTGTTAAGTGTTAATTATTTTCTGTGTCTTGTAATATGTTATGCAAGGTGTTTTATATACGGGGTGTTTCAAAAATGACCGGTATATTTGAAACGGCAATGCAAACTAAACGAGCAGTGATAGAAATACACCGTTTGTTGCAATATGCTTGGGACAACAGTACATTTTCAGGCAGACAAACTTTCGAAATTACAGTAGTTACAATTGTCAACAACAGATGGCGCTGCGGTCTGGGAAACTCTATAGTACGATATTTTCCACATATCCACCATGCGTAGCAATAATATGGCGTAGTCTCTGAATGAAATTACCTGAAACCTTTGACAACGAGTCTGGCGGAATGGCTTCACATGCGGATGAGATGTACTGCTTCAGCTGTTCAATTGTTTCTGGGTTCTGGCGGTACACCTGGTCTTTCAAGTGTCCCCACAGAAAGAAGTCACAGGGGTTCATGTCTGGCGAATAGGGTGGCAAATCCACGCCGCCTCCTGTATGTTTCGGATAGCCAAAAGCAATCACACGATCATCGAAATATTCATTCAGGAAATTAAAGACGTCGGCCGTGCGATGTGGCCGGGCACCATCTTGCATAAACCACGAGGTGTTCGCAGTGTCGTCTAAGGCAGTTTGTACCGCCACAAATTCACGAAGAATGTCCAGATAGCGTGATGCAGTAATCGTTTCGGATCTGAAAAATGGGCCAATGATTCCTCTGGAAGAAATGGCGGCCCAGACCAGTACTTTTTGATGATGCAGGGACGATGGGACTGCAACATGGGGCTTTTCGGTTCCCCATATGCGCCAGTTCTGTTTATTGACGAAGCCTTCCAGGTAAAAATAAGCTTCGTCAGTAAACCAAATGCTGCCCACATGCATATCGCCGTCATCAATCCTGTGCACTATATCATTAGCGAATGTCTCTCGTGCAGCAATGGTAGCAGCGCTGAGGGGTTGCCGCGTTTGAATTTTGTATAGATAGAGGTGTAAACTCTGGCGCATGAGACGATACGTGGATGTTGGCGTCATTTCGACCGCAGCTGCAACACGGCGAACGGAAACCCGAGGCCGCAGTTGGATCACCTGCTGCACTAGCTGCGCGTTGCCCTCTGTGGTTGCCGTACGCGGTCGCCCTACCTTTCCAGCACGTTCATCCGTCAATTTCCCAGTCCGTTGAAATTTTTCAAACAGATCCTTTATTGTATCGCTTTTCGGTCCTTTGGTTACATTAAACCTCCGTTGAAAACTTCGTCTTGTTGCAACAACACTGTGTTCTAGGCGGTGGAATTCCAACACCAGAAAAATCCTCTGTTCCAAGAAATAAACCATGTTGTCCACAGCACACTTGCACGTTGTGAACAGCACACGCTTACAGCAGAAAGACGACGTACAGAATGGAGCACCCACAGACTGCCTTGTCTTCTATATCTTTCACATCACTTGCAGCGCCATCTGTTGTTCAAAATTGTAACTACTGTAATTTTGAAAGTTTGTCCGCCTGAAAATGTACTGTTGTCCCAAGCATATTGCAACAAACGGTGTATTTCTATCGCTGCTCGTTTAGTTTTTATTGCCGTTTCAAATATACCGGTCATTTTTGAAACACCCTGTATGTTCCATGCAAAAACTTTGAAATAGTTACTCTGTGTCAGTCAGTTGTTTTCTTATCCAAGCATGCTGTAGTGCTGTACATAAGTGAATGATATAGTAAAATGTTCTCCCTTATGTACCACAAAATTGTAACTTATCTTTAAAGCAAGAATTTATCAAGAGGTTATGGACCTAGAATGAATCTGTAAGCTTGCCCAGATAAACGCAAGTGCAAAACTAGATAACTTTTTAAAGGATTGCACAAACAGGTCAGGGACGCATTGCATATCAGTAAATAGTCAGAAGCAGCGTTAATCAGCAAATTAGTGTCACGAAGATTAAAGTCACGAAAACTTCATTAATCGTCAAAGTACAGTCAGAAAAGTCAGTTACGTATGTTAGCTTCGCAGACAGTAGAGTTTTTACCCGTTATCAATTGATACTATCAAGTCACAATGAGAAGTTTTTTCAGAGGATCATCACAGAAATGTTAACTTAGTTTCTTGGGGATTTGAACTGGACTTAACATTAAAGTCAAAGAAATTGTATTCAGTAGCAACCAGACAGGAAATTAAACCGACAGGAGAAGAAACCGATCAACAAGTAAAAGCTTGCATTGAGATAGATCTTGAAGCACAAAGTTTTATTGGTTTAAATTTCATTAGCAACATAGCCAGGAAAATAGCAAATTGCAAGTATGCTAGTCAAATGCTTAAAAAATTAGCAACTCTATCTGGCAAGAAATCTGATTTGACAATTGAAGGTTTGCAGAGAAATTTCTTCAGTTACAAATACGATACGAGTAAGTATGCTCTTCAAAACTGTATGCATATTCAAGAATATGCAGAAGATTTAACAGTGGAAGGTGAAGCCGTGAAAGAGAGCTGGATTATGTCGCGAATTCTTGGAATGCTACCGCCGAAACTTCACCACTTCCGCACTGCATGGGATAATGTAGCGGCAGCTGACAAAAATCTTGACACATTGTTTCAACGTTTGCGTCTGGAGGAAGATAGGTTGAATGAGACAGAACCGTTAAGCACGTCCCACACTCTTGCCTTTATCTCAAAACAACGTAAACAATTTGTCAAAGCAGGTCAGCAAGAAAAGTCTACAGTTCAATGTTTCAAATGCGGCAAAAACGGGCATGTAAAGAAACACTACAGAAATAAACCATGAGCCAAATATTTACTATATTGTAGAGAGAATTATTCATGTAACAATTGCAAACAAAAGGGTCATTTTTCCAGGGAATGTCCAAGTCCAAAGTTAGACAGAAACAAAACAAGTGATAAACTTGACAGTAAAGAAACAAAAGGTTACAAACATAAACCACTGGTCACTGTTGGATTATCTATTGCCAATATAAATGAAATAAATTTGCAGTTGGGTCAAGAGAACATTTCGTACCAAGATTGTGGTGTTATGCAACATATGACATTTAGAAGGGACTGGTTAATAAATTACATACAATTAAATCTCTCTAAGAAAGTTGGTGATGCAACCGAATTAGAAGGAACTGGAATGGGAGGTGTAGAATTAGAGGCTTTCTATGGAGAACAGTGATATGCTGTAGTTCTGGAGAATATTCTATATTCTATATCATGAACTTTAATTTACTTTCTGTTACTCAAGTCTTAGACAAAGGCTATGTTCAGACTGCTAATACAGACATCTCTGTTTTCAAAACCGCTGCCAATCTGGAAACTGTTGCAATAGATTGACGCAAACGACAGCTGTACAAAATATTGTTTCATAGAAAAAAATTTAACAAATGTATGACAGCAATCTCAATTAAAATGCAGCTTCAAAAGTTAACTCATCAAAATGTTGCATATGTCAGGGACATACTAAAAAGAAATGGCACTGATTATGTTGATGACTGGAATGACTGTGCATGTGTTGGTTGTATCTATGGCAAGCAACATTGCAAATCTCATCTGACAGATACGAAAGTTGCTGAAAATACTTTGGATGTAATTCACGTTGACTTGTGGAAATGTATCTCATGTCGTTAGGAGGAGCAAGATATTTCTTTTTGTTTAAAGATGATTTTTCTCATTTATGAATTGTTTATTTTCTCAAGACGACAGATGAAGCTGTTTCCAAATTAGAAACTTTCATGAAAATGGTGGAAAATCATTTTGGACAGAAAGTAAAATGTTTAAAGTCAGACAACATGACCGTAATCAAGATTGCACTCACTAAAAGGCTTCTGGATGAACTTGGTGTTTTTCACATCCAGACAAACACATACACACCTCAGCAAAATTGCAGAATTGAAAGAGAAATGCACAGAATTGTTGAGTCAGCACGATCAGAAATACATGCACGAAACCTGAATGAGAATCTTTGGACTGAAACGATAAATTATGGCGTCTTTACATTAAATCAAACTGGTAGAAGTTCAGTAAAAGGAAGAAGTCCTGATGAATTGTGCTTTGGAACAAAAATAGATTTTGATAAGTTGAGAAGTTTTGGATGTGACTGCTATGTTCAGACTGAAGCTCACAAATGAAGAAAGACTGAAAAGAAATCAAAGAAAGAGACTTTTGTCGGATATGATTCACCCCACTACAGAATCTATCTACCTCATGAAAAGGACATAGTTACCTCTGATAATGTCATATTTGACGAAAGAATAGAAGATAGAAAAGCAGCTAGTGTAATTAAATCTTTCACAGATCTGGAAGAAACACACATACCTGATGATTGTTTCTCTGATGTCTCTGAAGATTGTAGTATGTCATCTGATAACATGAAACAAAATGAAGTCTCACCACCGAAATTACGTGACCAATGAAACCTTAGGCAACCAGTCAGATTTACAGACTACGAAGTGGATCACATGCAACACAATAATAATGCAAACTTTGGCATGATTGGCGAAGTTGAAGACTTTCTGTTTCAAATGCCTCAAAAGATAAGAACTGGTATAAAGCAATGTCTGAAGAATACAAATCGCTAATAAAATTAAAAACTTGAAGTCTCATAGAACTTCTAAAGAATCCAAAACCTTTAACCTGTAGCTGAGTATTGCGTAAAAAGCAAGATGGGCGTTATAAAGCCAGACTAGTTGATAGAGGTTTTGAGCAAGAAGAAGGACTGAATTATTCAGAAACTTTTAGTCCTGTGACACCATATGAATCAATTAGACTATTACTTAGTATTGTGGCTACAAATAAAACGAAAGTAACAACATTTGATGTGAAGACAGCATTTCTATACAGTGATCTGCAAGCGGAAATCTACATGAATCAACCAGATGGATTCATCGATGGTATAAATAGAGTTTGTAATCTAAAGAAGAGTTTATATGGCCTAAAACAAGGGCCTAAGAATTGGAATGAGAAATTCTCAAATTATCTGATGACATTAGGATTTGAAAATACAGATTATGATCCTTGTGTCTATTACAATTAAGACAGAAGCATCATTATAGCATTGTTTGTTAATGATGGACTAGTTATTGGGAGGATGACAGAAAACATCACTGAAGTTTTGAACAAACTTAGTCAGATGTTTGAAATAACATTTGAAAGGAAAATGCGAAACCAAATGACATATCTTGGAATGGAAATTAAAATAAGTTCACAAGGAATCTTCGTACATCAATCTACATACACAAAGAAAATCTTAAGGCCAGTATTACACTATCAAATTTCTTTGTCGACGTTTTGATCAAAGATGCGATCAAATATTCGTCAAATATATTTGACAAAGATCCTTGATGTGGCGCTAAAAGGGGGTATTACACTGTCATCATATTTTTCGTCAAAGTTCAAGATGGCTGACAACAACAACTTATTATTAACCGCAGCACTTGCATGTACCACAATTGCACTGTGTGCACATGCGGAAGAGAAGCGGGGAAAAAAATGGAAACATACCTAGGTGAAGCCATGGATTTTACAACGACACGATAAAAGCATTCAACAAAACTTGTTACGTAAGCTTGTAGTGGAGGACGTCATGTCGTACATCAATTACTTAAGAATGGATGAGCATACATTTCTGTATGTGCTCACTGAAGTGTATCCTCATATCACAAAAACACAATACTCACTTGAGAACTGCTATATCTGCAGAAAACAGGCTCACTGTAACACTGCGATTCCTTGCTACAGGAGAGTGTTAGGTTAGGCTAGGTTAGGTGAGGTCAGGTCTCCAATCTTCTTAATCTATTTTTGTATTCAGGGTGCCTCACGTTGTAAAGCGCCTCATCTGTATTTGTCGGTACACACCATTGTATTTACTTGCAATGTTTATAAAAACACTACAGGTGACAGAACGCTGCAGCGATGCTGCGCTCATTGCGGTAACATGTCACATTGCAGTGAATAGAAGACAAGCGACTTCTTTGATGAAATCTACAGCGAGGGCCTAGATTTGATCAAATATTTGACGACATTTGACAAAGTTCCCTATTACACCATCAAATTTCTTTGACAAAGATACTGGACAAAGAAATTTGACAGTGTAATACTGGCCTAAGACAATTTACGTTCGATGATTTAAATTCAGTTGCCACACCTATGGAGTGTGGAATGATGACAGATGAAGAATATATTGTCAATGATGAACTATTGGAAGTTACTGAACCTTATAGAGAAGCAATATGTTGTCTACTGTATCTTGCAACAATATCACATCTTGATATTAGTTTTGCTGTTAATTACTTAGGCAGATTCAATAATAAACCAATGGTTGGTCACTGGAAAACGGTGAAACGAATTTTTCAGTACCTAAAAGGAAGTATGAAGTATGGCATATTATTTTATGGAGGCTCAACATCGCTTGCTTATGCTGATTCTGATTATGGTAGTGATATTGCAACCAGATGCTCCACCAGCAGAGTTCTTATTACATGAGGAGGACCCAGTGTCTGGTATGCTCAAAAGCAATGTCTTGTGGCAACTTCAACTGCTGAAGTAGAATATCGAGCTGCTGTCTCTGCAGTCGATGATATACGTTGGATATGACGCCTTGTATAAGAACTTAGAATTTCAGGCTTGAATAAACCCAACAGAACTCTGTGTTGATAATAAAGCTGCGACACATATGTTAGTTCAAGTCAATTTTCTGACATACTCACTAAGGCACAGACTGTAAGTGTTTCAAGAATTAGAAAGAAAAATAATTAAGGAGGAGTGTTAAGTGTTAATTATTTTCTGTGTCTTGTAATATGTTATGCAAGGTCTTTTTATATATGTTCCATGCAGTAATGCTGAAATAGTTACTCTGTGTCAGTCAGTTGTTTTCTTAGCCAAGCATTCTGTAGTGCTGCACATAAGTGAATGATAGATTAAAGCGTTCTCCTATATACACCACAAAATAGTTACTTATCTTTAAAACAAGAATTAATCAAGAATTTATTTTGATAATTCTGGGTGCAATTTAATATAACAAATATGTTTAAACTTTCTAAAATATAAAATGAAGATTCCTCTTCCTTGAGCTCCATGTATAGCACGTGAAATTCCCTTTCTGGACCACATAATAATATTTTTTTGTGTTGTTGCACTTCTGTCTTCCTTTTCCTGATATACAAGCTATCCCTGCAAGCTGTAAGCCAATTGAGTCCAGTGAATGTCATATTCGTATGAACATGGACTTAAATATCCACATATATAAGCTACCACACTGCGCATGTGCAGTTCACACATAAAACACTGGAAATTATCTTGTGAAGATCGTAGTTCTCAAGGAAAAAAACAGCAAGTTGAGATCATGTGACTTAAATTGACTTGATGTGCCATGATGCGATGGACAGCGTGGTTACACTTTGATGTAACAGTGCGGTGATGTGACAGCGCTGTGATGGCCAGTGTGGACAGGCCTTTATCGTCAATAATTTATAAATTTACAATTAAACACACCTGTTTCTAATTTGTTGTACGCCATTTCAATATAACGGAGCACTGAGAATTTATCAGAAACACATCATCATTATCATTTAATTTCGCTTGATGACACATCAGCGATACAAGCCTTCAAGATACAATAAGATAATCAAGACCAGAACTGAGGACAGTTCACACTGGCTATCACATCACATTCCATCCTGTCAAGACATTCTACAAGAAATTTCAAATGATGGTATCCCCATTGGCTGTCCCACCTTGCCGCAACAGGTCATGGTGCCATCAAGATTTCCCAGGAAGAAAGTTTTGATGGCAGACGTCATCCATGTCGTTTTGATCACATGACTCCCAAGCTCATTTGCGCCTGATACTTGGTCATGCACAGATCTCGATATTTCGTTTCATTATGGTTTTTGTGGTTAATATTAGTTGTTTTTTGTTTTTTGTTTGTCATAATTTTTTTCATTTCGATATTCATTTGGTTAAAATTCATAATAAATGACGAAAGATTAATTGAAGCAGCTTGACAGTAGTCTGAATTGTACAACATGAGCGTACTAAATCACTTGCCCTCTACTTCATTTATAAAGTGGATTTTTATACATAGCGGTTTGGTATTTCATGTTTTACAATGAAATGCTTTGCTATATATACGTCTACTGATCAACTGAAGTATGGGATACAAATATTATGTACATAGATCTTTCCGCCATCGGTAGTACTACTGTCAATGTAAGAGCAGGCTATTAGTGGTAGCAGATGTGAAAGAAGCAACAAATGTAAAATTTGTGTGCTGTACTTCAGTGACCTATATAGTTCAACTGAACAACAGGATACTAATGCTAACGAAAATGAAGAAATCGACGTACGTTAAATTTGTATCCCGTATTGCAGTTAACCTATACAGCTCAACTGAAGTTTGAGATACAACTCATATATATATATATATGACGTGGGGTATTCTATGCTACCGGCACAAAAAGTCGACACACAAAATTTGTAACCCGTACTTCAGTATGGGATACAAATTTTTTATTGCCTTGGATGTTAGTAGTATTGACTGAAAGTTATAGTCTTGTTTGCAAGGACAAGAAAACCAGAAGCAGTGAAATTTGTATCTCATTCTTTAGTTGAGCTATATAGTTCAACAGAAGAATAGAATAGTAGTACTAGTGAATGGGAAGTAACGGTATGTATAACATGCGTAGTATGTACTTTAATTTATCTATGTATGTCAATTGAAAAATAGGATATTAGTGCTATGGAAGACGAAAAATAGCATCATACCTAACATTTGTATCCTGCTCTTCAGTTGATCTATATAGGTAAATCACATCAATGTTACATATATTGCTCTTTTCGTCTAGGCAGTAACAGTATCCTGTACTTCTGTTGAACTTTATACTTCAACTGAAGTACAGGATAGAAATTTTACGTGTGTCGGTCTTTTCGCCTTTAGTAGTGCTAGTATAGACTCGAAAAAGTCGTACTGATACTAGTGCTGGGAAAGGAAAGAAGAGCAACAACTACAAAATTTGTATTGCGTATAGCATTTAACGAAAATATACTTAATGGTGTGATACAACAATGAAATACGTCAAAATAGGCAAACACAGCAAAACAAAAAAAAAAACAAAAAGTAAAAAACTCAACTTACCACACAGAAACTTCTTCACAAAAAAACCAAAGCTCGTTTAGAAAGTCTTCAACTAGAGTTACAAACAAGAGTCATATAACCATATATAAAAGAAACACAATATTACGAAAACAAACACACACACGCATTCACCCCCTAATCCAATTTGAAATTAACTAATAAATTTTGGACGATACGTTTGCCTAATACGTTTAAGAAAACACTTAAATGGGCAGTATGTAGGGAGTACACACCCATCCATGAATATTTTTTATGGGTGTCATTTCACATGGCCTACCATAGCTTCCTAGTAGCAAAACCCTCCTGCCACATCGTCAGTATCACATATTTGTAGAGGAGTAAGGAGAGTAATTACAATTAAAAAGACCTTGTGTCTTTTATTTGTGTTATGCACATTCTTGCATGATAGCTGACATTTGCCAGAACAGGACGGACTGATACCCCCAGCCAAGTCACAGATCCCTTCTAATACTCTCAAAATCACATCCCATTCTGACAGTACTATTCCATTGTTAGAAGTCTGCCTAGTGTTCTATCTGTCACTGACTAGGTAGAGGCCTATCACAATGAAAAAAATAGCACACTAACTTACAGGAGAAAATTCACAAAACATTCAGAGCATGCACAGAGTGCACAAAGAAATTTCGAGGCATAACATCTACAATTCATCAGTACCAAATGACAGTTTATAAATACCCCCCTTCTGTACATGTCTCTCTCTCTCTCTCCCTCTCTCTCCACCCTCGTCATTTTTGTAATATCCAATGAAGTAAAACTATGATTATAAAAACTTCGCTAACATCACTTGGTAGATACACTGCTTTCGATATATGCAAAACTGCAATTGGGACAAGGGGAAATTGGTCCATTGGAACAGGTGTCTGTCGACCGAAGTCACTTCCACAAACCTGTGTAATGTTTTCTCGCCTGTACTGGAGAGAGACCTTACACCCCCCCTCCCCCCGACTATGAAACACAATAAAGATCCTTGTGTTGTTTCATAAGTAATTTGATACATTGTTTTTTTGCATAATACGTCGAAGCAGTGTGTGAATACAGCTATGCACACAACCATGCTTCGTTTTTCTACCATGACTTTGAGGTCTGTGTCAGATACAAAACCAACATTAGTACATTTCGATACACTGACTTTCACAGAAAGCTGAACATCGTATGGTATGAGCTAAGTTGCTCCCACAACACACAAAATGGCTGAAATAAACGACAGAGGTGGTCCTTATCATTGACAAAAATGTGGAAGACATCTCAATATATGGAAACTGGAACAGTCTGCGGCATTGTGGAGCGTTTCCAAACAAATGTCTGAAGGTGATGAAATCTACACTTAATCTCATCTTCCATGGTGATGGAGTAGTAGATGTCTCAGTGTCCTGTTTTCGAAGAGACTCAGAATATTGTTTCTTTATATTGGTGGTCATAATGCATCTAGGTATGTGATCACTGTTTCGGTGTCCTAAGTGGTAGTCATCCTCACCCCCAAAACTGTGGATACTGCATCTTTAAATCTTGTGACCTACACTTCATAGCTGCATGTGGGACAAGGGGTGGTTTTGCAGGACTTAAACCCACAGAGCACAAATAGTATGAACCATCAGTTGTCAATCCCACTGTAAGTACCTTCATTCTTACATTTTTTGTTGCATTTTCAGCAGTTCTACTTATTACCCGCCAATTTTCATAATTTTACCAGATTCTCCGTAATTTCAACGCTTTCTTCTCAACTGCTCGTGGCCCAAACCACCATTCTCCACGAGCTGTCACTTCAACAAAACGTCTCATCGCGTCGATCTCGTGAAGTTATTAGCCAATGACATTGCAGGAAGGTTCTCAATTTCTCTCTCATTGCTAAACCACCCTTCTCCCCCCCCCCCCCTCCCAAGTACTTTACGAGTGCCATATACGTGTGGACATATTGAAAACCCTGTTAAAACTGATCAACCACCCTTCTCCCCCCCCCCTCCCAAGTACTTTACGAGTGCCATATACGTGTGGACATATTGAAAACCCTGTTAAAACTGATCATACAATGTAAGCTTTCACGGCCGTTATTGTCTTCACTTAAAACTTCCGGGCTAACAGGCCGTGGTCGAAGTATAAAACTCTCTCCTGACGTTTCGTCTCCGACTGCGGGAGACATCCTCGGAGGTAAAGCGGCGAACTGCCTAAATCACATGGAACAAATACTGTTTCTCAATGTAGGAAGTAGCCATCAGCTGAGAGAAGGTGCAAAAACTATGTTCCTTGGTTGAAATTCTTTATAAATTTCGTAAGATTTTATTACGATTTGCCATCTCCACCTATTTGCATGGGAGTCAAAAAGTATTCTCGCATTCGTAAGATAAAGTCGGGGGTTCAAAGATCTAGCACTCTTCCCTGTATTTCGAAATGAGCTATCCCTCCATTGAATCTATCGACTAAGGACCCAGAGGAATACTCTGGATGGCCTTCCTCTGCGCATCTCGATCTCTTCCTCTCTTTTTAACTAACCCTCCCTGCAACATTGTCTCTAATTTAATCTGGAACTGCTCAGAACTGGAGGATACTATATCCGCTACATGTCTCGTGAAGGAACAGAATTAACTGAGTTCCATGTAATCAATATACGGTACTTCGGTATTTTGCTTTCGCAAAGAGTATAACACGTGTTCCAAACTTGTACTGACCAACGCTAGTGACATAGACCAGTATTCTTATTTCAATAATGTAACTGTCATTCTGCGAAGACTGCTCTGTACCAATCTTACTCACGTCACCCGTCCAATTACATGTGATCACTCTAGATGATTGCATGTTGAAGAGTTAACCACTCCTTATTGGTGGGTATGGGCTTGATACATTTGAGAGTACTGTGGCGATATAACAGACGAAGAAGGAAAAGAAGAAATGTGTGATTTATCCACAATGCAGCTCCAGACAGAAGGAGTTTGAAAGATTTTACGTAAATTCTGTAGAATTGTTGTAGTGTTTCGATTCCATAACGAGAAAGTACTGGGAAGAGTGAAATGATCGTAGAACATTAACACACAGTTCTGCACTTATGCATGCTATAATATTAAAATATGTGGTTTCTGACATATTAGTCACTTGGAATGAAATGCTTCTAATACTCCAATGCAGGAAATATATTTCCAACACATGCTGTATATTCAATCTGCAAGTTTTCTGTCCCACTCACTATGGTGAGAAACCTGAAGATGATAAAACCAGTACTTTCTGTGCGCGAAGGAAAAAAAACATAGTTTCTTTGTGATCCATGCGCTATACAGCTTTCCAGAGGTATATAACGCCTGCTGTTCTCATCCAATTGCGGCTCTGAAATTTTGCTATCCTTGCATCAGTCCCATAAAATGACCGTCTGCAACGGAAAATGCGTGGAACAACGAAATCGGGTATATAGCACTCTAAGTCACATATGAAACATGCAGATTATACCACACAAATGATACACCCTGAGAGAACAGCGTAAAAAATGGTTAAACGTGTGATAAACGACCTGCCGCAACTTTCTCTCTCTCTCTCTCTCTCTCTCTCTCTCTCTCTCTCTAGAATGCCATTAGTCTTCCATTAAATCATACCTCATTACAGCCCCTCTATCGTTTACTCCATCAACTTTCTATCATCCTTTAATGCAGATCCACGTCAATTAGAGGCAATGGTACTGCTTTCCAGGAAAGCATCAAAGACAGCACTAAACTTGCATGTATCCTTGTTACCTCAATAGACATATATTAGAATGTTGTTAAAAACTATGCACCAACTGTTCTGTAAGGCATTTGTTAGCTGACACCACATGGTCGTGATTACTACAGAATAAAGAGAAGCAAATTGGAAATACTATTCGTTAGAGTTTAAAACATGTAAAAACTATTCCTCAAGGTCAAACATGTGATCCACTCTGTAGTTATTTATTGCACACCCCCAAGCTGGCAATACAATGCTCTTAGGCTAAGGGCATTTCATAAGAATCTATAAGTCAATCGCCGATGACTTTGGGATCGCACCTGGGCTTGTGATCCGACATACATAACTGTATTACCCTACATTTGGTAGTCATAAACAATCGATTCCAACTGTCTTATTGTTGTCCACGAATAATGACCGTTTCCCCGGTTCCTGGTGCTTCCATGTCGACTTTTCTCATAGTGCTCTTGCTGTCGCATACTGGTTTCCATGTACAAGAGTTAAAACGTTACTTGACGTCTGTTGATAGTCACCTTTCAAAAACGTTTAAATTTTTTCTTAGTTTATAATGTTTTTCGAGTAAGGAAGGTAGTTTTAGTATCTCCTTTCTGCTGATGGCTATTTCCTACATTAAGAAGCAGTATTTGTGTCATGTGATGTAGGCAGTGTAACGGGGTTCACAATATGTCCAATCGTGTATTATCCTTGCAAAATAATTGAGGGGGTGGGTTAGCAATGAAATTGAGAACCGTCTTGCAGTGTCAATGGCTGATATAATCACGAGACCGACAAGATCAGACATTTTGTTGACGTGGCAGCTCTTGGAGAGTGGTGGTTTGGAGCTTGGGTAATTGAGAAGAATGTGTTGAAATTATGGAAAACCTGGTAAAATTATGAAAATTGATGGAAAATACGTAAAATTGAAAAAATGCAACAAAAAGTATGGAGGAATGAGGTTACTTACATGCTTGCTTGGGTCTATGAAAATCATTCCATTCCTCCACCAGTGGGATTGACAACTGATGGTTCATGCTATCAGTGCTCAATGGGTTTAAGACCTGCAGAATACTCCCTTGCTCCACATCCAGCTATGGATGTGTAAACACACAGTGTCCAAAGCTTTAGAAATCAAGATGATTACCACCTAGACTCTGAAATGGTGACCACATGCATGGATGCGATATGCACCATCAATATGAGGAATCAAAGTCTTGGGTCTCTTTGGAAACAGAACATCAAGACATCTGCTACTCCATCACTGTGGAAGATGATATTAAATATAGATGTCATCACCTTCAGACAGTTGTTTGGAAACGCTCGACAATGCCGCAGACTCTTCCAGTTTCCATTTATTGAGATGTCCTCCACATTTTTGTCAATAATAAGCACTACGTCTGTCATTTATTTCAGCCACTCTGGCGTGTTGTGGGAGCAGCTTAGTTCAGGCCATGTTCGCGGCTCGTGGTCTCGCTTCCCGCACACGGGGTCCTGGGTTCGATTCCCGGCGGGTCCAGGGATTTTTTCTGTCTCTCATCATCATTTCATCCTCATTCACTCGCAAGTCGCCGTGGCGTTAAAGAACTTGTGGAGCGGCGGCCGAACCGCCCCGCGAGGGGTCTCCCGGCCACCAATGCCATACGCTCTTTATTAGTTCAGTCCCTACAATGTTCAGCTGTCTGTGAAAGTCAATGTTCTAATGTTGGTTTAGTACCTGACACAGACCTCAATGTCATGGTAGAATAAAAAAGAATGGATTGTACACAGCTGTAGTCATACAGTGATTTGATGTGTTACAGCAAAAAGCATTGTATCAAATTGTTTATGAAACAACAACACAAGAATCGTCTACTGAGTTTGATAGTCTGTGGGATACGCTCTTTCTCCAGTACTGGCAAAAAAACTTTACACAGGTTTGTGGAAGCGACTTCGATTGCTAGGTGCCTGCCCCATTGGACCAATATATGTTTATTTAATGGTCTCACCACATATGGTCGATGTATCGCGAGAGACAGAGAGAGAGAGAGAGAGAGAGACGGAGACACATCTACCAGGTGACATTAGCGAATTTTTTATAGTTCGTAACTTTGTTGGATGTTGCAAAAGTAACAAGAGAGAGAGAGAGAGAGAGAGAGAGAGAGAGAGAGAGAGAGAGAGAGAGAGAGACAGAGACAGAGAGAGAGAGACTGTGCTGTGAGCGAAGACTGATACCATTACAATGTCGTATTTCTATCGTGGTAGTCATAGGAATATGATGAAGGAGATTGGGACATGTACAGGGGGTATTTATATAATATCATTCGGTGTCGATGAATTATAAGTGCTATGCTTCTGAATTTTTCTGTGCATTCTGGGGTTGTGAATTTCGTCCTGTAAGTTAGTGTGCTATTTTTCTCGTTGTGACAACTTTCTACCTAGTCAGTGATGGATAGAGGACCTGACAGCCTTCTAACTATGGAACAGTGCTGTTGTAACGTGATGGGATCTCGAGAGAACTCGCTTGGGTCTGTGACTTCGCTGGAGGTATCAGTCCTTTCTGCTCTGGCAAACGCTGGTTATCGACTAAGGTTTATCTGTTTAATCTATTTACTCTGTCTCAGAACATGGATAACATAATCTGAAACTATGTAACGCTGAGTAGATTTTGATGGGTTTATTCCACACAGAAGTTACACTGTGTTGGTGCAGCCGAGAACAAGTGGCGAGACTGGGATTCTCTTTGCCACAACAAGCTGGAGCATCAATACTATACCTTTTTCATGATGAGTAACGCTGTTTCAGGTGATGGTCGTGATGCAAGCAATCACAGAGTAGCAATATGCGCCGCTGGAATTTGTTATTGCAGGCGTGAAATATGCAAAGTTGCAGGCTCGCCATCTGTTAGATGAATCGCGATTACTCTCTGATGGATCCCTGAAATTTCGGCAGATTCCCATGTGCCATTCTTACCACGGAGTAATCTGATTCACTCATACAGCAGTGCACACAAGGACACCAATCGTCAAAGTGGCAGATCTTATACGAATAGGATTATCCTCGACACAGTGAGTTGTCCGAGATCACTGAAGTCTAAACTGTTGGTACAGCTAAGACTCCACCACAGGCTCCCCAGTCAAGACAATGCCAGTGCAAATTCATGCTCAGGACGATTGTCCCAAGAGCAACCTCCCAAGGAGCAATCTTCTCTTTAGACCAAGGTCTGAATCAGAAGGCCTAATTTCGCCACTTCTCCCTTTCTAACAAACCTCAGTAAACTCGGAAAAAGCGCCCACACAACGACACCCACAAGTTTTCATGCCAATTACAAGACTCTTTGAGCATCATATCTCCTCTCTTGCTCAGGCTCTACCTTCTGTCCAATTCTAACCAAAGTCAATAACATTCTCTTTCCTGTTGGAGAAGCAGCCAATCCATGACTTGCAAGTTTCGACATAGAGAGGAGAGCACGTTACCCTCCCAAATTATTTTTCCCCTGGCCACTTTAGGTAGCATGTTTTGAGTTTTCATTTAGGCCTAAAGTGAACGACACATTTATCACATACATTATTATCTGGACATGCTGAACGTTAGAGTATGGCTGATTAGGGCCTCAGCTAAACTAAGAGAAGTGTTTTTGTGTCCTAACACAGACCATTTCAAAGCCATCATAAATTTTGCGTTCCATTCTATTTTCTGAAGTCCTGAGGCTCCCCAAAAGAACTTGGAAGCCAGAGGGATGAAACCATCTGACGGCTCCATCGATAGTGTCCAGTCCAAGGTGAACTTGGAAGCTCATGAATTTTTATGAGCGCCATCCCTTTACACAAAGGGTGTTCATGACACTGTCTAAATGCCTTGGCTGGGCAACCTACTTCTCTCCCGTGTCCCTGTCTCTGCCATGGCCAGAGGAGCCTAACAGATAGATCTAGGTAGGCAGTTGTTTTCGCCTCTTCTGCAGAAACCATTGTCTGCGCAGTGGTGTGAGAAATTCTTGGGACCAGCGTCCTGCCCAATAAGTGCTTCGAGATGTTCCTCTCGTAACAGCTGCACGTGGCTTCCAAGACCCAAATGTCATAAGATTTACTGTTAAATAAGAAAACTGCCAGCTTTTTCCTAACTCTAGAAAGTGCTATTCGAAAGGGAGCCATGATAAAGATTCCAAGTGCATTAACAGTGTACATGCTCCCATCAGTGCCTGCTCATGTTGATAACTCCCTGCTGTCTCACAAAAATGATGTCTAGGGTGTAATAACAACATTAAAGAGTAGCCTTGAATATGAAAATAAGTGAGAGAGGGATTCGTCCTTTCTTAATTCCTCCCCCTCCCCCTACTCAACCGTGGTTGATTTCTGCATTTGTAGATTCTCACTTCAAAATGTTATAGTGTGATATGGAACATAGTAAATCATCAAATATTATTGAGATCTCGCAATGATAACGTACTTATTAGGGGCGACTTTTCCAGCCAAGACTGCATTTGTAAAAACCTTCTTAACTTGATCCCATTCAGCACAGAGGTTACTCATTCACAAAAAGCTGTATGCCTACAAGAAGAACATATGAACACTGCTGTGTGTAGTATGATTCAAGTGGACCCTAAAGTCACTGCTACATCACAGCCTTCAGATAATCAATTACTATGTGACAGCTTGGATTGTCGGGTGTTCTGCCAAATATCAGCGTCGTACTTGCACGATATTTCGGTAACTAGCTCGTTACCTTGATCAGGTGCGACCTGAGACTACTCCTGGAGTGGACCTGGTCCAATATTTATGCCTGTGGCCTTCCCCCTTCACCAGGCACTCCCTCTGCGGTCCGCGCCTGCTCGCTGCGATCTTCTGGAGCATTGCCGTTCCCTTTTTCGTCCGCTGCAGTCCTAGGTGTTCTCTTTGTGGCGCATGCCCGCCAGACGCGCTCCTGGGTGTTCCATCTTCGGTGTGGTGCATTCGGAATTGCGTCTGTGGAACCAGGCATTTCCCCTGTGGTCCTCTCCCGCTCACTGTGGCGTGCTGGAGCGTTGCCGTTCCATTTTCGGTCCGCTGCGGTTACAGGTGTTCCCTCTGCGGTCCGCCCCCGTCAGACCCTACCATGGGCGTTCTATCTTCGGTCTGGTGCGCCTGGAACTCTGTATGGGGATCGTTCTCCATGGCCTCGCCTTCAGTTCCTCTATTTGTGGAGTGCTGCACCTGTCCCCATTGCTTCTTCAACAATTCCAGAACAGGATCCCAGGCTCTACTTAGCTGGTACCCTGTGTCATGGTTCATGAGATTGTCGGTCACTTTTATCTCTATTGACTCCTTATAACACTATCCCAGAATCTGGGCGTCTGTGCTAGAAACTTGGTTTCTTCATAATTCATGGTATGATCTAGCTCTAGACAGTGTTCAGCAATGGCTGATTTTGTTGCCTGTCTTAATCGTGTGTGCCTCTGATGTTCCTTGCACCTGATATCTACTGTTCTTGTCATCTGACCAATGTAGGACATGCCACATTGGCAAAGTATATTATAAATTCCTGGTTTCCGTAAACCCAGGTGGTCCTTAACCTTTCCCAGCAGTCCCCTGATCTTGCTGGATGGACAGAAAACACACTTGTGTTTACGGAGGATCCTACTAATTCTGGCAGAAATAGAACCAGCATAGGGCAAATACGCTTCATCTTGCTCTGCCTCTGGAACTTGTGGTGTAGTGGCTAGTTGGAGTGCCATCTCAATTTGTTTTGGTGTATATCCATTTTTGCAGAACACTGTTGTGAGATGCTCTATTTCTGTCAGTAGACTTTCTTGGTCTGACAGGGCATGTGCTCTGTGGACCGATGTCTTAAGAACACCATTCTTCTGTGCTAGGTGGTGACAGCTGCTGGCCTGCAGATATAAAGCAGTGTGTGTGAGGGTTTTCGATAAACACTGGGGCCAATTAATCCATCTGCCATCTGTCTTCGCAATGCTCCAGAAGATCGCAGCTAGCGGGCACGGACCGCAGAGGGAGCATCAGGTCCACTCAAGGAGTAGTTTCAAGTCGCACGAGCTACGTTACCGAAATATCGTACAAGTACGACACTGATATCAGGCAGAATACCCGACAACCCAAGATGTCGTTAGATCGCCAGGAAAGCCTGAAGAATTACAATTACTAAGCGGTTAAAAAGGTCTTACAGCATATTTTTATGCAGTCACACTATTTATGAGGTCAGCGAAGAGTATTGTGCTTAATCATATTCCAATTCTGTGGATATCAAACCGTTTTCTGCTTCAATGATTTATCTCTGCTCAGTCATTCACCAGTTTTGTCCGACCTGATAGCTGAGTGGTCAGCATGACAGATTGTAGCCCTACGGGCCTGGGTTCGATTCCTGGCTGGATTGGAGATTTTTCTCCGCTCAGGGACTGGGTGTTGTGTTGTTTTCATCATCATTTTATCTCCATCCGGCGATCAGTTCGCCCAATGTGGCGTCAAATGTAATAAGACCTGCACTAAGGCGGCCGGACCTGTCCCGCAAGGGGCCTCCCGGCCAATGACGCCAAACGCTCATTTCATTTCCATCCACCAGTTTTCAGTCATACATAACATATGCACAGACAAAAATATAATTTTAGAAACACATTAATTGTCAAAATCTAAACAAGCAAGTAGCATGTGTCATCTGTTGCACTTATCTTCTAGGGCAGTGTAATACAGTGTGTCTCTAAAGTCACTATCCATATCCATGAAAACGCTAATTTGTTTTCCTTTTCCCTGCAGATACTGGTACCTTCATGCAAGATGTTTTGCACAGAAAAATGGGTTGTCATTGTTTGTGCACAGTTACACAGATTGTCATATGAAGACGCCAGAGCGAAATTTACCCATAAATTCTACAAACCAAGGGCAGACATTCGTCTGCTTGTGAACAAGCACTGTGTGTGATGAGGCACGTCATGGACAACAACGGCTGTCGGTAGAAACAGTGCAGCAGGTTCAAATTGCCAGTGATAGGAGTCCAAAAAATATCAACTACACATCCCCGTAGCGAATTTACTGTCCGTCTCAAAACATTGTGGAAATTCCTGCGTTTGACTCTACGAAAATGTCCTTACCACATTCAGATTCTGCACCATCTTGAGGATGACGATTTCGTCTGTCGTTGTGCAATGTGTTATGACCTACTGAAATCTGTAGAGAACGAGAATTTAGTGGACAAAATTTTATTCCCCGATGGAGCCACATTTCACGTTTGTGGGAAAGTGCACAGACACAACAGCCAAATATGGGCATGTGAAAAACCACATCAGGTATCAGAGTGGGAACGTGATATGCCAAAGGTGAGTGCTTGGTTGTCTATGACAAAAGCAAAACTATACGCGAAATTTTTCTTTGCCAAAAGGTCAATAACAGGTAACTACTACCTTGATGTGTTAAAACTGTTCCTTGAACCATGGCTTCCGGATAATGGAATATGGAATACAGTGTGCTTACCTGAGCATGTGCAGGTACGTGGTGAAAGACCCCTCGGATATGGTAAGGTTAAAATTTATTGAAACAGCAATTGACCATAAGCGTTGGCAAAAACATTAATTATGAATGCGTGGTAAGGTGCAGACAAATGGAAAAAAAGCCATCATTCATATTTCTTTGTATATGATTTTATCTTCACTCTCTCGTATGTAGAAGGATGGTTAAGACATGAGCACATCTTGGAGTTCTGTGACATCAGTGTAACACTCAAAGAACTCTAACTGTGTACACGAAAATAGACCCAACTTACACTTGCTCGCTGTAGGCAGCAGTGGCATGGAGCGATGGCTCACGCTGGATTGAGTCCGGCGGGGGCTTGCTGCGGCATCGACGTGCGTGCACCCTTGGAGTGTCTGCACTCTGCAAATAGGTCTTTGCTCCTATCTGGTTGCATCAGAAATGGTGCCTAGGTGAGCACGTATTTTGAGAGGAATTTCTCAGATGTAAAGTATGAAAGGGATGCTGCCGCCTATTGCTTGAGGGAACCAAATGGGCACCAGTGTGAGGCTTGGCCATTGCGTCACTTTTCGGGGGCTGCTGGTACAGCCCAACTTTGGTGTCAGCGTCGGGCGTTGAGTGGCGGGATGTGTTTTTTTACTAACGATATTTTGTTTAAACTATATTCCATCGATTTCATCCACCAATAGGATGCTGTGAATTTAAAAAACTACTCCATACATGTGAAGAAAATCGATTTAATTAATTTGCATTAATTTTTTATATCAACATGGTGTTAGTGGTACAATAGTTAAGGGGAGGGTGTGCATGAGTGGGTGACATGGAGCAGAACAGCTGTTTAAGTGCAGAACGTTACATTAATTTGCATAATTATTATATAAAGCGCAGTACAATAGTTTAAGGGGGTTGGTGACAAAGAAAAATGCTCTAGAAGTGGCGTTCAAAAGCATGTGAAATTCGAAAAGTGTACCATAAAATGGTGGCAGGACTTAACTGATAACTTAATTTGGTATCAAAGGCGGTACAACAGCGACATCGAAAACTGCTTAACAGAACAATAGGTTAAGTGCCAACAAAGGCTCAAACAATAGGTTAAGACAGAGTACAGTGCTGAACATTAGGTTATGTAACATGTTTGCCCCATGTAATTGCTTCTTGCCAAACAGCAGAGAATGATGAGCAAGAGAAATCCAACCCCACAGACTGAATTTTTTATAAATAAACAATATACCCTTGAATTTCCTATTATGAGACCCTTCCTCTCCACCAATTTCCATATAATCCATACATCGCCTTGTATCCCCTAAAACATTATTCCATACACAACAACCGATTTCCCTCTAAATAACCAGTCAACTGAGTCTTTTTCCTGCCTACTTCCAGGAGGGAGCATGGAAGGGGAGGGGGTTTACAGAGGGTGAGAGGTTAATTAATCGATCAATTTACTTAAGTAGTCAATCAAATTGATAAGAGTGAGTTAATAACTCAGACCTGAAAGTGCACCTGTAGCAGCAAGGGGGGACAGGGTGGGGGAGGGGGCAGGGGAACAATAGGTTAAGTACCTGTCAATCAAAGGAGAACAATAGGTTTGCTCCTGAGTGCATACCTGCCCCTGATGTAGGCAGCCCACACTAACAAAATGTGCTGGTGTCTTTGCTGTCCTACTACTCACGGTCTTCACCTGCCAGTGACTGATCACAGGTAAATTTCTGTGCCACTGGCTTATTCTATTTATTCTTCCATTTTCTTTATGCGTCATTACTAATAGATTGTTTCTACCTTCAGTCTTCTTTCACAAATAAGGCAGTATGCTGAAGAGGTGAAATAGCGAATTTTAGCAAACAATTTCTGTGGGCAAATGCAAATTCTCATGTTACAATTTCAGCTAGACACCAATGTGAATACACATTCTGGCCATCACCATCTATATTCAGTGTCGTGGTATTTGTGTGGAAAAACCACTTCATTCAGAGGTAATGTCATACCTCGATTTATAAGGCTCACATAGTTTCTAACATGGATATCATTAGCGGTACTAGTGAACACCTGTAGAACCAAGACCGATTGTGACAGTAACATAGTCGTCGCATTCGTGTTTTTAACATCTGGTGGCTTGTAAATCGATCACGTTTCTCTTCCTAAGACACAGTGGTACCACTTGCAAGAAAAACTTATGTGATACGTCCAACCTATCGCAGATTTTCGCTCAGTATTGTTTCGTATCGTTAGCATTCATTTATTGGCGACGTATTATACTTAGTAGCAGGGCTTGAGTGATAGATTCGCCTTAAGCATCAGGCTTATAAAGTACGTGTGAGTGTTCCAACATGTGCAAAGAAAATGGATATGTCCTGTTGTAAGTGAAGGTATGGATCTGACGTGGAAAACTGTGATAGGCGCAAAGGGAATGAAAGATCTTTTTTATTTTTTACTTGGAAAATTATGTCAAGTTATAAGAGTGGTACAGATATTTCTATTTTCAGAGCCACAGTTGTCAGGAGGGGGTATCTCCAATACTTCACTCATTTTCGAATGTCGCCCAATTGAGGTTGCTATCTTAATATTTAATTGTAAGTACAGAGATCAAATATATATGTGGCCGGTTTCCAGGACGATTCTGTCTGGGGGTGCGTGGCGCGCGGCGGTGGTGGCCTGCAGCGGTAACGATTCATGTTTCCAGCTTACAGCAGGAGCTATTCGAATGGTCTCTAGATTTATACTCTACTTACACTAACTCAAACTAAGAACAACACACACACACATGCCCGAAGGAGGACTCCGGCGGGAGGGGCCGCGCAATTCCGTAACATGGCGCCTCAAACGACTTGGACACTTCGCGCGACGATTACTCGAAGACGTCGAACCAATTCAGAGGCGAGCTGCCAGATTTGTTACCGGTACATTCGAACAACACGCAGATATTACGGAGATGTTTTGGTAGCTCAAAAGGATATCACTGGAAGGAAGGCCATGTTCTTTTCAAGAAGGACTATTGGGAAAATTGAGACAACCGGCATTTTAATGCTAATTGCAGAGCGATTCTATCACCATCGTCGTACATTTCGCGTAAGCATATTGGAGATATGAGTAGAGGGACTAGGGCTCGTATGGAGCCATATAGATAGTCGTTTTTCTCCCTCTGTCTACGAGTGATACAGAAAAGGAAACGGCTAGTAATGGTACACCATACTGTAGTTTGTGGAGTATGTACGTAGATGTAGATGTAAATCTCTTCCCACTCCCTATTTGTGTTCATGTCCTCCTTCCCGCCCACTGTTTGTGCATCTCCTCTTCTCTATCCACGTTTTCACGCTCAGCCCAATAGGAGGCCGGCGGTTCTTACCGCCACAGTATTTCTTTCCATATCGTAACTAATATGTGTACCAAATCTCATTGAAATCGTCCTCCTGGTTTAGGATGAACTTTTTTCTCGTGACTTTTCAGGCGTAAGCACATGTCAAACACATTTCACATATATATTTGACATATTTGGCACGTATTTGTACACGTATTTCACCTGTATCTCTTGCGAATTTCATGCAGCTCAATGTTTAAGACGCCGTATCTCCTGAACTATGTGCTGTACAAAGATATAATGTAACTGGTATATCCAGTCGTTTATGTTGCTACTGTCTTCGAAATGTGTTGTGAATAGATTCTGTAGTAAATATGTAATAAATTAAAACGTCATGTATTATGCGGCAGTTTTTCATGCATCTCAGTGTTTGTGATGTCATATCTCCTGAACTATGTGTCGATAAATGATATGTTTTTGTAGTTACATTCAGCATTATATGGGAATACTGTTTGCAAAATGTGTCGCGAATACATTTAGTAATAAATAAGTAATAAATTAAAATGTGATGCTTCTGTGGTAGTTTTACTACATGCATGTTAAAAAGTAGTAAGGCTTCATCTTCTTTCCTTCATCATGTTGTGGAGGTTATCAGCAAGAAAAAGTTCTGTAAAGGTTTGAAATTATGTTTAAAGTTTTTTTGGGAATAACTACGTGATTTCATTCTCAAATACTGGATAGCTAAAATATGGGAATTCGCGCCATGGACTACGCTGCTGGTTCACGCCCAACCGCACCCATTTGATAGGTAGGTGATTCTTACCTCACAGCGATTCTTTCTGGGCAGTAAGTGATATGTGTACCAAGTTTGGTTGAAATTGGTCCAGTGGTTTAAGAGAAGACTGGGAACATACATGCACACACATAAATATGTAAACTTGACAGCAAAAAAAGTGGGTCACTGTCGAATACAACCAACATAATGTAGCGGCGTTGCAGATCCTCTAAAAACCAAAACCCCGTGGGGTACAGTCGTTTGACTACACGCAATGGGTACCACAAGAGACTACTAGAGACCAAAAGTCTTTATGGCAATCAGTCTAAGTGTCAACTAATATTGCCATACAAAACATATTAGAAAACACGTTCTTAGCGATGAGACACCCCATAACACTCATAAACTAACCTTAATTACAACAAGTGACATTCCAAATGTTCTGAGAAAACGGATTATTTTATCGTACAGTAATCCTTAGTCAAAATTAAGCACTTGAGACAATATATGGAGTTACAAAGCTATACAGCAATTGGAAAAAAGCTTTTCGCTCCCGAAAAGGTTTTCCATCCACGTGCTGATCGTCGCTCAAGGGCGAGCGGCTCTGGAAACTGGATATTGGACGAACCAGTAAAAAAACGCGATTAACGGCAACAAGCACTCCACGGAAATCTCAACATTAACAGCGCATCACCAGTAATATCATTGTTCTCGTAACACATCAACAGCTACGTGTACACAAATTTGAACTTTAAATGACATGACCAACGTCGTCGCTCTGGACCTGGATTCAAACCCAGCACCCATAGCCACTGCTAACTAAGCTAAGCTTTGTTTGTGCCTTATTGAGACCCGATCACTAGGCATAAAGAAACATGAAGTATAGACGTTTGCACCAGTATCAGTTATCAATTCAGATCCTGAAAATAAATAAGGAAAATGTTTGTACTGAACTGGAAATCCTGTCATAACAGTTACCTTCCTAGGAACTACCCCCAACGACATTTAATATGGTGTCGTTCACAAGGAACAAGGTATGCTCATGTTTAAAATTGAAATGCCATCATACAAAGCTTGTAACAGGGATGCGAACCCGGCACCTAATCGAATTGTTAACGAAGTACGTAAAATCAGAAGTTAAATATCAAATGTTTTCACCAATAGCGATATGTTGGAACCTTAAATGACGATAGAACTGTTTTTGCCTGACTGGGATTCAACCCAGCATCTAGCGCCGTCGTTTTCTAGCCAGGAACAGACGATAAATAGCTATTGTTGGTTCATCAGTAGCGAGATGTGTGCATGTTTAACTAAACGTCAGGCAACGAAAAGTTCTGTGCTGAATGGAATTCAAACCCCACACATGTGGTCATGAAGACAATTTAACTATCAAATTCTTTTCCAATAATAGCTAGGAGTGGCATGTTTGTACCTTCAATGATGTGATGCAAAATACTCTGCTGGCTAGAAGTTGAATCCACAACATATCGTCGATGGTGATCACAATGAACACAACGCCAAACCCAAGTCCGTTTTCGCCAGTAGGATGAAGAGGAATGTTTGAACTTGAAAAGATGTAAGGAAACGTTTGAACTTGTAACGTTGTGATAAAAAGCTCATAATGTGACTATGAGTTGAAACTAACACGTTACCGCTGGCAATGCAAGAAGAGATGTTGAAAATGCAACTTTTTTTCACTAGTAGTTCGGAGTGCACGTGCTAGGGATTGAAATGAAATAATGAATATTTTGTGCTGATCAGGATTTGAAACCAGATAGGTGCCTTTCGAGGACGTCTAGAAGAGTTTGCAATCCTCGGGAACACAGTGAAATCGAATTCTAATCCCAGTCCAGCACCACAATTTTCAACGTCTCAATTTCAAATAAAATAAGAGCCTTGTGAACTTACATGGCCATTGGTTCATTAAATGAAATACGTTTTCTATTCTACGACGGCTTGCTGGTGACAGAGTCTCTGCCTTCCGGGGTTTCTCCATCTGTCACAGCTAAAACGAATGCCGCTCTGCCCCAACCGGCAGCGAAGGGATGTTATCTTTACTGTGGATATTGAACTACGGAGCTTACTGGCGTTCTGCAGTTGGCGTTGCTAGGGGTGAACGAGAGTTACTTGTGTATGTTAAAAATCTACGCCTGACGTGAAATGTGAACCTACATGCTTTACACATCAACACAAGATTAATTCACCAGACCACAGAACCCTCTGCCAAGCACATAATTATGAATTGCAGAGTATTCATTTAGATGTAGAGCAGACGTCAAGGGACAGGTAACAGGAAGGAGGGCGGGATCTTGGAATGGATAGAAGTGCAGAAGTGCAAAATATAAGCGTGAAATGATTCCAAAGTGTTGCTTACTTAGATGTGTGCCACAGTTTGTTTTATATTAGGACCGAGAGATAAGGAAGGACTGTTTTCAGAACGAAGAATGGGTTATAGAGAAGGGGAGATCAACGAATACGGATTCATAGGTGTTGAGAGGAATGATAGAGAGTAAAGACAGCAGCAATTAAAAGAGAAAATGAAGCGTCAATGAAAACCGCTAGATTTGTTTATAAAGTTTCGGGGGCTCTTGCGGCGATTGTGTCAGAGAGAGAGAGAGAGAGAGAGAGAGAGAGAGAGAGAGAGAGGGAGAGAATAGAGGAGATATTAACAACGAGTAAACATAATATGAAATCGTTTGCGTATTGTGTGGAGTACAGAGGGTGTATTCATGGATGGAGAGAAAGAGAGAGATGTATCTGAAATAACAAAAACTACTGTATCAGAGTCCATCTACGCTAATTAGTTTGTAAGTATGGAGACAGAATATAAATGAAATCAAAATAGAATATTTAACAAATTGTATATTCAAAAGAAACCCACTTGAATTAAAGAGGTAACTCAAAGGAAAACTAACCCATATTGTACCTTTTCTGTTGCCACACGATCTTCCACTAGCTCCCAATGAGGAAAAGAGACGAAAAAGAAGACATAACAAAACATTTTAAGGATCTAATATTTTACCCAGAATCCTTCATTATTTTGTTCTTCTATCATGCATCTTGGCATAGAATGTACAAGCCGTCCGACGCAACAGCCTGAAGAAGCAACTTTCTTCCAGGCTTCCAGGACGCAGTCCCAAAGAGTGTCCGCGGTAGTTGGTTGTTTTCGTGGCCAGTTCTCTGTTAATGTTTGGGCGACCTCAGCCAACATGTTTTCCGTGGAGTTCAAATGAGCCGCCCGTGGCGGCCAGTCCATGACGTTGACGCCAATCGTGGAGAGCCGCTGCTGAACAAATGCAGACTTGTGAATGGGAGAATAGTCCTCGTGCAATGTGACGCCCCCTTCTGCATACAGCATTCGCACTGACGGAAGCATCACATTTTCCAATATGTGGGCATACTGCACGCTGTCCAGAGTTCCTTCTATCCTGTGAAGAATTCCAGCCCATCTCGCAGAAATCCAACCCCAGCAGGTAACAGGAGGCCGGCCACTTCTTCTCGTCGTGATTACATATTCGCGTCGATGGCGAGTCCCTTGCGGCCTGTAAACGATTCGTCGACCGTCGTTACTGGTGGAAAACACCTTCTCATCGGTGAAGATGACGTTGTCCCACGACGCCCTCAGATGGAGCTCCGCAAATGCTAGCCGCTATAAAAAGTTGTCTTCGCTGAGCTCTTGTTTCACGGCGGATCGTCGTGAATGCAGTCCAGCGTCCCCCAGCCTCGGTAAATCGTGTCACTGGAGGCGGGGAAGTTGGTCTCCCGCTTCAACTGCTTCGCGTTCAGAAAGAAATTTTCTCTGCTCCTAGACACTAGGT
This sequence comes from Schistocerca gregaria, assembly GCF_023897955.1. NCBI lineage: Eukaryota > Metazoa > Arthropoda > Insecta > Orthoptera > Acrididae > Schistocerca > Schistocerca gregaria. The sequence goes on from NC_064922.1 coordinate 582,111,757, forward strand.
CACTGTTTTGCTGCTGTGAGCTCACTCTTTTCCTGCCTGAACCACGAGCCCTGTTGGTGGTGCCTCTTTCAAAGCAGATCCTCCACCATCTCTTTGCAGTGGTATGTGGTACGCCATACCATCTGCCAGCTTCTCTCATGCTTCTTCAATGAGAGCAACGACTCTATCTCGAATAGGCCTGTCCCAGTGAGCCATTACGGCGGAAAGCCTGATGTGTATTTCTGTTTGCCGCTCTTATAATGATGCCAGGAGAGGAGGTAAACATATTTAAGTCAAACGGAGAGGCAGAGGCAGTGCTGGCTTGTCCGGGGCTGTTGGCCCACCAACGCCACCGCCAGCTCGCTCACTTCCGTCTCGCCTCGGTCAGCCTGGCTGGCCCGTAGCTCGCGAGCCGCGGCTAGTACAGACCCGGGCCGCATGGCCACGATCACCCCTTGAAGGATCAAAAGTTACACCTAACCTACCCAAGTCTGTAGTATAAACTAACGCAGCTACAGCTGTTATGCTACAACATGTGCAGGCACACCCACAGTGTACGATTCATTCACATATTTGACGAACAATATGTTCAAAAATACATTCATTTTAAACATAGCTACCACAATATATTTCACTCAGCTGGCAATAGCATGACGCAGGAAACTATTCTTTCTTGCAAGCGCTCTGCATTAGATGTAGCCTTAAGAAAACGTGTATTCAACCACGACAACTAAGCGGAATGTAAAAGTAAACCGGTTTGGCGGCAGCTTCTGCATATGATGCACGACGGAAATTACTTTCTGCTGAGGCACTTCATTTACATCTCAATGATACACGACTACTAGAGAACGTTGCTCTTTGCGGCAGTCAATAGACTTGTAACTTAACAGCATTATATCGCAGGTATTAGGCAACACGTTACTAGGGATGAGAAAGGCCTTAAGGTTTGCATCTAAACATGCTACTCCTAGCTACTACTGAATAAGGATTTGATTATTAACGTATCTTCACAACCATGTGTGCGGCGTTCGACTCTTACGAACGTATTCAACAATCCGATTAGGTGCTGGGTTCGCATCCTTGTCACCAGCATTACATGATGGCATTTCAATTTTAAACATGTGCATCCTTTGTTCCTTGACAATGCAACAACATACAACGTCTTTCGAGTTTAATTTCCAAGAAGGTAATTGTCATATTAGGGTTCCTGGTTTCGTGCAAAAATTATCGTCATTTACGTTCACGTTGATCCAAAACTGCCTCTGACCGCAATGGGACTTAACTTCTGAGGTCAACAGTCTCCTAGAACTTAGAACTACTTAAACCTAGCTAACCTAAGGACATCAGACACATCCAAGCCCGAGGCAGGATTCGAACCTGCGACAGTAGCGGTCTCACGGTTCCAGACTGTTACGTTCAAGTTGAGAATTGATAACTGATACTGGTGCAAACGTCAATATTTGACGTCTCTTTCTGCCTAGTGATCGAGTCTCGATAAGGCACAAGGCTTTGCTTCGTTAACAGTGGCTTTATGTTCTGGGTTTGCATTCGGATTCAGAACAAAGACGTTGGTCATGTCATTTAAAGTACAACTTTGTGTACAAGTAACTGTTGATGAGTAATGTTAACAATGATATTACTTGTGATTCGCTGTGAATGTTGGGATTTCCTTAGAGTGCTTGCCGCCATTAATCACGTTTTCTTTTAACTGTGTAGTATTACATAAAGTTGATGCGAAACCACTCACCGTTGAACGTTGAACGACGTTCAGCATGTGTTGGGAAAACCTTTTAGACAGCAAAGAACTTGTTTCCAATTGCCATACAACTTTAAAAATCCATATAATGTCTCAAATATTTAATTGTGCCTAAGGATTACTGAACGATTTATGTGAAAAAATTAGTTGTCCCATAACGTTTGAAATGTCACTTATTGAAATTAAGTTTAGTTTACAAACGTTAAGGACTGTCTGATCTCTTCTATACTATCGTGAAGTTACTTTACATCTGGACGGACTGTCATAAAGACCGGTGTTCTCCAGTAGTCTCTAGCGGCACCCATTGTGTATTTTACAACGACTGTACTGTGGTGGGTTGCGACGATGTGCAACACAGATATGCTATGTTGGTTGCACAGATTCAGGTGCAGCGTACACGTTGGAATTCAGGTGTGTCCCACTTTTTTTGCTGTCGACTGTACATCCATTTCTATAACGTGTATGGATTATTCTGTCATTAATGCCATATTTGTAGTTCCATATATGCGTTGTGCTAACACATAACAATAAAAGCTACCAACAATGTCTGGAAATCGGCAACGCTTACTTCCTTTCATGAGATAGAAACTTTCTATCGATATTTTTAGGCATTTATTGTTATTTCTCGAAAACCATGCAACTGACAGCGTTGATTTAAATTTCAAAATAAAGGGTCCACCTCTTCCAGTCATTACAAGAGGGAGTAGGACTGAAATTTTGCTATGGGATAAAAATGTCCCATCGGCGGTTATAACGGGAACAGGCGCAATAGATGTTAATTATTTCTCTGTATATGTGTCAGACACATGCGTGAAAATGAAATGGCTAGTTCATATTATGTTGGAGATCACGATTATTCACATCCAAGCTAGCCAAAAGAAAAACACGATAAATTTGTGGAAAGGAAATAGATAAAATAGTGTCACACAACAATATATTAAAAATTTAAAAATAAGCGCAACAGATAAGCGCAGAGAATGTGTCAGGAGAAATTAAACAAGAACTTAGTGTGAAAAATGTATTAAATATCAAAATAATATCATTATACGCTACTTCTCATGCTACTATCTTGGCTCGATAACTTGCATTTTCGCTCCAACCTATTAGAAACGAAACTACATTCTTGAATAGGTATCTGCAACCCGTCTTTTGATGTAGAGCTAATACAGAAAAGTAGGAAACTTTATTCGTTTAAGACATATTTCATTGAAAAATAAGTGTTGTGAAGTACAGAAGCTATTATGTTATTCTTCACTTTCCTGTACTTCCCTCTCGTGCTCTTTGAATCACTATGCCAGTATTCATATTCGCCCCTGGAATTGTCAACTTCAGTTCATCAGCTTCACTTCTCCGCTAGGGCATGGTAGGGGCTTATTCGTGACCATACGTCTAGATAAAAACAGTTTTAACGATTTAAAGTACATTTATCATGGGGAAGTTGAGCGTGAAAAAGAAATCGTGGAAATAGAGACAAAATGATAAAATTCGTACGTTTTGAAATTTATCGTCTGACAGCCGCCCGTTCACGCGTAATTGCGTGTTTTGTGAATACGTCAGCTTGCGTCGCTACGGTACAGAAGGTTGCCGGGAATATTTTCGGCCTTACTGCAGTTAATCAAGAATGCAGTCCCTGTTCACTTTCCTAACATAGTATGAGCATTATGAACTGAGGTGATGAAGCAGATCAATGAAATCCTGGCGTAATATGAGGAAGCGTTATTTGGCTGCTTCTTCACAAAACTACGTGATCTGTTCCAGAGATATCTAATTATCGTCTAAATGTTAGCAGCAAAGAGACTATATGTTCACGGTGAGAGGAAACAAAAAAAAGGTTTAGAAATACGAGCCCACGTTATCGGTATTTGTGCGATGACGCAACGCGTGCAGCAGTTACCACCGTTTTGGAATAGAGGTGTGTGAAACGTTACCTTGATACATGCCCTGGGGCCGTCCGTGAAACAGTATGGGCGATGATGACGATGATGGAGCTGCACCGCCGCCTGAAGAGCAAGAGGAGCCAGAAGGCAAGACAGCTGTTCAGTCGACTGAAGACAACACTGATGGTATCAGCTATCCTCCCTGGTGGCGTTTCGACATCTATGTTCCAGAACGGGAAGGGCTCACTAAATCAAAAGTTACAACTTTCGTTGTTCTCATCGTTGGGATCAGATTACGTAAGCTTATTGTTCTTCACTACTGTTCCTATGAATGGTCTAGAAGTATTGCTGTAGTAGCAAATTGTAGAGATTAAATGTTCGAAGTACTGGTGGTTGTAGGTCCCTTCTTTTGCTTGAACAAACTTACTGAGAAAGCAAGTTCAGACTGCAGAGAAAATAAAAATTCAGTAGTGATGAATGATATTGCATTAGTTACACCGACTCATAATCTGCTTTATGATGCAATCATCGCCTTGATGCTGTAGGATTCCACAGTGTGGCGTGATTGCTTGTCAGCTCTGACAAGATGTGTCTGCCAGCGAAAACAGGAATCATTTACCAATGTCTGGAAGGTAGTCACATAATTGAAACGATGTGGGAGACTTAGTCCTGCTTAGGTGTCAGGCACGTTTCACCGGCACTGGCTTTAATAGTGTCAGAGGCCATTATGGGGTTTATTTGTCTCATTGCATTTGCAGTCTGTGAGTAGTTCTCTTGACATGCGTCCACAACAGCATCATACCTAAGTCTGTGGTATTGGGCATGCTGCCCATTGTGATAAATAAGGCAGATACAATAGTAGTAGTCCCATTTACTTTTCATAAAACAGCACACAAATAATTCGGTTGCCCTACATTATTTGTAACATAACCATATCAAGGAAAATCTATCAACATAAGAAAAATGTATACAGAAACTAAAAATGTATCAATCATACTAAAAGAAACATTACTATAAAACTTCAGTCACTCGGTTACGCTAAATTACGTTTCTCACTCTAATGCTCCACTCACCCCTTGAATTTTACTTTGACTGATTACTTGCATGTAACATCCATTCGTTTTTCCTGTTCATTGAATCTAGTAACATAGGAGTTTATGGTACTATCTAACTAAAAAAAGTTTTCTGTGTGTGCAAAATTGTCTAGTCTGAAACGTGTTCTTTGCTTTTGATAGCTATTTATGTTTTTTAGGTTGCAAAGATACAGTTACAAGAAATAGTTCCTACTTACAAATTCAGATATAGTTGTATTTAAATTTTTACTCCCTAGATTACACACAAACTTATATGAGTGTTTGCCAACGATTTCTTCAAATGAACGATGTACAGTTATGTTATATTTTAGTAAGAGAAAGTGGTTAGTGCTTTCGTGGATTTCCACCAGCTATGAGGATGTAGGGAAATAAACTTGGCCACATATAATTCGTCCTTGGAAGAATTTAAAAGAGATTTTAACTGGAACTGCTCTAAGGAGCCACACGTTTCCTCTATTTGTATGACTTTGCTGTTAAACGCTACGCTTCATTGCGAACATCTTCCTCAAAAATATACGTTTATACTGATCATATTATTAGTTTGACAGGAGAACTTTCTTGAATATTGTGAAATCACTGAGTTACTTTCCAAATAAATCGTAAAGTTCACCTGGATATAATATTATTCCCTTTCATCTGATCTCTGAACATATTATGAAAAGTCTTCGTTTGATGAGCACTGACAGACAATGAAACAGTAGAAATTAAGTCTGAATAACGCATAAGAAAGTAAAACCACAGTCTAATACATACAGTCGTGACACCCGTGTGAATGTTATTACCATTTGATAGTTGGAGCGACACTAGCGCTCCAATGGACAACAAAGCAGACCGTATAAGAGTCGTAAGAATAAAGCTCATTTTTAATAATTTTTCTGCTTAATTAACGAAACAATTGTTATCTCTTGCTTTCCACGCGTTATCAAAATTACCGAGAGACATGCATTATCGTGAAATAATGTGAAAACAGCCGAATGTCATAGATTCAATGACATAAGCTACAATTTATTCCTGAAGGAATAGTTTCGAATCTGCATATAATTTCAGTTTACTACGCTAAAAGTAAGAGAATATGAACACATATTTCACCCACATGAAGCATATATTTCTGTTCTTGTCTGTTCTTATTACATCTAGTCATTTTCCTTGACAGGTAAGAATTTTTTATGGAGTTGAATGATTCTCCCATTCTTACACATCGCTCGACTGTCTAATACACGGATCTTTTTATAGAAGTAATTTCTTTTGTTTCAAAACGAATGTGTTGAAGGTTCTTGACATTTGTGATTCAAATGTAGCAAAAATCTTGGAACTGGTTTCATATGTGTTGGGAAACATTTTTGTTGTTTTTGACGTTTTTAATATTATGTCTTTGTGGTTTTCCCTTCAGCTTCAGGTGTTCTGGAATATTTGGTACGTTCGATAATGTAGGTGTACAGGATCCCACGTTCCACATTCATTGATTTTTCTGGAAGTGAGCGAACAAAACTTAGCGCTGTTTGTTAGATATACAACGTCTTTCCGCAAGAGATCAAGTATTTTGCCGTTTAATAGCAATTTCTAGTTATTAAAGGAACACAACATTGTTTTGTAAATATCTGTACGTTACAAGAGAATCATAAATAAACTGTCCAATAATGTACCGTTTTATACCTCCAAGGGTCCTTAGGAAAATAAAGAATGACAAATCGGGTGTCTTTTTTATGTTATTGTCGGTGTTTATGGCACTACGTACGTTCCCTATTGTAAAACTATGTTGCAAATCAATATAAACGATAGTATTTGCACTCATCCGACATAGTATTAAGAATGTCGATTGCTGGCCACTTGATGCACTGCTATCGCAGTGGGTAACACGAACAAGACATAGTGTCGCGACTGTCATGTTAGACTGTGGTAAAACGAGACCTGCCGCCACAACATTTTTGGAGCCTTTTTGATAAGACATAAGCTAAACTGCAGTTTTTGCATTCTTATTCAAAATTTCATCCAATACATTTTGAAAGGTTGCAGCATGTGTCTTCTTATTTCGCTTTTGTTTCAATATATAATTATCTTTGTACATAAAATTCAAAGGAAACTATTTTTTTTTGCTTAGATCTACCAACCTTCATGTGAGACTGACACGTAAAATTAACTATAACTTACCTGGATTGCTGATTGAAACAATTCCTGGTTGTAGTGCATTGGTTAGATGTTTGCTTATTAGCATTTCATCCTGTTTACCATACAAATGGCTTCGTAAGTTAAAGTTATACTCGTCTCTACCTCTCCTTAGTCATTTAGTCTGTTCCGACTCTCCATGGACATATGAACTAAAGCACGTCAATTTCTCCTGTTCTCTATTATCACTGGCAGACTTCCCATGTTCGAATCCATTACTTCTGAGACGCTGTCCATCCTTTGTCGCCCTCTTCTCCTAGTGCCTTCGGCTTTCCTCAGTATTAAGGTCTTTCCCAGCGGGTCATGTCTTCTCATGATATGCCCAAAGTAGACCTGTTTTGAAATAAATGGTAGTAGCTTTGCCATAAGTTTCTTTGAGAAGTATCTGGTTCTTATTTCTTGATGGCGACTAGTTTCGGACACCGGAATCTCTTTTCAAATCAGCTGTGCTGCATGTGTGACAAATACAGGCCATAGCCCACGTACAGAAACTGCTCCTGCAGCTGTCAAAGAGGTATATGGCCGACTTAACACCACATGTGGTGTAATTTGCTGTTGTTAAGCCTGTACTACACCACCTTGATGAATGCAGAGGCTGTTTCTGTACACAGGTTATCACCTGGATTTGCCAAACTTACAGCAAGAATGGTTTGAAACTGGGCGCAGGTGTCCGAAACTAGTCACCATCAAGAAATAAAAAATAAATACCTCTCAGTGCAACTGGTGATGAAGCTGCAACCATTTATTTCAATTATAAGACAAGTTGTGGACCTATTATCCAGCTGTAGTGTGCTGCAAGTTTGCAAACATCAGATTTTTGCTTCAGTATCAGGCTCTCTATGGAGCAAACTGAGTTTTCTTGCTACGATACTGACATATTCGTTCTCTTTGTGGTCCATAGAGCACGTGAGGTATTTACTTCAACACCACAATTCAAAGGAGTCTATTCTATGCTGTTCAGCCTTTCCTGTGACCCAGTTCTCTCATCTGTACATAAAAACTGGAAAGAAAATAGCTCTTACTACATGGAACTTTGTTATTAAAGTGATGTCTCTACTACTTAAAACTTGACTCCTTGTCAAGGTCGGACATTAGATTCCTACCAAGTGCTGGCCAGAGTGGCCGTGTGGTTCTAGGCGCTACAGACTGGAACTGAGCGACTGCTACAGTCGCAGGTTCGAATCGTGCCTCTGGCATGGATGTGTGTGATGTCCTTAGGTTAGTTAGGTTTAATTAGGTCTAAGTTCTAGGCGACTGATGACCTCAGAAGTTAAGTCACATAGTGCTCAGAGCCATCCTACCAAGTAACAAGCACCTCTTGATTTTATGGCTGCAGTCAGCATCGGCACAAATCAGGGAGCCAAGATAAATGAACATAGAAACTACTTCCACTGGGAGCTGAGATAACTTAACATTGAAACTATTTCAATTGCTTCTCCTCTTATATGTCATGAAGCGATAGGTGAAGTTGCCATAATTTTCGTTTTCTTGACATTCAGCATTAGACCAACCTTTGTACTGTTCTGCCACAAGTTCAGTATCATCTAAGTGTATTAAGACAGAACACATCCTCAAAAATATTTAGCTAAGTAGATTTTGTAGTAATCAACACACAGAAGTGTGTGCTTCTGAATTAATAATGAAAAAAATAATTCAGTTTTAATTGCTACTGTATTTAGAACTCCACTGGGAAAATTTGAACTGTTTATGAGGAATCTGGATTTAGATATCAGACTGCAGCATGCCTTTAATAATTTTTGGGACTTTGATGTAGATTTTAGAAAGGATTCTGATATAGAAAAATGATCCAATAACCATATTTGTATCCTACAACCTGACCTCAATAATTTACTATCCAAATTGGTTGGCTATAGACAGTGGGACCCTAATTGACAATATTTTCTTTGGTGAAGCTCAAAGGAAGAAAATATATGTTTGTCCAGTAACAAATACTCTCTCTGAACATCATGCACTGTTACAATAGATAAGACGCTTCAGGACAAATTATTTTAAGGGAAGATGTAACATAAAACGTAAACATTTATTTAAAAAATCATTACAGCCATATTTACTAATGTACAAATCTAAAATTTTGCACGTGTAAAACAAAAGAGTTGTGTGTTAACGGAATAATATAATATAATATTCAGGATTAACATTTTGCCAGAAATGTGAATTTTAAGGATTTTTTTACTTTCTTTTTATTAAAAGCTGTAACTGAAATTCTAATCGTGCAATTAATCTGAAAATTTTATTGTAGTGTCCTGAGAAGGTTACAAGGCCCTTGAACTACAGTTACTAATTTATGGTACAAATTGTAACATTAAGAGAGATTTTAATTTTGCACATCCAAAATTAACTTTTTTCTACATACAACCATCTAAAAATCAGAATGTAATTGGAGTACATCGTATTTTTTAGTTCCAGGGAGACAGCAACACGTTCCAAACAGCTCCTGAAAATTTCATAAGAGTAGGGCATATACTTTTTGAGAAAAGACTTCTAATAACATAAAAAAATGTAAAACAGAGAAAATGAGGTTCAAAGACTTTCTTGTCATATTCATACGTCAATTTTAAAATCCTCCATATTGATACTCCTCGTCCTAAAGCTTTCTCTAATCTCCTCTTTGAATCTGCCTGACCTGTATTTGCAGGTAAGACACTGATCTGTTAGCTTTCTTGACCCTGCTCTCGTCATGGTGTACAATGCTTTTGTTGTAAACACACCAGGATGTATACCAATTTTCTTCAGCACTTCAATTCAGCCATTATTTCCGTTATTGTAAAATAAAACTGCATTATAGATACCTATTTTGAGTACTTCAAGTCCACAGAATGTCCTTTTTGTGCATCTAATCCAAATTAAATTATTGAGGATTTCATTTACATTTTTTGTCTTTCCATGAAGACACTTCTTCAATAAATCAGGGTTTGCAAGAAACCTGAATGTGGGCTTCATTGTACTCATAACAGGTTCTGGTAAAGAGTGTTTATTTCTGTTGTTGAACTTACACCAATCGTCTTTCGGACACAGATTGTGCATTGGTGTTTGGTCAGTGGATAGATAGTGGAAAAAATTGCCCACACAGCACGTCTCATTGCCTCTAAATTCCTGACAGCTCTCCCATAAAATAACTGAAGAGAATCAGTTTCTTTCAGAGTAGGCCTGCCTTTTCCCCCTAGTGTTTTTCTATCCTCAAGTCCTTCACCTTTCTTCTCTTTCAGCAAACAACGAAGCCTACCACCAAGCCTCTTTTGGATATGGCCAACACATTCCAACTTTTATGCTGTTGTATTGTACAGATTTTTATCTGTTACAGCTTTAAACAAAGAGGAGTCCCCATCACCAAGCAACTGCAGCAGCCTCCATGCCCCACTTCAGCCACTATAATTTTTAGTGTGTGCTACTGAATGCTTTCTTTGTGACAGTTTATCACTGTCTTCTCTCTTGGATATTTTCCTTGTTGCACACTGGCGGCAGCATTTATACTTAATTTCTGCATCTAAAACTTTGCAACTCGATACAGAGATCTGTGATCCCTTTTCATCCAGATCGCATCTGGAGACACACAAACAGATCAGTAACATTTGTAGGAGATTTACTGTCATGAATATCTACCAAGGATCTATTTCTTTTTGGTTTATTTCCACCAATTCCTCCATTGCTTTCTTCGTAGAAACTTTGGGAGTATCGCATACAGCATCAGAAATTTCTTTAATTATTTTTTCAAACCTTGCATACGGTGGAGGCATGTTCAGAAAACCACACAATAAATTACCTCCTTCCTTGCCTTGCCCAAGGCATCTCAGAGTATATACTAACCTAAAATTACTTTCATAGGTACCAGTGTAAGTTTCTTTGGAGGAAGAAAATGAAAATTCAAAGCCACACGAATTACAAATTAATTTAAAATCTCAAGTTATTCCCACTCTTCTTCCTTGAACAACAATCATGCATTCCATATTTTTACAGCTAACACATGAACATGAAAACTTTTCAGCCCAGCAGAAAAGCTCTAAATCAATATGTCTGAATCCAACGGAATCCATATGAACATTATTCATGCACCTGTACAAATCCCCTGTCTCGAGTTACAATGCTGAAGCTGAGAGCTTGTGTTCTTCATTTCGATTTGATTCCTCTGTTTTGTTGGTAAACCGATTTCCATGGAACGTCCATTTCCTAAACAAAGTTTTTCCACCACCCATAAATCTTGAGTTCCATGTAAACATTTGGGAATTCAACTTTCCAGTTACTAATATGTGTTAGTATTGTCAATATGTAAATTAACCACATGCGAGAAAGTTTTCAGGCTAAGATATATATGTCAGCCAGAGATATAGATGTCAGCCAAAGATATCGAAAGAAAATAGCCTTCACACTAACAAAAATTCCACTGTAGCAAGCAGTTTCCCAAATGCTGGAAAAGGTGGGAGTGGCTGCCAGTGCAGAGTTAACCAGTTTAACAATTTAAAGGCATTTCTACAGCTGCTATCATGATAAAATTCACACACAACATAGATTAAACTGTTAAATCAAGAAAATAATATTTTTGAAAATTCGTTTTTTTGGACCGAAATCCAATACATCCCCCCCTTAAGAATAGTTTGCAAGATCTGACCTGGGATGAAATTTATAATGACCCAAATGTCAACATAAAATTTAGTCTATTCCATGATAAATTCATATCATCATTTGAAAACAGCTATCTGTAAAAGGTGACGAGAAAGGACAATAAACAGTCAGGTAAAAATCTATGGATATAATCCCTCTAGAGGGATTAAAATATCTTGTGGAAGGAAAAAGAAAATGTATCTGTCTGCAAGAACAAGAACAGATCATGTGATAGTTATACATTACAAAAACTACTCAAAATTACTAAGAAAAATCATTAAAAAGTCAAGGAATGTGCACATAATGTCAGAATTCAGGAAACAGACATAGGGCTCTGAAATTACAGAGAGGACACTCGCCTATAAATGGGAGATCATCACTACTGAACTGAGTGGAAGAGCTGTAAATGATAAGTTATAGTTAGCAAAACGATTTCATAATCATTTCTGAAATATAGTAAAGAGTATAGTGACAAACAGTTCAAGAGAAAAGAAGCAACTCTCATTTGCATGTATCACCAACCTCTCCTACTGAAATTAAGAAAATTGTGTATTCTCTCAAAATTAAAAACTCGCCTAGTTTTGACACTATTTTCTATTAAATACTAAAGATCTGTTTGCATATGATAAGCCCTGTCTTATCTTAAATATGTAATGTATCACTAAATCCAGGCATTTTTCCAGAGAGACTGAAATATGCCATTGACAAATACCCCCATAAGATAGCTGATAGGAGAAAAGTCTTTAACTAAAGACCTACTTCACTATTGACATCACTTTACAAAATGTTTGGGAAGCAATGTCGTCTAGAATAGTATTTCACCTGAGCAACGATAATATCATCAGTAAATCATAGTTTGCATGTTGTTCTATTGATGTCATTTATATGCTCAGTCAACAGATTTTACAAGCATTAAATAGTAAAGTAGTGCCAGATAGTATTTTCTTTAACCTAGTCAAGGAATTTGACTGTGTGAATAACAGTAGTCTCCTAGATAAACGGAAGTTGTATGGGATTGATGGCATGGCCAACCAATGGATTAAGCCATTAAAGTGATACTTAACCAAAAGAATGAAGAAAGTTGTACTTAGTAGTTGAGCCAACACAGTCCAGGAACGTTATTATGACTGGGAAGAAATCAATTAAGGGTTTCCCCAAGGCTAAATCGTAGGCCCATAGGCCCACTACTGTACTTCATATGTGTAGATTAGATTAGATTAGATTAGATTTACTTTCATTCCAATTGATCTGTCGTGAGGAGGTCCTCCAGGATGTAGAACATGTCAGAAAAACAACAATACATGACAAATATTTACAACTCAAACAAATAAGCTGATGTACCATTCCACAGGTCCCAAGTGGCATGGTCATCATTTTTTAATGAACGATATATGGAAGGATCATTTTACAAATACTAATGCAGTGAATTTAAAATAATTTATTTATTTATTTATAAGGTAATGAACTTGTAATACAACTACTAAATAATTATTTACAATGAATACATTACTGCACTGAACTGGTGCAGAAGTTATATTGTACTCACACACACACACACACACACACACACACACACACACACACACACACACACACACACACACACTTATTTACAATGAACACATTACTGCACTGAAATTGTGCAGAAGTATATATAAATCAATTGGTTCTACTGAGAAATTCATCAATTCATCTTAAACGGAATTTCATTGGTTTTTAAGCTTTTTATGGCTGCTGGCAAGTTATTGAAAATATGTGTTCCTGAATAATGCACACCTTTTTGTACAAGACTAAGTGACTTCAAATCCTTGTGAAGATTATTCTTATTTCTATTATTGATTCCATGAATTGAGCTGTTGGTTTGAAATAGTCGTATATTTTTAATGACAAATTTCATTAAGGAATAAATATATTGGGAAGCAGTAGTTAGTATCCCTAGTTCCCTAAACAGGCTTCTGCAGGATGTTCACGAGTTCACACCACATATAACTCTTACTGCACGTTTTTGTGCCCAGAAAACTTTAGCTTGGCTTGATGAATTGCCCCAAAAAATAATCCCCTATGACATTATGGAATGAAAGTAAGCGTAGTATGCCAGCTTTTTCATTTTTATATCCCCTATGTCTGACACAATTCGCATTGCAAATAGAGATTTGTTAAGACGCTTCAGCAGTTCTATGGTGTGCTCCTCCCAGTTGAATTTATTATCAAGCTGTTATCCCAAGAATTTAACACTGTTCACTTCTTCTATCTGCTTATCATCGTATGTTAGACATATACTCTTGGGACACCCCTTACAAGTTCTGAACTGAGTTTAGTGTGCTTTTTCAAAGTTTAGTGGCAAAGAATTGGCTAGGAACCAGTGATTGATGTCCACAAATATTTTATTGGCTGTCCTTTCTAAGACTCCACTTGATTTGCTATTTATTGCAATGTTTGTATCATCGGCAAACAAAAAGAACTTGGCTTCTGGTAATGTTACTGATGAAAGGTCATTGATATACACAAGAAAAATTAAGGTCCCTAAAATGGAACTTTGTGGGACCTCACATGTAATTAATTCCCAGTTGGATTATGCCTGATAGCTTAATACATCTCTCTTTCCTAATAACACCCTTTGTTTCTTGCCAGAGTTATAAGATTTGAACCATTTTGTAGCATTTCCTGTTACATTATAATATTTTAATTTACTTAAAAGGATATTGTGATTTACACAGTCAAATGCCTTTGACAGATCAGAAAATATACCAGTTGCCTACAATTTTTTGCCTAATGAATTAAGCACATTTTCACTGTAAGTGTAGATAGCCTTCTCAATATCAGAACCCTTTAGAAAACCGAAGTATGACTTTGACAGTATTCTATTTGCTATTTATTGCAATGTTTGTATCATCGGCAAACAAAAAGAACTTGGCTACTGGTAATGTTACTGATGAAAGGTCATTGATATACACAAGAAAAAGTAAGGTCCCTAAAATGGAACTTTGTGTGACCTCACATGTAATTAATTCCCAGTGTTATAAAACCAATTGTACATCACTTTTTCTAAAATTTTTGAGAATGCTGTCAAAAGTGAAATTGGATGGAAAATTTGATGCTATTTCTTTATCTCCCTTCTTAAACAGTGGCTTAACTTCAGCATATTTCAACCATTCAGGAAATATTCCACTGATAAATGACTGGTTACACAGATAGCTTAATATGTTACTTAACTCAGAATCACATTCTTTAATTAACTTTGTTGATATTTCATCATACCCACTAGATGTTTTGATTATTAATGGTTTTATGATGGCTATTATTTCTGCTGGGGTAGTGAGGGTTAAATTCATATTATGGAAGTTACTTGAAATGTCTGGTCTCAGGTATTCCATAGCAGCATCTACAGAACCTGGAAACCCCATCTTGTCAGTAACAGTTATAAAATGTCTGTAAAAAAGTTCTGCAACACTATACACATATATCACCAGTGCTTCATTTACTCTTAATGCTATTTGTCCCTCTTCATGTCTGCTTCTACTGGTCTCCACCTTCACTATATCCTATAAAGTCTTTATTTTGTTATCTGATATGGCTATCTTTTACAGTTTGAATATTTTGCATTATTTCTTGTAATGTGCTATAGCATCAACATCATAACTGTTTCAGATTGACAGATACAGTTTTCTTTTTGTTTTACAAGATACCCCTATTCCATGGCTTCTTTTGTTATAACTTTTAATCACAATAATTGCGTGGATTTTCACACTCTCTCTTAGAAACAATAGCTGATCACATGATTACAACTCAGTCTCTCGTATTCGACTGCTGTGCCGTGACATGCGGCCGGTGCCGTTCGTAGCTAGGTGGCGCTCCCGCGCTCATCTGATTTGCGGAGCGCCTCTATCGCCGTTTGTGCGTACTGTCGTGGCGGCACTGTTAAATGTCGTGGCACTATCACAACACTTTTCCCCCCTTGAAAAAAATAAACACTCACTTCCTTGGAGACATGGACAGCGCAGAGACATCCATGGCCTCTTGTGAGGCCCCGAGGAGATCCCGCGCAGAGACACGGGAGTATGGTCGAAAATGTCCAGGACGGAAGCTCGTGCGAGGAACGTGCCTCCTGGATGAGATGATGGGTGAAAACTCCGGAGCAGCATCCATAGGTGTCATTGACCTGGGAGTGTGCTCCAGCGAGATGGGTCCCGGAGAAGGCGGCGTCGCGACTGGGGCCGGTTCCGGAGTACTTGGAAGCGGCAGCGACGGCGGCTGCATCAACACGGACGGTAGATCGGCAGCAGCGACAGGACTGGCGTCTCGAGCTGGTGGAGGTGAAAAATGGGGCGGTGGCACAGGCGTGGCCACCACTCGTGGGCGCATCTGGTCGTAATGGCGAACAACCGTGCCGTCGCCCGTACGGATTTCACAAAGCCGGCGGCCGCGAAGAGCCTTGACCACCCCTGGAATCCATTTAGGGCGAGATCCATACCCTCGTGCCCACACGTCGGCGCCCACCGAGTATTTTCCCGCACTAGGGGACACAGTACAAGGCCTGACAGGGTGAAGCAGGTGCAGTAGAGTGCGCGGTTGGCGGCCATGCAAGAGTTCAGCAGGGCTGCGATCACCCAGAGGCGTGAAGCGATAAGAACTCAGAAATTGCAGCAGGGCGTCATCTGTGGAAAAATCACTAAGGAATTTTTTCATCTGGCATTTGAAAGTGCGGACAAGGCGCTCGACCTCCCCATTCGATTGCGGATGGAAGGGAGGTGCGGTAACATGATGAATCCCTTGTCCAGTACAAAAATCACGGAAGGCCTGCGAAGAGAACTGAGGGCCATTGTCCGTGACGATCGTGGATGGAAGACCTTCTAGCGCAAAGATTTTGGACAAAGCCAGCGTCGTCGCCGCAGTGGTGGGCGACGGACATCTAACAACAAATGGAAACTTCGAGAAGGCGTCAATCAACAGGAGCCAATAAGTACCGAGGAAGGGGCCAGCAAAGTCGGCGTGCACCCGTTCCCATGGCTGAGCTGGATCAGGCCACGGAGAGGGCATTGTACGAGGTGCCGCCAGTTGTTGAGCACACTGGCCACATGCAGCAACCATATGGGCGATGTCCGAATCAATGCCGGGCCAATAAACGTGCCTGCGGGCCAGGGACTTAGTCCGAGAAATACCCCAATGGCCTCCGTGCAACAGTTTGAGAACATCTTTGCGAAGAGAGGCTGGCACCACGACCCGTGGAGATGCGCCATCCGTGGCCAGAAGAACAACACCGTCACGAACAGACAGACGAAGGCGCAAGGCATGGTAGTTGCGAAGGGGATCCGATGCCCGGCCCCCGGTCCTGTCTGGCCAACCTCGTTGAACAAAACCGATCACCCGACGCAGGACCGGGTCCCGCGCAGTAGCTGACGCGACCTGCGAACCTGTAAGTGGAAAGCCCTCGACAGCACGACGTTCTTCCTCATCAATGTGGAAACAGAGGAGTTCATCGCGATCGAAAACAGGGTCGGGGCCCATCGGCAATCGCGACAATGCATCCGCGTTTGCGTGCTGGGCCGTGGGGCGATAGTGAATCTCATAATGAAAACGAGACAAGTATAAGGCCCAACGTTGCAGGCGGTGAGCTGCCTTATCCGGAAGTGACGCCGAGGGGCTGAACAGAGAGACCAGCGGTTTGTGGTCGGTGATGAGGTGAAACTTAGAACCATACAAAAAAACGCTGAACTTTTTTAGAGCATAAATGATAGCGAGCGCCTCCTTTTCGATTTGAGAGTAACGCCGTTGCGCCTCGTTGAGGGTCTTGGAAGCATAGGCAATGGGTCGTTCCGACCCATCCTCATACCGATGGGCGAGAACAGCCCCTAGGCCATACTGTGACGCGTCAGTCGCCAGAACCAAGTGCTGACCCGGACGGAATGTGGCAAGACAAGGCGCCGACTGCAAATGAGCCTTCAGGCGGACAAAAGCCTGCTCACACCCGTCGGACCAACAGAAGGGGACGTTTTTGCGTAACAGCTGATGCAGAGGATAAGCTACCGCTGCTGCGGATGGAATGAATTTGTGATAATAAGCAATCTTGCCTAGAAACGCCTGCAGTTCTTTGACCGTAGACGGCCGGGGTAGAGCGTTAATGGCCGCAACGTGCTCACGGAGAGGGCGTATGCCCTCACGGGACAACTGGAAACCAAGATACTCAATGGAGGGTTGGAAGAACTGTGACTTGTCCAGATTGCACCTCAACCCAGCCGAATGCAAAACCCGAAACAGTGAACGTAAATTACGAAGGTGCTCCGCAGTGGAGGCTCCCGTGACAACAATGTCATCCAGATAGTTTATGCAGCCGGGAACGGAAGCCGTGAGCTGTTCCAAAAACCGCTGAAAAATGGCCGGTGCGCTAGCGACGCCAAATGGTAATCGCTGGTACTGATACAACCCACAAGGAGTGTTGATAACGAGAAATTCCTTGGAAGGAGCGTCCAACGGCAACTGATGGTACGCCTCCGATAAGTCAAGTTTGGAAAAGAACTGGCCCCCAGCGAGCTTGGTAAACAACTCCTCAGGACGAGGAAGAGGATAAGTGTCAATGACGCTCTGAGCGTTGACAGTGGCTTTAAAGTCACCACACAATCGCAGACTCCCGTTTGGTTTAGAAACCACCACGATCGGCGATGCCCATTCGCTGGAGGTAACCGGAAGGAGAATCCCTGAAGCTGTTAACCTGTCTAGCTCAGCCTTGACAGGTGCACGCAACGCCACTGGAACAGGGCGTGCCCGGAAAAACTTAGGGCGAGCCGTAGGTTTAAGAGTAATGTGGGCTGCAAAATCCTTGGCACAACCCAGACCAGCAGAGAACACGGACGAAAATTCACAACACAATCCATCAAGCTGTTGATACGGAATGTCCTCAGATATGAGGTGCACATCATCATCAATGGAGAACCCAAACAACTGGAAAGCATCATAACCGAACAGGTTTTCAGTGCCCGCATGATCCACCACATAAAACGTGAGGGGCCGAACAACAGACTTGTAGGCAGTGGAAGCATCAAACTGGCCCATGATAGGAATTTTCTGCTGATTATAAGTCCTCAGATTGCGCGTAACTGGAGACAAAGGAGGGGAGCCCAACGCCAAATACGTGCGAGAATTAATGAGAGTTACTGCAGAGCCAGTGTCCACTTGCATGCGGATGTCTTTATTCAGAACACGAACAGTAACAAACAACTTATTTGTTTGAGAAAGCACACAGTGAACATCCATGTCCGACGCCTCGTCCTCGTCGACAGGAACTTTATGGGACTGACACACAGAAGCAATGTGGCCTTTTTTCCTACATGAATTACACGTGGCCCAACGTTTTGGACACGCTGCCCTGTCGTGCTGTACGAAACAACGGGGGCAAGAAGGAAGCGCGGAACGAACCGGCTTCTGTGGTTGCTGGTTTCGCTGCGAGCGTTGCGGCCCAACGCGACGTTGTTTACGCGAGTGAACCGCCGCCACATCTTCGTTCTCCTGTGCAACAGGCAAATTGTCCTTGTCGAGAGTTGACTGTACAGCGCCTACATCACACCACGCGTCTATTTGCGCGCCAGCAGCGTGAGACACTTCAAAGGATTGAGCGATGCTTAGAACTTCCGACAACGACGGGTTTGGCAGTTGTAGGGCACGTTGCCGAACTTCTTTATCAGGAGCAAGCCGCAGAATAGCATCCCTAACCATTGAATCCGCATAAGACTCGTGATGAGTGTCCGTGACAAACTGACATTTCCTACTCAGGCCATGTAGTTCCGCCGCCCAAGCCCGGTAAGATTGATGGGGCTGTTTACGACACCGGTAGAACGCCACGCGGGCGGCAACGACGTGGGTGTTTGTTCGATAATAGGCAGACAATAAGTCACACATTTCTTGGAAGGACAGGGAGGCTGGTTCCCGCAGAGGGGCTAACTGAGATAGCAGCTGATAGACCCGAGGGGAAATCCAAGATAGAAATAACGACTTACACATAGGAGCGTCGACAACGCCGAAAGCCAAGAAGTGTTGCCGCAAACGCTTCTCATAATTCTCCCAGTCTTCAGCGGCCTCGTCGTAAGGAGGGAATGGAGGCGGAGAAGAGGAAGACAGACGATGAGTAAGCGACGTCGACAACGCCTGAATCGCTGCCGTCAGCTGTGTTTGTTGTTCAATGAGCGCTTGCATAAGCTGTTCCATGTCTGCCCCGTCACGAACACGCAAATCCACAACGCGGTGAAAATATCCCGACCTCGTCGCCAAAAAGTGTTATAACTTTTAATCACAATAATTGCGTGGATTTTCACACTCTCTCTTAGAAACAATAGCTGATCACATGATTACAACTCAGTCTCTCGTATTCGACTGCTGTGCCGTGACATGCGGCCGGTGCCGTTCGTAGCTAGGTGGCGCTCCCGCGCTCATCTGATTTGCGGAGCGCCTCTATCGCCGTTTGTGCGTACTGTCGTGGCGGCACTGTTAAATGTCGTGGCACTATCACAACATCTTTGTAGACTTTGCTCTAACCTTGGTAAGTTTTGGGGGAAAACAGCATTCCAATAAGGTAACCACTTTACTAGCAAAAGTGTTATATTTTTCATTCATCCCATGAGCACTGTAAACATCAGTCCAGTGAACGTCTCTGAGGAGTGTCCTAAAATAACCAATTTTTGGCTTATTGATTACCCTCTTGAGCTCAGGTTTAACAGATTTTATATCCTGTTCAGTATTAAAATTTAACAGAAGGAACAATGCATGGTCTGAGAGGCCATTGACTATTGGCTTTGTAATATAATTTTGTTCATTGGACTTTTCTATAAAGATATTATCAATGTCTGTTTGTGAGCAATCAGCTACCCTAGTGGGGAACTTTACAGTGGGAATTAAGGTGAATGATAGTGTTAGTAACTCAAATAAGTTCTTATTGGGAGAGTCTTTAAGGAAATCTACATTGAAATCACCAGCAACCACTATTTCTTTGTTTTTGGTTGTTAAATGGGCCAGTACAGCTTCAAAGTGGTTTACAAACAGCAGGTGCTCGATATACACTTAACATTATGAAGGATTTTTTATGAAATTCTACTTCTGTTGCACATGCTTCCATATGCTGTACTAGGCAAAATGTATTAATGTCTATGTTCTTAAATTTATGACAGTTCCTGATGAATGTGGCAATTCCTCGTTTCTCAATTTCTGATCTACAAAAGTGAGATGCTAACCTAAACCCTGTAACATTTAATAGTTCTATACAAGTGGTCACATGATGTTCAGAGAGGCAGATTATGTCAGCTGGGTTTGAAGACTCTAATTCATCTATGCAGATAATTAATTCATTAATTTTATTTCTTAGTCCTCGAATATTTTGATGCAATAAAGATAGCTGACATTTCACATTGACTGAGCTAAAATTGGGCAGAGTTAAAATATCTGCTGACTGTTGTAAATGCTTGTAAATGATCTATTGCCTAATATACAATAAGCAGAGTCAGTTCTTTTTGCAGATGACACTAATATTGTAATTAATCCAAGCATATATACAGCAGTGCAAGAAATGGTAAATAAGTTTCTTAGAAATATCATTGACTGGTTTTTTATTAATGATCTCACATTCAATTTTAAAAAGACAAAACTTATTCAGTTCTGCATATCTAGGAGTACTATAGCTGTGATAAGTTTAACACATGATGAGAAAATAATAATTTCAAAATTGTTAGGTGTCCATTTCGAAGAGAATCTAAACTTGAAAAAGCACATTTCGAAATTAATAAAACAAGTTAGATCAGCTACATTTGCACTCAGAACCATTGCAAGTCTTGGGAAGAGACAAACCAGTAAGCTGAGATATTAGCATATTGTCATTTAGTAATACCTTAGTAATACCTTATGGAATAATGTGCAACGGAACTCTTCTTTAAGGAAGAAATTCTTCATTGCTCAATAACATCCTGTAAGAATAATATGTGGTGCTCGCCTATGATCATCTTATAAATGTCTATTTAAGTAGTTGGGTACTCTGAATACCATTTCAGTGTGAATTTATTGCCTCATGAAGTTTGTTGTAAGGAATCCACTGCAGTTCAAAAAGAATAATTGTGTACATAATTGCAATACCAGAAGGATAAATGATATTCATTGCTCCAGATTAAGACTGCCTTTGGCACAAAAATGGATGCGCAATGCTGCAACAAAAATTGAGCCAGTGATATGAAATAGAATGTCTATTACTGTAAAGTGTAAAAGGTGAATTAGTAATTCATGTCGGTATATTAAAAAAAATAAAAAATAACAATTAGCTCACAAATGTTCAAGATGTAGCTGTATTTACAAATAAATTTGTGATGTGAATGTAAAACGATGTGTTCCACATCATTATGCTATATTGTACAAATGATACATAGTACAAGAAACTAACTAACTAAGGTTATTTACATTAATCTCAGCTCTTTTAATTCTGGTTTCTTCTTTCTCATAATTTGCTCTATATGTACATTGAATAAGTAAGGTGACACTGTGCAATCTTGCCACACTCCTTTCTCAACCTTTGGCCAATTAGTTGCTCCATTTAGAATTCTCAATGTGCCTTCTTTGTCAGAATATAATTTACATGTGAGGTAAATGAGGTAATCTGGTACTCCGATGGTTTTGAACACTTCCCATTATTTATTGCTGTCGACACAGAAAAGCATAACCAATAAAGCAGATATACACATATTTCTCGAATTCTCTTGCCTTCTCCACAATCCATCGGGTATTG
Organism: Schistocerca gregaria; assembly: GCF_023897955.1. Taxonomy (NCBI): domain Eukaryota; kingdom Metazoa; phylum Arthropoda; class Insecta; order Orthoptera; family Acrididae; genus Schistocerca; species Schistocerca gregaria. The sequence goes on from NC_064922.1 coordinate 582,133,993, forward strand.
GCAGTTTGATCTCTGGTCCCATTTCCTTTATGTTTTAGTTCTTTCTGATTATGTATCTACTCCATTATGCTGTATTACCTCTTCTATTACATATCTGGTTGTTGGTTACGGAAGTACACCCACTCTCCTCTGATTTCACATTGTATGTGGTATATCTACATCTGACATGTATGAAAAAGTGTATTATGATTACACATTTGCTTTGAATAACTACATGGCTATGATACTCTTATTTTCCAGTAACTAAGGTTTTTTCCTAAGTATGCATGTTCTTTAAGTTACGTTTAAGTTATCTTCCATTAGATAGCATGGCTTATTTTTAAACTGTACCTCAATATTTTCTTAAATTTCCTTAGAGTGAGGAGTTTTACTGATTCTGGCAGTTTTTCTATGTCTTCAGACTTAGACGTTTGCGACTATTATGTATCAGCGACAGCCTCGAAAATGTTACATCTAGTATCCAGTTGTTTCTGGTACTGTGCAAGTGACATTTTGCAGAGGCTAGGGCTGCTATTTCTACTATTGCAGGGTGCATTATTTATGGGTAATCATGTGTTAGAGGCTTGGTGAGGTGCCAGAGAAACGGTATCGACAATGTAAATATTTATTATTCAGAGTGCAACAGTAGTTGAGGCTATGATGAAGGCAGGCAATACCCAAGAAATGTGAATAGTGCAGTGGACGAAGGCATTGGAGTCAGCATGAGGCGAGATGGGGATGCCAATCGTGCAGTGATCTAGCAGGACAGGAACTCTGCATCGACTGCGCTGGTTAGTGGTGCCAGTCAAGGACTGCCAAGGCAGACACGATCTCCCAAGTGACCACATAAAAAAGTGGCAGCTCCCAACAGCAATGTCTGCCCAGAGCAGGGTCAGGCAGCAAGAAATTTTCCTCCACGACCGATGGCGATTGAGTGGCTGCACAGCCCTGGATGGTAATCAGAGACATCCACAGTGGCAGACAGCAGCAGCTGGAGTAGGGCTCCCACGATCGTGGAAGAACGCTGCATGTCTGGGTCGGTTAGACAGGCCACAAGGAGACCTGCCTTTGGAAGGCGCCTAGGTCCTTCCCATAAAACTCGGTATCAGTGGCGGCGCCGCGGCTAACAGCGTCTAAGTTCCCAGGAGAGCTTCTGCTGTTCCATGGAAATTTGCAGACTGCTAGATGTGTAGATGGCAGGCTCTCACAGGTTCCTCCTCATGGCTGGTCTGCTGCAGACTAAGATATTCTCTTGAAAAATGACCAGTATTTACAAGGGACTGACCCCTGTTTCTTACACTACTGCACTGGTTTCTTCAGCTGACTCATAACACTGCTGTGACCTGGGCATCGGTAACCAGGCCATCTGAGACATAACTACTTCGTTTCTTTTCTGTGTCTGTACTTTTATGGCCAAAGTATCCAGCTTACTATGGGTGAGGTAACCAGCTCGTGGTACACACGTAACACACTCCTGGAAATGGAAAAAAGGACACATTGACACCGGTGTGTCAGACCCACCATACTTGCTCCGGACACTGCGAGAGGGATGTACAAGCAATGATCACACGCACGGCACAGCGCACACACCAGGAACCGCGGTGTTGACCGTCGAATGGCGCTAGCTGCGCAGCATTTGTGCGCCGCCGCCGTCAGTGTCAGCCAGTTTGCCGTGGCATACAGAGCTCCATCGCAGTCTTTAACACTGGTAGCATGCCGCGACAGCGTGGACGTGAACCGTATGTGCAGTTGACGGACTTTGAGCGAGGGCGTATAGTGGGCATGCGGGAGGCCGGGTGGACGTACCGCCGAATTGCTCAACACGTGGGGCGTGAGGCCTCCACAGTACATCGATGTTGTCGCCAGTGGTCGGCGGAAGGTGCACGTGCCCGTCGACCTGGGACCGGACCGCAGCGACGCACGGATGCACGCCAAGACCGTAGGATCCTACGCAGTGCCGTAGGGGACCGCACCGCCACTTCCCAGCAAATTAGGGACACTGTAGCTCCTGGGGTATCTGCGAGGACCATTCGCAACCGTCTCCATGAAGCTGGGCTACGGTCCCGCACACCGTTAGGCTGTCTTCCGCTCACGCCCCAACATCGTGCAGCCCGCCTCCAGTGGTGTCGCGACAGGCGTGAATGGAGGGACGAATGGAGACGTGTCGTCTTCAGTGATGAGAGTCGCTTCTGCCTTGGTGCCAATGATGGTCGTATGCGTGTTTGGCGCCGTGCAGGTGTGCACCACAATCAGGACTGCATACGACCCAGGCACACAGGGCCAACACCCGGCATCATGGTGTGGGGAGTGATCTCCTACACTGGCCGTACACCTCTGGTGATTGTCGAGGGGACACTGAATAGTGCATGGTAAATCCAAACCGTCATCGAACCCATCGTTCTACCATTCCTAGACCGGCAAGGGAACTTGCTGTTCCAACAGGACAATGCACGTCTGCATGTATCCCGTGCCACCCAACGTGCTCTAGAAGGTGTAAGTCAACTACCCTGGCCAGCAAGATCTCCGGATCTGTCCCCCATTGAGCATGTTTGGGACTGGATGAAGCGTCGTCTCACGCGGTCTGCACGTCCAGCACGAATGCTGGTCCAACTGAGGCGCCAGGTGGAAATGGCATGGCAAGCCGTTCCACAGGGCTACATCCAGCATCTCTATGATCGTCTTCATGGGAGAATAGCAGCCTGCATTGCTGCGATAGGTGGATATACACTGTACTAGTGCCGACATTGTGCATGCTCTGTTGCCTGTGTCTATGTGCCTGTGGTTCTGTCAGTGTGATCATGTGATGTATCTGGCACCAGGAATGTGTCAATAAAGTTTCCCCTTCCTGGGACAATGAATTCACAGTGTTCTTATTTCAATTTCCAGGAGCGTATTTGCAATGTCGGTCGTCTCCCCTTGTTGAAATCCGAACTAGCTGTCATGACTTGACCCGCTTTCCTTTGCTTCTTGCATCGCCAGGGAACGTGTCTGAATTTTTACTGCATCTGCTTTAGATTTTGCTAAAGACGTCTCTGGAAAAGTTTTGAATATACATACATAACTCGACAATCATATACAATAGTCTTCGTTTCTCCTCACCATAATCTGCTTTCACTCGCATAGTTCAGCAGCTATGCTCTTTATCCTAATATGTTATTTTCCCCACAGGATTCTAAATGCCATAGAAACACAATTCCTGCAGCCATGTGACTTATGCACTAGTGGAACCATTTTTCCACACCACAATCCACAAGTAGTATAAGAAAGGTTGCACTTGTGGATCAGAAAGACAGGCCACCATTTGGAATAGAGATGCTGCCTCTGGTGTGCATAAACTGGGATGTTGTGAACGCCCAAAGGCCTACTTAGGGCTGACAGGCAGAATGTTCAGAACTAGATTCCACAAACATATGCTCACTAAAAAGGGTGAAGTCAAGCGACATTCTGCGTTTGAAGAACATTTAAGAGAAGGCAGGCACTAACCACCCATATTAAATTTAAATCCTGCACCAAGCTCCAAAAGGCGAAAAGTTAAACCTCCTCAAGGAAATTGAAATGGGAAAGCACTTGCATATATAAAATGAATTAATTCTTAACGATTAGTTGACTGCCAGAAACCAAACTTATTATGATTCTATGCTATCAATATTTAAAACGTTTATCTGAGTAGCATCCGGTTTGAAGCGAACGTTGCAAGCACTGTACACGTAACTTAAGAAGCATTCACAACCAATTTTATAAATGTTGTTACAATATTTATATTGCAAAGTGAGAACTCTTCTTATGTACTGTATCTTGTAAGAACATTTTGCAAGATAACTGTAGTAGCTAAACAATGAAGTGGGGTACCACATTATATTTAGTTTTACTACCCCAACAGTCTTGTTTTAATCATTCTATTGGTGACACTGTTACAAGTATACATTTTTTTGCTTATATAGACATGTATTTTGGTGTGTAATCCACATTAGTATACACATCAGTCATTTGACCACCAAAGAAGTGCAGCACTGCTTGGCACAAGTTGCACATATTTACATCAAGTGCTGCATTTGCAAAAATGTTATTACTTATATCCAGATTTAGCCTTGCTTTTTAAAAGTTAGGGTTTTAGGAAAATTTAGGTAATTGTGTCAATTCATATATCATGTCTGAAGTAAAGTTACATGCACTCCCTGGGGTAAGGTTCCCTAGTGAACCAACAGTGTGAACATCACTTGTTTTGTGTGTGCACTTGGTATGACTAGAATGATTTATTGCTTAGTGCAGAGTTCTGCAACAGACACAACACGACACACCAAAATGTCTGTCCACTCAAATTCCTGTGTATATTAATATAATTGCGAATTATGATGTCATTATGTAATCGATTATTATTATTACAAAAAAAGGAATGAAGTCGAGCTTTTATTAACAGCTTATTAACTTTAATTCACTGTAAAAAATGGACGTTTCTAACATAAACTTTGAAGTAAGTAACGCTTCTCATGCCTTCAGTGTGATAATTGAGCCTGCTTATCTGCATGCAGACGGCTGATTCGTGGTGGAATAGTTGACAAAGCAAGCCTTGTTTCTTTCATTAATGGATCTGAGTCTCTTTCTCTCTTTTAATTGCATTCAATGTTGAGAGGCCCTTTTCGCACAAATATGTACTGAAGGTGGTACTAACACACCAACCACCGTCTGGGTATTCACTCATTACTGACAACGAAAATGCGTCCAAAGGGCACTCTGAAAAATTTTGATTTCAGTGTTCTATCCGCTTTCGAATCTGCATTTCCTCTCATAAGAATAAACCTAAATTATTGGAAGGTGTTTCGAACCCATGAATGTATCATAGAACCACTCAAAATCTTCAACACACTGTCCAAAATATTTTTCGAAATTCTTCAATAAATCTTTGAATATTGTCCTTACTAGTCAGTATATATTCTTTCTAGCTTACATTTATATGGTTATTCATTTAAGTGTATGAAAATATTGGAAATATATGTCAACTTAGATACCCAATCATCATCTGAAAATAAATCCATATACTAATGTTCCGCAGGAGTAAAAAATGCAAGTACCTCATCTCTAAGTTCAAACTATCATGTTACGCTTTACCTCAAAATATGCACTGTAATTCTGTGTGTGACAGCACAGTAGTGTACGTGGTCCCAATCTTGACACATAATATTAAAAAGCCGCATATTTAGGGGCCGCCATTTGATGAAGTTCAGGGCGATGGCAGACTTATCAACAATGGCATTGCGGTGTATAAGACAATGATGTGTTTGAAAGGCAGTATTTATTTTGCATACTTTACCCACTAATCCTTTCACTGGCCTCCCATAGAAGTGGCCCAGTTTGTATAAACACTGATATAATCCTCCCACGCTAATGCATTAGTATTGGGGCAACATATGCTGTGAGCCACTCTGCATTGTTGCCAGATGTATCCAAGATGGCAGCGATGACGTCATGCAAGATGGTGGCATGTAGACCTGGCAACATCACTTGACCTCAGCCAAGATGGCTACTGTGATATCGTCCAAAATGGCGGCTTTTGGTGGTAAGTTTGAATTTTAGCGGGAAGATAGGTCTGTTGGGCTACCTTCAGTAACTTAACCTCCCCTCCCCTCCCCTCTCCCAGAAAAATGGCGGGAAGTTCATATTCCAACAGGATAATGCATCACACCACAGTTATCTCTACTAACCTAAGAAAATCGCTGGAAGATAATTCACTTGGGTCACCTCTACTAATCTAAGTTACCAGTTCGCCACCTGTTCCTAGGAACTGCCGCCAAGTTTGAATTTTGGTGGTAAAGATAGGTCAATTGGGCTATCTCTACTAACCTAAGAAAATCGCGGGAAAACAGGACACTTGGACCATCTCCACTAACTTAAGTCACCCGACCATATCCTTGTCCTAGGAACTGGCGCCAAGTTTGAATTTTGGCAGTTAAGAAAGGTCACTTGGGGTTTCTCTACCAACCTAAGAAAATTGTGGGAAACAATGCTCACCTCATCTGACTGCCTCCTCTTCCTAGGAAAAGGACTCCGCCTGCACTGGGCTGGTGGAGACAGGAAGGAGAGTACTTTATTTATTTTGTAACAATATATGTAGGGATGGAGTTTATTTATCTCAGTGATATGGAGCACAAGCTCTGACATGCCACACAGCATACAGACCTGCAAACTGCTCCTAAATAACTCATGTATAATGCTCTGCACATGCTTCAACTAATTGTGAACTGTCAAAATAACGCATTGCTCAGCCTACAGATCTGCAAACGACTCGTAAATGATGCAATACATTTATGTCCAGAGAGTCGTGCAACTCGTAAATTGTCAAAATAATAATCCATCGAAAAAACTCTGCAAACGTGCTTGTTAATCATCAACTCTAGAAATCATGCACTAGTCTTTATTTAAACAATTAGAGGCAGGACCACCATCTGGTGTGTTAGCCACGAGGTCCGGACTCCAAATGACCTAGTACACAGTACCACCACCAGAGAGTGCTGTCGTCAAGTTTGTGATGTAATCCAAGATGGTGGGAGAAATGGCGGGAAAACGACTCTGTCTGTGTTGAACATAATTTTTAATTTTGCAGGCAGTGTCTCCACCATGAGATCTAGACTCCAACTGACCAGGGGGTGATGTCATCCCTCCTGTGATGTAATGCAAGATGGTGGTCTGGAAGGGGAAAATGGCGCGAAAATGGCTCAGCTCACACTGGGCTGCTGGAGAGAGTAAGGAATGAATGTACTTTGTTTGTTTTGGAGCAATTCATTTAGGGAACGATTTTGAGAGAAAGTATGTTTATCACACTGATAGAAAACACAAGCTTGTGGTCACTCTACACAGCCCACAGACTTGCAAACTACTCCTAAATAACGCTCTGCAGACACACAAACAACTCCTAACTTATCGAAATAATTTCAGTACAGACCTGCAAACTGCTCCTAAATAATGGAGCACAGTGATGTGTAGACACACTCAGTACTCGTAAACTGTCCAATTAGTACATAGCCTACAGACCCGCTCGCAAAATAATGCAATCAACACACACACAAGCACTGTCCACCATCCCCTGTCCAGTAGACCACTCAGGAGGCTACTTGCAGCCCCGTGAAGTGGCACCACCGTCAGCTTTCATACTAGACACAGGTGCCCTCAAGCATGAGGCGACGACATCCCTTTCATATTTGATACGTGAGAAATTCCTCTCGAAAAACATGTTCACCTAGGCACGTTGCTGACACCACTGGGCAGAAGGGCAGACGCTCCAGGGGCGCGCAAGCCGTCACAGCCATGAGCCACAGCCGGACACCGGTGAAAGTTGACTATATTTTCTCGTATACGGTCAGTCACAGAACACCAAGGTGCACTCACACAGCTCCCATATGTGAGACACCTCCGGGCAGTACATGTCTTTAGCATTGATGACACAGTAGCACGGGATGCATGAGAGAAGCGTCTATTTGTGCTTAAGTTTCCAGTGTGAGTTAAGCAACGCAGTAAAGTGCGCGCGTGGCAACAAACCATCGCAAGCGCATCTAACAAGGTTCTCAATCTTATACTGATGTCACATGACTATGTAAAAAATAAGAACTTAGTTGACCCTCGTGGAAACTGCATAATGTTCCAGAAATAGTTAACGCTCGCTTTCTTCATGTCTCAGCTTGCATGCACGGAAATTCTTGCCATAACACAACCTTTTTACGAAAATAGCGCAGAATGACGTCGAATGCAGTCTTCCTCGCAGACCTAACGTAGTACCCCATCCATCATGTGTTACCCTTCCTGCTTTCAACACACACAACGTCCCCTCCACTATGGAGAGGCTCCTATATCCCAACACAAAGGAAGTGAATGAATAGAGCATTATGATTAGCTCTTATCGAATTTACCAACCGAATTACTAATCCTGCAGGTATCGAAGCAACATCCGCCTTTTTTTTTCCTTCTGCAGACAAGACTTTCAGCAGTTATTTTACATAGTTCGCCATGTTACACTGGCAATCAAATGTTACAAACTACCATACATATCGTCAAATACGGACAGACTTTTACTCATTTACACTGCTTTCCCTCTGACGACAGGAGCTTCAATATTAGAACGTGAAACCGACCTGTGACCCACCAATATATGACGGCGTACCCTGCATAACGTCAGGTACAGAAAGACTCCAACACAATTACACTGTTCTCCCACCGAGGACAGGAGCTTCAATATTAGTGTGTGAAACTGATCTCCAACCCAGCATATATCACTGCATACCATGTCAATGTAGTAAACATACAATTCGTATCCTGCGCCAATCAAAATCATCCGTTTTACATCATTCATACATATACCACAGTAGTACAAGTTTATATGTCAACTAGCTCTGCAGATGACGAAGAAGTTGAAGAAATGTATGATGAAATAAAAGAAATTATTCAGATAGTAAAGGGTGATGAAAATTTAATAGTCATGGGTGCCTGGAATTCGGCAGTAGGAAAAGGGAGAGAAGGAAACGTAGTAGGTGAATATGGATTGGGGCTAAGAAATGAAAGAGGAACCCGCCTGGTAGAATTTTGCACAGAGCACAACTTAATCATAGCTAATACTTGGTTTAAGAATCATGAAAGAAGGTTGTATAAATGGAAGAACCCTGGAGATACTAAAAGGTATCAGACAGATTATATAATGGTAAGACAGAGATTTAGTAACCAGGTTTTAAACTGTAAGACATTTCCAGGGGCAGATGTGGACTCTGACCACAATCTATTGGTTATGACCTGTAGATTAAAACTGAAGAAACTGCAAAAAGGAGGGAGCTTAAGGAGATATGACCTGGATAAACTGAAAGAACCAGAGGTTGTACAGAGTTTCAAGGAGAGCATAAGGGAACAATTGACAGGAATGGGGGAAACAAATACAGTAGAAGAAGAATGGGTAGCTTTGAGGGATGAAGTAGTGAAGGCAGCAGATAATCAAGTAGGTAAAAAGACGAGGGCTAGTAGAAATCCTTGGGTAACAGAAGAAATATTGAATTTAATTGATGAAAGGAGAAAATATAAAAATGCAGTAAATGAAGCAGGCAAAAAGGAATACAAACGTCTCAAAAATGAGATCGACAGAAAGTGTCAAATGGCTAAGCAGGGATGGTTAGAGGACAAATGTAAGGATGTAGAGGCTTATCTCACTAGGGGTAAGACAGATACTGCATACAGGAAAATTAAAGAGACCTTTGGAGATAAGAGAACCACTTGTAAGAACATCAAGAGCTCAGATGGAAACCCAGTTCTAAGCAAAGAAGGGAAAGCAAAAAGGTGGAAGGAGTATATAGAGGGTCTATACAAGGGCGATGTACTTGAGGACAATATTATGGAAATGGAAGAGGATGTGGATGAAGATGAAATGGGAAATAACGATACTGCGTGAAGAGTTTGACAGAGCACTCAAAGACCTAAGCCGAAACAAGGCCACTGGAGTAGACAACATTCCATTGGAACTACTGACGGCCTTGGGAGAGCCAGTCCTGACAAAACTCTACCATCTGGTGAACAAGATGTATGAAACAGGCAAAATATCCGCAGACTTCAAGAAGAATATAATAATTCCAATCCCAAAGAAAGCAGGTGTAGACAGATGTGAAAATTACCGAACAATCAGTTTAATCAGCCACAGTTGCAAAATACTAAGGCGAATTCTTTACAGACGAATGGAAAAACTAGTAGAAGCCGACCTCGGGAAGATCAGTTTGGGTTCCGTAGAAATGTTGCAACACGTGAGGCAATACTGACCTTACGACTTATCTTAGAAGAAAGATTAAGGAAAGGCAAACCTACGTTTCTAGCATTCGTAGACTTAGAGAAAGCTTTTGACAATGTTGACTGGAATACTCTCTTTCAAATTCTGTAGGTGGCAGGGGTAAAATACAGGGAGCGAAAGGCTATTTACAATTTGTACAGAAACCAGATGACAGTTATAAGAGTCGAGGTACATGAAAGGGATGCAGTTGTTGGGAAGGAAGTGAGACAGGGTTGTAGCCTCTCCTCGATGTTATTCAATCTGTATACTGAGCAAGCAGTAAAGGAAACAAAAGAAAAATTCGGGGTAGGTATTAAAATCCATGGAAAAGAAATAAAAACTTTGAGGTTCGTCGATGACATCGTAACTCCGTCAGAGACAGCAAAGGACTTGGAAGAGCAGTTGAATGGAATGGATAGTGTCTTGAAAGGAGGATATAAGATGAACATCAACAAAAGCAAAACGAGGATAATGGAATGTAGTCGAATTAAGTTGGGTGCTGCTGAGATAATTAGATTAGGAAATGAGACACTTAAAGTAGTAAAGGAGTTTTGCTATTTGGGGAGCAAAATAGCTGATGATGGTCGAAGTAGAGAGGATATAAAATGTAGACTGGCAATGGGAAGGAAAGCGTTTCTGAACAAGAGAAATTTGTTAACATCGAGTATAGATTTAAGTGTCAGGAAGTCATTTCTGAAAGTATTTGTATGGAGTGTAGCCATGTATGGAAGTGAAACATGGACGATAAATAGTTTGGACAAGAAGAGAATAGAAGCTTTCGAAGTGTGGTGCTACAGAAGAATGCTAAAGATTAGATGGGTAGAGCACATAACTAATGAGGAAGTATTGAATAGGATTGGGGAGAAGAGAAGTTTGTGGCACAACTTGACCAGAAGAAGGGATCGGTTGGTAGGACATGTTCTGAGGCATCAAGGGATCACTATTTTAGTATTGGAGGGCAGTGTGGAGGGTAAAAATCATAGAGGGAGACCAAGAGATGAATACACTAAGCAGATTCAGAAGGATGTAGGTTGCAGTAGGTACTGGGAGATGAAGAAGCTTGCACAGGATAGAGTAGCATGGAGAGCTGCATCAAACCAGTCTCAGGACTGAAGACCACAACAACAACCACAAAGATGGACAGTACCGTATATACTCCTCACAGCACTAGATATTTTTCTGCGATCGATGGTCACAGGTCATCCACCCCCAACATGCAACCAGAGCACCCTCAGCGGACTGAAGTCGCTCTCAGAGCTGTTCTATAAATTCGGGCTCGTTTCCCCTCGACACAAACACATAACTGTTTCTGCTCCGAACCTGCTTCCTTGCTTGTTCACTCTTCTACACGCATCTCCAGACTAGAGGATTACAAGAACACATGTATTTTTGCATGGTTCGCCATAATATTATACCATTTTTGCGGTACTTCTCGATATCAAGCACTAGGCAGCATCCTACCGATCGTTAACACAAAATAATTCCTAAAATGTAGACTGGAAATTACTTCTCTACAAACCCAAAACTTTAGGTAGGTGGGGTGTGCTGTAAACCACTGACTAACTAGAAACTTGTCATCTCTGTGAAGACATTTACTCGCAAACTCGAAAAAAAAGGAAACTGATATTTCCACTCATGAATACCAATGTCAGTGATATAGCAGATTCCAAATGATCCCTATAATTTACAAGGTCAACTAAGATGTTTCTCATGTCTAGAGAACTGGCAAATGTGTCTTCCACATGCTAGTTGCACATGCCACAATCGATCTTCTCTCAACTAAATAAAGGCACGAAATGGGCAGAAGCAATCAGCTGAACAATTTACATGGGAGGGAATAACGGTCCAGCACAAACACACTTCCATATTCAATTTCCTCAAATTTCCACGAGATCACAGAAGCTATCGAACACATACTAAGTATTAGTTCACTATTCGGTAGTTCCCCGCAATTTTCTTAGGTTGGTAGAGAAACCCCAAGTGACCTTTCTTTACTGCCAAAATTCAAACTTGGTGCCAGTTCCTAGGAACAGGTGGTGGTTAGGTAACGTAGGTTAGTGGAGGTGACCCAAGTGACCTATCTTCCCATGATTTTCAGAGGTTAGTTAGAGATAACCATGGTTTGATGGATGTGTTGGAATTTGAACTTCCCGCCATTTTTCTGGGAAAGAGGAGGGGAGGGGAGGGGAGGTTAGGTTAGGGGAGGTAGCCCAATTGACCTATCTTCCTACCAAAATCCAAACTTCCCACCAAAAGAGGCCATCTTGGATAACGTCATGGCCGCCATATTGGATGACGTCATGTGCTGTTGCCATGCCATTTTGGGTACATCTGGCAACAATGCAGTGTGGCTCAGAACATAGGTTGCCCCAATGCTTTAATTAAGGACCAAATATTCATTAGTCACACGAAATATTTCTTCACCAGTTGTTCAAGAAAAAAAAGAAAGAAATTGCTTGCAAGACGTGCGTGAATGCCGTTATCGGTGGACTCGTCGAAGCTAAAACTTACGATTGCTCTTTATTTTCTTCTTCAAAATGTCTTCAGTGTCACTGAACATGTCACTAACTTCGCGGCTGATTGTCTCAACAGAGGGAGGAATTTTTGGAAGTTTAATAGCGGCTTCTGAACTATTTCTTTTGATGTGCACATTAATAACTTTTCTACTACTGTGTATGGGTTTTTGGACTTTACAAGAATTTCGGTTATCTTATATCTATCTTCCTGTACTTTTTACATATATCGACGCAGTCAAGAGCTTCATTTGTTTTCTTTTATTTAGTTCCAACAACTGACTAAAATAATTCACATCTTTACTTAACAGAGCAGACTGTTTTGTTGACTAATGTCGTTTCAGTTTACTGGGAACCATAACAGCGCCACTGAGTTTTTAACCGTACACAACACACTTGAGGAGTGAGTATATTTTGTCATCACACCAAGAAACCTGTAAGACGAGTAATTATCTTGATGTTGCCTTTGAACTACTTTCTGTTTCTCTATCTTGGACTAGATGGTTTCTCTACTTGCACTCGAAGACGAACGACTCCGAACAATGAACTTATCCATATCGAAACAAAATGGTTTAATAACACTGTAATAAAAGTTATTACTTGTTTAGTAATCACAATATTCGCTCTACTGCAGAGCACAGCTGTGAGAAAACTGTTACAACCCCAACAACTTAAGGGGCTGTAATCCCGTAGAATGACTGAGAGATGTGGTTTGGGAGAGAGAGATGATTTACTCTAGGGTGTGCAGAGATACACAGGCAAGTTCGATATTGACTTTATTCTGTCGAATATCTCAAAATGCCTCTGGTGCTCCGCCATTTTTCTGGCAGCTCTCTCCTTGCTGAAGTAACAGCTCCCGTCCTCGCCCGGCAGCCTGGCAGGCAACGTGTGTCGGCTGAGCCGGAAGCACCGCATCTGCCCTCCAGACCAAGGCTGGCTATCCCCTCAAGCGTTGCTCGTGGTCACCATATAGAGCTCTGAAAGCAATCTGCCAGCAGCCGTCGTTGCAGTAGAGCCTCAGCGGCTCCAGTCGTCAGTCTGGGGCGGCTAGATCGATGATTGAGGACAGCCTTGGACCCAGGAGGCCGTGAGATAGCGCCCTGAGAAGCAACAGTTTGTACTCAGGTGGACGACGTCATCCAGAATGGGAATGCTGATGCCCCTGTCTGCTCCTTGAACCCAGGCAGTACCAAGTTTTGGACTCGTTTTACCAAGGCTGTGGCGCCTCCATACAACAGACCTTGACGGTTGATTGAGCAGGCCGACTGGCCGCCGAAATTCAGCACCAGATGGTCAGCTTTTTCTGGCCTTCTTTGACCCCATATGCAGGTTTTTAGGCGCTGCAAAGTATGGCTTTATAAAAGCATGTCAGTGCCCTGTGTTGGGCTTGATTATTCCACACCAGTCTCCACACTTGTTTACGGTGCCAGCCAGGTCATGCTTCCTCGCCTGTGAGTGGTTTAGTAAACCTGTCTCACAGAACCATTTGCTTAATATCAACATTGCGAGCGCCCACTACCTGATGTGTCCATCAGCCCCTTTACTTCCTCCTTCTGGCCATAGCTGCAAAAAATTTTCAATAAATCCCTAGAACCATGCCTATGTTGATCGACCTGGATTTTTAATATCGAGCTCCCACTAAACCACCTTACCTCTAACAATTTACATATTGAGGACAATTGCCCCCCTCCCTCCCATTCACAATGTAGTGTTCTCATGTGGAACTTCCCTCACACTTGTACTTCCCCCTTAACTAACTACCATGTACCCCTGTTATATACTCTTATATACTAGATAAATCATTAAAACTAATTCCTTCCTCGGCCAATGCTGGTCAACCATCTACTAGTAATGGTGAGTTCACATGTCTAAAGTCTGTGCCTGCTTGAGTTTTACCTAGAAATACAATACATAAAAGCCTGCTTGAAACACACCACAGCCGTGCAGAGTGGCTGCGTGGTTTGAGGCAGCATGTCACGGACTGCGCGGCTACTCATAACGGAGGTTCGAGTCCTTCCTGGGGCATGGGTGTGTGTGTTGTTCTTAGCATAAGTTAGTTTAAGTAATGTGTAAATCTAGGGACCGATGACCTCAGCAGTTTGGTTCCTTAGAAATTCACACGCATTTGAAACACACCACAACTGGTAGCCAATATGCTTATTATTAATATTTGTTAACGCTGCTATTGCTCCCAGAAAGGTTGTACATGCTCCCACGTTTGTTCGATCGAAATTGCGCCTTAATGGGACTCTATAAATTTGTCGAAGGACTGTACAAGATCTGGATTGAGTGGGTTATGTAAATGTGTCGAATTTTGAATGGGTAATATCCTCAGAGATCCTTCTGGCCTCATAACTGTGCATAGGCAGAAGACGAAAGACTATCCCATTTATCTCACAAGTTGTGCCATTCATAATCATTCTGCTTTCCCAAAAACCAAATTTTGTCGACCCTACCAATCTTCCTCTTTCGTAGCAATTCAACCATACTGAGTGTAACCAATGAGTTCCCGTTCTCTTGAAGTAAATTTGAGTTAGCAGAAGCTCCTTCCCGCAACTGTCCCACTTACTCCCCCCAGAAACAAACTCGTTTCATATGTTTGTGTATCAGTCCATACCTGGCTACTCAGGCAGATCACACCCTTCCCTTGTGCCCATTTTTCCAACTCTACCAGTGACATTATCACATGTGTCTGCCTGTCTTTTGAGATTAGCAATACCTCCCTTGTTGTCATCTGCACATACTTCTCCAATATTCCCCATTTCACGGGATATGGGTGAAAGTTGTAGCATTGAAAGTCCGAGTTTCTCCGAGCAATAGGTACACGGATCGTCATATACACCCTGGCCCCATCTGGCTAGGAAGAACAATGCCCGATTTTCCTGGGATACCTTGGCTATATGTTGTAACTCTGAGGGAAACCGCTTTTGTGTTCGACTCAGTACCGTCATGAATTCCCAAGGTGTAACAACTACAGGATTAAGTTGCCCCTACTTCACTCCCAGCAGCCACAAGTTGGTCCGCTAAGCCATGTAGTAATCTTGCTGTATTCAGTTTGTTGTCTAGTGCACTCAGTTGGTAGAAGTATTCTCTCCAAATCACTATTCAGCACTTCCCTCGTCAGGTTAGCTACACTGCCAGTTCCCATACTAGATTCGAGTTATTCAACAACCCTTGTTTCATGTTTCATAACCATGTAGAGTGTCACTCCACAGCATCCTTCATAGAACTTGCCATCTGCCAAAGTTGAACAGTTGTCTTATTCAATTCTTCTTCATCTCCTGTTCCGAATATTTTCTTTAACAACTTTTCCCCACCATTTACCCAGCCTATTTTCCTCCAACTCCTGGCTTACAGAACCACATCCATCAACTGTGACAACTATGTCCATAATTTACTGCAAGTGAACTGCAACTCCTGGTACTCTACCTGTACTTCCCTAAAGCGACTATTTCCTGTCACTCCTTGTACAATTCTAAAAAGACATCTTTTAGCCAACATACCTCATCCTAGTCTCCCAGATCTCCAACCTTGATTATAAGGTCCATTTATGACTAGTAAGCTGTACATCCCGGTCGTCTCGCGAACACCACACCCAATTCTGGAGACTGAGCAACTCTTAAATGCCCTGCCTTGTGTTTGATGAAGCCAGAAACAGCAGCATCATCCTCATCACCCAGGACATCCTTTCGCTACCTGTAGAACAACATTATTCTACCACCTATATACACTCCTGGAAATGGAAAAAAGAACACATTGACACCGGTGTGTCAGACCCACCATACTTGCTCCGGACACTGCGAGAGGGCTGTACAAGCAATGATCACACGCACGGCACAGCGCACACACCAGGAACCGCGGTGTTGGCCGTCGAATGGCGCTAGCTGCGCAGCATTTGTGCACCGCCGCCGTCAGTGTCAGCCAGATTGCCGTGGCATACGGAGCTCCATCGCAGTCTTTAACACTGGTAGCATGCCGCGACAGTGTGGACGTGAACCGTATGTGCAGTTGACGGACTTTGAGCGAGGGCGTATAGTGGGCATGCGGGAGGCCGGGTGGACGTACCGCCGAATTGCTCAACACGTGGGGCGTGAGGTCTTCACAGTACATCGATGTTGTCGCCAGTGGTCGGCGGAAGGTGCACGTGCCCGTCGACCTGGGACCGGACCGCAGAGACGCACGGATGCACGCCAAGACCGTAGGATCCTACGCAGTGCCGTAGGGGACCGCACCGCCACTTCCCAGCAAATTAGGGACACTGTAGCTCCTGGGGTATCGGCGAGGACCATTCGCAACCGTCTCCATGAAGCTGGGCAACGGTCGCGCACACCGTTAGGCCGTCTTCCGCTCACGCCCCAACATCGTGCAGCCCGCCTCCAGTGGTGTCGCGACAGGCGTGAATGGAGGGACGAATGGAGACGTGTCGTCTTCAGCGATGAGAGTCGCTTCTGCCTTGGTGCCAATGATGGTCGTATGCGTGTTTGGCGCCGTGCAGGTGAGCGCCACAATCAGGACTGCATACGACCGAGGCACACAGGGCCAACACCCGGCATCATGGTGTGGGGAGCGATCTCCTACACTGGCCGTACACCTCTGGTGATTGTCGAGGGGACACTGAATAGTGCACGGTACATCCAAACCGTCATCGAACCCATCGTTCTACCATTCCTAGACTGGCAAGGGAACTTGCTGTTGCAACAGGAAAATGCACGTCCGCATGTATCCCGTGCCACCCAACGTGCTCTAGAAGGTGTAAGTCAACGACCCTGGCCGGCAAGATCTCCGGATCTGTCCCCCATTGAGCATGTTTGGGACTGGATGAAGCGTCGTCTCACGCGGTCTGCACGTCCAGCACGAACGCTGGTCCAACTGAGGCGCCAGGTGGAAATGGCATGGCAAGCCGTTCCACAGGACTACATCCAGCATCTCTACGATCGTCTCCATGGGAGAATAGAGCCTGCATTGCTGCGAAAGGTGGATATACACTGTACTAGTGCCGACATTGTGCATGCTCTGTTGCCTGTGTCTATGTGCCTGTGGTTCTGTCAGTGTGATCATGTGAAGTATCTGGCCCCAGGAATGTGTCAATAAAGTTTCCCCTTCCTGGGACAATGAATTCACGGTGTTCTTATTTCAATTTCCAGGAGTATATATATATATATGGTAATAAAAGTACATTTTCTCCAACATACTAACCGTAAAAACCCTCAACCTATTACTATCATCGAATTTACTTAAGCAACCTACAGGGCAGATCATGCACCTTACGTTGCTCTCTAATTCCAGGACTCTTCTTTTTACCTCTTGTAACTTTCTTTGTTTTCCCCTTCGGAATTTAGGAATTTGTGACCATCAACCACAGTCCCACAGGGTACAGAGGCAGCTTGCCATTGCATCTATTTGGCTGTTCCTGTTGTAGCGCCTTCGTTTATACCATCTGTCTATTCCTCCAAACTTCTCTTATTCGCCATCTGGCTGTAATTTACGCGTCAAAACGTGAATGGGAGATGGAATTTTTCTGCCATACACCACCTCAGATCTCGACAAACCTGTTGCAGTATGGACCTTCGAATTATAGATGCACGGGACATAGGTAAGATATGTGTCTATGTCATCATTCCTGGAATATACGTAATAACTCAACATTCTTGCAACTGTCTTGTGCATGTGTACTTTTCTCCTGTTGGTTTGTGGATGAAATGGACTAGTCTGTAACTTCCAAATATGCAAAGTTGTTTCATTAAATCCGAGACAAAGTTCGTACCCTGATCTGTAACTATGATATCAGATATCCCAGACTTCAACATGCTCTTGTTAAATAATACCTGCACCATAGTACTAACCCTTTCTCTGACATTGATATCATTGCCAAAAATCGTGAAAAATGATCGATGATCATGGGGACATACCTATTCACTGCAGGTGTTTTATTAAATAGCTTGATAATATCCATCCCCAACATAAAAAAAACGAATTGGACGCCTCCAGTAATCTTTGCAAACAGCGCCTTCTGATGTGCAGCGTCGGCCCTTTGTGTGCGTGGCACACAATCCCTAACATCCTCCACCAAAACCACTATGTAGCATGTCTATCCATCACACGTCGACCTGCATGACCTGATGACTTATGGTCATGAGCTTGCTGCAAAACTTCTTTCTGAGAAACCACTGGAACTACCACACGTGATCCACACCTCGTTGTTGAACACAACAGACCCTCATGTATAACAAAACATGATTTAAATGAGTGGCACTCGTTATCCTTTGCCTGTGCCTGCTGTCCACACTCCTCCCTATCATCCTCTACATTGTTACCCAATAGTAGAGAGGCTAGGCCAGCAAGAGCCCGTTTGTTAGTGTGTGTTGCCTACGTTCGGGGGCAAGTAAACATTTATGGGCAAACCTATTGCTCTCTTTTGATTGGCAGGTCGTTGGCCTATTGTTCTGCTAAGTGGATTATGATCCTCTGGGGATAATCCATACTTTCGATTGACAGGTCCTTAACCTATTGCTTGGTTATGTGGTTTTCCGTGTTACCTATCCCCTCTCCCCTCCCCCTACACTCCCATCACTCAGCGAACTCGTCGATTCAAGCAGACTTTTTATATCAGTTTAATTGACTAATTAATTAAATCGATCAATTAATTACCCCATCTGAGAAACACCCCAGGCCTCCCAATCCCATTCCCCACCCGAAAATTGGCGGGAAAAGGACTTGATTAGCTATTTGGTGCGAAATCGATTGCAGTGTATGGTATATTGTTTAACCAATTTAGACAATGTGCGGAATATAGTTTATTTAAGCAATTTATGAGAAACCATATGTGAAAAACAGATTATTTATTTATGTAAAGAATTTAGCAGGAAATCGATTGCAGAATTTGTAGGATACAGTTATTTATTTATGTAAAGAATTTCGTGGGAAATCGATTGCAGTGTAAGGAATATTGTGTAAACAATTAGAAAATGCGTGGAATATGGTTTATTTAAACAATTTGCAGGATACAAGGCGATGTACGGAATATTTAGACAATTGTGAAGCTTTTTCATTCCGCTCGCATAAGGGAACACGTATCTGCACTGTCAAAGATCGCATTAAACATATCTGAAACACTTTCTTGCATCTCGCTACGTGCGTAGGCTCCCTGGAGTTGGGAGGCACTGGACGGATTTTGGAAACGCCAGTGGACTCGCCGCAACGCTGTCGGCAATCGGCCGCCACCTCAAGTGGTCTGTAAGCGTGAACCAACCTGTCAGATACCAGCGCAAGTGAGAGATGCCTTCCATCCAAAGCAAATTCCTCATTGGGAATCGATCCTGAATACTGCTGAAGTTAATAAAAAATTAATTTCTGGTCACATGATAGTGGTGGAGGGAATATAAGGTGGACACAGTAGCTATTTCACACACAGACTAATTTATGATTCACAAAACTAGCAGCAGGCTGACTCAAAATTCAATTGAAAAAAAAAAAAGATTGTTGCATGCAAAGAGAGAGAGAGAGAGAGAGAGAGAGAGAGAAGGAGAGATAGAGAGAGAGCTTTAGTTTGCTTTGCAGATGAGATAGGGACGAGAATGGGATATTTCATTCTGCCATGGGCTCAAACTGCCTCAGCTTTCCTGGCACACTGCCTTGTGGGGCATTCCACTAACTGCATCAGGAGTTGTTAAATCTTGTACGGAATATCACATCTTGAAGATATCATAACTGTTGCTTCAGAAGATGGGTCACAGGAAATATTAATGAAATCTTTAAAATAGCGTTTAAACAGTTTCTTTCTCGCGGTTTAAAACTACTGAAATATAAAAAGGTCGACACTGCACAGTAGTTTGTGTGTACAAGCCACAGTGTTACGTTTTTGACGAGAAATTTCTTTAAATAATCTAAACCTATTATTATTTGATACTATGATGGGAAGCGGTGATATAGGAAATGAAAGCTGAAATTACAAATTTCAACATGAATTTACACCGTCACGGCCATAGGGTTCCCAACCACAACAAGTTGGCTAAGTGTATTTTCTTCTTTAAAGTTCTATGGAATTCCTACTTTGACTGGTTCTCTCCGCTGCACCAGGATGAAGAAGGAGGCAGGAAAGGGTCTACTATGTGATGGCATAGTAGCAACAACAACAACAAATACCTATCCAAGGCAGAGTACACTGCAGTGTATTGAGAAGCACTAAACACGACACATACTTAAACCGCGATCCAGTCCGTAGTAATACAAGTTGCAGTGGCTAGATATTAATAGCGAATTGGGTGTCACGACTATGTTTTTAAAGCACTATAGAATTCCTAAATTGGTTCTCTCCATTACATTCGAAAAAAGGAAGGGTCTACTGCGTGATAGAATAGAGCCAACAGCAAATACTACTGCAAGAAAGAGTCCACTGCAATGTATTGAGAAGCACTGAACACGAGACATTTAAACCATGATCGAGTCCGTAGAAGTAGCTGTCATGGCTAGATGTCAGAGATCGATGAAACACTCGCGCATCCTGCGCACTCATATTCCGATGTCCACACAAAGCGCCCCGCCGGCGCCAACGCTCAGAGGTCGCTGAAAACTATAGCCGCGGCCATAGCTGCAGTCTTGGACGCACTGTATGACAGAGTGCACCACCCTGGTCATGGAGGGCGTCTGTAGATGATTGGAGTGGTAGGAATTCGGATGTTATCAGTACTTCTAGAGCAAACACAAGCCCATATTGAATGTTCTCTCACGCAATACAAACGTCTGCTGCGAAAGAAGCAGCTGCAGCTTGGAGGTATACAGTAGTTCTGAACATTCCAGAATTCTGCTTTACCCAATCCGAGGAAGCCAAAAAAATGGTTCAAATGGCTCTGAGTACTTTGGGACTCAACTGCTGTGGTCATCAGTCCCCTAGAACTTAGAACTACTTAAACCTAACTAACCTAAGGACATCACACACATCCATGCCCGAGGCAGGATTCGAACCTGCGACCGCAGCAGTCGCACGGTTCCGGACTGCACGCCTAGAACCGCGAGACCACCGCCGAGGAAGCCATGTTGTTGACCATACACCTCGAATTTCTCTTGTGAAATGCAGATTTCTCTCTTTTTTACGAGTTATTTTCGAAGGCAGAAGAAATCGAGGCATACACGCGTTCTTGGGATTTTCTAGTAGGTTAGTGTATATGATACATTCTTGTATAAAATCAAACAGCACATGGGTATGTCAGCAATATGACAATATACCTATGGAAAACTGTTGAAAAAGACATGGAAAATAGCATACAATGAGTAAAATTCTAGGAAAACTTGGTATTAATAACGAAAAATTGATGTGAAATACGTAAAAATCGAGGGAAATACCATGAAATAGTAAAATCGAGGAAACCTAGTAAAGTTACGTAAATTGATGAGACTACATAAAATTAGGGACAAATACCATGAAAAGGGTACTGAACAAAATCAATAAAATTGTGTGTTCTATAGGAGGAGAGTACACTCATGCTATATTACACACCTTAATAGTAGAGAGAGGAGGCATTCTAGAGACGTGGCGTCAAGGCGAAATGGCAATATTATCCCACACATGAGCAATACAGCCTAACATCAAGCCATGACTTCTGTGTGCGAGAGCATGGTTACCTGGGGCAGTGGTAAAATGTGTTAGGCAAATGGTGCTAATGGCTCTGAGCACTATGGGACTTAACTGCTGAGGTCATCAGTCCCTTAGAACTTAGAACTACTTAAACCTAACTAACCTAAGGACATCACACACATCCATGCCAGAGGCAGGATTCGAACCTGCGACCGTAGCGCTCGCGCGGCTCCAGACTGCAGCGCCTAGAACCGCTCGGCCACTCTGGCCGGCAAAATGTGTTAGGACTGTTACATCTCTTCTGGCTAGTGATTGTGGGGATTATTTCCTCGTAAGATGTCACTGTTTCTTCATATGTATTTTCGGCTGTCGACTATCCTCTTAAAGGGCTGTTGTGAACATATCATAATTTCCGAACTGTAGTCGGGCTTGAACTTCGTAAACAGCAGACGACATACATCTCTGAAACCTCTCTAGTGTTTGTGTCACAAAGAATCGATGTTTTCTTTGGTGTACAAGGTAGTAGTTTATCCACTTCACAGTTTGGTTCAAATGGTTCAAATGGCTCTGAGCACTATGGGACTTAACATCTGTGGTCATCAGTCCCCTAGAACTTAGAACTACTTAAACCTAACTAACCTAAGGACATCACACACATCCATGCCCGAGGCAGGATTCGAACCTGCGACCGTAGCAGTCAGGCGGTTCCGGACTGAGCGCCTTAACCGCGAGACCACCGCGGCCGGCTCACAGTTTGTCATCGTAGTTTAAGGAATATTAACAGTACTGCATTCCATGCAACTAATAAGTCAGAAGCCCAACCACACTAGCAATATAGCATGTTTTAAATACAAAACCTTAGGAATGTACGTGTTTATGTTCCAAGATCATTTCTCTCTTACCAGTACCTTCCTGGTACTAACCCCAGAAGCTAGAACAATATTTTAGAATTGATAGTGCAGTTAATATACGTGAAATGCTTCAAACTATGTCCGCCTGGAATTCCATTATGCATGTGAACCATACGTTTGTTCTTCTTAACCGTCTGTTATTCCATATCAACACTTTAATTTCTACTGTACATCTACAGTGGGTGCTAATCTCCTCGACATATGCGCATATGGAGAAATCTTGTGCACTTGGCTAGGTGCCATGAGTAAAGTTGGTGCGGAACGCAGTTACGGTTTTGGCTCTCTCTCTTCCTTCGTGAGACATGGAATGTAGTCTCCTACTTCTGGTCAGCTGGAAATTAAATCGGTGACAGTGCTGCAAGAAGGATTGGTGAAAGAAAGTTTGGGGACATCTTTCAGTCTTTAACTTTACCCTAAGAATGCAAGGATGCTCTGTGACTCCCCTCCATACAGGGAAAGATGGGCAATAGTATTCGTAAATTACACGCTATGATCGAAGTGGTAGAAATATGTAGCTCGGTATAGGACACTGTCTGGTAAACTCTGGTATGTATGTATTTTTGAGAATTGACAATGAATGTACGTACTGCACAATCATTGCTTACTTTGGCAATCTAGTATATTGTACTGGCAAAGTAGGGGAGGGATCGTTGCCTTGTCGTTGGTCGGCGTTGAAATTACGGAAAAACTGGTAAAACTGCTAAAGTTGATCGTCCTATCGACAGTGGTGCTTATTACAGCACATTGACGGTGTCTTTTCCATCCCATCAGTCCACTGGTATGCTGTTGATTACCACATAATGATTGACTGACATCATTTGTTTAAGATTGAGAGGGAGTTTTAGAGGGAACAACACACTCCAGGGATGGCCCGCACTGGAACAGTGATCGTGTACATGATTGAAATATGGGAGACCAGTCGAAACGGAGACCTAGACATCTGCTGCCACGTCACTGTGAAAGATAACTTTAAATGCAGAAATCATCAACGAGGGATCGATAGAAACGGGACACCCAAACATCTGCTACCATATCACTGTGAAAGATAACTTTAAATGTAGAGCCCATAAATCACCCTTGGTCAGCTGTTTGGAAACGCCCCACAATGCCACAAACCTCTTCCAATTTCCATAAGTCTCAATGTATTCTCCATTTTGTTTGTCAATACGAAATACCTCCCCTGTCTTTTATTTCAATCATCTTGGGTATTGAGGAAGTAGCATCAGCATAATTCACACTGTGCAGTGTCAAGTTTTCTGTGAGAGTCAATGGATCGAGTTGTGGTAATGTTAGTTTTGCACCTGACACAGACCTCGAAGTTACGGTGGAAAAACAAAGTTATGTCAGGTTACTACAAGTGTTACATACACTGCTTGGATGTGTTACAGCAAAAAAAAAAAAGACAATCTATCAAACAACAACATAGGGGGCCTCTTGTGCAACTGATAGTCTGTGGGAATGGCCTCCTACAATACAGATGATGAAACTTTACACATATCTATAAAAGCGACTTTGATTACTGGCTACCTGCTCGATGAACCAATACCTGT
Source organism: Schistocerca gregaria (assembly GCF_023897955.1). Lineage (NCBI taxonomy): Eukaryota > Metazoa > Arthropoda > Insecta > Orthoptera > Acrididae > Schistocerca > Schistocerca gregaria. Next base: position 582,158,304 of record NC_064922.1, read on the forward strand.
ATATTTAATAGGATCGCCACATATGCTCGATGCCAGCATGCAGCCAGTTTTTGTTTTCGATATGTCTGAATAGTGGGATGTGGTAATATCTTATCGAGTTCTTTATCAGATGATGGTAGTGGAGTTTTTATAGTTTGTTGTGTATCTCTGTTGAATGATATAAAATAACGATGATAGAGAGAATGTCTGGCAGATAGGCATGAATGCACCCAGAGGGATACAGATCTCCTTTGGGGAGTGCAGTATCTATATATAGTTTGGGGACACATTGCAAAGCAGTAGCAGAATCTTCACCCTTCTTCCAGTTTCTGTAGATGTGAAATCTTTCTAACTTTCCTGATAATAAACACCACCCTAACTGGTTGTACTGTCTTTTCTACTACCTTGTGTTGTAGGAGAAAGCTTCGTTGGCGCTGGCCTTACACATTGCTCACAGTTGGCGGAGCTATGACAATATGTTCCCATTTCCACCGAGTGGTCAAAACCTGGTCCTGTCGCATTAACTTACCTCACTCTGTTTCTCCACAGACTTAAATTGGAACGATTACATTTACAAAGCTGCTCGGAGGGCGGGGTAGAGTCTATGGAACAGTTACAAGATGCAGAGGGACTGTCTAAAAAACCGCGCTGGCGTTTTGCTTTAGCAGATAGGTTTCAAAAGGTGACTCATGTCAAGATGTGAACATGTCACGAATATGATTCACCAGTGTTGTAGTCATTAAAAGACATCTTCATAGGATCCAACGCAAGTATGTGGTTCAATGGATAGACTCGATTCCAAATCACATACAGCATTTCTGCCAGAAAGCGTAACACTATCAACGATCCTCGTGTGTGTCTGTAGAACGAAGACCGCTTTTTATGCAGTATGACAGTAACGCAGTCATTGTGATCGTGTTTTTGATAGTGTGGTCCTTACAAGAATTGTATGTTGCCAGCGGCAGAATCCTTCTGCGGTCACCTTCATATTTCGGTTCTCAACAGGGTTCCTTGAAAAGAACATTGTCTTCCCTTCAGGGATTCCCATTTGAGCTACCTGCTGAGTGTAATCGAACTGCTGGAAAAAAGTTACTCGCCATACAAAGTGGCTCTTATGATCAGTTTAATTAATTAGCTTATCAATCTGATATTAATGACGTGCTACCTGGCAGATGGAAGTGGTGGCTAGGGCACCACAGAAATTACTCTCGACTTGCCATTTTTTTTGGTTGTAGCTGTATCTTTTAGCTATATTCCAATCTCCCACCTACACAAGAAGGGACAACCATGGTAATAAAAACGGATGTATTACGAAATTTATAAAGTGATACATAGGATAAACATGATATTTACAACACCTCTGTGCTGTTCCCTTAAGAGACTCCGTATGTGGCGACTCATTTGTTTACTTTAAGGGTGTTCCAAAGTAAGGAGGCGTCATATGATTGAGGTAGATCTTAGCACTCTGTAATGAGCCGAAAATGAGTTTAGTAGTATAGTTCTGTGATGCATGATGTAACTGGTAATAAAATATTTTTTTCCTCCCTGATGGGAAAATACTTAGAGGAAATGTAGCCAATGCCATACTCTTAAAGGATTTTCACAAAAACTAACGATACTTTAGCGATGTGAGAACGCGTGTATGCCCGATTTCTTCTGCTTTCGAAAATAACTCGTATAAAATGGAGAAATATACATTTCACTTGAGAAACTCGAGGTGTATGACCAACAACATCACTCCCTGACATTGGGTAAAGTATATTTTTTTATATTGGTGGGTCTATGCTGGGGTGGAAATGTTTAGAACTACTGTATACGTCCAAGCTGCAGCTCCTTGTTTCGCAGTGCTCTGCAGCTGGCTGCAAGGGCGGTCAAGAGGCTTCTGCGACTGTTAGTTGCGGATTAGCTCAGCCTGTGAAAGGCGCAAAGAATGCGCCAACATGTCTAATCTTGCCCACGGCAGCGAGCGCTGGCGAAGTAAACAGTGTGCTAAGTGAGAGCGACAGAAACGAACGCCTGTAATGCTTGACAGAAATTCAATATAGGCATTTGTTTGCGATGAACGTATTGATAACATCTGAATGCCTACTTCTCCAGTCATCCCCAAATAACCTGCATCGCCAGAGTGGTGCACTGTATTATACACATGCGTCCAAGACTACGGCTCTGGCCATAGTTTTCACTGACCTCTGAGCGTTGATGCCAGCAGTGCCTCGTGTGGATATAGGAATATCAGCGCACAGGATATGCGATTGTGTCAGTGATCTCCAACATCTAGCCATGACAACTTATTACTACAGAGAGGAAAGCAATTGAAGTGTGTGTCGTCTTTAGTGCTTCTCAATACACTGCGTGGGCTCTGCATTGCATAGGTATTTGTTGTTGTTGCTACTATGCCATCACATGGTAGACCCTTTCATGTCTCCTTATTCAGCCTGGTGCAGCGGAGAGAACCAATCAAAGTAGGAATTCCATAGCACTTTAAAGAAGAAAATACACTTAGCTGTCTTGTTGTGTTTGGGAACTCTTTGACAGTGGTGGTATAAATTTACGTCGAAATTTGAAATTTCGACTATCATTTCCTATATCGCCACTTCCCATCATGATACCAAATAATAATAAGTTTAGTTTATTTAAAGAAATTTCTCATCAAAAACGTAACACTGTTGCTTATACACACAAACTACTTTGCAGTGTCTACCTTTTTTCTTATTTGAGTAGTTTTAAACTGTGAGAAGGAAATTGTTTAAGTACTATATTAACGTTTTAATTAATATTTTCCACGAGCCATCTTCTGAAGCAATAGTTCTGACATGTTCAAGATGTGATATTCCGTACCAGATTTAACAACTCCTGATGCAGTTAGTGAAATGCACCTCTCTCTCTCTCTCTGTCTGTCTCTCTCTCTTTTTGCGTGCAACGATCTTTTTTATAAAGTGCATTTTGAGTCAGCCTGCTACTGGTTCTGTGAATCGTCAATTTGTGTGTGTGAAATAGCTACTGTGTCCACTTTATATTCGCTCCACTACTATCATGTGACCGGAAATTAATTATTTATTAAATTCACCAGGATTTCAGGATCGATTCCCAATCAGGTATTTGCTTTGGAAGGAAGGCACCTCTCACTTGCACTGGTCGCTGACAGATTGGTTCATGCAAGTAGTGGGACAAGGGGAAACTACCCCACATTACATTATTGCCATATGTATCCAAGATGGCGGCGACGATGTTATCCAAGATGATGTCATTTAGACTTGGCAACAGTGCATGACTTCATTGAAGATGATGGCCATGACATCAGTCAAGATTGTGAGAAGTTTCAATTTTGGTGGGAATGTGCCTGCTCCCGTCGCCCAAAAAAATGGCGCGAAGTTCAAATTCCAACAGGATAATGCAACACATCCCAGATATCTCTACTAAGCAAAGAAAATGGCGGGAAGATATCCCAATTGGGCTACCTCCACTAACCTAAGTCACCCAACTGCCACCTCTTCCTACAAACTGGCACCAACTTTTAATTTTCTCTGTAAAAAAATTCAATTCCCTAAGCTAAGAAAATGGCACGAAAAAAAAGACACTTTTACTAACCTCAGTCGCCAGACTGCCACCACCTCCTAAGAATTTGTGGGAAAAGGACTTGGACATAAGCCTTTATTTAAACAGCTCAATGCGGGTGTGTTCACCACAAGGTCAGTAGTCCAACTGACTTAGTACACATCGCCAACACCAGAGGGCACTGTGATCTGTGACGTAATCCAAGATGGCTACACTCAGTGTAAGCACCAAGAGCCTCAGACTCCAACTGGCTTAGTACACATCGTCACTGCCAGATGGCGCTGTCATGATGTCAGTTGATGAAGCAAAACTTGTTATTCAAGATGGCAGCATACAATGTGTTCACCATGAGGCCTAGTACGTATTCACACCACCAGAGTGCGCTACTATGGACTTAGAATGAATTTTCGCGAATACCACACCCACCTGGACTTGGAAGGAAATAGTTAAAGTCTACACCACGATCCTCAATCGACTGCCATGTCCCCTTACCAACCCATGTTGTTGAGCTAACATGTGTTAACGTGCACTAAGTGCACTCCGAGCGGGGACTACTCAGGAGGACATCATTATCAGGAGAAAGAAAACTGGCGTTCTACGGATCGGAGTGTGGAATGTCAGATCCCTTAATCGGGCAGGTAGGTTAGAAAATTTAAAAAAGGAAATGGATAGGTTAAAGTTAGATATAGTGGGAATTAGTGAAGTTCGGTGGCAGGAGGAACAAGACTTCTGGTCAGGTAACTACAGGGTTATAAACATAAAATCAAATAGTGGTAATGCAGGAGTAGGTTTAATAATGAATAGGAAAATAGGAATGCAGGTAAGCTACTACAAACAGCATAGTGAACGCATTATTGTGGCCAAGATAGACACAAAGCCCATGCCTACTACAGTAGTACAAGTTTATATGCCAACTAGCTCTGCAGATGATGAAGAAATTGATGAAATGTATGATGAAATAAAAGAAATTATTCAGGTAGTAAAGGGAGACGAAAATTTAATAGTCATGGGTGACTGGAATTCGTCAGTAAGAAAAGGGAGAGAAGGAAACATAGTAGGCGATTATGGATTGGGGCTAAGAAATGAAAGAGGAAGAATTTTTCACAGAGCATAACTTAATCATAGCTAACACTTGGTTCAAGAATCATAAAAGAAGGTTGTATACATGGAAGAATCCTGGAGATACTAAAAGGTATCAGATAGATTATATAATGGTAAGACAGAGATTTAGGAACCAGGTTTTAAATTGTAGGACATTTCCAGTGGCAGATGTGGACTCTGAACACAATCTATTGGTTATGACCTGTAGGTTAAAACTGAAGAAACTGCAAAAAGGTGGGAATTTAAGGACATGAAATCTGGGTAAGCTGAATGAACCAGAGGTTGTACAGAGTTTCAAGGAGAGCATAAGGGAACAATTGACTGGAATGGGGAAAGAAACACAGTAGAAGAAGAATGGGTAGCTCTGAGGGATGAAGTAGTGAAGGAAGCAGAGGATCAAGTAGGTAAAAAGACGAGGGCTGCTAGAAATCCTTGGGTAACAGAAGAAATATTGAATTTAATTGATGAAAGGAGAAAATATAAAAATGCAGTAAATGAAGCAGGCATAAAGGAATACAGACGTCTAAAAAATGAGATCGACAGGAAGTGCAAAATGGCGAAACAGGGATGGCTAGAGGACAAATGTAAGGATGTAGAGGCTTATCTCGCTAGGGGTCAGATAGATACTGACTACAGCAAAACTAAAGAGACCTTTGGAGAACAGACAACCACTTGTATGAATATCAAGAGCTCAGATGGAAACCCAGTTCTAAGCAAAGAACGGAAGGCAGAAAGATGGAAGGAGTATATAGAAGGTTTATACAAGGGCGATGTACTTGAGGACAATATTATGGAAATGGAAGAGGATGTAGATGAAGACTGTGGTGTTGGTGGTTAGTGTTTAACGTCCCGTCGACAACGAGATCATTAGAAACGGAGCGCAAGATCGGGTTAGGGAAGAATCGGGAGGGAAATCGGCCGTGCCCTTTCAAAGGAACCATCCCGGCATTTGCCTGAAACGATTTAGGGAAATCACGGAAAACCTAAATCAGCGTGGCTGGAGACGGGATTGATCCGTCGTCCTCCTGAATGCGAGCCCAGTGTGCTAACCACTGCGCCACCTCGCTCGGTGGATGAAGACGAAATGGGAGATAAGATACTGCGTGAAGAGCTTGACAGAGCACTGAAAGACCTGAGACGAAACAAGCCCCCCGGAGTAGACAACATTCCATTAGAACTACTGACGGCCTTGGAAGAGCCAGTCATGACAAAACTCTAACAGCTGGTGAGCAAGATTTGTGAACGGGAGAAATACCCTCAGACTTCAAGAAGAATATAATAATTCCAATCCCAAAGAAAGCAGGTGCTGACAGATGCGAAAATTACCGAGCTCTCAGTTTAATAAGTCACAGCTGCAAAATACTAACGCGAATTCTTTACAGACGAATGGAAAAACTGGTAGATGCGGACCTCTGGGAGGATCAGTTTGGATTCCGTAGAAATGTTGGAACACGTGAGGCAATACTGACCTTACTACCTCTCTTAGAAGAAAGATTAAGAAAAGGCAAACCTACGTTTCAAGCATTTGTAGACTTAGAGAAAGCTTTTGACAATGTTGACTGGAATACTCTCTTTCAAATTCTGAAGGTGGCAGGGTTAAAATACAGGGAGCGAAAGGCTATATACAATTTGTACAGAAACCAGATGGCAGTCATAGGAGTCGAGGGGCATGAAAGGGAAGCAGTGGTTGGGAAAGGAGTGAGACAGGGTTGTAGCCTATCACCGATGTTATTCAATCTGTATATTGAGCAAGCAGTAAAGGAAACAAAAGAAAAATTTGGAGTAGGTATTAAAATTCATGGAGAAGAAGTAAAAACTTTGAGGTTCGCCGATGACATTGTAATTCTGTCAGAGACGGCAAAGGACTTGGAAGAGTAGTTGAACGGAATGGACAGTGTCTTGAAAGGAGGATATAAGATGAACATAAACAAAAGCAAAACGAGGATAATGGAATGTAGTCAAATTAAATTGGGTGATGCTGAGGGAATTAGATTAGGAAATGAGACACTTAAAGTAGTAAACGAGTTTTGCTATTTAGGAAGTAAAATAACTGATGATGGTCGAAGTAGAGAGGATATAAAATGCAGACTGGCAATGACAAGGAAAGCGTTTCTGAAGAAGAGAAATGTGTTAACTTCGAATATAGATCTATGTATTAGGAAGTCGTTTCTGAAAGTATTTGTTTGGAGTGTAGCCATGTATGGAAGTGAAACATGGACGATAACTAGTTTCGACAAGAAGAGAATAGAAGCTTTCGAAATGTGGTGCTACAGAAGAATGCTGAAGATAAGGTGGATAGATCACGTAACTAATGAGGAGGTATTGAATAGGATTGGGGAGAAGAGAAGTTTGTGGCACAACTTGACTAGAAGAAGGGATCGGTTGGTAGGACGTGTTTTGAGGCATCAAGGGATCACAAATTTAGCATTGGAGGGCAGTGTGGAGGGTAAAAATCGTAGAGGGAGACCAAGAGATGATTACACTAAGCAGATTCAGAAGGATGTAGGTTGCAGAAGGTACTGGGAGATGAAGAAGCTTGCACAGGATAGAGTAGCATAGAGAGCTGCATCAAATTAGTCTCAGGACTGAAGACAACAACAACAACAACAACAAGTGCACTAACATGTACTAACGTGCACAGCGGATAACGTCATCCAAGATGGTGGGGCGAAATGGCGGGAAAACAGATCTGAACACAAGTCTTTATTTTGCAGCCAGTGTCTCCACCATGAGATCTAGACTCCAACTGACCTAGTTAGTACACATTACTGCCACCACATGGTGCTGTCATCCCTCATGTTAGGTAATCCAAGATCGTGGTCTGGCGGTGAAAATGGCGTGAAAACCGCCACTTCCCAGCAAATTAGGGACACTGTTGCTCTTGGGGTATCGGCGAGGACCATTCGCAACCGTCTCCATGAAGCTGGGCTACGGTCCCGTACACTGTTACGCCGTCTTCCGCTCACTCCCCAACATCGTGCAGCCCGCCTCCAGTGGTGTCGCGACAGGCGTGAATGGAGGGACGAATGGAGACGTGTCGTCTTCAGCGATGAGAGTCGCTTCTGCCTTGGTGCCAATGATAGTCGTATGCGTGTTTGGCGCCGTGCAGGTGAGCGCCACAATCAGGACTGCATACGACCGAGGCACACAGGGCCAACACCCGGCATCATGGTGTGGGGAGCGATCTCCTACACTGGCTGTACCCCTCTGGTGATCGTCGAGGGGACACTGAATAGTGCACGGTACATCCAAACCGTCATCGAACCCATCGTTCTACCATTCCTAGACCGGCAAGGGAACTTGCTGTTCCAACAGGAAAATGCACGTCCGCATGTATCCCGTGCCACCCAACGTGCTCTAGAAGGTGTAAGTCAACTACCCTGTCCAGCAAGATCTCCGGATCTGTCCCCCATTGAGCATGTTTGGGACTGGATGAAGCGTCGTCTCACGCGGTCTGCACGTCCAGCACGAACGCTGGTCCAACTGAGTCGCCAGGTGGAAATGGCATGGCAAGTCGTTCCACAGGACTACATCCAGCATCTCTACGATCGTCTCCATGGGAAAATAGCAGACTGCATTGCAGCGAAAGGTGGATATACACTGTACTAGTGCCGACATTGCGCATGCTCTGTTGCCTGTGTCTATGTGCCTGTGGTTCTGTCAGTGTGATCATGTGAAGTATCTGGCCCCAGGAATGTGTCAATAAAGTTTCCCCTTCCTGGGACAATGGATTCACGGTTATCTTATTTCAATTTCCAGGAGTGTACATATACCAGTCTCGCAAGAATATTGGAGCGTGAAACCGATCACCATCCCAACAATATATCACTGAGTACCATGTCAATCTAGCAAACACACAGTTCACATTCCCCACCATAAAAAAATCAGTTCTTTCACATCAGATATCCGAAGTTACTCTCAGAACTGTTCTACAAATTCGCGATCGTTTCCCCTTACCTGCTCGCTTTTTTATACACATTTCCAGACTCGAGGATTACAAGAACACACGTATTTTCGCCGTAATATTATACCATTTTCGCTATAATTCGCGATATCAAGTACACAGCAGTAGCCTCCCGACCGCTAACGCAACATAATTGCTGACATATAGACTCGAAATCATTTCTCTACAAACACGAAACTGTAGCTATGTTGAGCATCCTCTAGACCACTGAGTAACTAGAAACAAACACATGAAAAATCATATTTCCAGCCGCGAATCCCGATATCGCTGATCAAACATACCCCGAATCCTCCATATAATTTACAAGCCAACTAAGGTCTTCCCCATGTCTAGAGAACATGCAAACATATCTTCCACACACCACATTCGGTCTTCTCTCAACTAAATAAAAACCCGAAATTTGCACAAACAGTCAACTGAACAATTTACATGTGAGGGAATAACAATTCATCTCAATCACACTATCTTCTCAAAGTTCCACTTGATCACGAAAGCTGCCCAACACATACTAAGTATAAGTTCGCTATCTGGCTGTCTACGCAAGGCTAAAGTTAACTCGAATACGTTCCTACAGTCCAACAGGCCTATGCATTCGCATGGATGCTGCTGCTAACAGGAGACGCCAGTCATTACCACCACGGACTTAGCATACACGGAATCATAATGGAAAGCCGGTCGCATATATGTTAATCATTATACTTACAATTAAATGTTACGATCTCACTCTCAATTGAACAGCATTCGAGAATGAGCGAAGCATCGTAAATACACCCTCTTGTCAGCAGTGGTTCTGGAAACAGCTGTACCATCTTTACAACTGGACATACTCCACCCCCCCCCCCCCCCCCCCCCGGTCCCAATTGCTATCACAGTACTCCAAGTCCAATCCTTACTTCCGCAACAACAGTTCATAGTCATCTCCTTTCCACAAGCACAAATACTTTATAAACCGGATGCTCAAATGCGAACATATCACGCACCCACCTATACTACTAAGTGTATTACTTCGTCAATAACTGATTCCTTACCATACAAAATAATACTGATCGAAAATCAGTGATGGGTATGCAAATCTCTTAAGTTCTTCTTTCGAGTCCAACCACTGTGTACTAGCAAGAGACACGCAATCCGTGAGATGTTAAAAGAAAAAACCAATCCCAGCAACTAGCGCATGTTACTGTCACAATCAGTCTTCGTTCTACAGTTGCACACAAGTATTCATATTAAAAGCTATACCCACATTACGAATCGAGGTGCGACATTACCACTGAATGAGGTCGTTATTTCTGGACAAATACCGTTACCGTGATCGTAGGAATAAATATTTTCAGCCAACGATGCAGTCTAGGGATAAAATCACTGAACTTTGAAAGTTTTTCGGCTAAGGAACGTGGTATGCAAGTTCTATTTGCGACTCCCTCACACCCTCCCCCCAACTACATAATTCTTTACTATTTGTAACACACTCTTTCTCGACATCATATTAGAGATTCCGCGATATATCACCGAGTTATAGGCCATGACAGACAGTAGTTGTAGATGATGTGCTGATTGAGGTCGTAAGAAGAAAAATATACACTAACTTCTCAGATTTTTAACGTTACTCTATATTACGTCCATGCAAACACATACTTGCATAGGTTCACGCCCACAAGTCAATCGTATTTCACGCGCTCTCATATCTCTAAACGAGTCACATTCCTCGAACACGTCTGCTACAGTAAAATTACAACCTGGTTTTAATCACACCCTACACATCTTGTAGTCGCACTCATTTCTACAGCTTTCCACAAGTGCTCGTTCCTATTTAAGTCCGAACTGAGCAGAAGTCGGAGAAAGACATATCCAACACCCTCTGCAACCTGTGTAGAAACAGATCGAGCAGAGTTACAGCACCGTGTTTTGAACATTCGGTGGAAGTCTGCGCAATTTGATACGTCCCCAACTAGATACAAGTACTACAGATCCCCAACATGCTATCTTGATTATCCTACACCCACCCCAACATAGAAAAATTACGAACTATAAAACTCATCCTATTTACAAGTCGCCTAGGCGTCGATGCCGGCGCAATGAGCCTCCAGCGCCGGCCGCGGTGGTCTCGCGGTTCTAGGCGCTCAGTCCGGAACCGTGCGACTGCTACGGTCGCAGGTTCGAATCCTGCCTCGGGCATGGATGTGTGTAATGTCCTTTGGTTAGTTAGGTTTAAGTAGTTCTAAGTTCTAGGGGACTGATGACCACAGCAGTTGAGTCCCATAGTGGTCAGAGCCATTTGAACCATTTTTTTGAGCCTCCAGCGCGAAGAAAGAGATTTCACAATACTTCCCCAGAATAGCGTAACGTGCAGCCATCATTTCATTCCTAATGGTTCACCAAGTCTGACACCTCAAACTGCAGCTGCCTATGTGGAGACGATCATATTAAATATACAGACACCGCAGAGACCTCTTTAAAGTTTCATCACCCATACTCTAAGCGAATTATCATATGAGACGATCCCTCTGGTCCTGATTGACACACTGTTTTCTAACACGCTTTTGTACATTGCCAAACATTTCGTTTTCTGCCACGACTTCGAAATCTGTGTCAGATTCTAAACTGACATTAAGATGCTCTGATCCACGATCTCTCACAGAAAATTAGACATCGCAGGCTGTAAATAATATTGTTCAGGCCGATAGAATAGCAATGGATCATTTTAAAATAAAAGACTTACAACATAAGCAAACTAGAACAGTTTGGCAGCGTTGTGGAGAGTTTCCAAATTATCACCCGAAAGTGATTGACGACCTCTACATTTACACTCATATGCCACAGTGGCGGAATAGATGATAGCTCTGTGTTCCATTTCGAGTTACTCCTATTTTTGCACTTGTGTACGTGCCCGCAGTTTATCTGCTAGCAACACCGAATCATACACTGCGCATGACGGATACACCTCCAGACCCTATCCCGTGCGCGGCACATTGTGGACCCGCATCTGCACACCGTTCCGGATATTACGCATAGCGGATCCACAGTCAAACGCTAACTCGGGTCTACTACAGATTCTGAGAGCCTCGCACGAGGCTTGCATGTACACAGACATACAGAAAACAGAGCAAATGCTGGTGACTGGATACAGTCGAGTACAGTGCTATATTACGCCTCCGAATTAGTGCATTTGGGCTAGGTGTTGGCAGCTGTGTTACATTTACAGGCAATTTTAGAACCCAGAACGAGTGGTTACGTCGTGGTCGCATGGACATATCTGACATAAAATCGATACAATTCCGAAAAATGTCTAGGCAATAGGTATAAATTGATCGAATATACGCCGAAATGCGGGGAAATTGAGGAAATACTTGGGGATGTTCTGGTTCGCGGGGAACGGCTTGTACATGGGATCAAGTATGCGCCAACAAGAGGAATGCGAGAAAACGTTGACATCGAAACGAAGGGGAATCAGGGAGTTAGTCAATTTTTTCCTGTTGAGTCACTATTATACTGTATGTATATTGAGGTAGAAGTGACACACGCGAGTTGACTACTGTATTTGGTGCTTTTGAGAAATACAGAGATCGATTCACCTCTAAACTTAACTTGCATCTGCGTTATAGGATAACAGAGAGTGGAGGGGTTGATCGATTGAGAAAGAGCTGTAAAGAGGTACAATTTAAAGTTTTACTAATTCATTCTAGAGAAGGAGAAGTCGATGCAGGTCAGTTTTTTCCAGTGTTCTATCTGGATGCATGAGTACATGACATAGCCTGCGTTCTACTCGTATACAGCTACGTGTTCCATATGTCGTTTAAAGCAGTGTCTACTTGCGATCATTAACGGTAAACCTCTCAGACACCAGAGGACTTTCATCTCATGTGTGATGAAACTTGACACATTCCTCTAAACGAAATTTGATTTTATGCTATCCCCCTGTCGCATCTTGGGTGTAAAACCGAGACTTCAGGGTCATAACTAACTTAGCGGTAAGAGCTTGTAATGCACTGCAATCCCAGTGTACACATTTGCCCGACTGATGTGCTGTTTACAGTGTTAGTGACGGAATGACTTGTAATTTTCACATGGCGGACGCTGCTGCTATGAATTTATCTGTTTCCTTGTAGGATGTATCCCCCGCTACTATCTATCATTTTATATTAGGCCTGGTGCAGGCATCGTATAATTTCTGAACCGCGATCGGGTGTGGACAGTGGACATTATACGTCTCCGCAATGATATATTGTGCTCGTGTCATGCAACGCAAATGTTTTACCATTCGATAAGATAGTTCAGCATAGAGAAAACAGGAAGAAGGATGTGTGCCTCATAGTTCGGAAACGTATGCGATCTAACATTATAACCAGTTTTTAAGTGCAGAACGTCGTAGTCTTAGGAGTGCGTGTGTTTGTGTTCTCTCTCTCTTACTAATACCTTCCTGGTATCGATCCTAGACTCTAGAACAATACTTTAGAGTTGATAGCTTGGATGATTTAAGTAAACATGTGTTGAACTCCATTCGTCTGGAACTAGATCGTGTATAAAAATCAGTCTGTTATCGTTCTTCTTAACTATATGCTACTACATGACGGAATTTTAAGATCTGTTGCTATACATCGATAAGGAGTGCTTAGCTCCTCGACATGTCTGCATCTCGAGAAATCTCATGCACTTGCATTGGTTAGGACTCGGAAAGCTCTATTCATTCATGAGACAAGGAGTGTAGCGGTCTTCTTCTGATAGCTTGCATATTGATTTGGTGACGGTGCTGCAGCGTGGATTGGTCAATGACAGTGTGAGGATGGTCTTTGACCCTAAGACGACGCGAATGCTCTGTGACCCCTATACAAAGAGAGATGGATCGTAAATCAAGTACTATGCTCAAGGTCATAGAAATATGTAGAGCGCCGTCTGGTATACTTTGATGATTAATGTGTTCGAGAATTAACTGTGAATGGGTGTGCTGAGCGGTCATCTATCCATGTTCGTAATGATACTCGCAAAGTAGAGAAGGGATTGTTTAGCTATAATACTGAAATTGGGGAAACATACTTCACATGATTGACAGTGTTGGAGTTAATGTAAAATTCTTCGCGCTATCAAGTGTGTTTCTTAATGTTGCAGTACATCGGCTTTGTCTTTTCCATCACATCCATGCATTGGTGCACTGATGGTTACCACATAATGATTGAGTGAGATCGCTTGTTTGAGTTGAGGAAGAAGTTTTGTCGATGAGTGACAACTTCTGGGGCTTGCTAGCAGCTAAACAGCGATCGCGTACATCAGTGCAAAAATAGGAATAACTCGAAATGGAACGCGGGACCATCATCTATTGCGTCACTGTGGCATGTGAGATTAAATGTAGACGTCGTCTATCACTTTCGGGTAGTAGTTTGGAAACTCTCCACAACGCTGCCAATCTGTTCTAGTTTGCTTCTATTGTAACTGTCTTTTATTTAAAAATCATCCAGTGTTGTGCTATCCGCCGTAAGAGTATGATTTACACCGTGTGATGTCTAGTTTTCTGTGAGAGGTCGTCTTAATGTTAGTTCAGAATCTGACACAGACCTCGAAGTCGTGGCAGAATACGAAATGTCTGGCAATGTACAAAAGTGTGTTAGAAAACAGTGTTTGAATCAGGACCAGATGGAGCGTCTCATACGATAATTCGCTTAGAGTATAGGTGCCAAAAATTAAAAGTGGTCTATGCGGTGTCTGTTTATTTAGTATGATCGTGTACACATAGGCAGCTGCAGTTTAAGGTGTCAGACTTGGTGAACGGTTAGGAATGGCTGGATGGCTGCACGCTTCGCTATTCTGGGGGAGTGTTGTGAAATAGCTTTCTTCACGCTGGAGGCCGACCACAGCTATACGTCATTGCACCCGCGTCGGTGCCCTGGTGACTTCTAATTCATATGAGCTTTTATAGTTCGTAATTTTTATCTGTTGGGCTGACTGATTTGAATGGACGTGGATCTGTAGTACTTGTATCTAGTTTGGGGACGTACCACATTGCGTGCATTTCCACCGAATGGTCAAAACACTGTCCTGTTGGAGTAATTCAGGTCGTTCTGTTTCTACAGAGGTTGCTGAAGGTGGTGGATATCTTTTTCTCCGACTTCTGCTCAGTTCAGACTTAAATTGGACCGATCACATGCGCGAAGCTGTAGAAATGGGATCAGTTGCACGATGTGTACGGGGTGACTAAAACCACGTTGGAATTTTACTGTAAAAGCTAGGTTCGGGAAAGGTGACTCGTTTCGAGATATGAGAGTACGACAAATATGATTGAGTAGTGGTTGTAATCCGATGCAGATATGTGTTTCAACGGAGAGAGGTGATTCCAAATGATTTACAACATTTCGAACATATATCCTAACATTAGATCTCTGATTTTTCTTCTTACGACCTCAGTCAGCACATCATCCACTATTACTGTCTGTGTTCCTTCTCGATCAGTCATCGCCTGTAACTTGGTGGATATATTGCAGAACCTTTGATATGATGTCGAGACAGAGTGCGTTACAAATAATAAGGAATTATGTAGTTGAGGGGGGGGGGGGGGGGGAGGGTGTGAGGGAGACGCAAATACCGCGTACATACAACGTCCCTTAGCCGAATCACTTTCAAAGTTCCGTGATTTTATCCCTAGGCTGTATCGTTGTCTGATAATACGTATCCCTACGATCACGGTAACGGAATTTGTCCAGAAATAACGACCTCATTCAGAGGTAACGTCACACCTCGATTCGTAATGTGGGTATAGGTTTTAACAGTGATACCTGTGTCACCTGTAGAACCAAGACTGATTGTGACAGTAACATGCGCTAGCTGCTGCGATTGGTTTTTTTCTTTTACATCTCGCCGATTACGTGGCTCTTTCTAGTACACAATGGTAGGTCTCGAAAGAAGAACTTAAGAGAGATGCATGCCCATCGCTGATTTTCGAGCACCATTATTTGGTATTGTAAGCAATCAGTTATTGACGAAGTAATATACTTAGGGTATTGGTGGGTGCATGATATGTTCGCATTTAAGCATCAGTTTTATAAAGTATGTGTGTTTGTGGAAAGGAGATGACTATGCCCTGTTTTAGGGAAGGTAAGGATTTGACTTGGAGTACTGTGATAGCAATGGGGAGGAGTATGTCGAGTTGTAGGGAAGGTACAGCTGTTTCCAGAACCACTGCCGACAAGAGGGTGTATTTCCGATACTTCGCTCATTCTCAAATGCTGTTCAATTGAGAGGGCGATGGTAAGATTTAATTATAAGTATAATGAGGATGATAAGATTTAATTATAAGTATAATGATAAATATATATGCGAGAGGTTTTCCGGAATTATTACGTGTATGCAAAGTCTGTGGTGATAATGATTTACATTTCCTGTCAACAGCAGCATGAGTGCAAATGCAGAGGCCTGTTGCATTGTGGGAATGTATATGAGGTAACTTTGGCATTGTTCTAGATGGCCAGATAGCGAACTAATACTTAGTATGTGTAGGGCAGCTTTCGTGATCAAGTGGAACTTTGAGAAGATGGTATGATTGAGATGGATTTTAATTCCCTCCCATGTAAATTGTTTGGTTAACTATTTATGCACATTTCGGGTCTTTCTTTACTTGACAGAAGAGCGAATGTGGTGTGTGGAAGATACGTTTGCATGTTCTCTAGACATGGGGAAGATCTTAGTTGGCTTGTAAATTATATGGATGTTTTGGGGTATGTTTGATCAGCGATATCGGGATTCGCGGCTGGAAATATGATTTTTCATGTGTTTGTTTCTAGTTACTCAGTGGTCTATAGGATGCTCAACATAGCTACAGTTTCGTGTTTGTGGAGAAATGATTTCCAGTCTATATCTCGGGAATTATGTTGCGTTAGCGATCGGGAGGCTACTGCTGTGTACTTGATATCGTGAAGTATAGCGAAAATGGTATAATATTATGGCGAAAATGCGTGTGTTCTTGTAATTCCCGAGTCTGGAGATGTGTATAGAAAAGCGAGCAGGAAAGGAAGTAAAGACAGTAACGGATTTGTGTCGAGGGGGAAACGATCGCGAATTTGTAGAACAGTTCTGAGAGTGAATTCGGTTCGCCAATGTAAAGGGGGTGGTTTTGTATGATGTGAGATGTGAATTGTGTGTTTACTACATCGATAAGATACTTGGTGATATATTGCTGGGATGGTGATCGGTTTCACACTCCAATAGTCATGCGAGTCTGGTATGTATTTAATGATCTGTGGGAAAAATTGTGTGGGTACTGTACAGATATAAAAGTTAACTGCACTGTTTGTCTAAAATGTGTATACAGGGTGTTACAAAAAGGTACGGCCAAACTTTCACGAAACATTCCTCACACACAAAGAAAGAAAATATGTTATGTGGACATGTGTCCGGAAACGCTTACTTTCCATGTTAGAGCTCATTTTATTAGTTCTCTTCAAACCACATTAATCATTGAATGGAAACACACAGCAACAGAACGTATCAGCGTGACTTCAAACACTTTTTTACAGGAAATGTTCAAAATGTCCTCCGTTAGCGAGCATACATGCATCCACCCTCCGTCGCATGGAATCCCTGATGCGCTGATGCAGCCCTGGAGAATGGCGTATTGTATCACAGCCGTCCACAATACGAGCACGAAGAGTCTCTCTACATTTGGTACCGGGGTTGCGTAGATAAGAGCTTCCAAATGCCCCCATAAATGAGAGTCGAGAGGGTTGAGGTCAGGAGAGCGTGGAGGCCATGGAATTTGTCCGCCTCTACCAATCCATCAGTCCCCGAATCTGTTGTTGAGAAGCGTACGAACACTTCGATTGAAATGTGCAGGAACTCCGTCGTGCATGAGCCGCATGTTGTGCCGTACTTGTAAAGGCACATGTTCTAGCAGCACAGGTAGAGTATCCCGTATGAAATCATGATAACGTGCTCCATTGAGCGTAGGTGGAAGAACATGGGGCCCAATCAAGACATCGCCAACAATGCCTGCCCAAACGTTCACAGAAAATCTGTGTTGATGACGTGATTGCACAATTGCGTGCGGATTCTCGTCAGCCCACACATGTTGATAGTGAAAATTTACAATTTGATCAAGTTGGAATGAAGCCTCATCCGTAAAGGGAAATTTGCACTGAAATGAGGATTGACACATTGTTGGATGAACCATTCGCGGAAGTGTACCCGTGGAGGCCAATCAGCTGCTAATAGTGCTTGCACACGCTGTACATGGTACGGAAACAACTGGTTCTCCCGTAGCACTCTCCATACAGTAACTTGGCCAACGTTACCTTGTAGAGCAGCAACTTCTCTGACGCTGACATTAGGGTTATAGTCAACTGCACGAAGAATTGCCTCGTCCATTGCAGGTGTCCTCGTCGTTCTAGGTCTTCCCCAGTCGCGAGTCATAGGCTACAATGTTCCGTGCTCCCTAAGACGCCGATCAATTGCTTCGAACGTCTTCCTGTCGGGACACCTTCGTTCTGGAAATCTGTCTCGATACAAACGTACCGTGCCACGGCTATTGCCCTGTGCTAATCCATACATCAAATGGGCATCTGCCAACATTGCACTGACTGCAAAACCACGTTCGTGATGAACACTAACCTGTTGATGCTACGTACTTATGTGCTTGATGCTAGTACTGTAGAGCAATCAGTCGCATGTCAACACAAGCACCGAAATCAACATTACCTTCCTTCAATTGGGCCAACTGGCGGTGATTCGAGGAAGTACAGCACATACTGACGAAACTAAAATGAGCTCTAACATGGAAGTTAAGCGTTTCCGGACACATGTCCACATAACATCTTTTCTTTATTTGTGTGTGAGGAACGTTTCCTGAAAGTTTGGTCGTACCTTTTTGTAACACCCTGTATATTGTATTGTAAAGTTACTGTGGCTTACATTGTCTAAACTGTGTATATATTGCATTGTAAACATTGTTATTTTATATCATATGGCAAGAATGGAGAGGATGGCTGTGTGTCCTATGTTGAGGGATGTATAGATTGAAAAGTTTGATAACGACAAGAGTATGAGTGAGAATTTTTAAGTGGAAAATCATATTCGCTATAAATACTGAAGCACAGTCATCAAGAGGAGAGATTGCATGTACACTCGACAGCGAAAAAAAGTGGGTCACCCCTGAATTCCAACGTGTAGACTGCACCTGAATGTATGCAACCAACATAGCATGTTTGTCTTGCACATAGTCGCAACCCTCCACATTACAGTCGTTGTAAGATACACAATGGTTACCGCTGGAGACTACTAGAGAACACCAGTCTTTATGACAGTCTGTCCAGATGTAAACTAACACCACGATAGTACAGAAGAGATCAGACAGTCCTTAACGTTTGTAAACAAAAGTTTATTACAATAAGTGACATTTCAAATGTTTAGAACAACTAGTTTTGTCACATAAATCGTTCAGTAAACCTTAGGCACAATTAAATATTTGAGACAGTATATGGATTTATAAAGTTGTATGGCAATTGGAAACAAGTTCTTTGCTGTCTAAAAGGTTTACCCAACACATGCTGAACGTCGTTCAACGTTCAACGGGAAGTGGTTTCGCATCAACTTTATGTAATACTAAGCAGTTAAAAGGAAACGTGATTAACGGCGGCAACCACTCTACGGAAATCCCAACATTAACAGCGAATCACAAGTAATATCATTGTTCACATTACTCATCAACAGTTACTTGTACACGAAGTTGTACTTTAAATGACATGAACAACGTCTTCGTTTTGGATCTGGATGCAAACTCTGAACGTAAAGCCACTGTTAACGAAGCAAAGCTTTGTGCCTTATCGAGACTCGATCACTAGGCAGAAAGAGACGTCAAATATTGACGTTTGCACCAGTATCAGTTATCAGTTCTCAACACGAACGTAAAAGACGATAATTTTTGTATGAAAGCAGGAACCTTAACATGACAATTACCTTCTTGGTAATTAACGACGTTGTATAGAGTTGCATTGTCAATGAATAAAGGATGCACATGTTTAAAATTGAAATGCCATCATGTAATGCTGGGGACAAGGATGCGAACCCAGCACCTAATCAGATTGTTGAATAAGTACGTAAAATCCGAATGTAGGTATCACAGTTTGTCAACAGTAGTGGGGTTGGAACCTTAAATGACGACTCAAGTTGTATTGCCTGACAGGGATTCGAACCCGGCCGTCGTTGTCTAACTAGGAACAGACGAGAAATGTCCAATGTTGGTCCACCATCAGCGAGATGTGCTCACGTTTAACTAGAAATAAGGTGACGAAAACGTCTATGCTGACTGAGAGTCGAACGCCGCACACATGCTTATGAAGACACGTTAGCAATCAACTTCATATTCAGTAGTAGCTGGGAGTAGCATGTTTAGTTGCAAACCTTAAGGCCTTACTCATCCCTAGTAACGTGTTGCCTAATATCTGAGATATCATGATGTTAATTTACAAGTGTATAGACTGCCGTAAAGAGTAATGTTCTCTAGTAGTCGTCTATCATTGAGATGTAAATGAAGTGCCTCAGCAGAAAGTAATTTCCGTCGTGCAGCACGTATTGTTTCAGAGACACTGAGTATATGTTATAAGTGCTCAAAACGTGTATTATATACTAAGTATATACTATTATTTGGAGAAGCTGCCGCCAAACTTTTACATTCCACTTAGTTCAAAAAAATGTTTCAAATGGCTCTGAGTACTATGGGAGTTAACTGCTGTGGTCATCAGTCCCCTAGAACTTAGAACTACTTAAACGTAACTAACCTAAGGACATCACACACATCCATGCCCGAGGCAGGATTCGAACCTGCGACCGTAGCGGTGGCGCTGTTCCGGACTGTAGCGCCTAGAACCACTCTCCGCTTAGTTGTCGTGGTTGAATACAGGTTTTCTTAAGGCTAAATCTAATGCACAGCGCTTACAAGAAAGTATAGTTTCCTGCGTCATGTTATTGCTAGCTAGGTGAAATATTTTGTGGTAGCTATGTTTAAAATAAATGTATTTTTGAAATTATTGTTCGTCGAATATTTGAATAAATCGTCAACTGTAGGTGTGCCTGCACATGTTATAGCATAATAGCTGTAGCTGCGTTAGTATGTACTACAGACTTGGGTAGGTTAGGTGTAACTTTTGATCCTTCAAGGGGTGATCGTGGCCCTCCGGCCCGGGTCTGTACTAGCCGCGGCTCGCGAGCTACGGGCCAGCCAGGCTGGCCGAGGCGAGACGGAAGTGAGCGAGCTGGCGGTGGCGTTGGTGGGCCAACAGCCCGGGATCAGCCAGCACGGCTGCGACGCATGCCTCTGCCTCAGCCGCTCCGTTTGATGTAAATATGTTTACCTCCTCGCCTGGAATCAGTATAAGAGCGGCAAGCAGAAATACACATCAGGCTGTCTGCCGTAATGGCTCACTTGGAGAGGTCTATTCGAGGTAGAGTCAAAAAATGGTTCAAATGGCTCTGAGCACTATGGGACTTAACATCTGAGGTCATCAGTCCCCTAGAACTTAGAAGTACTTAAACCTAACTAATCTAAGGACATCACACACATCCATGCCCGAGGCAAGATTCGAACCTGCGACCGTAGCTGTCGCGCGGGTGCAGACTGAAGCGCCTAGAACCGCTTGGCCACTTCGGCCGGCCGAGGCAGAGTCGTCGCTCTCAATGAGGAAGAAGAGAAGCTGACAGACGGTATGGCGTACCACATACCACTGCAACTAGATGGTGGAGGATCTGCTTGAAAGAGGCACCAGCAACAGGGCTCCTGGCTCAGGCACGAAGAGAGTGATCTCACAGCAGGAAGACAGGGACCTAGTGTCTAGGAACAGAGAAAATCCCTTTCTGAAAGCGAAGCAGTTGCAGCGGGAGACCAACTTCCCCGGCTCCAGTGACACGATTTGCGGAAGTCTGAGGGACGCTGGACTGCATGCACAACGACCCGCCGTGAAACAACAGCTCAGCGAAGACAACGTTTTATACCGGCTAGCATTTGCGGAGCTCCATCTGAGGGCGTCGTGG
Source organism: Schistocerca gregaria (assembly GCF_023897955.1). Taxonomy (NCBI): domain Eukaryota; kingdom Metazoa; phylum Arthropoda; class Insecta; order Orthoptera; family Acrididae; genus Schistocerca; species Schistocerca gregaria. The sequence goes on from NC_064922.1 coordinate 582,179,902, forward strand.
GACAACGTCATTTTCACTGATGAGAAGGTGTTTTGCACCAGTAACGAGGGTCCACGAATCGTTTACAGGCCGCAAGGGACTCACTATCGACGCGAATATGTAACCACGACGAGAAGAATTGGTTGGCTACCTGTTACCCGCTAGGGTTGGAATTCTGCGAGAGGGGCGGGAATTCTTCACAGGATAGAAGGAACTCTGGACAGCGCGCAGTATGCCCACATATTGGAAAATGTGATGCTTCCGTCAGTGCGAATGCTGTAAGCAGAAGGGGACGTCATATCGGAAGAGGACCATGCTCCCATTCACAAGTCTGCATTTGTTCAGCGGCGGCTCTCCACGACTGGCGTCAACGTCATGGACTGGCCGCCACGGGCGGCTCATTTGAACTCCACGGAAAACATGTGGGCTGAGGTCGCCCTAACATTAACAGAGAACTGGCCACGAAACCAACCAATTACTGCTCACTCTCTTTGGGACTGCGTCCTGGAAGCCTGGGAGGAAGTTGCTTCTTCAGACTGTTACGTCCGACGGCTTATACATTCTATGCCAAGACGCTTGATAGACGTACAAAATAATGAAGGATAAAATATTAGAGTTCTTAAAATGTTTTGTTATGTTTTCTTTTTCGTCATTTTACCTCATTGGGAGCTAGTGGAAGATCGCATGGCAACAGAAAAGATACAATATGCGTTAGCTTCCTTTGAGTTGCCCTTTTAATTCAAGTGGGTTTCTTTTGAATATACAGTTTGTTAAATATTCTATTTTATGTCATTTATACCCTGTCTAGATACTTACAAACTAATCAGCGTAGATGGACTCTGTTACAGTAGTTTTTGTTATTTCAAATAAGTCTCTCTCTTCCCCTCCATCTATGAATACACGCTCGGTCCTCCACACAATACGCCAACGATTTTATATTATGTTTACTCGCCGCGCGGGATTAGCCGAGCGGTGTAAGGCGCTGCAGTCGTGGACTGTGAGGCTGGTATCGGCGGAGATTCGAGACCTCCCACGGGCATGGGTATGTATGTTTGTCCTTAGGATAATTTAGGTTAAGTAGTGTGTAAGATTAGGGACTGATGACCTTAGCAGTTAAGTCCCGTAAGATTTCACACACATTTGAACATTTAAGTTTACTCGTTGTTAATATCTCCTCTATTCTCTCTCACACTCTCTCTCTCTGACACTATCGCCGCAAGTGCCCTTCTATTACACTCCCCCAAAACTTTGTAAACAAATCTAGCGGTTTCCAATGACGCTACATTTTCTCTTTTAATTGCTGCTGTCTTTACTCTCTATCATCCCTCTCAACACCTATGAAACCGTTTCTTTGATCTCCCCTTCCATATAACCCATTCTTCGTTCTGAGAAGAGTCCTTCCTTATCTCTCGGTCCTAAGATAAAACGAACTGTGGCACACATCTAAGTAAGCAATACTTTGCAAGCATTTCATGCTTATATTTTCCACTTCTGCACTTCTATCCATTCCCAGATCCCGCCCTCCTTCCTGTTACGCGTCCCTTGACATCTGCATCTACATCTAAATGAATACTCTGCAATTCATAATTATGTGCTTGGCCGGGGGTTTTGTGGTCTAGTGGATTAATCTTGTATTGATCTGTAAAACGTGTAGGTTCACATCTCACGTCAGTCGTAGATTTTTAACACACACAAGTAGCTCTCCTTCACCCCTAGTAACGCCAACTGCAGAACGCCAGTAAGCTCCGTAGTTCAATATCCGCAGTAAAGATAACATCCCTTCGCTGCCGACTGGGCATTCGTTTGAGCTGTGACAGATGGAAAATCCCCGTAAGGCAGAGACTCTGTCACCAGCAAGCCGCCGTAAACTAGAGAACGTATTTCATTTCATGAACCAATGGCCATGTAAGTTCACAAGGCTCTTACTTTATTTGAAACAGAGACGTTGAAAATTGTGGTGCTGGACTGGGATTAGAATTCGATTTCACTGTGTTCCCGAGGATTGCAAACTCTTCTAGACGTCCTCGAAAGGCACCTATCTGGTTTCGAATCCTGATCAGCAAAAAATATTCACTATTTCGTTTCAAGCCTTAGCATGTGCACTCCGAACTATTGGTGAAAAATAGTTGCATTTTCAACGTCTCTTCGTGCGTTGTCAGCTGTAACGTGTTCGTTTCAACTCAAACATGATGAGCTTTTTATCACAGCATTACAAGATCAAACGTTTCCTTACATCTTTTCAAGTTCAAACATTCCTCTCCATCCTACTGGTGAAAACAGATTTGGGTTTGACGTTGTGTTCGTTGTGATCACCAACGACGATATGTTGTGGATTCAACTTCTAGCCAGCAGTGTATTTTCCATCACATCATTGAAAGTACAAACATGCCATTCCTAGCTATTATTAGAAAAGAATTTGATAGTTAAAGTTTCTTCATGACCACATGTGCGGTGTTTCAATTCCATTCAGCACAGAACTTTTCGTCGCCTGATGTCTAGCTAAATATGCGCCCATCAGCTAGATGCTAGGTTCGAATCCCAGTCAGGCAAAAGCAATTCTATTGTCAATTAAGTATCCAGCATTTAGCTATTGGTAAAAAAATTTGATATTTAACTTCTGAGTTTATGTACTGTCGGGCTCAAAAGTATCCGAACAACCTGAATTGCATTTCACCTGATTTCCATGCGACCTACATAACGCAGCTGTCTAGCAGGTCCTCTAATCGCTCCTTGGTACTGTCGTTTGTCTATTGAAAATGGTTCCAACAAATCACCACTAGAAACCACTTCGCCGTGTCATTTGAAGTTCATACATATTCTCAACTAGCTGCTCCTGAATAAAGTAAATTTTAATGACATTTTGTGTTAAATATCAAGTATGGCATGATACTTTGAAGAGGAAATCATGAATACGACGGTAACTGTTATGACAGGATTTCCAGTTCAGTACAAACATTTTCGTCATTTATTTTCAGGATCTGAATTGATAACTGATACTGGTGCAAACGTTTATACTTCACGTCTCTTTATGCCTAGTGATCCGGTCTCAATAAGGCACAAACAAAGCTTAGCTTAGTTAGCAGTGGCTATGGGTGCTGGGTTTGAATCCAGGTCCAGAGCGACGACGTTGGTCATGTCATTTAAAGTTCAAATTTGTGTACACATAGCTGTTGATGTGTTACGAGAACAATGATATTACTGGTGATTCACTGTTAAAGTTGAGATTTCCTTAGAGTGCTTGTTGCCATTAATAGCGTTTTTCTACTTGTTCGTCCCATATCCAGTTTCCAGAGCCACTCGCTGTTGAGCGACCTCCAGCACGTGGATGGAAAACCTTTTAGAGATCGAAAAACTTTTTTCCAATTGCCATACAGCTTTGTAACTCCGTATATTGTGTCAAGTGCTTAACTTTGACTAAGGATTACTGTACGATATATGTAAAATAATCGGATTTCTGAGAACTTTTGGAATGTCACTTGTTGTAATTAAGGTTAGTTTATGAGTGGTATGGGGTGTCTCATCACTAAGAACGTGTTTTCTAATATGTTTTGTATGACGATATTAGTTGACGCTTAGATTGACAGCCATAAAGACCTTTGGTCTCTTAGTAGTCTCTTGTGGTACCCATTGTATGTAGTCAAACGACTGTACCCCACGGGGTTTTGGTGTTTAGAGGGCCTGCAACACAGCTATGTTATGTTGGTTGTATTCGGCAGTGACCCACTTTTTTTTGCTGTCAAGTGTACATTGATTGGTGTCAGACTGTAGCAGGAATAGTAATATTTAATTATAGTTAGAGTGGTAAACTGGCTTACAATATTCTTGGGAGTCTGGTATGTATTTGATAATGGGGAGACAATTTTGCAGACTTAACTGTGAATGCAATTTAGCGTTCTGTGTAATATAACAGGTGAAGGCACCAGTAAGAATAGGTTTGTCGTGCTTCAAAAGCGGCTGCATTAGTAATTGGGAGTATAAATTCGATAACAGCAAATCAGAATGCTCCATCGTTTGCTGGGATATAGTGCCCTGTAGATAGCGGAGGGAACGTTTGCGTACATAGAAATCTGGAGGGGAAAGACGTTAGGACCGCTGGGATGAGTGCACTCAATGTTATTTTCGTATGGAGGTTCTGTTAGAGTAGGAATTTCCATGCACACAAGCTTGGTCATATAGAAAGCTAGCGTTAAGTATTTCTAGGAGAATATTTGATTCCGGAGAGGTCGAGCTGGCTATTACTTCTTTTTACAAAGGAATGTGACGTAATAATAAGATTCAGAGCGTTGTTACACGGCGAGCAGCGACGCAGACGCTTCGCCGGGAGACGCGGCGTGAGCCATGCTGTGGCGGGCAAGCACAACTGAACAAATCACGTATGTTCCCTTAGATGGAAGCATGCTGCGCTATTCTGCCCTCCGCGGTAAAGACAATGTTGGCCTGAGGTGTCTCGAGTATGGGGCAGCGCCTTGGAATTCTGTGACGTCGGTATAACGGTGACTCTACAGAGCAGACATTCACCTGCGTTCGGCGGCAGCGGCTTGGGGTTGTAATGGAGCACGGCCCTGAATGGACGTCTGTGTGTGCTTTGACAGCTGACGGCGCGTCGACCGCAAATGCGCGCGAACGAGATTCTAGCGTTTGCGCTCTGTAAATATGTGTTCGCGTCATCATAGGCTTCTAGGTTAACACGTATTTGGATAGGAATTTCTCAGGAAAGAAGTATGAATGAGATGTTGCCACTTGCGGGACCCAGGCGGATGCCTATGCGTAGTTTAACAGCAGATGGCCGCGCCATGTCGTTGGCTTTGTCTGTATGCTCTACTGGACAGGGGTTGGTGGAGGGTACTTGCAGGCGTTGATTGAATTATTTTGTGAGCTGGTGTGTAGGCTGTGCTATGGGTTATTTGGAGAGTTTACGAGTACTGAGTGTGTCTAGACATACCTGTGCCGAATTATTTAGGAGGAGTATGAATGTCTGTAATTAAATTATTTGCATAAATTAGGAGTTGTTTGCATGTCTGCAGACTGCGTATTGTACGCGCAAGCATAAGATGGAGAGTATTTTGCCTCAGTGTGATTAATAGATTCGATCTCTAAATAATATGTTCGAAAGTAAATAGAGTGGACTCCATCCTTACTCTCCCCAGCAGCCTAACGCAGCCTGAGTAATTTTAGCTTAATTCTCGCCCCTACAAACCATCATCTGGGATTAGGCCATAGGAGGGATGACAGTACGATTTGATGGCAGTAATATGTGCTATGTCAGTTGGACCGTAAACCTCTTGGTGTAGACACTGCCTGCAAAATGAAGACTTGTGTTCAGATCTTTTTTCCCGTCGTTTCGCCCCACGATCTTGGATGATGTCATGCCCTGTGCACGTTAGTGCACGTTAGTACACGTTAGCCCACCAACATGGGTTGGTAAGGGGGCATGGTGCTGGGTTGAGGATCGTGGTGGAGACTTTAACTATTTGATTCCAAGTCCAGGTTGGTGAGGCATTGGTGAAAATTGATTCCAAGTCCTTGGTTCTATGAAGTCGAATCACGTGACTAATGTAGTAGCCAATAGGAGTGCAGCATTCTAGGGGTGAGGGGCGGGGTGCTAGGTCATGAATGAACACCGCACTGATAGTGAGATAAAGAGGAACTTCTCATTTGATCATTTAATATTAAAAATGTAAATTGACTTATTGAATTAGATTAAAATTGAAATGGAATTAAGTACTTAGGTAATTGCTAGATTAGATGAACAATGTGGGTGTTAGTTTGGTTAACGTATTTACAGAAGACTATGTACGGTGCTTGTATGGAGGTGGCAGCCGAGGGTGTTTGACGTAAGTGGTCGAACGTGCCCTGGATGCTGGCGCGGTGCGAGAGAGAGTGGACGATCTGGTGGCCCCGATATGAACTAAGTCAGTTGGTGAACACACTGGGTGCGACCATCTTGAGTACCGCTACTTGCGTCATGATCTGACATCACGGTGGCGTCCTCTGGTGGCAGCGATATGTACTAAGCCAGTTGAAGTCCAGACCCAGTGGAGAACACACCTGCTTGAAATTGATTAAATAATAAAGACAAGTCCTTTTTCCCGCCATTTTCTTTGCTTAGTAGAGATTACAGAGGTGTGGTGCATTGTCATGTTGGAATTTGAAGTTGGCGACATTTTTCTGGGGCTAGGGGGTGTGGAACTTTCATACCAAAATTGAAACTTCCTGCCAAAATCCACCACCTTAATAGACGTCACGGCTGTCATCTTGGATGACGTCATCGCCGCCATCTTGGATAATGGTACTTTGGGGTAGAACCAGCCTAGCCCCAATACTGTCATTTCACAAGTGATGGGACACAGCACCTCTCAGGTAGCGATGAAGTGGGGATTTGTCTGTACGACTATTTCATGGGTGTACCGTAAATATCGGAGCGTGGAATGTCAGATTCCTTACTCAGGCAGGTAGGTTAGAAAATTTAAAAACGGAAATGGATAGGTTACAGTTAGATATAGTGGGAATTAGTGAAGTTCGGTGGCAGGAGGAACAAGACTTCTGGTCAGGTAACTACAGGGTTATAAACATAAAATCAAATAGTGGTAATGCAGGAGTAGGTTTAATAATGAATAGAAAAATAGGAATGCAGGTAAGCTACTACAAACAGCATAGTGAACGCATTATTGTGGCCAAGATAGACACAAAGCCCATGCCTACTACAGTAGTACAAGTTTATATGCCAACTAGCTCTGCAGATGATGAAGAAATTGATGAAATGTATGATGAAATAAAAGAAATTATTCAGGTAGTAAAGGGAGACGAAAATTTAATAGTCATGGGTGACTGGAATTCGTCAGTAAGAAAAGGGAGAGAAGGAAACATAGTAGGTGATTATGGATTGGGGCTAAGAAATGAAAGAGGAAGAATTTTTCACAGAGCATAACTTAATCATAGCTAACACTTGGTTCAAGAATCATAAAAGAAGGTTGTATACATGGAAGAATCCTGGAGATACTAAAAGGTATCAGATAGATTATATAATGGTAAGACAGAGATTTAGCAACCAGGTTTTAAATTGTAGGACATTTCCAGTGGCAGATGTGGACTCTGACCACAATCTATTGGTTATGACCTGTAGGTTAAAACTGAAGAAACTGCAAAAATGTGGGAATTTAAGGACATGAGATCTGGGTAAGCTGAAAGAACCAGAGGTTGTACAGAGTTTCAAGGAGAGCATAAGGGAACAATTGACAGGAATGGGGAAAGAAACGCAGTAGAAGAAGAATGGGTAGCTCTGAGGGATGAAGTAGTGAAGGAAGCAGAGGATCAAGTAGGTAAAAAGACGAGGGCTGCTAGAAATCCTTGGGTAACAGAAGAAATATTGAATTTAATTGATGAAAGGAGAAAATATAAAAATGCAGTAAATGAAGCAGGCATAAAGGAATACAGACGTCTAAAAAATGAGATCGACAGGAAGTGCAAAATGGCGAAACAGGGATGGCTAGAGGACAAATGTAAGGATGTAGATGCTTATCTCGCTAAGGGTCAGATAGATACTGACAACAGCAAAATTAAAGAGACCTTTGGAGAAAAGACAACCACTTGTATGAATATCAAGAGCTCAGATGGAAACCCAGTTCTAAGCAAAGAAGGGAAAGCAGAAAGGTGGAAGAAGTATGTAGAGGGTCTATCCAAGGGCAATGTACTTGAGGAAAATATTATGGAAATGGAAGAGGATGTAGATGAAGATGAAATGGACGATACGATACTGCATGAAGAGTTTGACAGAGCTCTCAAAGACCTGAGTCGAAACAAGGCCCCTGGAGTAGACAACATTCCATTGGAACTACTGACGGCCTTGGGAGAGCCAGTCCTGACAAAACTCTACCATCTGGTGAACAAGATGTATGAAACAGGCGAAATACCCGCAGACTTCAAGAAGAATATAATAATTCCAATCCCAAAGAAAGCAGGTGTTGACAGATGTGAAAATTACTGAACTATCAGTTGTAAAATACTTACGCGAGTTCTTTACAGACGAATGGAGAAACTAGTAGAAGCCGACATCAGGGAAGATCAGTTTGGATTCCGTAGAAATGTTGGAACACTGAGGCAATACTGAGCCTACGACTTATCTTAGAAGCTTGATTAAGGTACGGCAAACCTACGTTTCTAGCATTTGTTGACTTAGAGAAAGCTTTTGAAAATGTTGACTGGAATAATCTCTTTCGAATTCTGAAGGTGGCAGGGGTAAAATACAGGGAGCGAAAGGCTATTTACAATTTGTACAGAAACCAGATGGCAGTTATAAGAGTCGAGGGGCATGAAAGGGAAGCAGTCGTTGGGAAGGGAGTGAGACAGGGTTGTAGTCTCTCCCCAATGTTATTCAATCTGTATATTGAGCAAGCAGTGAAGGAAAGAAAAGAAAAATTCGGAGTAGATATTAATATCCATGGAGAAGAAATAAAAACTTTGAGGTTCGCCGATGACATCGTAACTCCGTCAGAGACAGCAAAGGACTTGGAAGAGCAGTTGAATGGAATGGATAGTGTCTTGAAAGGAGGATATAAGATGAACATCAACAAAAGCAAAACGAGGATAATGGAATGTAGTCGAATTGAGTCGGATGATGCTGAGGGAATTAGATTAGGAAATGAGACACTTAAAGTAGTAAAGGAGTTTTGCTATTTGGGGAGCAAAATAACTGATGATGGTCGAAGTAGAGAGGATATAAAATGGCAATGGAAGAAAAGAAATTTGTTAACATCGAGTATAGATTTAAGTGTCAGGAAGTCATTTCTGAAAGTATTTGTATGGAGTGTAGCCATGTATGGAAGTGAAACATGGACGATAAATAGTTTGGACAAGAAGAGAATAGAAGCTTTCGAAATGTGCTGCTACAGAAGAATGCTGAAGATTAGATGGGTAGATCACATAACTAATGAGGAAGTATTGAATAGGGTTGGGGAGAAGAGAAGTTTGTTGCACAACTTCAGCAGAAGAAGGAATCGGTTGGTAGGACATGTTCTGAGGCATCAAGGGATCACAAATTTAGCATTGGAGGGCAGCGTGGAGGGTAAAAATCGTAGAGGGAGACCAAGAGATGACTACACTAAGCAGATTCAGAAGGATGTACGTTGCAGTAGGTACTGGAAGATGAAGAAGCTTGCACAGGATAGAGTAGCATGGAGAGCTGCATCAAACCAGTCTCAGGACTGAAGACCACAACAACAACAACAGTAAATATCAGGAATCCAGTAAAACATGAAATCTCCGACAGTGCTGCGGCCGGTAAAATATCCTGCATGAAAGGGACCAATGACAACTGAGGAGTCTCACTCCACCCGTCCGCATATTGCTACGGATTTCAATGCTGGGCCATCAACAAGTGTCAGCGTGTGAACCATTCAACGAAACATCATCGATATGGCCTTTCAGAGCCGAAGACCCACTCATGTACCCTTGATGACTGCCAGACACACAGCTTTATGCCTTGCCTGGGCCATCAACACCAACATTGGACGGTTGATGAGTGGAAACACATTGCCTGGTCAGACGAGTCTCGTTTCCAATTGTATCGAGCGGATGGACGTGTATCGGTATTGAGACAACTTCATGAACAATGGACCCCGCACGTCAGCAGAGGACTATTCAACCTACTGGAGGCTCTGTAATGGTGTGGGGCGTGTGCAGTTTGAGTGATAGGGAGCCGCTGATATGTCTAGATACGAGCCTGACATGTGAAACATATGTAAACATCCTGTCTGATCACCTGCATCCATTCATGTCCACTGTGCATTGCGACGGACTTGGGAAATTCCAGCAGGTCCATGTGACACCTCAAACGTCCAGAAATGCTACAGAGTGGCTCCAGGAAAGCTCTTCTGCCTTTAAACTCTTCTGCTAGTCACCAACTCCCCAGACACGAACATTATTGAGCGTATCTTTGATGCCTTGCAACGCGCTGTTCCGAAGAGATTTCCACCCACTCATACTGTTACGCATTAATCGAAAGCCCTGCAGTATTCATGGAGTCAGTTCCCTCCAGCATTACGTCAGACCTTGGTCAAGTACATGCGATGTTGTGTTGCACCACTTCTGTGTGTTAATGGGAGCCCTACACGATATTAGGCACGTCTACCAGTTTCTTTGGCTCTTCAGTGTATTAAAATTAATGGCAACAGACAGGTGTGACCTATGTGAGGTTGTTCGGATCGTAAATGGTGTCAGTAACTATGATGTAGTTGTGGAACCAGGGATTTTCAAAGAGCAAAGGACAACTACAACAGGTAGAAAGGTTTACATATTTTGTGTAAACTAGATAAAAAAGTGGCAGTGTCATATCTCAATGAGAAATGTGAAAGTTTCAGCACAGGACAGGAGAATGTAGAGTATGGGTGTGCAACAGGCAGCCCACAGGTTAGATATGACTAGTTATCGGTTTCAATCCAGCCCATAGAAGAAATGTGCAAAGATACTCCTATTGTTTGTCAGCTCGACTCGTCCATTTCATTGCCATGTTTTGCTTTTCTGTTCTATTTTTCTTGTCCGTTGTGAACATATTAGAACATAGAAACTGTTGAAAGAAAGGTACTTTATAATAAAGTAGCTGTGAGCAGTTACTTTTATAGGCATGTATTTCTGAAGATACATGGCATAACATCCCGTCCCATCCCATCCAATATTAAGTTGTTTACATATATTGATGTATAATGAACATTATTTTTTTTACTAATTGCTGTCACAGACCTTTACAATGGAAATTTTTAAGATAGCTGTTTCATACTATAACATTTCAGCTCCTCCACCAAATTATGACATTTCAGCTTCCTCAACCAAATTATAACATTCCAGCTCCTCAACACCAAATTAAAACGTTGCATTAGGGGGTGTCTGCTTCGTGCAAAGGATCTTGAGTTCATATTGACGACAACAAGTAATTCTTCATTACAGACGTTTATTTACAAACAGAACTGACAGACTTCACAGACTCAACAACTGACTCTCCGAGCTAACCGCACTGCATATCCGAACTGGCAACTGACAACTCCTAGGTGTATTAATATCTTTCCAAACAATGAGAGTCTTTGACAATGTTTTGTTTACAATACGATAGCAATTCACGACTTAAAACTAAATTAGACATTACAGAATTTTAGTACAGATTAAAGTAAGTAAAAGGATCAGTACATATAAATTCTTACAAACATAATTTCCAAATAGATTTTATAACATTTTTCTACCAGCTTCTGGATAACCTTCACCAGATTTGTACCGATGTTTCCAGAAATATCTTGACATTTGATTCTGGATATTTCTTGAGTGATTTAGAACAACTATTTATATGTAAAATGATTTAAATCGTAAATAAATCTTTTTAGCAATATTTCTTGATACAAATCGTCTTTCGAAATTAGGTTATGAAACAGTTTTCACAAGTTTTCGTATTTTTGCGATCATAATATAGAATTTCTCCATAGAAAGTTCCAGAAGTGTGCATTAAACGTTCATTTACAGACTTTCTCTCTAGCTGGTGAGATTTTTAAAAGTATCTTGTCCATATTATACGAAATAATTTAGCTCAAAACTGATAATTTATACAATTAATCAGAGCTACAGCAAACAGTGAGTCTTTCTTTTACAAAATGAAATATAATTACAAAATTGAATGAAAATAGGTTACTAACACTAATATATATTTACATTAATTCTATTTTTGTTCTTTCTGTGCAAAATGTCCTAATATTGACACAGTACAATATTTAAACATCACCAAAGTTTCCCTTTACATTTTGCATATCTGCATCGACATCCCCTAAAAGTCTACAGTATCGAATACTTCAATATGTCCTGTAATGTTACAATACATTGTAAGTAAACAAACAATGTTCACAGCACATAAAGAAATTAGGTACCTGGAAATGGTGTCAACATAAGGTGAATACTCTGAAAACGTATTTTTGAGGCGTAATTTGTTTGCATGGTATGTTGGGAAAGGTACTGTTATTACACGTCCATTACCCCACAAACATTAACCTTTTCACGTACGTGGGACGCATTTGTCCCACTTATAAATCGCCTTAATAACACTGGATGATAATCACGGTAGTTGCATTGCAGGTGCTCTACTTAATGCAGGGATATTCATTTCCTTTAATTTCAAAGCCTTTTGGTGGCAGTATTTACTGTAACTGGTACCAGTTGCAGTTTATTGTGAAGATTCTCGCTTCAAACACACATATATATTTATTTGCTTATTCTTCTGTTTTTTTGTTCTCTTGCTTACCTTCAAGGCTTGAATCAATATTCTCTTTTACTTTTGACCATGTATTTGTTTGAAAAATACCTGCAATTAATCAGTGAAATTTTTTTGTCATTCCATGATGCATAGTCTTCCCAGTGTACCACAATGGTAACTTTTGTTCTTGCATTTGAATATCTTCTTCTCATATGAAGCCGTTAAAATTAACTGAGTGGAATGGTGTTTCAACTTCGGTTTGAAATGCATTCTCTGCCTTTTTATTTACATAAGCGAGAAAACATTGTACTAGTGTAATTTTAAGTCTTCATTTAGGTCATGTGCTTCAGAAAAAGAGAAGTGTTCATCTCTGATGAAAGTGTTATGCAGATTTGGGCTTTTAATAATGTTGAAGAAGATAATTTGTTGCTGGATGAAGAGGATAAAATTTTTCTAGAAGGAGATGTCGAAAATTGAAGTGAATATGTTAATGTAGAAGACTCTCAAAAAGACATATGTAGTCCACCAAAAAACGAGAGAGACAGAAGTAATCACATGGGGTCCAAATGCTGAGGCAGCCGAATTACTTCCAGATTTGTCGGAATTTAAATGTATCAGAACTTGTCAAACAAAACAGTTCAATGATAATGTCCATCATGAATCTGAGAAAGTGGTTTTGCTTAGTGTCAATGAAAATTCTGAGATGCCAAAGCAATTTGACCTTTTATTTGATAATGGTTCTAGAAGCACTGTTGTATGATATACTAATTAATGAAAGTATTGGGTATGCAGCACAAACTGCAAATGCTTTTCGCACAAATGAAGGCAATGTAAAGCCATTTCTTGGTATGAACCTGGTAATGAGATAATACATGTTACCTATATTTAGAAGCTACTGGGCAACTGAGCCTAATTTAGGAGTTCTTTATGTGGGGACATCGAGGCATTGATATAATGAGAATGGCTGACCAGCGCTGTGGTGTTGGGTGTGGAACCTTTGAGGCCAAGACATCACTTTTGATCATATCTGGTGGCACCGATATGAACTAAGCCAGTTGAGCTCTGGAGCTCGTGGTGAACCCACTGGGAGCGACCAACTTGAATACTGATACTTATGTCATGATCTGACGTCACGGTGGCGTCCTCTGGTGGCACCGATCTGAACTAAGCCAGTTGGAGTCCAGACAAAGTGGAGAACACACCTGCTTGAAAGTTGCTAAATAATAATCACAAGTTCTTTTTTCCGCCATTTTCTTTGCTTAGTAGAGATTATGGGGGTGTGATGCATTATCATGTTGGAATTTGAAATTGGCGCCATTTTCTGGGAGAGGGGGGCGTGGCACTTTCCCGCAAAATTCAAACTTCCTGCCAAAATCCGTCATGATGATTGAAGTCACAGCCGCCAATTTGGATGACGTCATCGCCACCATCTTGGATAATGGTACTTTGGTGTAGAACCAGCCTACTCCCAATACTGACGACTATAACTCTACATTCAGACTCACTCATATATTTATAATCTACCATTGTACCAGCAGTAACAGATCTAACACCTTTCTCCTCTGACACTTGTCTTATATAGGCATTGCCGACCCCATTGGCTTATTCTACCTGTTTACATATTTCTGTATTTGAATAGGCATGCCTATACCAGTTTCTTTGGAACATCAGTGTCTATTTCCATTATGAGTGGGATTCCGGACTATCTGTTCCGCGTAGTTTTTAGAGAAGGCACTTAGTAACAATTCACTAGATGTTTGTCACATCCAATGCTAATGGAAATGTAATTTTTCCAATCGATTATTGGATGATTGAAGCCACCACTGATATTACAGTATGACTGGAAAACTTATGTACAAGCGAACCAAGGATTCCTGTAACATTTCTGATTACACCTGGAAGTGAGTCTGGTGGGCGAAAGAAGGCTTCGATTACCATTTTCTGCCCACTCCTAATACTGAGTCTTGCCGAAACAATCCAGATACACCTTCAATTTCTGTCTCAGTGGTATTCGGTTTCTTGTCTTCTGTGAAAAATACATCATCACAGTTTCCCGTTAGTCTGTCCTTTCGATGTATATCTACATTTTCTTCAAAAATCTTACTGCTACCAATTTCAGGGTTATATCAGCTTTCTGTAGTTAGAATTACTTCACTGTTTATTGGGAGTGCTTCAATGTCTGGCACTTTGTGATGAATGTTTCATTAGTTAACCACTAGAATTTTAATATTCCTCCTGTGTTTGTGGGGAGGGCAGCACTCTTTTGGATCTTACACATTTACTTCTTGGTCTTTTACAGTTGTCATCAGGACTGGATGGAGAGTCATCTAACCTAAAAAAAACTTGTTTGAACCTTCACACAGTCAGCTATGTGCATAGCTGCCTTTGATGTGTAGTGCACACTTGACCCATTTAGGGGAACCCTACAGTTCTCAAACCTATGGTGTAAGTCCTGGAAGTCACAGCCTAGTTTGTCATAGAACTTTCAGTGTCACTGGCTCAGTCCTTCCACTTGACTCAGAACCAGGGGCTTACAATCAATTCTGGGGACAACGCTGCAATTTGGGACCTTCATTGAAAAGTAGTGCTCAAGGCTAGTCTTCTTAGCCTTCACTGCTAGTCACTGGATAGAGTCAAGTACAGCCTCGAGATGACAGACATTGCTTGTTCCAACGTGCTCCACAGTGTGCAGTTGCCTGCAACCTGTTCCCTCAGTGACTGGTGGAATAGCCTCTTCAATATGTTGAAAGGGGCTCCCAGGTAACACAATGAGTGTACCTGGAGTTCCTTCCTCCCCTTTGCTGCTGTTTCCCTAAGGGGAACTATTAGTCATTGCATGTTTGAAATACCGACGATTAATAGACTCTACTCTTTTGCGTTTTGCCTCCTCTTAACTCAAGACAAAGCAGATTCCTTCAAAACAGATAGAGTGAGTTCCACTGGCTCATTGTCAGTTTCAGTGAAAGATAGCACTTCGAACTTCTTCGTTATGGGGATCGGTATAACAAATTGAGTCCTACTGGTGCCTGTCTACCCTGCACAGGACGCAATTTCCTTCAGGACCCATTAAGAACCTTGCTTACACACCTCCTCTGCCTAGAACGTTGGAACACTTTTAAGAACGCATCAGTGCTGTTGTCATGAGAATGTTTACAGGAGTAATTATTCATTTATTATTTACATGTGACGTACCTCAACTCAGTATGCGAATTAATTGGTGAATATAATTAACCTCAGGGGGTATAGTAAACTAATAAATTTTACCACAGTTTTTTTCTGTTGCTATAGTAGGAACCTCGTTTTCTGTATTTTCTTCAGTTCTTGTACGGGATTCGTAAGGTTTTTAGCTGAAGAGGTTGAAAGATTTTCAGCAGGCTTAGTTTAAAGTTATTTGTCTCTGCCCTATAAAACATTGTACCACATACAATGCAGCCCCACTGTGAATGCTGTTTACAAACAAGGGACGAGTTAGGTGATGTCAAGAAGCAGCTGGAATTCGCCCTGTCTACTGTCAAAGGACTGGTAGTTGCTGCGAATCAGTGTGTTGGAAGAGCACTCGAGAGTCATTTGGTACGAGAGGTACCTCAGCTACTATCCTGTCCTATACCATGACACGCCACTCGCAGTCAAGCTGACGAGTAATGACAGATCCTGTACATCCTGCAGAGCAGACAGGATCCATAGGACAGGATAGTACTTTGCATCTCTCGCATTTGTACATTTAATAGTTTGGAAAACATAGAATTTTAAAAATGAATGAATCATTTATAGTACCCCTGCACATTCTTCACTGAAATTCTGGGGTGAAAACGGGATACATTATTGGCATGACTGTTTACAAATATCCCTTATTGTTCTGAATATATATGTCTTTTTTTTCAAAGGTACAGTCTCTGCCTGAGTGAAATATATCTACTTGGAACAGCAACCACCACTGGCTTCATATTCCGGTAAGCAATAAAAGAGAGACGTTATTGAAAACGGTGAGAATATTATTCAACTTAAATGGAAAATGTCTGCCTTTAAATAGTCAACAAGTGCAGAAGCTGTCCTTAAATACACAGACAAAATAATTAGAAAATAATTGATCTAAAAAAATGGAAACCACATGAATTTTAAAAAAAATATAATTATAATCCTGTACATAAACATACCTAGATGACCACAGTAGGGTCATAATAAAAGCCAAATGTCTGGCCTCTGCAGTACACGTTGTTGTTGCTGTTGTTGTTGTCTTCAGTCCTGAGACTGGTTTGATGCAGCTCTCCATGTTACTCTATCCTGTGCAAGCTTCTTCATCTCCCAGTACCTACTGCAACCTGCATACTTCTGAATTTACTTAGTGTATTCATCTCTTGGTCTCCCTCTACGATTTTTACCCTCCACGCTGCCCTCCAATGCTAAATTTGTAATCCCTTGATGCCTCAAAACATGTCCTACCAACCTTCCCTTCTTCTAGTCAAGTTGTGCCACAAACTCCTCTTCTCCCCAATCCTATTCAATACCTCCTCATTAGTTACGTGATCTATCCACATTATCTTCAGCATTCTTCTGTAGCACCACATTTTGAAAGCTTCTATTCTCTTCTTGTCCAAACTAGTTATCGTCCATGTTTCACTTCCATACATGGCTACACTCCAAACAAATAATTTCAAAAACGACTTCCTGATACATAAATCTATATTCGATGTTAACATATTTCTCTTCTTCAGAAACGCTTTCCTTGCCATTGCCAGTCTACATTTTATATCCTCTCTACTTCGACCATCATCAGTTATTTTACTTCCTAAATAGCAAAGCTCCTTTACTACTTTAAGTGTCTCATTTCCTAATCTAATTCCCTCAGCATCACCCAATTTAATTTGACTACATTCCATTATCCTCGTTTTGCTTTTGTTGATGTTCATCTTATATCCTCCTTTCAAGACACTGTCCATTCCGTTCAACTGCTCTTCCAAGTCCTTTGTCGTCTCTGACAGAATTACAATGTCATCGGCGAACCTCAAAGCTTTTACTTCTTCTCCATGAATTTTAATACCTACTCCAAATTTTTCTTTTGTTTCCTTTACTGCTTGCTCAATATACAGATTGAATAACATCGGGGAGAGGCTACAACTCTGTCTCACTCCTTTCCCAACCACTGCTTCCCTTTCATGCCCCTCGACTCTTATGACTGCCATCTGGTTTCTGTACAAATTGTAAATAGCCTTTCGCTCCCTGTATTTTACCCCTGCCACCTTCAGAATTTGAAAGATGGTATTCCAGTCAACATTGTCAAAAGCTTTCTCTAAGTGTACAAATGGTAGAAACGTAGGTTTGCCTTTTCTTAATCTTTCTTCTAAGATAGGTAGTAAGGTCAGTATTGCCTCACGTGTTCCAACATTTCTACGGAATCCAAACTGATCCTCCCAGAGGTCCGCATCTACCAGTTTTTCCATTCGTCTGTAAAGAATTCGCGTTAGTATTTTGCAGCTGTGACTTATTAAACTGATAGCTCGGTAATTTTCACATCTGTCAACACCTGCTTTCTTTGGGATTGGAATTATTATATTCTTCTTGAAGTCTGAGGGTATTTCTCCCGTTCACACATCTTGCTCACCAGCTGGTAGAGTTTTGTCAGGACTGGCTCTCCCAAGGCCGTCAGTAGTTCCAATGGAATGTTGTCTACTCCAGGGGCCTTGTTTCGACTCAGGTCTTTCAGCGCTCTGTCAAACTCTTCATGCAGTATCGTATCGTCCATTTCATCTTCATCTACATCCTCTTCCATTTCCATAATATTGTCCTCAAGTACATCGCCCTTGTATAAACCTTCTACATACTCCTTCCACCTTTCTGCCTTCCCTTCTTTGCTTAGAACTGGGTTTCCATTGAACTCTTGATATTCATACACGTGGTTCTCTTCTCTCCAAAGGTCTCTTTGATTTTCCTGTAGGCAGTATCTATCTGACCCCTAGTAAGATAAGCTTCTACATCCTTACATTTGTCCTCTAGCCATCCCTGCTTAGCCATTTTGCACTTCCTGTCGATCTCACGTACACGTTATAAAACTGTAAAACACAAAACACAATGGGAATGACCATCTCTTTAAGCACAGTTAACATGAGCACCTGATTATTGCTCTATCAGTTGTGTGTTAATTGAAATTTCATTGCTCTATCAGGTGTGTGTTAATTAAAATTTCACATGTCTAAGCCAAAGTTAGAGATGATATTAGACGCTACTATCACAGCAAGAAAACAAAGAACAGCTGATCAAGGAGAATAATATCATAATATAGGGATCTTGTTGTCTCTGAAGCGTTGCTGGATGTATCTGTGGAATACACTCATTATGTGCATTAAACACCATATGTGAATACTATATAAGGGTAGATTACATAAATTGTCAAAACCTGATGCTATTTGTTTTAAACAACATTCAAAGTAAGATGGAACAGTATATAAGCAAATTACTGTATGATAAAAAGTAGTTCCAGAAAATTATGTAAGTGGCCAGCAAGTTGACAAATATTTCACTCAGAAAATGTACTGTAATAGTAAATCTGACTCGCTTGAAATCATAATGAGAGACAGCAATTATTGCCCATACAACATACAAATAACTGCACTAAACTAAATTCACTATCCTTTTATTGGAATACGAAAAAAGTGCCAAAATCATCATAAAATTTTTAAGTGATTTAATATACATGTATAACTGTTAGCCACTCTATGCCTTGTATATACTAACAAATTTGTAATAATTGTGTTACATGGTGCAGGGAGTTTTTTGTTATTTTTTATTATGCCAAGTTGAGCTTAATAACATCTCATGTAGCTTTACATTTACTTCTGTGTAGTTATTGTAACGAACATCATTCACTTCACATTTTTTTAATGTCACTTATCAACCATAGTCACTCTTTAATCTTTATAGCTATTTTCTCATATAAGAATTTTTTGATTTCTTATATATCATCGGCAGGCTTTTGTGGATTAGATGTCAGCCATTACTGCCCAGGTGTGAGATCATGTTTTCTGGCATAGTATGTAGAACAAACACCAATAAAATAAAATAAATGACCTCAGGTAACACTTGCAGCAGATCATGTTTCATGCCAGTTTCTTTATTGTTTTCACCACCTTAAGCCAACAACTATCCCAAAGTATATTGTAAATTATTCAAATGTGTCCTCAAGTTGAGTTCTTTTGAAGGTGTTATTTCATTTTGTCATCCTTACAGTGTCCTCTAATTATCAATATTCTGATCATTTACAAGTCTAATACATTTAATTTCATTGCTAAGTCATACAGGGATTTTAATTTTTCACTTTAATCATATACTTTCATGACAGAAAGATTATTTTGCAGTATTGTTATTTATATAACACATGTCATCTGATCTAATTAAATTTAGTTGATATGCACCTTTACTTTATGTCAGTATGTTGTTGTGGTCTTCAGTGCAGAGACTGGTTTGCTGCAGCTCTCCATGCTATTCTACCCTGTGCAAGCTTCTTCATCTCCCAGTACCTACTGCAGCTTACATCCTTCTGAATCTCCTTAGTGTATTCGTCTCTGTTTACTCTCCACGCTGCCCTCCAGTACTAAATTGGTGATCCCTTGTTGCCTCAGAACATGTCCTACCAACCGATCCTTTCTTCTAGTCGAGTTGTGTCACAAATTTCTCTTCTCCCCAATTCTATTCACTACCTCCTCATTAGTTATGTGATCTACCCATTAAATCTTCAGCATTCTTCTGTAGCACTACATTTTAAAAGCTTCTATTCTCTTCTTGTATAAACTATTTATCGTCCATGTTTCCCTTACATACATGGCTACACTCCATACAAATACTTTCAGAAAGGGCTTCCTGACACTTAAATCTATACTCGATTTTAACAAATTTCTCTTCTTCGGAAACGCGTTCCTTGCCATTGCCAGTCAACATTTTATATCCTCTCTACTTCGACCCTCATCAGTTATTTTGCTCCCCAAATAGCAAGACTCATTTACTACTTTAAGTGTCTCATTTCCTAATCTAATTCCCTCAGCATCACCTGACTTAATTCTACTACATTCCATTATCCTCGTTTTGCAAACACTTGGGACTGTATATTATTCCTTCTCTGGTCTTTTGACTTAGGTTGATTGTTGCCTCAATTATGAACATGGCACATGTTAGCTTGTCTTTTCTTCACAAACTGGTTGGGAAAACACTTACCCTCTGTGTTATTGTTGCCATGATTTTCCCCCTGGAAATCAACATTGCACCCTTTATTTAAAGTTTCTAAGCCTTCCATGACGTCAGCAAATCACTTACTGTTGCCCAGCCTCTATACCAAATTTCCTTTCTTACATAATGTGACAATCTGCTTACAAAAATATTCACAAGGTCTGATTCCTCCAATGGGTTATCTAAATATTTCGCTCAAGTTAAATGCTATTCAATGTACTTCTTGTAACTTGTACAACAACTGTTTTGGCTCTAATAATTCTACAGTCAGCTTTTCTTGTCTCTGGATGACCAGTATTTCCTCTTAAATGTTTCCTGAAATTTGTCCCATGATTTAAAATTTCCTGAAAGACCTGTTCCCCATTCTGCCACATCCCCTAACAAATAACAATGTGCAGAATCTAATTTCTTATGATTTCTTAAATCCTTAAGTAATGACCTACTCACAAAAAATAAGTTGGCTGTACCTCCCTACCGCTTTTAAACTTTGTAAATTATTTTGCTAAATTCACATTATTTCCTAGTTGCAGTTCTTTCACGAAATCACGTGATGCCCCAATGTTATTGATAATCATTGTCTTGTTAAATTTCCGCTGAGTATTTTCTAATGGTTGCCACAACTTCTAAATTTCCATCTGTTGTTATACACTATATGCCAAAAAATTGGTGCTACGCTAGTGGATTCAACTTCATCGTTTATTTTTTGTTCAGCTTACTCCTGTAGACGCTCCTCCAAACTAGTCAAAGCATTCGAGGCAACAATTACTCCGCCGAATTCTCTATTTTGTTCTAGCATCGCTACTCAGCCTCACATATCTCAAATTTGTTCATGTGTACTTTGAAAGTCCTATGTTGACAATTCCCTTATTTGTTGCATATTTTCATTTACTTCCTTAAACTGTTCTTGAAGCATGTTCCAGACTAAATCACACTATTTTTTTCTATTACAGTGTGTCACTCCTTAGCTAACTTTACTAAGTTCACTCATCTATTAGAAATTTTATCTGTTTGTAGTTGTTTCCTCGCCCTTGGATTGCACTACTATTAGTTATCTCTTCTAAATTCTCTGCTCTAGCCTTAACAAGAGCCATTTTCCAAATCTGAACTGCCATAAAACTTTAACAAAAATTTATATATTCTTGTTCATATTTAAACAGTGTCACTAGAGTCTGATTCCACTACTAGAGCCAGTGAACTGTGTCTATACAACACTTCCAAAATAGACTATTACGAAAATATGCAAGATTGGTGCTGTTTACAGCTCACCTATAAGATTTACTGCCAGGTGCATGGCTCTATCTATGCATAATTCATGGGATAGGCCAGTGGTCAGAAAATCACAGCTCAAGATCTACATATGGCTTTTCAGCTCCAAGAGTTTGGCTCTTCCATAAAATACCATTTGCAGGCCAACACAATGAGTGCTAAAACTATTGATCATCGCTAGCATAAAGAACTTTTATTTAGATTTCCTTTGGATCTTGAAAGATGAAGTTATGTTAACATTCCAAGACTGTTGAAACATCTCTAAAAATAATAATAATGTTACTGATACTGATTTTGCTATTTCAAAACAACAGTTTCATGCATGGTGGGTCTGTGATGATGTTACAAACTTTCAGGTAAGATGGAGAAGGGTAAATGAAGCAATTTGAGGTAAGGGACCCTATTCCGAAAACTACTGTGACAACAGTTAAGTGAAAATTGTTATCATGTCTGTGACAATTTAATACATGTAGCAGTACAGTCATTGCTATGATTGTAGTGTAGGCACAGAGGTGATATTATGGACCAAAACAAGAACAATAAAATACATCTCTTCTCCTGAAAGCTATTTGGTTTCCATGTTTTTGGAGGAGTTAGTATGGGTCAAACCAAGAAAAATGTCCAGAACATATGGGCTCTAAAATTCATATCTTAAGAGCTGTGGGCGCTCCTTAAGTGCATAGATGTGTTTTGAAGTGTTGAAGATGAGTAAGTGCTCATAGCTCTTAAGGTAAGCACTTTAGAGCCCATGCTTATTAGACATTTTTCTTGATTGGGTCCATATTACCATCTCCAAAAATCGCCTACCCTACAGTCTTAGCAACAACACTACTGATACATGTATTTCACTGTCAGAGGTATCAGAACGATTGGTTGTTTCTACACTAGGGTCCCTTACCTCAAATTGATACTTTTACCCTTCTCCATCATCCCTAAAATTTTGTAACGTTATTATGTTATCACCCTGTATATGAATGAAGCTTCTCAGGAATTCAGAAACAGCAAAGCGACGTTAGTCTTTGTTAAAAACCTCATAATGGAACCGTAACAGAATTAATTTTTGCTCCTTCTAGTGCCAACATTGGCAACGTCGAAATGTAATTGCTGGATTTAAAAAAATGAAGAATTATGGAGCTCAAAATGTTAATGTCTTTGTGCTCATATAGGAATATTGGAGAAAACGAAATGTGAACTTAGTTCACAGGGCAAGAGGTCTGCTTTCAGGGGCCTGGAGAAGGAAGGCATGCGGATTTTTAACACTTGGAATAGTACTCAAAATTTACACGAATAATCGACTACTATAATTAGTGTTCATTCCTCTTTTCTTATTTAGTGCGAACAATCATTTTCAAGCATTAATTTACCAAGAGTAAATTAAGAAGTCGTCTTTATTGTGAGAACAGATTCGTGCCTAAATTTGTAAATAACGTACTAAGCTGAGTTCCACAAACTTTCCAAGGACATGCAAGGCTATTGTTCACATTAATGTCCAGTGGCATGGATACATGAGGGGTGGGGGTGGACGAGGAGGTCCAAACAAAACACGCCCCCCTCCCCAATCCTGAATTTTTGGAATCGTTCATGAAAGTTGTCAGTGTTAAGCTTTGTCTCCCTACTTTTCCTGGTACATGTAAGTACATTTTGTGTCAGCTGTTTTATGTTTACAACTGCTACCAGCTTCAGTGATCTAACAGCTAAAGCACTGTAGTAATGTGGAGAAGTCGCGTTGTGTGCGTCAACTGAAAAATAAATAGCGTGGCAAGTGTGTCTGTACATGAAACACTCTGTGGTATTCTTTCACATGATCTTGTTACTGCCATGTGCAGTTTATATGATGGCTGCCAATTATCAGTGCACACGCATGTCTCAAGTGCCATCATTGTGCTGCACACAGACATCCCCCCTCAGCATAGTGAGAAGTTCCTTGTTCCTGTTTTCTCCTCATCTCACACTCACCGAGGTCGAATCTTAACTTAGCACTGACAACTTATATCGATTTCTAACGATATCTATGGAATGGTAGTATGGCATCTGAGATCATTAAAACGTGAATTAAAAGAAACATGGTTTAAATAATGTAGTGATTACCAAAAAGTTGAAGGCTTTTGGAACTTTAGACTTTACAGTGTATGAGAGTTTCATTCGTAGTGATGTAACAACAATATACCTAATACATAAGTTGTACATATTTCCAATAGTGTAAAAAACACACAATGGCTGTGTCCTAGTGTCACTGAGCAATCACCGATTGTATATTTGTTTCCAAAAAGTGGTTCAAATGGCTCTGAGCACTATGGGACTTAACATCTGAGGTCATCAGTCCCTATAACTTAGAACTACTTAAACCTAACTAACCTAAGACATCACACACATCCATGCCAGAGGCAGGATTCGAACCTGCGACCGTAGCAGTCGCCCTGTTCCGGACTGTACACCTAGAACTGCAAGACCACCACGGCCAGCATTTGTTTCCATGAGGGTTAAATAACGAATAGAGTCTCTGAGAGTTTTAAAACCTTTCGTTATACTGATAGCAAGAAGGGAGTTAGAGCAGTTAGCGTGATAGGGATTGTGTTGATGGTCCAATTCAACCGAAGTGCTATTTCACAGTAAGTTCCCTTATTCATATTTTGGAAGAATGATGTGTTATTAAACGAATGGAAAAAATGCTCCTGTTGGATAGGGTTTGTGTTGATGGTCCAATTCAACCGAACTGCTGTTTCACAGTAAGTTTTCTTATTCATATTTTTGAAGAATGAAGTGTTATTAAACAAACGGAAAAATGCTCCTGATGGAACACAAAAAAGGGAATGTGTTTCTCTTTAAACGACTCTGACGGAAAAGAGGGGAACCCTCTGCCTCAATCCTTATTCCGCCTTTCTCACCAACAATTTTGGCACTTATTTAACACAGAACATTCTAAATCCTTTGACCCAGTCTCTTGTTGTTGTTTAGCCTTCATACTCAACACCTCTCTCTCATTGCCACTGTCTACATATGCCTCTCTCTCCCACTGATTCCCTTTTTTCCCATTCATTTACTGTGTATTCCACTGCCACTGTCTCCTCTCTGACTTACTTTGTCTCCTTTGTCCCTCTGTTTCCCAAAGAAACTGTCTCCACCATATCTTGTCCTGAAAAATTCTGGGGGAAGGCGTGGGTTCAACTTATTTTCTCCCCTGTACCGATGTGTTTAAAATTCAGTCCAAAGTGCTCCCATCCCCATAACTACATATTAAATTTCGCCATTCTGTGAGGGTCCAGGTTCCCCCAAGCTTATCTATGGTCTGCACCCAACTGTATTTTTCATTTCAGTTGCCTCCTCCCTCTTTTGCTCTCACTGGTTTTGTCTCCACCCATCTCTCTCTCTCTCTTTTACCAACACTGTCTTTCACTGCCTATCACTACTTCCTCTCTCTTTGTCTACCACTGCTATAGTCTTCATCCATCTGTCTTCCTCTTTCGCTGCCACTTTCACGCCCCCACCATGTCTTCTCTTTCTTTCTTTCCCACTGGCGCTGTCTCCTCTCTTTTCCACCATCACTGGCTCTTTCACCAGAACAAAGCACAAATAGGTATGCATGCAAAAATTTTTGGCCAAGAAGAAGAAAGAGTTTTTTAAAGCAGAACATATTCGCCTTTTTTGTGGTCTGCCAGGAGTATTTTTCCGGTGGTTCTCTTCTTTTCCCTACTACATGAGGGTGTGTTGCTTATCTCTAAAAAACTTTAGGTCACTAAAGTTTTGACAGTGTATTTATATACTTCGACACATTTATATACTTTGACACTTATAAACAACACATAAGTACACATAACACAAAATCGATTGCTTTACATTTTTACTGGATACTTTGGTCATCGACTGCAGTTCATCGAAAATGCCCAACTTGTGATTTGCATCTTAAAAGAGAAAAAATTTTATTAGAAATATTTTCATGAATTATCAGGCTTTGCAGTTTTACAGAATTGTTAGCAATCTATTTAAGTTTTTTCAGGCATATTAAGACCCTTTTTAATCTATTGTTTGTCACTGCAGTACCACTTTGGGCGTATTTGTATAGTTAGAAGGGCCCATTATTCAGAGACAGTGCATCATAAAGTTTTATTGGTGCTGACCAGAAACATAGCTCAGAAACCTTATGATGGCCGTAGAACCCTTGGCATGTGTTTAGTACATCAGTTAAAACTACATATATGCCTCTGACTGGAAACGGTGTGCATATTTTATGTGTGTAAGCATGATAACTTTCAATGTTAGTAGCAAGGCAAAGCTGAGGTCATCCCACCCTGCACTGTTGCCAAATTTATTCAAGATGGCGGCTATAGATGTGGCAATATCGCACTGATATCAGGTGTGAAGTTTAAATTTTGGTAGTAAAACAGGTTAATTGGGCTATCTCCACTAACCTAACTCCACCTTCTGCCTTCCTCCCCCCCCTCGCATGTCCCTCCCTTCCCTCTCCTCTCCCATCCCCCATAAGTCTTTATTTTGTATTCCATGTGGTATATTGTTTATTTAAACAATTTGAGTTGCCATTGATTGAGCACTAGACAGTAGCTCCATCCAGTGTGTTCACCTTGAGGTCTGGAGGCCAACTGATCTAGTACACAACGCCACCAGCAGAGGGTGCTTTTGGTAGTCCCCCCTCCCCTGCCCCTCCCTCTTATGATGTAATCCAAGATGGTGGTCAGGGGAAAAATGGCGAGAAATTCGCTCTGTCTGTGGCTAGCTGCTGGGCTAGAAGGACCTTATGATGATAGACTAATATGGTATGCACAAGGTATTGTTTAAACAATTTGTTTAAGAATATTGTTTATTTATTTCTGAAATAGCGAAACATCTTGAAATTGATGCCAGTGTTTAAGCAATTTAGACGCTGTTAACAACTGCGGTACTTTTATTTTGTTCTGATAGTGACAGAAACCGCATAGTTACTCTGTCACAGATCTCACTAAACATATCTGAAAAACTTTCTCATTTACACTGCGTGTGCTGGGCTGCTCCACGTTGACCACCGACCACCAGCAACCACAAGGCAGCTGCTCTAAGCACATCCTGTCACACTGGAAATACCCACAGCCTTCCTCCTCATCCCTGCCTCACTTTCCTTTTTTGCAGCACATGGATACCTTTTATCATTGAACATGAGCTGCTTGAGGAGTTATTAAATCTGGTGTTTAAGTGATGTGCGGAATATTTCACTTACATATCTTGAAAATGTTGCAGGAACTAAATGGACCACTGCAAAAAAGGGAGAGAGAGAGAGCTTTACAGATGATGCAAGATGGTTCAAATGGCTCTAAGCACCATGTAACTTAACATCTGAGGCCATCAGTCCCCTAGACTTCTAGACTTAGAACTACTTAAACCTAACTAACCTAAGGACATCACACATATCCATTCCTGAGTCAGGATTCGAACCTGCGACCGTAGCAGCAGTGCAGTAGATGATACACGAATATTTAAACTATTTGAGATGCAAT
The DNA here is from genome assembly GCF_023897955.1 of Schistocerca gregaria. Classification (NCBI taxonomy): domain Eukaryota; kingdom Metazoa; phylum Arthropoda; class Insecta; order Orthoptera; family Acrididae; genus Schistocerca; species Schistocerca gregaria. The sequence goes on from NC_064922.1 coordinate 582,207,067, forward strand.
TACACGTTTTATTCCAAGGAATACTGTGACACTTGAACACTGACTAAAAAAGTAATGCCAAACTTGTGAAACCTCCCAGCCTTCCTCCTTAACACACTTTGCTCGCTTTTGTGGGAAATACCATATCCTTCCCTTGTCCTTGAGCATGAGCTGCTTCAAAGTTATTAAATCCAGCCATTCAAAAAGGTTGCTGCACAGTAGTTTGCTTCAAGATGTGTCATAAATAAATCGTTAAACAATCTGCTGGGATCGATTTCACAAATTTAATATACACTTGCACAGTAGGAAATATTAATTAAAACTGCGGGACAATAGCGCTCTGGAATATTTGCGCACATAAACAAATTAGGTAAAGCGTTTGATTGCTCAATATATTATTAAATGTAGCTTTAAATAATTTGTTTCAAATACACTCACACACACAAAACACTGCTCTGTCTTCCCAAGTGCGTGTGGAACCGAAATACATTGCGTAAAAGAAAGGAATGCAAACAGTTTCGAAAATACGTTATACAGGAACATTGTTTATAAATTGAACCTACAATAAATGAGCGCAAATACACAGTGTCAAAACTCTGGAGACGATCCTACATCACGTAAAAAATATTTTTAAATACAATATAACAGTTTTTTGCAACACAGGGCATGGTCATAACCCAGAAACTGTGAAGCAGTGCATCCATCAGTGGCTGCAGCTGGCCACAGAGTGAACCAGCGACTGGAAGTGGAGGCATTCCCGCCGGATCAACGAGCACATGCAGCACAAAGAACGGATCAGTGGAACAAGTTGGTATTTCCAAAACCCCACATGGAAAAGCGCGCAAAATCCGTGGCTGGCAGCCCAGCACCAACTTGTTCTGCATACTCAGACCAGCATCCATCAGCAGGTCACGTGAAATGGTGCACTCCTATTGGCTTCTGAAAGTACTGTTCAGGAATCTTCATTGTTTCCCGCTAAATCAGTGTCTATATAAACCCTACCACCTCCACGCCTGGTCTCATTCCGCCAACGTTAGTTCACCAATGTCGTTTCTCCTTAGTTGTGTGCATCAGTTTGTTGAAAATGAAGCATTCAACGACAATCGAGTACCATCAGTGTAAGTGGCAAACAGAATAGAGTTGTAGAAGAAGAAGAAGAATGTGAACTGTTATGTAAGTAATCAATTTGTTTTTGAAAATATGTAGTTCTTGTGTAGAAATTGGTAAAAAAATTTAATGAGTTTAAAAATTCTCGTCAGTAAATCAGTTTCTTTTCCTTGTTTTATAGCGCAAATATAGGAATTTATACTGGATTGCGAGGGCAGACGGGAGGAGTCTGGGCCACAAAGATCTCTTCCTGTTGAGGTCCAGCCTCCAGTGGAAAGCCTGCATCTAGAACTGCCACATATCAAAAAATTTCATGGTAGTTGTAGTGTAATTTGTTTTTGTATCATTCGTTTATTCGTTATTTCACCCTTGTTCTTGTTATTGCTCACATGGTGAAAATGTGGCTCAAGCTGGAGACAATGCTGGAAGCTGAAAAAATACACCAGCCACATGCTGTGGAATAGGCTCTAGCTGCAAAACCACAGCACCAACAGTCACCTAAGTATATAAAAAAAGAAATACCTATATATATATGTATGTATATATATATATATATATATATATATATATATATATATATATATATATATATATATATATATATATATATATCGTCAAGCTACAGCAACAATTCAAGAGGGGTTAGACCACCTTGATAGGCAGATAGAGGCTCTTCATCAACTGCAGCAGCAGTCTCCAGCATCCAGTGAGGTAGCAGAGTGTCCTGTAAGTGGAAAAAAAGAATTCTAACTTTTTGTTTGTTGTGTCTGTAGTATAGAAGTTCTTTCTTCTTCCTTAACAAATCTGTATATATATCTTTTTGTTGATATAGACGAGACAAATTGGAGATGCCATACCGATTCTGACGTGAAGGAGACACCTGAATGGGCCAGAGGAATGGCGCTAGATGAAGGGCTGCAAATGCATCGTGACCTGCCCCTTTTAGAGGATGACTTTCCAGATGGTGTGATAGTGATACTTGACAATGTTGATGAAATGTTCACACCGTGGACCCAGAGCGTGTAAGGTAATTACTCTTCTTATACGACAATGAGGTCATCTGTATTCTTTTTTTCCTTGCAGCAGCAAGCAATTTTTCGTTACTGTCTCTCTTCTACACTGGCTCCATCTCTGCAGCTGCAGCAAATTGTGATGCGGGTATTGATGGCGGCTAAAACTACATCACCAAACGGCATCCACTGTGACATGGCGCACCAGAAGAAACAAGGCTACTCATAACACGAGAGGCTGAAGCCACCACCATGACCACCACAGCCATCCTAACACTGTGTCTATGGATCGAGCATTGGGCTACCACCCCTCAGGCTAGTGGCTCAGGCCTATAGCAGCAGCAGCTGTATTGAGAGCCATCACCACAGCCAGGCTGTTCCCACTGGGCTGAACCAGTAATGCCATCTCACTCTCCTTCTCAGCCTCATCACAGTCATCGCTGACCACGACAGGTATGTTGCTTCATATTCTGCCCACCTCACTGACTCCATCATCAACAGGATGGACCTCATCACCCTCTAGTGGTATAAGTAAAAGAGATGATCCTCTGGCTAGTGCCAGTTCCCTCTCCCATCCTTTTAGTGGAAATCAGGTTAGTGATACCACACCACAGTTAGAATACTCAGCGATTGTGGACACCTTTAAGCAGCGAACCCTGTTGGGTTTCTAAGGGCGTGCTTTCTTGTTATGGTAAAGGAGCTTCTCAAAGCCGTCAATGATCCATGGTATGCTACTATTAAATGCAGTGTGGTGCTATGCATCCAACTATTGCACCCCACCAAAGTTGATTCTGAAATTGAAGAGGCAAGTCTTCAGTATCTTGGGGGGGGGGGGGGGGAGGAGGGAAGCCTGATAACGTGGAACACGTGAATAGGCAAGTGGTTTCGTGAATCTGTCTTAAGAGATTATACTGACCCAGTTTTCCGATATGAAAGTGAGAGGGGCAGCTAAAGCACTCAGCCAAATACTACACCTGGACAGCCATACACATGTGTATGATAGGGTAAATGGAGGGTCCAGCTATATGAAGCTCCATAAGGATGTAGCTAATAAGAGCGCTTGCATCAATGAAGAAAATAAAACTGATTAGGCTTGTTTTGCATGGTCATCCCTGGCTCGCGAGAGAAATTACAATTACACAGATCATCCTGAGCATCCTGGTACATATCATGAAGGTGATAATATTCGTGGGTGTTATAACTTTGTGGTCTCGAGTTCCCTGTCAAGATCCAACATATACCTAAATTTGAGGCGCAGAATATCGGTTCACGTTTATGTCCTGGAGAAGAAAAGCAAGCCAGACGAACAGGAGCAGCATATAGTCGTCGGTCCCCTACATTTATCAAAATTTGGCGGTAAACGTTAAGATGCATGTAAACATGCTCTTATTCCCCAATGAGGAAAATAAGGAGAAAGGCAATTATCACTACATATAGATCAAAGACATGTCGCACCTTCTCGCCTCCCAGGTGAGTAAACATGAACATAAATAGCATATTTATTTAAGGTGCCTCAATTATTTTTCCTCAGACACATTAGTAGCAGCACTTCCAAGGACCTGGTATATGTTATTATGCCTACTGAGGAAGACAAATACATAAAGTTTAAAAATTCACACCATCAGGAGCAATGCCTATTTGTAGTGTACGCTGACTTTGTGTGCGTCCTCCCTCCTGTGACCTGCTGTGAAGGTGACCCTACGACCTCACATATCACCTTTACAGAAAAACACGTACCACATGCAGCAGCGTACCAAACTGCATCGTCTGATGATTCGGGTCTTAACCGCTATAACTCTATTGTCGGAGATAAGCCTGAGTTTGGCTGCACACTTGGCTCGAAAAACTTTCATGGGAGGTTGATAAGCTTTACTGCAACAACGTTCCCATGATCAAATCGAAGGAGAATGAAGATCTGTACAATAATGCAGTTGACTGCCATATTCGTGGGCTGTCGTTAGACAGAAAAGTGAAAACTCCTGTTAAGGCAAACACCCGTTTCTTCCATAATTTAGGTGGATATGACGTTCACTTTCTTGTTGAGCACTAGGCTGAATTCAGCTGGGAGGAAAATCAGGTCAGTGCTCTACCTGAGAGTGTCGAGAAATACATTTCATTCTCTAAACGAATGATACCAAAAAGTACATTCATGTTCCTGACATGCTACGTTTTATGCATGCGACACTCCAGAATCTCGTTGAAACTCTGCATTGGGAGTATATACATATCACTCAAGCTGCATTTCCCAATGACGAAAAGTTTCACCTTGTGACTAGGAAGTGGGCTTTCCTATACAAGTATGTGGATAGTGTGGCAAAACCCAATGAAACTAGGATACCTGGCATAACTACATTTTCCAATAACCTTACAGGTGATGACATAATGGATGCAAAGTATGAGCATGCCTTGAATGTCTGGTGGGAATTCAGCATCGCCACTTTAGGAGAGTATGCATGGATTTATATGGAAACAGACGTGTGCTTGTTTGCGGATGTTTTCGAGAAATTCAAGAGTCTATGCATTGCCACATATTCTCTGGATCCTGTCTTTTGTTACAGGCAGCTGGGTTGTCTTGGGATGTAATGCTCAAGAAAATGAAATGCAGCATTGACTGGTACTGACATGATTCTTTTCTTTGAGCAAGGGACCCATGGGGGACTTTGCCAACGTTCCATAGGCTCGCCAAGGCAAATAATTTGTGGATGGGTGACAGGTTCAACGCAATAATCGATTCGAGTTACATCATATACTTGTGTGTAAATAACTTAAATGGGCACGCCATCCAATAATCACTGCCGATTGGTGAGTTTCGATGGGTGCCCAAAGACGAATGCAAGGGATTGCATGGCAGAATCATGGAGGGATGGCAGCTGATTCTGATGTAGGGAATGTGATAGAGGCAGAACTTAAGTTCCCTATTAGTTTGCATGATGCGCACGCCGATTTGCCACTGGCCGCTGTGTCTAGAGCAACTAGTTCCATGAGGAGGCTCCACCCCATAACCAATGACAACGATGGGAAATAAGTGGAGATACATTATCGATTATTCTAATCACCAACAGTGTCTCAACTTGAGGAGGGAGCTGATTAGAATCAGTAGTGGGACAAGGGGGACATCAGTGCAGTTTGTAAGTGCAGTTTGCCTACATTAGGGGCAAGTATGCACTCAGTGGCAAATCTGTTGTTATCCTTTGATTGACAGGTAATGACCCCCAGGGGATAATCTATCCTTTTCATTGACAGGTCCACAACCTATTGTCCCCCCTCCCCCCCCCCCCCCCCACAGCCCTCAGGAAACCTTCAACCCTTCTCCTTGCTGATACAGATACACTTTCAGGTCTGAGTTATTCGAATAGCTCCCTCTCACTGTTATCAATTTGTTTGATTATTTAACAAAATTAATCAATCAATTAACCACTCCCCTTTTGGTAAACCCCTATCGCTCCCACCTAACCTCACCCCTCCCCTTCCGAAAATTGGTGGCCCTGCGGTGAAGAGGAAGAATCACACAAAGGGAAATGCAAGGATATATTGTTTATTTATTTAAAAAATCGGTTTGCAGGGGTTGGATTTCTATTGCTCATCATTCTCTGCTGTTTGGAAAGATGCAGATCTTGAAAGAAGTAATTAAATCGGTCACTTCTTTTTCATTCCGATCATGCAAGTGATACTGTCATGAAAAACTTATCACATGTAATTAATAAAGTGGTAAAAATCTTTTGATTGTGAAGCATGCGCCGTCCTCTGGACTCCACAGAACGACACCACAAATGCTGCCAGGAGTTGGGGTGTACCAGCGGCCCCTGCAAAGCGACAAAACGGTCTTCAGCTGCTGAGGCACTCGCAGCTATCCATTCAGGTCCTGCAAGCATGAGGGGGCGGCATCCTTTTCCTGTCGAAACAAGTGTTTACCTAGCCACAATGGTTGATGCATAGCCTTAATACCTGTGGTTCCAGTGCTGAGTGAGTTGTTTGCATAGTGGCTCACCCTTACAGGTGCAAATAAAAGGTTTTCAATGTTATACTGATATCACATGTCTATGTAAATAACAGCCAAGTCTCCCTCTGGATGCACTATAGAAATCTGTTGCAATGCTTTCAGAAATTGTTTACAAAAATATTGCAGAATAGCACAGGTTTCATTCATCCTAGCGATCCTAACAGGACAACCCATCCACCGCGTTACCATGTCCTGCTTTCAGCATAGTCTCAGAAATGCTAAACGTTAGCTCATGTTCTCACTGCTAAAAGACTTCATCATGTCAGATGTCAGAGGATGCTTGCAATCACACCATTAATCATAAAAGCATTCCTGTTGTTTGGAAAGAGAGCACTGTCTAAGCACTGATGGGAAAATCACGACAGTTACGCAAAGAGAGTTCGAAGCACTATCCTACAGAAGAGAAAAATGGCTGGAATTTTCGGTGTAGTACAGCTGCTGGTATTGAGATGTCCTAATGCTGCAATGGCGGATGAGAGACAGAATCACGCCAGAGATGAATAGTCTGCTTCAGCTTGTCTTTGATCACATGAACAAAGAAGACATAACGTTACTCTCAGAACTTTCTATAGGTACCTTGTCCCCATCTTGTTCGAACCAGCCTGCAGAGGCTCCTACGTCCCAGCACAAAGGTAGTCCTGTGAGTGAATGGAGCAATCTGATTGGCTCTTACTGAATTTACCACCAAACAGTTGCTGCTGATAGTGTGGGGGGGCACTGTCCGCCATTTTTTCTTCAGACGAGACTTTCAGTGGAAAAACTATTTTGTACTAATCCCCATATTACACTGAAAGCTAAACCCCTCAAAAGTAGTCTACAGATCGTCAAATACACTCCTGGAAATTGAAATAAGAACACCGTGAATTCATTGTCCCAGGAAGGGGAAACTATATTGACACATTCCTGGGGTCAGATACATCACATGATCACACTGACAGAACCACAGGCACATAGACACAGGCAACAGAACATGCACAATGTCGGCACTAGTACAGTGTATATCCACCTTTCGCAGCAATGCAGGCTGCAAGTCTCCCATGGAGACGATCGTAGAGATGCTGGATGTAGTCCTGTGGAATGGCTTGCCATGCCATTTCCACCTGGCGCCTCAGTTGGACCAGCGTTCGTGCTGGACGTGCAGACCGCGTGAGACGACGCTTCATCCAGTCCCAAACATGCTCAATGGGGGACAGATCCGGAGATCTTGCTGGCCAGGGTAGTTGACTTACACCTTCTAGAGCACGTTGGGTGGCACGGGATACATGCGGACGTGCATTGTCCTGTTGGAACAGCAAGTTCCCTTGCTGGTCTAGGAATGGTAGAACGATGGGTTCGATGACGGTTTGGATGTACCGTGCACTATTCAGTGTCACCTCGACGATCACCAGAGGTGTACGGCCAGTGTAGGAGATCGCTCCCCACACCGTGATGCCGGGTGTTGGCCCTGTGTGCCTCGGTCGTATGCAGTCCTGATTGTGGCGCTCACCTGCACGGCGCCAAACACGCATACGACCATCATTGGCACCAAGGCAGAAGCGACTCTCATCGCTGAAGACGACACATCTCCATTCGTCCCTCCATTCACGCCTGTCGCGACACCACTGGAGGCGGACTGCACGATGTTGGGGCGTGAGCGGAAGACGGCCTAATGGTGTGCGGGACCGTAGCCCAGCTTCATGGAGACGGTTGCGAATGGTCCTCGCAGATACCCCAGGAGCAACAGTGTCCCTAATTTGCTGGGAAGTGGCAGTGCGGTCCCCTACGGCACTACGTAGGATCCTACGGTCTTGGCGTGCATCCGTGCGTTGCTGCGGTCCGGTCCCAGGTCGACGGGCACGTGCACCTTCTGCCGACCACTGGCGACAACATCGATGTACTGCGGAGGCCTCACGCCCCACGTGTTGAGCAATTCGGCGGTACGTCCACCCGGCCTCCCGCATGCCCACTATACGCCCTCGCTCAAAGTCCGTCAACTGCACATACGGTTCACGTCCACGCTGTCGCGGCATGCTACCAGTGTTAAAGACTGCGATGGAGCTCCGTATGCCATGGCAAACTGGCTGACACTGATGGCGGCGGTGCACAAATGCTGCGCAGCTAGCGCCATTCGACGACCAACACCACGGTTCCTGGTGTGTCCGCTGTGCCGTGCGTGTGATCATTGCTTGTACAGCCCTCTCGCAGTGTCCGGAGCAAGTGTCCGGTGTCAATGTGTTCTTTTTTCCATTTCCAGGAGTGTACATCCCACGTGCTCACCATGCCTCAGTGCAGCGCTAACAGAGGAAACTGCTGCTGTAAAAGCGGCCCATGACCGTAGCCATGGAAGTGCGTGTCAGCCAGAGAGAGTCCAGCTGGCTGTGGACGAGCCCCCGCCCCAGGAGGTCCTGAGTGGTAGAAGTTCGAACGCTATCAATACCCCCAGCACAAATTGAATCTCCTCAAATTTCAGTAGAGTATGCACATGATGTGTGTGGTCCCAAAGGTGACTCTACGCAAACTGGGTATTAGTTCACTAATAACCCATCCAGAGGCAGCGCCAAATCGTATGTAGCTGGAAGCTTACTTCGACTCTCTGAACTGGTGTACAAATGATGGGCAAGCCCCAGATGGAACAAAGGTGTACGCTGAGATGTTGTTTCTTGCTGTGACCTACCTGATTGCTACTACATTTTCTACGGCCGTCTCCTGACTCACAAGAATATTGGGAACCAGGCACATATTTATCAGTGTAACTGCAATTAAATAGGATTTCTGGTGCAATCTGACATGGAGCGATGTGCTGGAAATGTCTCCTCTTGAGACTGTGTTTCTGTATCTATAGGGCACATAAATTTCCATGTAAAAAGAAAAAAACCTTTAATTCCCCTTACGGCTATCGCAGTTTTCCACACCAAATCCATACCTCCTTAACAGTAGGACACACAGTCATTTCCTCTGGACATGCCGGGACATGAGTGACAGTAACTTTACATTGTAACATATACATATTTCATACAAGCAGTGCAGTTATTGTTTACATGTGTACATCACCCACACTCACCACAGCTATGTGTGACGATTCTCTTCAGTTCCAGGAAATTATCTGACGTTTAAGTATTCCAGTCAGCGCTTCCAGAAGGTGCTGCATCCTTCCAAGACTCTCTAAAACAAGTGTTATAAGACACAGGCGTGTGGCACTATGTGATAATCGAGAATGCTCCCACGGACGAAATGGTTGGAAAGACATCACGGGTTGCTGCACTGTAATCAACATCACTGTCAATAATGCAACAAGGAAAACGACTAGGGCTGCCGATGAGGGGACAATTTATTACAGCCGTCTTGCCCATCTTGTTTGTACACTATAGCAGGTTCAGTGGATCCATTGCGTTGCTATATTTTGAGCTGTTTCGAAACGAATCCATCACCCCTTACATTCGGATATATTCCTCAATGCGTTGAAATCACAATTTACCATGTCAAATCTATCCTTCCCTTACGACTAGACACACATAATTTTTTTCTGTTTTTACTTGAATAGTGGTTTGATTACTTCCCACAAACGTTTGGCGATATGTCGGAACATAAGGTACTGTACCTTTACGTTCAAGCAGCATTATAACATTTCTGACTATCAATTTCAGGTGTATAAAAAGTTATGATACTTCCACACTGGCACCAGCTGTGAGTCGCTATCACACTGCAAAAAAGCCTCCCGCACTCAAATATTTGTCGATGAATAAAGGATGTAATTACAATTTCAAAACTCCTAGCGTCTTTTCGGTTCTTTGATTTCACCACTTCCAAGAAACCTTTTGGTATTTTCGATACTTGTAAATCCATCCAACACAGAATGGCGTCTTTTATATATTCAGACTACCAAGATGGGGTTTGTGACAGTATGTTCCATGCATAGCGACCACCACTCAGATCACACAAATTTCCCCTGACTAAGAAATAATTGTGATTGCAATATACACCAGAGTACGTCCATTTCGAGTTAATTTTCATGGGCCAAGCAGATGGGAGGAAAACAGCAAAATTGTTCTGCATTGAGTCTAAACACATTTTTAAGCTCCTGTTACTGAGCGCCGTACCTGTTTAACACTTTGGAGCAGGAGGAGGATCACCACGAGATGGATCTATTGCTGCAGCTGGTAAAATTAAGTTCGTAACAGAAAAAAAAACATGTGTGTGTGGGAGCTGAATTTTCAAAAAGGAATACAATTTTATGTAGAAATCTCCTATACGCCTGAATGCAAAGAATATTTTATTACAAGTGTACAGTAATCCATTTCAGCACACCATCTGAATGTAACTGAAAAATCACTACGAATCCACCGTCATTCACTTATTCAACTTCAAGCATGTGCAGGAGGTCTTGAATAACGTAGTGCCGTAGTTCTGAGGAGTGATAGTGAGTGTACTGTGCAAAGTATCGCTATTGAAGGGGGGATAGTGACTGTGCAACTATGCTTGTTCAACAACAGAGCAGTAACCACACATTAATAAAGATATTCTGGAGCTCCTACTTCCTCAGTATGTTATGACAATTAACTTTGAGGACTACAGATTCGTCAGAAAAAGAGAATGTTACTGCTTACACCGTGTTTGAGTGGGTGACATCAAGAAATGTGTGTAATGTGTTCTCATATATTTATATGAAGCTGATTAAGAAGTGTTGCAACATGAACGCTTTTGCTTACTACACGTTCCCTATACAAATTGTACCATTACTATGTGATACACATTTTATATGCCACCTATCGTATTTCAAAATATGAGGCCCATTTTAATCCCTATGACTCGAATGCACAATGCCAGATTGATGGACCACCATTTTTTGTGTCCCTTATGTCCTCTAGTTTAAGCTTTACAGTAACGTGATTCTCGAATTCAGTGAGTTGTATCGCTGTTAATTTGTTAATAAGGTGTTTGGTTGCTTCAAGAACTCAAAGTACCAAAGGAAATGTTGACTCCAAGAAAAATATTCTGATGGACGGTTTTTCGTAAAACGAGGGAGGCGTGACTATGAAGCAGCTGTAGGACACCGAAAATTCCAACAATTTTTCTCTTCTGTAGGACAGTGCTTCGAACTCTGTTTAAGTAATTGTTCTGATTGTCCTGTCTGTGCTTAGACAGTGCTCTCTTTCCAAATAACAGGAATGCTTTTATGATTAACGGTGTTTTTGAAAACATGCACAGGCATGATAAAGTGTTTTAGCAGTGAGAGCATGAGCTAACATTTACCATTTCTGAGACTACGCAGAAAGCAGGACAGGGTAAAATGTGATGGATGGGCTGTCCCGTTAGGAGCGCTAGGAAGAATGCAACCTGTGTTATTCTGCGATATTTTTGTAAACAGTTTCTGAAAGCATTGCAATATATTTCTATAGCGCGTCCAGAGGTAGACTTAGCTTTTATTTACACAGACATTTGATGTCAGTATAACACTGACAACCTTTTATTTGCACCTGTGAGGGTGAGCCGCTATGCAAACAGCTCGCTCAGCACTGGAGCTGCAGATACGAAGCCTATGTGTCAGCCACAGTCGCTAGGTTGACAGGAAAGGAATGCCGCCGCCTCATGCTTGCAGGACCTGAACAGACACCTGCGAGTACCTTGACAGCTGACGACTGTGTCATCGTTTTGCCGGGGCCGCCAGTGCACCCCGACTCCTAGTAGTGTATGTGGTGGCGTTGTGTGGGATCCAATGCACAGCACATGCTTCATGACTGAAAGATTTTACAATTGTAATTATATGTGATAGGTGTTTCATGGTGGTATTCCTTGCGCGATTCTTTCTTACAAGACCTGCATCTTTCCAAATAGTGGAGAATGATGAGCACTAGAAATCCAACCCCCACAGACCGATTTTTTAAATAAATAAACAATATATCCTTGAATATCCCGTCATGACATCCTTTCTCTCCACCACAGAGCCACCAATTCCAGTATGAGAGGGGTGGGGACAGGGGGAATGGTTAATTAACTGGCCAGTTTAATTAAGTAGTCAATCAAAGTGATAAGAGTGAGAAGGAGCTATTCGAGCAACTCAGACCTGAAAGTGTATCTGTATCAGCAAGGAGGAGGAGGAGGTTTGGAGGTTTCCTGAGGGTTGTGGGGGGAGGGGCAAGGGAACAATATGTTAAGGACACATCACTGAAAAAGTTTGATTATCCCCAGGGGGTCATTACCAGTCAGTCAAAGGAGAACAATTGATTTGTCCCTGAGTGCATACTTACTCATGATGTAGGCAACCTGCACTAACAAAATTCGCTGATGACCCCCTTCACCCACTATTGATTCTAATCAGCTCCATCCTCTACTAGAATCACCTGGACTATCTCCTTCAAGCAGTCCACCTGATTGAAGGAGTACTTTGTTTTAAACACGAGACAGAGAGCTTCTGTGATGTGTGACTTTGAGAAAGATTTTTAAATGTTAATGAATAATTAAATTTTTGGCAAGACAATGGATAATTTGAGGAGCGAGCGAAATCTTGATTAGAACCGAATGGGATGGGCGTTATGGCGTAAGAAAATGCACTGCCAGAATAAATTTTAAGTGGGTCACTTTAGTCAGTAAGTACTTTGTTGCTGTGGAGATCGTGAAGACTGCAGTAGAGTTTATGAAACAGATTTGTGTGGGGATGTGCATACTGGGCCTATCCAAACTCCACATGTATCGCTTTCATTATGAGGTGGGAAAACTCATTTCACAGATCCCAAATTACTTTATGTGGATACAGGTAACTGCATCTATTGCATGAGGAACTGGGAGTCATATGAAGTAATGAGGTACCATGGAAATGAATCGGCAGTCCTCATGCATGTCCGACAATCCTTATGCCATTGTTCCACATAACAAGAAGGGTTGGCCTCATGAAAGATGAGGTGAATGGATTGTGCATTGTGGAGTTTGTAGGTCTGCAACGAAAAATGTAGGCATATCACACATTGGAGGGTGCCACCCAGACTAAGGGTATTCTTCACGTGGCATCGAGAGCCTTCTATATCAAAGACTATTTGCAGTGCCCATACAGTGGTGTTCATGGTGCTGGCTGGCCGCAGTGGCTGAACGGTTCTAGGTGCTTCAGGCTGGATCTGCACGACCGCTACGGATGCAGGTTCAAATCTTGCCTCGGGCATGGATGTATGTGATGTCCTTAGGTTAGTTAGATTTAAGTAGTTCTAAGTCCTAGGGGACTGATGACCTCAGATGTTAAGTCCCATAGAACTCAGAGCCATTTGAACCATTTCGTGGTGCTGCACTGCAGCTGCCACGTATGGTACGGCAAACTGGTATTCGATCTGGACATGAGGTGTACACTGTGGTGCAGTCTAAAATCAGCCTATCACCTCATGACGATAAAAGGGTCATTTGCGATGATGGGATTGAAACTCTCACATACTCAAGCTATGCACTTGCAAAAAGGGGTGGGAGACTCTGAGTGAGAAGGAGATAGTTAGTGATACAGAGAGACAGTGTCTGCAGAGTAGTATGACACTTTTGCCATAGTGTAAGTAATTTTGTGCGTGTGTGTGCCATGTAAATATTTATGTCCTTAAAGATGATGTGACTTACCAAACAAAAGCGCTGGCAGGTCGATAGATACACAAACAAACACAAACATACACATAAAATTCAAGCTTTCACAACCAACGGTTGCTTCTTCAGGAAAGAGGGAAGGAGAGGGAAAGACGAAAGGATGTGGGTTTTAAAGGAGAGGGTAAGGAGTCATTCCAATCCTGGGAGCGGAAAGACTTACCTTAGGGGGAAAAAGGACAGGTGTACACTCGCGCAAACACACACACACACACACACACACACACACACACACACTTATCCATCCGCATATACATCATCTTTGTTTTTAGATATATTTTTCCCACGTGGAATGTTTCCCTCTTGTGGCCTTTAGTCCAGAGACTGGTTTGGTGCAACTCTCCATACTACTCTATCCTGCACAAGCTTCTTCATCTCCAAGTACCTACTGCAACCGACATCCTTCTGAATCTGCTTAGTGCATTCATCTCTTGGTCTCCCTCTATGAGTTTTACCATCCACACTGCCCTCCAATGCCAAATTGGTGATCCCTTGATGCCTCAGTAGATATTCTATGAACCGATCTCTTCTTCTAGCAAGTTATGCCACAAATTCCTCTTCTCCCCAATTATATTCACTACTTCCTCATTGGTTACATTATCTACCATCTAATCTTCGGCATCCTTCCATAACACCACATTTCAAAAGCTTCTGTTCTGTTCTTGTCCAGACTACTTATTGTTCATGTTTCACTTCCATACATGGCTACACTCCATACAGATGCTTTCAGAAAAGACTATACTCGATGTTAACAAACTTCTCTTCTTTAGAAATTCTTTCCTTGTCATTGCTAGTCTCTCTACTTTAACCTCATCAATTATTTTGCTCTGCAAGTAGCAAAACTCATTTACTACTTTATTTTTATATATATATATATATATATATATATATATATATATATATATATATATATATATGTGTGTGTGTGTGTGTGTGTGTGTGTGTGTGTGTGTGTGTGTGTGTCTGTGTGTGTGTGTGTGTGTCAGAATTATTGTAAAAGTTATGCTACTTGGACTGTGGAAGTTAGTTCTAGTAGTAAAATAAAACTATCTCTGCATTAGTTTTTAGTGTAGGATTATGTATGTGAAAAAATTGTAAACATTCTCATCCAGCGCTGCTGAAAAAAATGGTAAAAAATATTCTCATCCAGTGTTACTGTTGTAGTGTGTAAGTTAAAAGTATCTCTGTACTGGAATATCAGAGTCAAATCGTACCTCAAAAACTATATTGTGCCTCATGAATGATATTGTGCCTCAAGAAGAGAACTGTACCCCAGGAACTGAACTGTAATCTCAGGACCTGAATTGTACTCTGAAAAACTAAATTGTAATCTCAGAATCTATGTTGTATCTCAAGAACTGAATGTATCTGCGTCAATTGATTAAACAGAAAAATTCATTGCCATATACCTTTGTTGTTTTTATTTACAGAAAACCTATCCCCTATTGCATTGTGTATATATGAAGGAAGTCCATGACACATAAGACATGAGTTTTTCTACAGATGAGTGCTATTAACATGTTGAAAATTAAGACAGAGGGTTACAAAATACATAGAATGGTTGCATGGAGCTACACCTATTGTGTAACACGAATTGCCTTATAGCAGCAAGACATATGTTACCGTGTCCACTTCCAAAGACATATAGCAAACATTTCTAAAATTTTATCTCCTGTGCTTGAAGAAAACCACAGACATAGTATCTGGTTAAAACTGTACACCGTCAAAGCGGGAACAGGGTGAAGAGAAATCATACACGTGTTATGAGGTAACAGTTCATTTATATCTCATCCAATTTGAAGATAATTTTACATTTTCATAAGCAAACCTTTAATCACAACACGCCTACAAGTGTATGTTTTGTGTGCAGGTTTTCTCAGTTCCTGAACTACTTTGTCCATACTTATTCAGTGATACCTCTCTCTCTAAGCTCGGAGTTTACTGAAAATGAGCTGTATTATCTGCAGCAACTGACGATCTATTAGCTTGTTGGAGGTCATCATAATATAGACACTGCAGGATTCGATTATTCGCCGTTTTATGATCAATGTCAATATCGTCATCGCTGCCACTGTTGTTGTTTTCACCATCAAGTATTGGTTTTGTAATGGTTTTATATTTCTTGTTATGTACATTAGTCAAATGCAGTATTTCAGGTAAATTTCACTATCGTTACCTGACTAATTTATGGGTTTTTCGTGGGTCTCAGGAAAACAGATTCATTAAGCCAGGAGTTCTCTCAAACCACCTATCACCAACCGTATTGTGTCATCAGTTACATTTATAGGCTGTGTACCCAGCATTTATGGTTTTCCCCTGCTGATGATGAATATTCTATCTATCCAGCCAGGGGCGTGACGGATAATAAATTCGTCAGTGCAACACCATTGTTATCGTGTGCTTTTGTTTTGCTGAAAGGTGCCTGAGAGATTCAGTAACCGGCTGAAAGGTCTCTCTTAGTGTTTGCTGTCGACCCATAAACCCTAACCACAGTAAGCATAGTTTCTCTCGAATGCCTTGTCGACATCTCGGTGTATACTAGACCCACCTGCAGCGCCTCCAGTCCCTCCAGAACAAGATTCTCCGCAGGATGTTCCATGTACACCCTCAATTCCTGAACCGATATCTTCATGAAGCAGCAGAAGAACCGGAAGTGCTCCAGAGACACCTAGAGATTGCCCGCCGTTTTTACGCAAGGACTGCGGCATCAATGAACACCCTCATCAGAGACCTAGGGGCCCCACCTGATCCCAGAGAACGTTACCAACGACCCATCACACTACTCGACAGACAGACAATGCAGTATCCTCTGAAGAAAAGAAAAACTGCACCAGCTAAGTAATTAATCCTGTGCCCACACACAAACATGTAACACTGAAAATAAAGATGACAAAAATTCACACTACCCTCAGAAGAAGTAGCGAATGCCCAAAGGTAACCCTATACAAATTAGCTATACAGTAGTCTTCAGAAATGTTGACGGAGTGTCTCTACAGTGTGAGGCATTATATGTCCGCTCTTCTTCCTCTTATTATGTGCCTGCTCCCTCTTCTCAATAACAAGGGCCTTTACATCTATTTTCCCCTCAATAGACTCAACCTTTTCACTTAAGTCGGTTACATTCTTACCGATTTCACTAACTAACTCATTTAATGCTTTGATCATTCTCAGAAGAGTCCAGTAATACTTCTCTAGCTCCCTGCGCTTACCTCCAACTTTATGCAAGATAGTTTGAATTTTTGGATACATGTACAAGTGAATGTTCCGTCTTTGTACATCCATTCTCTGGGGTTGAGAGCCAGACATGCAGCTTATACTGATGTACTCACCTCACTTACCAGGCTATATGTACAGAAACTGTTGTAAGTTTCGCCTATACCTAACATCATTCAGTTCTCTTTTTTTATTTTTAATAACGAAAAACCCATTACTGTGAATGACTTCAGTAATCAGCAGATCTCTTTACAAAATCATTGAACGACATGTCAGTTCCTGCATGTGATTGGTAAATGTGTTTTAAATTCAGATTGTCTTGTCTGAAGGCTATAATGAGGTTTGCATTACCACTACCCAATTCTTTTGAGATACTGGAAAATGCCTGGCTTAGATAAAATACGTCAGCATTCATATGACGACCGAAATGGAATTATTGTCAAATTTGGGCTTGGTCTTCCAAAACAAAATCTTCAAATATGAACACAGTGTTTGGCTTACATTTTCAGGTGGAGGGATGTCATTGCTTTCAATGAATGCCGTGTATGTAATGCCTTTTACACAGCACAACATCTCCTGTAATAGCTGATACTTGGGTTGAAACAGTGTTTTTGAAAATACGCAAAGTGTTCAAATTGGACTCCATCTACGTGTGTTAGCAGCGTCATGAGAACATTAGTCTGGTCACAATTGAACAGACCTACAATAATTGCTCATATGTTATCAGGAAGGAGTATTCTATCCTTCTTCTTCAGGTCTTCTTTTTCATTTTCACAGGACTAGTCACCAACAACAAAGTTCTTGTGATAAGGGTATTTCACCCATCCTGTCATGATTCCTACTATCTCAGGTACTGATAAGTAGTGGGCATATATAGAAAGACACACTTGTAACGACGGTACTAATATGTCTAGGCACTATAGCTCCATCATTTAACCAACTGAGCTATATTGCAAAAGAAATAACTTCATCATTCAGTTTGATACTGACTACTGCTGCAATATGATTATAGGTGCAGCATTGAAAATAATGTTGTTAGTAATAGTATGGGCTACAATGAGAGTGGTGTGAAACAAAATGCAAACACTGTGTGAGATCATATAAACACATTATTTATTTAAATACTGAACATCGGATGAGGTATTTATAAAAATCATCAGACTCGTTCTTTATCTTCTTTGCACCTGTACAATATTTCTCAAATAACGCCTTTTGATATAATTACATGTTTATCTCCTTCAAACTGATGGGCACCTCATAATACTCTGGTTTTTCTCACAAACATTTAACCTATTTGTCTTTCGGCTCTGCATTCATGCAGTGCACACCTCTACACAGTGCACACATAGAAAATTTACAACACCATTTTATGCAGAGTCTATGCTTGGCAACTGCAGACTGAGTCTCTCCAATACAAGAGCTAGCGCAGTACCCACAACGTGTAAGTTCATAACTGAGGTGTGACATAGATAAATACACTTCTCATCTGATTTCACATATAGTGCAGAGTCATCATTCACTGTTATAATAGATAGTGTCACATTAGTAAGGCAAATTTCCGGTGGGGTACAAGTTCAATAAAACTCTGTGGCCATCTGATTGATATAGTGCTTTGCATGACATATTTTGTCCCAGTCGAACTTAGAAATAGGCACTTTAAGACTCTTTGATACATTTTCAATTTCTGTCCTCACATGTAAGCCCCAGTCATGATGTGCTTTTACCCACATCTACATGTTCCATCCCACTAGGAGTTGAGTTGTATGTAGAACTGAAAAGCATGGTCACACTTGATACCTTCTTATCCGTAGCATCTGCACTCTGTTCCCACACTAGCACAGGGATGTTCAGCTGGGATGGGTCATATGTTGGTGACCAGTACTGTTCTCCATCTTGTTGTTTAGGATCACCATCAGCACTGGTGGCCTTGTGGACAGGCCATATGTTCTCATCACACAAATTGAGACAGACAATAACACATACTTGTCTTGACCAAGTAAGTGGGCTATGTGAGGAACATTCCTATCCAAAGCATCTGCACTCTACCCCTGTGCTACCACAGAGATGTTTTGGATGTTCTGGTGGGATGGGTCATATGTTGGTGACCAGTACTAACCTCCATATTGCTGTTGTGTGGGACCACCAGCAGCATTTCAGGCATCAGGAAAAAGCCGAGGATCATCATCGCTCAAATTGGTGAGTGAAACAAACAGTAACAGCTTCTTGTCCTGCTGTAGCATATGGGCAATATGTGCTACAGGATCCCATGTGGTAATTACCATATTGGACATGCTGGAGGTTGTTGCTGCTGCAGGTCCAGGGGTCAATGCATGTCTCGACAAGATGGTGACTGAGGTTACTGTGAGTCCAGATGCAGCAGAGGTTGACATGTTGGAGCCTGCTCCTGCAGGCCTTGACATATCGAAGGCTATTGTTGAACAAGGAGGAGGAAGCATTACATACAGACCAAGACATGAAAACAACCAATAACAATGCTAACCACAAACAAGAGGATACTTATTTTTCCACTTCCAGTTGTGAAGGCCTGTGCTGCATCTCGACTGCTGCTGCTGCTGCTTCATGGTTCTTCTTCTCTTGCTATTGCTAGCTGATTGAGTGAGACTATTATGTCTCCATACTCGTCATCAAATATGTAGAGTCTAGGAATCCCATGAACTCGGTTCGATAGACAAACATTTCAAACAAGCAGTATTAATGACTTTTATTACAAAATGAAAAGATACAATACTTAGCTTCGCAATTTCACAGATGTGTCGCAAGCAAAGGGCGCCATACAAAATAAGTAATCTTCTTCAATATACAAAGTTCCAAGCCTGTTCTACATAAACTGTGCAAGCAAATAGCGTTGACGCTGCTATACAAGTGCCTAATCTTTAAGCTACTCTTGAACTGGGGCATCTCCAGTCGGTCGCAGCACTTAAGTCCTCTTTGCACAGGGGACGCTGCTGTCGCGTTGTCATGCTAGAGGGAGTGTGCGATTGTCTGGCGTCTTCTCTCAGCCATATTTTCTCTGTCACTCCCCAGTGACGTGCTGGCACCCTATCTAGCAGGCTGATACTGACTGAGTCCTTTTCCTGCCAATTTCCAGATGGGGGAGGGGAGTGAAGGGGTGAAGGTAGTATGTGGGAGGAGGATGGAGTTATGTTAGTAGACGTGGCCCAATTGTACTATTTTCCCGCCAAAATTTGAAGTTCCCTCCTTGATGTGAGTGCGACATTGTCACATCTATGTCCGGCATCTTAGATCCGACATCTTGAACAAATTTGGGAACAATACAAGTCGGGATTTTCATATACAAAAATCATTTTTGGGCATTTTGCCAGTGCTATTATAAGCCCCCTTAGGTCCCCTCTGTACCACATATAACACAAAAGAAGAAATTGATTTGTTCATGTTGCCTGGGCTGGAGGAAGTGTGTAATGCTTAAATTTTGGCCTTGTACTGTACGATGACTACAGAAGGCCCGCTCTTCTGGTACCTGTACAAATGATTGCTAGGCAAAGGGCTATACAGAACAATTGCCCCCTTATCTCTTTGATCAATAGAACCTGGGGTATCATCCCACGAAAAATCGCATTTTCACGCACGCGTTTTGGAATTCCAAGATGGCCGCCGAGTGAGATCACAGGTATTTTCTTCGTCCGCTAAAATAACTTATTTAAGAGGAAATAGTGCCAAGTGTAAATATTCTTTGTTTTTATTACTTGCTGTAGTGTCCGTTCTTGTCACACAACTGAATATTAGCGTCCAAGCAGAGCTTGTTCTTGAAAAAACTTGTTCTTTAGCTGAGGTCCCGATAATCGCGACATAACCCGTAATTTTGCGTGACATAAACACAACAAATTCTATTCAAGTTTTCTTGATAGTGCAAAAATCGTTTAAAAAAGACAGCTACTAGTTTCATCAGTGTCTATTGTCGCAATAAAAGTGTAATTAAACATTTCTAAATCGTATTTAACTAACACATTTCGTATTGTTTACTAGTTAGATAGACGCGATCTAGGTCTAAATTTTCCGAGTTATAAACGTTTAAAAACCTGACCAAACACGCCTGATAACTTAAATTCTCTAAAAGCAAAGTAATTACAAATTCATTCTGCTGTTTTTGCATCTCTAAATCAGTAGAAAAACAACAACCACCGCACATAAGATCTTTGTGTCGTTTTTTTTGCTTGCAGACATACAATCTCGCGACCTTGACAAATTTAAAACATTCTTTAAACTTAACTATTCTTTCGAAACTGACCATGAGTGAGAAATGTGGGAGCTGTTATAGGGTAGTGAGTAGAGGGATTTGTTGCCAATCTTGTAGGAAATATTTTCACTGGGGAGAATGTTGGGAGAACAGAAGAGGCTCTCTCCTGGAACTGCAGAGTATGCAGTAGGAACATTTTGATTGGGGAGCAGGAAAGGAAAATCTGTGCCCTTCAGGCACACTTGGAGGAAGCAAGGAAGGAACTGATAAGGATCAAGGGAAATAGGGGGGAGGAGGGTGGTTGGGAACTGGCAGCTGGTAGGAGGATAGGAAGAAAGAGAACGCGATCTGATAGTTTTATCATCAACACCAAAAACAGGTATCTGCCACTGCCAGAGTTAAGTGGAGAAGAGCCTCAGGTAGAACGAGGAGCAGGAAATGTGCAGCACACTTCAACCGAGGCCAAGAAGCCTAGGAATGTACAAAGTGTTAGGAAGAAGAAAGTGCTGCTGCTAGGTAGTAGCCATGGGCGAGGTGTAGGCCCTCAGTTACAGGAAAGTTTAGGGGCAGCGTACCAGGCCACCAGTATCTTCAAACCAAATGCAGGGCTAAGTCATGTGATAGAGGACCTAGCGTCTTTATGTAAGGATTTTACAAAAGAGGACCATGTAGTGATAGTGGGTGGGGCGGGAAACAGTTTGGACAGGGATGGGGCATATGAAATAGGTGGTGACCTGGACAAGATAGCTTCCCTGACTCATGGCACCAATGTACACTTTGTTGAGCTGTTCCGGCGTCATGATCAGCCACGCCTTGATGGAGCTGTGAGGCGAATCAATGTGGGGCTGGGGATGGCTCTGAGGACGGCCATCTTTGCTCATGTTTCTCTGGTGCCCGTCGGGACTATCAACAGATGGGGTTTCACTAGGCATGGCCTACACCTAAACAGGACTGGGAAGGGAAGATTGGTACAGCTGATTCATGAAAGTATAGGGGGTGGATCTCGGGCCACACATGGTAAAATACCTGTTGTCATAGGTAGGAAAAGTAGGTCTTTTTTAGGATAAATCCAGACAACAGGTTCCCCTGCCTAAAGAGTATCTCTAGCAGTTCAAAAAATACTGAAACAATCACTCACAAGACAGATTATAACACTTCAAAAATCACACATACCAGATGTCACAAAGAAAAACAAACCATCGGAAAGAGTAACATGGGGCATTTCACAGACTTAACAATCCTCCATCAAAACATGCAGTCAATAAAAAATAAAATACAAGCATTAGAAGTTGAGCTCCAATCTTTGAACTGCACAGTAGTTTGTATTACTGAGCACTGGTGTAGAGACACAGAAATCCAACATGTAGTATTATCATTGTATGAAAGGGCAAACTCTTACTGCAGAACTACTTCAAGGGGTGGAGGATCATGCATTTATATCAGAAAAGGAACACAGTTCAAATCTAGACATGACCTCAGTACAGTAAGTGAAGACAAACACATTGAAATATCAGCTATTGAATTATCAGGGCTCGATATCACCAAGAAATTAATCATTTTGTGTGTGTATGGATATCCCAGTGGTAGTGTGGACACTTTTTTCAATAAATTAACAGAAGTTCTAGATAAAGTCTCAAGTACAAAGGTCAACATAATTCTGTGTGGGAACATAAACATCAACACTAATATCATAAATGAATCCAGCAGCACCTTCATAAATATCCTTCAAAGTTTTGGCATGTCCCTATTGGTCAATAGTGCAACAAGGGTTACTACAATGACTGCATCAGTAATTGACCATGTGGCCACAAATATAGACAGGGAAAAGTGTGATGTAGCTGTAAAAGATCTCGGACTATCAGACCACCTCTGTCAAATAACAACAGTAAAATCAGGCATCGAATCATTCCCTAAACTACAAGCCTATAAACGACATCTATCAGAAATCAAAATAAAAGATTTTTCAAAAGAACTAGAAAAACAAAGCTGGGATGAAGTGTATAAGGAAACCAATGTGAATATGAAATTCTCCAAATTCTCCACATTGTTTAAATTGAACTTTGAAACAGCATTTCCAAAAGTATGCATGACTGTATCAACATCTCACAAAAACAGATGGATAACAGCAGGTATTAAGAAGTCCTCCCAAACACTTAAACACCTCAGTTCCATGAAAAAGATTCACAATGATCCAGAATTCTTAAATTTCTATCATAGATACAAAAAGATTTATAGGAAGGTGCTGATTGCTGCAAAAAAGTCATTTAATGACAAAATAATATATAATGCAGAGAATAAAAGCAAAGCAGTCTGGGATGTTATAAAAAAGGGAACGGGGAGAGGCAAACAAACGCAGAATAACATACTGCTAAAGGAGGGGGATAAGGTAATAAATGATCCACAACACTTAGCAAACTATGTAAACGAGCATTTTTCAAGTATTGCAGAGAAGTTACAGCAAAAATTCCCCAAAACAAATATAACACCTGCAAAAATTGTTGCACTAGATACAATGATGTTACTTCCAACCACAGAGAATGAAGTCAATAAAACTGTTCAAAAGCTAAAAAATAAAAAGTCAGAAGGCTTAGATGATGTACCAATGTGTGTACTGAAACAATGCATAGGGATTATACAAGGCCCATTAACAAATATAATAAATGAATCCTTCACATCAGGGACATTTCCAGAGCAGCTAAAACAGGTAAGAGTTGTACCTTTGCTTAAGAAAGGTAATGCAGAAGACATAGAAAATTACCGGCCCATTTCCCTGCTGTCAGCATTCTCAAAAATAATAGAAGCAATTATGAAAGACAGATTAATGAATTATCTGAATAAATACAATCTTTTAAGCAAATCACAGTTTGGTTTTCGAAGTGGCAAAAATACGGAGTCAGCCATAGTAGAATTCACAAAAGTTGTACTTAATGCTCTTGATAAAGATGAGTGTGTCACAGGCATATTTTTGGATCTTTCTAAGGCTTTTGATACAGTCGACCACAAGATTCTATTAAATAAATTAGAAGCATTAGGAATAAGAGGGGTAGCTAATGACTGGTTTCGATCATACCTAACAGATAGGGTACAAAGAGTAGAGATAACACATACTTCAAATAGATCTAAACATTTAGTAAAATACTTATCAGAACCAAAACATATTAATATAGGCATTCCACAAGGTAGCATATTAGGACCAATACTATTCCTGATATACATTAATGACTTTCCCAGTAGTGTTACTCATGGTGAGAAAATTCTCTTCGCTGATGACAGCAATATTATAGTCACTGAGAGAACAAGAGAACTCCTTACCGAGAAAGCAAATGAAACTCTCAAGGAAGTTTACGATTGGTCAATAAGCAACAAATTGACATTAAACATAAAGAAAACTAATGCCATGAACTTCAGTTTGAAGAGGAAAAATGACAATGTTAAATTAAATGTAGATGGCCCCTTTATAGACTGTGTAACAAATGCAAAATTTCTAGGAATGAATATTGACTCTCAGCTGAAGTGGTGCGAACACACAAAGGTACTTGCAAACAGAATGTCATCAGCATGTTATGCCCTTAGAATTCTATCATCTGTGTGTAACATGCAGTGTCTTTTAGTTATATATTATTCATATGTACACTCAATTCTTAGCTATGGCATTCTTTTTTGGGGAACAAATCCACAAAATATGAACACAATTTTCAAACTCCAGAAAAGAGCCATAAGAATAATAACCAGAAATAGTAGTCGAGCTCATTGTAAAGATCTGTTCAAAACACTGGGAATTTTAACTGCTCCATGTGAACACATTTACCATTCAGTTGTACACATCAAAAGTAACATTGGCAATTACTGTACAAACAGCTCTGTCCATGACCATGCAACAAGAGATAGACTCAACTTACATTTACCAAGAAAAAATAAACATAAAACTCAAAACAGCATTTTCTACCAAGGAATAAAACTGTACAATAAATTACCAAAAGAGATTAAAGAAATTTCAAAAATACACTTATTTAAGAAGGCAGCTAAAAAGTACCTGTTATGCAATACATTTTATACATTGAAGGATTACTTAGATAAAGCAGAGTAGGGGTTTGATAAAAAAATGTTATACAA
The DNA here is from genome assembly GCF_023897955.1 of Schistocerca gregaria. Taxonomy (NCBI): domain Eukaryota; kingdom Metazoa; phylum Arthropoda; class Insecta; order Orthoptera; family Acrididae; genus Schistocerca; species Schistocerca gregaria. Next base: position 582,232,292 of record NC_064922.1, read on the forward strand.
ACAAATAATAATAATAATGATGATTATAAAACATCCAATATTCCACATAACACCTTCACTTTATTATTTTTCTTCTTTTTTCCTTTCTAGAGACACTCTCCCCTCAAGCTATGCATAGCACAATACTAACACCTCTTCCTCTTTCTGAGCTCAACATCTCACTCATTATGAAGGGATGCTGACTCAGTTTTTCAGGATAGCAAATGGGAACTTGCAGTACAGAAAATGGCCCAAGGATCACCTGTGTGTGTGTGTGTGTGTGTGTGTGTGTGTGTGTGTGTGTGTGTGTGTGTGTATGTAGTGAGTGAAGTGTTATGAAACAATGTGTGTATAGTGTGTGCAGTGACTGATAGTGAAATATGAGTGAATAGTGTGGCATTACATTATTTAATTAGTTATTTGTAAATAAATTATTGTATACCAGGAGTAAAATCTAATGATTGTCTCTAACTAGAAGTCTGTAAATGTATGTGTATACGAATTAGCTTATTGTAAATTGATCTAAGCTTGTAAACACTTTGACATGTCCTATATCCTTGTAAAAAGAGATCTACAGATGAATAAAACTACTACTACTACTACTACTACTACTAATGTATTGATACTGCATAGACCTAAAACTGGATTGCTCATTCTGACATTACTTAACAGTAAACGCAAATTTTGTGTCATCCATTCAGTATTAAGGTTAGAGGATTACCATTTAAACAGTAGCCTGCTTCTAGTGGCCTAAAGCATTAGAGAATAAGGGAAAGACTCTAGTAGACACACCCATTGGAGTAAAAACACTAAGAACGGAAACTTGACTATATATGTACTGTAAAGCACAAAATAATGTTCTAAAATGAACAGAGAACGTTTCATTACTCACTTAATTACACTGACTTAATTACTATGCCCATAGGATATAGAATTTTGCTTTTGATTCAAATTTCATTTCAGTAATAGTTCCAGATGGCTGCCAAACCTTTGCCTGGTATGTGAGATCTACAAATTGTGCCTCAAAGCATGCAGTTTTGAGAGTATTTTCAGTTATGTCGATCAGTAAAACAGAAAAAAATTATATTATGAGGGAGGAAGGTGAAAACTGTTGAATACGGGGAAAGCACATAAATCGAGTGTAGCGGACCATAATTTTTGTGTCTTAAGCCAGCAGCTGTATATCATGTTAAACTTTTCTTGTGTCATCTCAGCAGAGAAAGCGTGGAACAGGATGGTAAGCCCTATGGCCTGTCACAGTGAGTGAAAGTTTATGGGTAAAAATCTCGAACAGTACTGACAAAAACATCTGCAGCTCATAGTACAATCTGGTCACTTGCTGTGATAGAAAAGACACAGAGAAGTAACAAAGTCTCAGGAAAGCTCAGTACAGACATTCATGTTCACATGTGGCACTTATTTGTGGCTATGATTGTGAAATAAAAGTAAATAAATGCCACAACACAAGGTCAAGTAGTCCACTGTGTATGGCTAGTGCAGTGCCACTTAGTTTCAGATCGGCAGGCACCATGACAAGCGTCATGAAAACTTACTGATGAATTAGAGGCATTACTTTAAAAAGAACTGGACACGCTATATATTTCCTCCTCCCTCCATTCTCCTCTCCCATCTGCCACTGTCCCCCTCCAACTTTCACCTGTATCTTCCCCTCCTCCTCCCTTCCCCTGTCCATTTCCTCCTCTCCCTTTCTCTAACAGTCTCCTGCCCCAAATCCATCTCCTGCTAACTCTGTATCTGTCCCCTCCTTGCTCCTCTCTCTGTCCACCTGTCCATCTCCTCTGCGGCCTCCCTCTTCAACTAGGGGACTGATGACCGTACATGTTAAGTCCCATAGTGCTCAGAGCCAATTGAACCATTTGAACCTCTTCAACCCATTCTTCTACACACTCTCCCTGTCCATCCCAACCTTCCCTCTCTCCGTTCATCACATCCTCCCCTGTCAACCTCCTTCTTCCCCCTTTCTCCAAGCACCTCATTCTGCCCCTCTCTAAAAATTCATCTTCTTCCCCCTCTTTCCATTCAGCTGTTTTCATGTGCACGGGTAGACCCTGCAAGGCAAGCTTATGCTGCCCATACAACTCGCCTTTTCTGTTCTCTTTATATCTGTTGCAAGAGGCGACTATTGGGAGTGCATGAGTGAACTTGGTTCTATGTCAGGAGCCACTACCACAATTTGCTCCTTGCCAGCTTTCCTCAGAAGGATGGCAGGTACCTGTGGTGGCCAGTAGGTCCAGTGAAAGAAGATTCAGAAACAGCTATTTGTTTCCATAAAAATACAGGCAGCGTCTTGACTCATGGCTGGCATTGTCTGTCAATGCACACTGAGGAATCATGTAGCAATCGGTCTTCATGTCTTCTGTCCCCTCTCACTCACCACTGTTCTTTGTCATCTTTCATACCACAATGACGGTTGCCTCATAGCCGTGAAGTATGACGACATTGGCCTGCTGTCCAGGTAGGCCCTATTCAGTCCACTGGAATGTCAGGAACGCTGGTGTTCTGACAGAAAGACCTCCAGGTCTTCCCGTCAGTGACAGAGGTGGGCTGTTGTCTTGAACTCTTGGGACTTGTGATTATGGCGAGGTAGCCATCTCTTCCAGAAGCGGCTGTTGCCGAACGTAGCGTACAGGAAATCTACAACAGACTTGTGCCATAGGTCACTTCTCTGTAGTCATTGAACAGAGTAGGAACGTCATGTACGCCATCAGTCTTCTAACCAACTGCCATACGGCCGCAGCTCGTGGTCGTGCTATAGCGTTCTCGCTTCCCGCGCCCGGTTTCGATTCCCGGCGGGGTCAGGGACTTTCTCTGCCTCGTGATGCCTGGGTGTTGTGTGATGTCCTTAGGTTAGTTAAACGTTTAAGTTGTTCTAAGTTCTAGGGGACTGATGACCATAGCTGTTAAGTCCCATAGTGCTCAGAGCCATTTTGACTGCCATACCAGCTAAACTGCTGGGGTGTTTATGGAGAGAATTAGTGCTTACTGTTTACATGACGCCATTTGTCATTACCGCATAGGGCTTGCTATTACGAAGCTATTAGCGGTTTCCCTTCTGCTGTGCTTGCTTAACGAGTTTGTTATAGCATAGAACTGTTTCGTAGTAGCACTTGGTACCATTTGTTATCTTTGCCTTAGCCTGTCTTTCGTCACATAACGAAGGTGCCGCGACTGTGTCTAGCTGCTCTGACCAACCACATTCTGCCGAAGTCTGCTGCCTGGCTCGCCAGAAACGCTGATGATGTATTTTGCCCTGACCCAATCTCCGTGGTGAAATGTTTTCATTGCGTCCGCCTGATTTCGATATTTCCATAACGTAGGACGATAGCTTCGGTCTGCGGCTTTGAAAATTTTACGCGTTTAATAGCCATATACGAGGTTGGCCTGCGACATACTCCTCCTCTCTAAAAAAAAATCGTCTCGAATTTTTAGAAAAATAATCTTCTCCCCGTTATAAAACTTCACCAACTTGACCCATGCTACAACTTCTATTCTCCTTACTGGTACAAATAATGTAAATGGCGGCCACTGAGTGACTCGCGTTTCTTCGGCTCGCGAGTTTTTCCACTCGTTGAAGGTGTTACAGAGAAGTGCGGCAGTCCACAACGTGTGCATCCAACTAAACAAGTGTTACTTGCCGTGGTGTATCGTTCTCCGTTGACTACCACAAGTGATAAGTGATAAGTGAGTGAAAAATGCGAAGAGCACGAGTAAGCGGCAGCAGGCGAGGCTACAGGGGCGCAGGCAGCGCGGGCGCCCGGTCTCCGGCGGCAGGTGAGGCCCCGCTTCCCGACATCGGGGAGCTCGTCCGGTCCCAGGTGAGTGCGGCGCTGCACAGCAAAGACACGCTAGACGTAATCGTCCAATCCATCACGGACTCTGTGACGGCCGCGGTCATGGACAAACTGCAAGAGTCTGTCGGGTGCAACAGCACCGAAATCCAGTCTCTTAGAAAGTCCCTGGCCGCACAAGAGAAAAAAAGCCGCCGACCTAGAAGCTAAACTGTCTGCTGCCACCGATGAAATTGACCAGTATTAGCGAAGGAACAGCTTGCGCTTGTTCGGGGTAGCTGAAAACGATCGCGAAAACACCGACGACCTGGCCATTAGCCTCGTGCGTGAGAAACTTGGCGTGCAGATCGACGTGGCCGATATTGACAGAAACCACCGTGTTGGGCGCAGGATACCAGGTGCCATGGAACCCAGGCCCATAATAATTAAATTTGTGTCTTACCGGAAAAGAGCTGAAGTGTTTGCTCAGAAAAGAAAACTCGCCAAGAGTGGGGTTACCCTGAGGGAAGATCTGACGCGCGAAAGACTAAAAGTTTTGAACGCTGCGATCACACAGTTCGGCCTTCAAAATGTATGGACCCAGGATGGCAGGATCGTAATCAAGACGGAAGGAGGGAGGAAAACGGTGACAAACATGTTCGAACTGAAAGACTGAGCGAAATCTCGCGAGACACAAAGTCTCATATTGTAATCCGTCTAATATAAGTTAATTTTTATTCTTTCTTTTCATTTTTTTAGCTTAAATACTGCTCCGTTATTTATATAAGTACCATAAGTACTCTATTTAAAATCAGTCAATTGTTTCACAAAAATATTGTTTCTTTATTTATCTATCATAAGTGCTCATGTATATTCATATTGTCAGTCAAATGGGGATTAACATTCTCCATTAACAGGAATCTCCTTACAACCGCCTTTCTATATCTGTTATTTTCATCTTCGCCACTACCACTACTACTACTATTATCTTTTTCGTAACCACTACTGCCACTTTCCATCTTTCTTTTCGCTCCCTTCTCCGATACTTCCAGCGTGTTTTTCACCTTTAGTCCACAGACGCTTGAGTCAGTCACGACCTTGGACACACCTGTAAATATGTCTTCCCCCACGACATCCAGCTTTTGTCCCTCTTCCGGCCAGCAGGTAAACGGAGCGCGCTCGGTCCTACAGGCGGCCACAATGGGAGGGACCGGTTCCGGCGGCGGGCTCTTTGTGGCCCACGCGAACTCGACGAGTTCTGTGACCTGTTCTGCCAATCGCTGTTCCACATTATCCCCGTCTCTGAAACTTAGTTGAAACCAAACATTTCTTCCGACGCTATCCGAATCGCTGGTTACTCTCTCCTAAGGGCAGATCGTGAAACACGACGCGGGGGTGGTGTGGGTGCCTATGTTCGCTCTGATCTGACACCTACTGTACTATGCACATCGGATGCAAAGGGCGAAGGAGAAGCAGAGTTCTTGTTTTTCGAAATAAATACATCAAATCAGAAACTGCTAATTGGAGTAATCTATAAACCTCCAAACATCGGTCCCATGTCCTCCTTTCAGTCTGCCCTGTCCTCACTCGTGACACAGTATGAACACATAATCATTATGGGCGACACAAACATCGACTTACAGTTAAAATCTCCCTCTGCAGAAAAACTAAGGCGAGTGTTCCACTCCAATGATATGAGTTTAACACCGCTTGGACCCAACTCATCACACACCACACAGCCACACACTCATAGATATAATAGCAACAAAGCGACTAGATAAAATAATCCGCGCTAATCAGACATCCGCTCCGGGACTCTCTGCTCATGACGTGATATTCTTAAATTACTCAGTGCATACTACCAAAGAAAAATCTCACCTGGTAACCTACAGAAACTTAAAAAATTTTAAGCATGACGCTCTTCAAAAGGATTGCTCAGACATCCCTTGGCATGATATAAGCAATGAACCGACTTTAGACGGAAAAATTCGGCAATTATGTAGCAAAATTATTGCACTGTATGATAAACATGCTCCTCAACGCACTGTCAAGGTAAAGAGAGCTCCCACTCCGTGGCTCACCACTGCATTACGCCAGTTAATGAATAAACGTGATGCTGCACATAGGGTCTTCAAGCGTAACCCAACTCCTGAGGCGTACGAAGCTTATAGGAAACTCCGAAACAGAACCAAGCAAAGCGTGAGGAATGCCAAAATCAGACATGCCCGCTCTGTCGTATGTGGCATATCAAAACCTGCTGCACTGTGGAAAAAGCTGCGCAGTTTCGGTATAGGGAAGCGAAGATCTGACGCTGTTTATCAAGCGTCTGGAGAAGAATTAAACGATTTCTTCTCAACTGCTGTAAACTGCCACGCAGCGACAAATTACCAGCCCCAAGATACCAATCTCTCGAGAGACAAGTTTTTTCTAAAACATGTCACTACCGGCACAGTACAAAAGGCAATTATGAGAATCTCTTCCGAGGCAGTAGGAAATGATGGAGTGAGCATTGGCATGATTAAGAACGCCGTAGACACTATTATTCCAGTTATCACAGACATCTTCAACCTGTCTCTTGTCAGTAGTACATATCCTACTGACTGGAAGCAAAGTTTAATTCAGCCTATACCCAAGACTGACAACCCTAAGTCGCCAGGTGACTACAGGCCGATCAGCTTACAACCTGCAATATCTAAAGCTCTAGAATACATCGTCCATGAACAGCTGACGGATTACCTCAAAACTCATAACATCCATGACGAATATCAGTCAGGCTTTCGAAAGCACCATAGTACAGCAACTGCATTAATCAAAGTAACTGATGACATTAAACATGCTATGGACAGACGTGAAGCTACTATCCTAACACTGCTTGACTTCAGCAAGGCTTTTGACACAGTTCACGTCGATATATTACTAATTAAAATGAAACAGCTGAATTTCTCAAACAGCGCAATACACTGGTTCGACAGCTACCTCAAAAACAGAAGTCAACAAGTCATTTGTAGGTCGGAAAAGTCATCATGGAAAAGCGTGCGCTCTGGGGTTCCGCAAGGCTCCGTCCTTGGTCCACTACTCTTCTCACTGTACATTAATGATATTTCTTCAGTGATTCACTCCTGCAACTATCATCTTTATGCCGACGACATACAACTGTACATAAGTGCAAGCCCCAAAAACATTGCTGGCGCAGTAGCGAGTATGAACGCAGATCTTTGCTCTGTTTCTCGATGTGCACAGAACCTAGGTCTAAAACTAAACCCCAAGAAATCCCAGGTCATACTTATATCTCATCCAAAGTTAATCAGCCGGTACTTTCGCGAAACAGTCCCTAAAATACTCCTCAATGGTACCCGACTACATACCAAAAAACAGTAAAAGACCTTGGAATAATCGTGGATGAACACCTCAACTGGGAAGAACAAACAGTCACAGCTTGCCGGAAATCGCTCTCCTCCCTACATGCAATTCAAAAATTTAGAAAAATATTTCCAACCCATGTTAAACAAAAATTAGTCCAAACACTAGTCTTGCCTAATCTTTACTACTGCGATGTAGTTCAACACGGCACAAATAGTGAAAATTCTAGATGCCTCGAGCAAGTGATGAATGCTTGCGTTAGATACGTGTGCAATATTCGGTTGTATGATCATATCAGTCCTTCATACTTCCAGCTAGGTTGGATACGCCCACATAAGGCACGCGATCTCCACACGATGTGCTTACTTCATCAATTTCTTAGCCACTGGTGCCCCCAATACTTATCTTCTCACATTAAACACCTATCATCATTCCACAATCTCAACACCAGATCGGATACGTCTATCATCTTGGCTTTACCTTTACATAACACAAGATCTTTCTCCGTGTCATTCTCCATCTCAGCCATACGACTATGGAACGCGCTCCCCTGTGATCTGCGTCTTATCCAGAACTACTCAACATTCAAGAGGGAACTAAAAACTTACATATTAGGGACGGTATAGCCACCATTGTTGTGCCCCTCCCATCTCTCTCTTTCTCCTCTCCATCACAGCTTCCTCTAACCTATCTACCTCTTATATATCTCTTTCACCCCATTCTATCGTCTTATGTCTCTGCTCGATGAGAATAACTCACAAGCTGCAAGGACATAACGAGAAAATTCCCAACTAACAATGGGACTGACATTCACAAAAGAAAAGTATGTTTACTTTCATATACATAGTCATTATTATTATTATCATCATTATTATTCTTGATTGTTATAATTGTTTTTATTGTTATAATTATCATTGTACTACTGTTATAATATCTATTTTTTTTCTTTAACATCAATACTGCATAATACGCTATATGTCCTTAATGTTATGTAGAAACTGTAACTCGTTCAATCTGAGTATGCCTGGTTAGGTGTAAGAGAGGGCCAGAAGGCCCTAATCTTGCCAGGTAAAATAAATGCATAAATAAATAAATAATTCAAGAGGGATCTCGTGTGTGGGGCTTAACTCTGCTGTCGTTATTTTCTCCAGCCGGCTGCTGTAGCCGAGCGGTTTGAGGCGTTTCAGTCCAGAACCACGCTGCTGCTACGGTCGCAGGTTCGAATCCTGCCTCAGGCATGGATGTGTGTGATTTCCTTAGGTTAGTTAAGTTTAAGTAGTTCTAAGCCTAGGGGAGTGATGACCTCAGATGTTAAGTCCCATAGTGGTTAGAGCCATTTGAATCATTTTTTTTATTTTACTCCTTAGGAAAAGACAAACTTCACCAATGACTGTTAGAACTGCGATTATACTAGTGGTTGCTACACTGATGGCAACTGTGTCCTGAACATGTCTTAATATTTGAACGAAAACAATTTTTCTTTCTTCTGCATCAATCAATTTATCTATGCTCTGTAATACCATAGCATCTAGTGTTTAATTTAGAAAGGAAATATTCTGAATATGTAAAATGCTCAAGGTATCCTCTGGCTAAAACAACGTCAGTTGTACACTAGTAATTACTGTAGTACCAATGATGATTGCTGGTAGATGAAAGTCGACTCCCAGTGTATCAAGTTCAGTTCCGCTGATTAATATACCGCTAAGCTGCAATTTACCCTTGTCATTCCTGTAAAACTCTTGTTTTTATAACAGTTTCAATGATTTCCGATTCGTGTAAAATTTGTCCATGGCTTCGTAACTATCTTCTTACACTTTGTTGCATTCATATTTCCCAAGAATAATTGCACTTCACGTGATCGGTGAGCTACTTGTGCAGGACAAAGTAATACTTCATTAACCAAAAATTTTATCCTCCTGTTAATAAGACTCCAAACTGTACTCAATCTAGGCGTCAACCTCGCCATCACCTGTAGAAAATAATTTGTATGTACTCCCTTCTTCCTTAGAAATAAGTGGGAATACAACAAAAATACGTATACTCCTAAGTACACTACATGAATCAGTGAAAACAAAGGAAAAAATCCTATGTATCTGTACATCTGCAACTACGTATTCCTTGGTCTCAGCATATATGGTCTATTCTGTGGTATTTCTTCACTATTTTGCTTCCTAATTCTAGTATGTGACATCTCCGCTGGTACTTCAGGAAAAGAATCTATGCCCCCTTGAATGCGTTTAATTCTACTGATATGAACTAGTGAAGTTTGTCCTGGTAATTGTAACTTCACATTTGCAAGCGACTTTACCTCATCCATCTGGCAAGGACCGTAAAACATTGTCTAAAACTTTGGGAATGTATGGGTTTGCAAATAATACTCACTGGCCTATCCGATACTGTGGTAAATTCCTCTTACTTGACCACACACGCTCTTGGCGTAATTGCGCTTTTTTGTTAGCCCATTTTACCTTTTACCAGACTTCCTTTAGAGTTTTTGCAAATACGTTAACGTGTTCATCTTTTTTTGCGACTTTGGTTGAATCACATCAAATGAAGAAGGCATTTTGCATTCATATAGTATCTCGTAAGGTAATAACCCTGTTCGTGTATGAGTTTCTGAACTGTACACGCAAGTTACAAAATCTAAATGTACATACACTCTAGGTGTTGAGAATTCACGTAATGGCTTAGCATCTTAGATATAGTCCTATGAACCATTTTTGTACTACCATTTTCCTCTGGGTAGAATGGACTTATACGTAAATTCTTAACTTTCAGTAAGGGACACAACTGCTTAATGAGAGAATACGTGAAATTCCTGCTCTGGTCTGTAACAATCGTTTGTGGCACCCCAAATTTAAGTATCCACTGATTTACCATGGCGTGAGCTAGTGGGCTTGCTTTCTGATCTGATATTGCTATCATTACCAGACACCTTGAAAAGTGATCCATAATTGTTAACACATACTTGTTACCCGAGTGATTCCTGGAAAACAGACCCAAAATATCTCCTCCTCTCATTTGAAATGGATAGTCAGACTCTGGTAGTCTTTGTAATTGCAATTTGTGCACATAGAATAGATTCCTTGATGTACTGTTGAACATTACTGCGTCTTGTTCTTCACCAGAACCTTTCTGATACTGTTCTATTACCCCCATGACACGACAACATATGATCATGTGATTGCAGTAGTACGTCTGTCCACAAAGCTGCTAGAACTGTGACACGCATCCACTCTTGGTTGCTCTACACAAAACCCTATCTTGTACGACAATACACCTGACACACTATATCATTTGCTTTGCTTTCTTCAGATCTTGCGGATCACTTCCAGAGACGCGCAACACCCCAATATTCCTACGAAGTGTGTCTGCATTTTTGTGTTTAACACCCGGTTTCTGAATCACATCATATTGAAATTCACTTAGTTTCAAATCTCACGTCATTAGACGACTTGAAGGATCCTTTACCCCAGTATCCATTTTAAAGCTATATTATCAGTAATTAATGTGAACTTACATCCATATAGATAAAATCCAAAATAAGAAATACTGTATATTAATGCTAACAACTACTTTCTAGTGGTGTGAGGTGACGGGGCTAGCAGTATATTTAACACTTAACTCTTCTAGAATCTTCATATGGAAATGATGCTCTAAGCCCCCCCTTTTCTCACTCCAACTTCTGCTCTAGCACATGGATGAAGAAGAAACGCGAACTGACTGTAATTGACCCTGCAAGTGGAGTAGAAAAAAGTTTGGCACCTGAAATAAAGGAAAGTTTCATTAACGTAGTGAGAAATGAAAGGGTTGCTCTACCAATAATCAGAATGAAAGTTCTGTCCAAAATAACAATTTGATTTATTATGACTAAACTCAAAATAGTAAACAAAACACATGAAACATTTACAACACATAAAAATTGGATACTCAAATAAATGCTGTGAAGGTGAGGTTGTCCATAAACTACACTCCTGGAAATTGAAATAAGAACAGCGTGAATTCATTGTCCCAGGAAGGGGAAACTTTATTGACACATTCCTGGGGTCAGATACATCACATGATCACACTGACAGAACCACAGGCACATAGACACAGGCAACAGAGCATGCACAATGTCGGCACTAGTACAGTGTATATCCACCTTTCGCAGCAATGCAGGCTGCTATTCTCCCATGGAGACGATCGTAGAGATGCTGGATGTAGTCCTGTGGAACGACTTGAACATCCAAGACAGAACCACGTAGGAAAAGATGGGAACAGGCGCGCTCTGCTGAGCTCTGATTATCACGGAGCAAACTCCCTAATCTGCCGGTGCTGCGGACATACATTACCAAGCTTCTTCTTAACTGCAATGACACGATCTGGCATACTGGAAGCGATGGCTGGTTGCTTCGACGTCCCGTCGCAGTGATGATAATGTCACGATTGTAGGCCGAAACAAATTGCCCTGGTCTGGTTGTTCCAGACTAAAGACTTCCTATCAGTACAAATGCGCCTCTGAGGGAGACGAAGAAGGCTCGCCACGCAACACGGTACAGTGATTGATTTTAACAAGCGATGTCACACAGTAACTCCGATACAGTCAACTTTAGCCAAAACTGCTTAAGATGGACAACATAGGCCGCTTGTACTCAGAACGCTCAATTGCCAACTGTACTCGGAAAGTTACGTTGAAGTCGAAACTACAGCAACTTCGTCAAACAGTTACAATTAAATGAAAGTATATTAGACAGCCAACAGAAGGCAGACTGTCGAGAGCAGCGAGAGTTCAGTCTTGTAGCCTACCCCGAGCGAAAGGCGAGAGCCGACCACTTCAAGAGCACCCGTATAAACCGAACGCAGAACATTCCCGCCCCACGACAGTGGCCGTGGTTAAAGGTCCCAATCAGAAACTCGAAAACCTGCGGAAAATTCCACTCTATTGCCGAAGCACTACCATTCCACCAATGGCGATTCTTGGCGCCAATTTCTCCGCCGATTTTTGCTACATCACGGAGCTATGCCCTGAGCAAGCCAATCACGGTTACGATTTTGCAGAAAACGCAAGAATTTGCCCGCCAAGACTACCTGGGACCACAAGTCATTCCCACGTCTCGCTGGTCGCCCGTCAGAAAGTGTTTTCACCAAGTTTCTGTGAATCTCTAGCCCAGCCGCTCCTACAGGCCCCTGTGTGCGTGTCGCTCCCGCTCTTATGACAATGCCAGCGTCTGGAAAGCATCCACTCGAGTCCCTCACACCTGTCGGCTTAACCCTTTCAAGACCAGCAGAACCCGCCTGTCACCGGAGCACCCTGGTGACAAGAGACGCAGCGTGGGAAGTCCGCGTGGGAAGGAATAGTAACTTTTCACCGCATGCAATTTGAGAGGAAAATCGAACTACTCCTAGTAAGATATAAATATGAGAGGGGGCTCATGTCCTTTCCCATCAATGATTTGCTCTAAAACTGCTCCCAAAGATGTACCACTTGCGTCATATGACAATATTAATTCTTCTGCGAAATCAGGAAAAATCAAAATCGGACCTGATGTTAATATGTCCTTTCAATTTTGAAATGCTGTCTGACACTCAGGTGCCCAACTAAACATGATACCTTTCTGCAATTATTTTTTTTGTGATTGCATGGATGTGTGTGATGTCCTTAGGTTAGTTAGGTTTAAGTAGTTCTAAGTCTAGGGGACTGATGACTTCAGGTGTTCAGTCCCATAGTGCCTGGAGCCATTTGATTTTTGTTTCTGATTGTGCCACTTCAGCAAGTCACTTCACGAATTTTCTGTAGTAATTTGCTAATCCAAGGAAAGAGTATAATTGTTTAACTGTCTGAGGGACTGGAAAGACCTGTACTGCTGATGTAAGGTGCATATCTCTCCTTATTCCATCTTGGCATCTATGCCGTAAATAGTTTACTTGTGATTGTACAAAGTATCACTTATCAATTTAAGCATTAAGTCGAGCCTTTCTCAACCTGTCAAATATCTCCAAATGCTGAACGTGTTCTTCCGGGCTTTTCGGGAATATAATTATATCGCCGATACACAGAATGCATTTGTTTGGTTTTAAGCCTCTGAGGACTCCATATAATAAACTTTAGCCCAAAAGGAATACCTCATTAATGGTAGTCACCAGAAGTTGTGGTAGATGCTCTTTTTTAGATCTAATCTCAGCGTGTACATCAAACTTCTTAAACCTAAGGTTGAAAAGAAATTGCACTGACCCAAATTATCTAAAGTGTCAGTAATATTAGGATAGGGTACGCATCTGTTACTGTTTTTTCATCTAAGAATCTGTAGTCACAACAAAAAATATATTTATTTGTTCCATCTGGTGACTTATTCCCTACAATCACAATGCTCAATGACTACAGACTATTACGATATGCTATAATCCCATCTGATAACTGCTGATTCACTATTTCGTCTACTAAAGGCTGTAAATGCTTAGGTAGCCGATACTGTGCTCTAAATACTGGTGGATGATTGCCTGCTGGTATTCTGTGTTGTTTGACTGGTGTAGCAAGTAACACTCCTTGTGGATTGAAAAAATCCTTATAACATATTAACATGATTTCAGTAATGCCCTATTTTTAACCTGAAGGTGTTTAACTTTTTCTTGCAATGCAGGTATGAAGACTCATTTCATCACACTACACCCTATGGAATTTTACTGTCTACTGGTACCCATATTAGTTTTCCTGTACCTGCTGGTACTTCGTCATGCAAAACAGCTTTTAATGCACTTATACACAGTTTATTCGATGCCACCTTTGCAATGGGTGCATCTTGTGATATAAAAACATTTGCAAATGTTGTACCCAACGGAAATAACTTACCATCGAGTTCAATCGTGCGTTGCCAAATATTGATTTTAGAATTATGCCTATCCAGGAAATCTAACCCAATACTACAGAGACTGATTGTCCCATGGTTAGTAACACTTCGTTTTATTCATGAAACCTTGTGTTTCATATTCTAAACCGAGCCGTATTGTCTGTCTGAATCAACTGCATTGCCGCCTATTGCACCCAATCTATACTTTGTCTCTTGTAGTCTGCTCTTGCAGAATCTACGAGGGCCAGACTGACAACCGATGCGTGTGCCCCTGTCTATACCAAAAATTCATATTATTTCCCTTTCAAACAAGCCACCAACGAATAATCCGTCTCTGCATGCGCACTGAATGTATTTCTATTTAATGGAAACGCTTCTCGACGGAAGAAGATTCCAGTTGTCGTTTAACGATTTCCTTTTTCCCATTATAGTTACCCTTTATCTTCTACCTATATTTCTGTGCCTTATAACCATTCCGTTGACAATTAAAACATTACGGTTGGTGACACTGTCGCTTTAAAATGACCATTTCTTCCGCAGTGATAACATTCTTTGTTCGGCACAAACATTTTCTGGTCATTCCGAGACTGTGTAGCAATAGCTGTCTCTTGCACATAATTGAGTACCTGTAGCGCTGCTGCTACAAATAGTGAATTTTCCATTCTCACACTGCCAGAAAAATTCTGGAGAAATCCCCCTTGGGAACACATCCAGCACCCTGTTCTTAGCCTCTCTCAGTAAAACTTCATCAGCATCAGGATTGTAAGTCAACTCGTACATTTGGGCGTTCAACTTGTGTATCCTGTCCGAAAACGCTTTGAAAGTCTGATTTGGCAATTGTCTCAAACTACTTAACTTTTCTCTAAAGAAATGAGTACTCTTTTGTTTTCCATATTGTTGCTGTAAGCGATTCGACAGCTCTGTAAATTTGGTTACTTTACTTAAAACCTCATCGTATATGATATCTGTCTTAGCCTTACCCGTCAAGCGCAGTTTCGCCGTCTGCAATGCTGTTCGTTCAGCCCAGTTGTACAAGCTGGCTGCGAATAACACGTCCTGAAAAAAAAGTAGTGTTCTGCCATAAAAAAAGGAAATAAGACTAGCAGCTACAGGATCCACGGATGGGGAAACTACTGCCAGTATTGACTTAACTTCACCAGGATCTGATTGTAAAGGATCTCTCATTTGACTATGTAACTGCTGTACCATTTACTCGCTCTGTTCTTTTGCCAATTTAACCTGTTCTGTCAGAGCTGATACCATGTCTGCGTGTAGTAGCTTCTCGTGTTTGTGTCATATTTGTGCAGTTTCCTTTTCTATCACAGTAAGCTTTACTCAGTACACACAATGTACACTGCAATGAATACTAAAATTTGCTTATCACTTCATCTCATCGACACCCAGTGTCACTTAACATAGCTCTCTTTTGCATGACCATACTGCAAGTGGAATATATTACAGCAATAAACCTATCACAAGGCGCTCTGTGCCTAGACAAATCAAAATTTTACTATCTGCTTGTGCAAAATGCACTTTACCGTAATTCCCCTTAAATTCTAATACTATGCTTTGCAAAATGTAACTCTGAAATCACTGTGTCTTAGTCTGGACATGATCACCACCAAAACATACTTATGTAGGAAACAAAGCGTTTAAGTGACTCACCCCACAATTGTACTACTAGTGTGGCTCTGTATGAAATGCTTCTCATATAGATGCTTCAAGCACCAGAAGCATGACCACTTCTGTCACCAATTTTGCAAGAGACGACTTTTGGAAGGGGGTAAGCAGAGTTGGTTCTGTGTTAGGAGGTAGCTCACGGCAGCTAACACCACACACTTCATTTCAGCTGACTGCCGCTTGCAATGGCCCCGGCTTTGGCTGTACCACGACACTATGGCAGTGAATGACAGCAGCACATGAACTAAATTTACACATGCCGACATGGAAGGTGCTCTGTCCCCTACCATTCATTAACCTTATTTGTCATCCGTCATACAACAATGATGGTTGCCACATACCTGTGAAATTTGATGATATTGGCCTGCCAGCCAGGCAGGCCCTATTCAGTAGGCTGGAATGTCAGGAACGCTGATATCCTGATCCTGGTAAGACAGAAAGACTTCTAGGTTCTCCTATCAGCGACAGAGCAGACTGTAGTGTTGATCTCTGCAACTGGTGACTGTGGCGAGATAGCCATCTCTTCCAGTAGCAACTGTTGTCGTCTGTAGTGTACAGGAAATCTGCAACAGACCTTGTGGGAACCTCATGTACACCATTAATCCGTCTGACTGGCTGTCTTACGAGCTAAACTACTAGGGTATTTATGGAGTGAAGTAGTGATTAATGTCTACCTGAAATCATTCGTCATGACTGCTTAGGGCTTGCTATTACAAAGGTATCAGCGGTTTCCCTTTTGACATGCTTCCTTAGCGAGTTTGTTATAGCATGGAACTGTTTCGTAAGAGTTCTTTGTACCGTTTGTTGCTTTCTTCATTTTAGCATATGTTTCGTCACATAACGAAGGTGACACGACTCTGTCTGGTTGCTCTGAGCAGCTACATTCTGCTAAAGACTGTTGCCTGGCTCGCCAGAAACGTCGATGTTGTGCTTTGCCCTGACGCAGTAGCGGTGCCGAAATGTTTTCATTGCAGCAGCCTCGTTTCGACATTGCCATAATTTAGTGCAATAGCTTCACTCTGGGACTTTGGAAATTTTACCTGTCTTACTGCCTTGTACAAGGTTGGCATGGGACACCATCTACTCTTCCCACTCTCTTCCATCTTATCCCTCGCACCTCTCTGTGTTCACTTCTTCCTCCCTCTCACTGTCTGTCCACCTGATCCTGCCAGCTCTATCTGTACATCACCACCTCCACACTCTCTCTGTAGTTTCATTCCTCCTGATCCCTCTGTTTGTCCAACTCCTCTGCCTTCTATCTCCACCTGTAACTTACTGCTCTCCCTTTCTCTCCTGCCCACTGCTCCACTACATCTTCCACCTGTCTCTGGCATCTTACCATCTTCCTTCCTCTTTATATCCGTCTCCTCCTTCCCCTCTCTCTTACCATATCCTCCATCTCCTCTTCCTCCTCCACTTTCTCGCTGTCCATCTACTCGTCCACCTATCTCCACCCACTTTCTCGTCCTTCATTCTCTGTTCCTCCCTTCCATCCCCACTATATCTGTCCATTCCCTACTTTGCCCCTCTCTCTCTATTTTCTCCTATCCCCTCTCTCCCTCTCCATCTGCTCTTGTCTTTTCTCTCTGTCTATTCCCTACGCTGTCCACCTCAATCTCCTTACAGCCATGTCCATTTGCATGCATGACCCCTAAAGCAGGCTGTTACTGCTCCCACAACACTTCTGTTGTGCAGGGCAGCCTACAAATCAGGAACTTGACAAACATTTGTTGCCCCTGACATATAGCCTGTCATATAAAGGAAGTCGATAAAGCATTCTGATACTACGCCTGCAGAACTCATCTGTGGTGTAGGGCAGCCTAAATGTTGGGGCTGGAGATCCATTTCTTGCTCCTGACTTGTAGTCCGCCCTGCAAGGCAGGTTGATAAGGCAGGCCGATACTATTCCCACATAATTCACATGTCATATAGGGCACACTATATTATTATTATATTTGTTCCTAATTGAGATAGGAGGTCATAAGTCTAACAGTGCTAATTCTCAAGAAGATGCTGTTTGTGATAGAAATTTTTGGTTAAAATCGATCCAGAGGTTAAGAAAAAGATCTCAGGCACACAAATTCATCTGTAGAACAACACACTAGGTAGGGATAGTCAATAGTTCGTCCAATGCTTCTTCTGTTTAGCCCTAACACGATTCTAGAATAAACATGTTTCAGAAACAATATTCCTCACATTGACTAATGATTTGCCTATTTATACAATTTGTGTTGTGCTTCGCAAAGTGCTTTCTATCCAAGTCAGCTACTGCTGAGGAAGAATACATTTGAAGGGATGTAGTTTATAGGGGCTAAATACTTGCGATTCATGTCAACATCAATATATGTCACAATTTTCCTACTATAGTGCTCTCATTTCCATCCATTTGTATTAGAATTTTCAATAGATTCAACCTATGTTTCTTTTCTAAACGTTGAAACGGTAAGTTCAGCTGCTAATAATATGTTGGGATACTGACTGAATGAAGATTTTGCTCTTGAACAGAACTGAACCTTCTGCATAAGAAAAATTATCTATGCCCCTGTGTAGTAACTCTGCTGTTACTTTTTGCTTTGAAAATACCATCAACTAAGGAAGGTTCATAACCATTATTAACTGCTACAGTTTTTTTTAATTCATTGAAACTGTAACTTTTTTCTAGAGATAAATATCTCGAAACAGTCTGATGAACGGCTGAATGGGAAAAGGCTTTTTTATGAGACTGGGGATATGTTGAGCTGGAGAGTAAAACTTGGTCTGTACTAGTTTCTTTCCTAAAAGTGGCAAAAGAGATCTTATCATTGATTACAATTAGTGTAAGATCTATGTAATTAAGTTCACGTTTCTCGTCTTCTGGTCCGCAGGTGAAGTTAATTATGTGTAGCATCTGTGTGTATGTCGACTAATACTTGTAAAATGTTAGCAACCACTTTTACTTGAAGAGATTGGTAGTACATACATTTTTGGGTCTATCTTTGACTCGTTGATAATATACATTTAAAGAAATTTCCTCATTTTCCTGATCCCAGAATCACCAGCTACTGCTCTGCACGTTGTAGTTATTACTATTGATGTTTTTATTAATTTATGATTCTATAGCACCAGCTTTAAACGATGATCGCTACAAAATCCAAGAGTTCAATGTTTTCACATACATGTCCCACCTTAATAGAAGTGGCAACTCCTGCCACTCCATTATCTGAGTGGTTTTTCTCTCTTAATAACTGTAGCAACGCTAATGTAAAGACCTGTCAATATTTCGCAAATCCTGTACTTCTAAAAGTCGCCAATTCATTTTTTCATTATTATTCTTTAAGCTTCTTTGGAGTTCACAAAAATATTAATGAAGTTACTTGAACTGCAAGAAGGAAAAGCCACAGTTTAATCAAAGATAAACGAGGGGACCTAATCCTGAATATTTCCACGTGCGAAAAATACGTAAAAGAGCATTTTGAAGTGTGTAGCGTAGTAACAACAAATATTGCCTATGTTCATCTGTGAAAATGCACTTAATAAACAATCTGAGCTATCAGTAAACAGAATCTAACCTGCATAACACTGTGTGCATGCTGTATTGGTGACAGTTACGCCGTCATTTAAGTCCTCAACAGATCGTTACATGAACGACTTAAAACTAACATTTGGATAAGCTCTCTGACTGTATATTTGAACAAGAATTTACAAGTTATACAGAGTCTGACTTGAGCAATGGAATTTACTGGATTAGAGTACATGAGTAGGGGGACTAGCGGGGTGTCGCCCCAAAGTACCGTTATTCTAGATGGTGGCGATAACGTCATCTGAGTTGGCGGCCATGGCGTCATGTGACGAAGTCATCAAAGATGGCGGCTTTTCACGGGAAGTTTGAAATTTGGTGGGAAGATAGGTAAATTGAGTTAGCTCCACTAACTTAACCCCCCCCTCCCCACCCCTCCCCCAGAAGATGATGGAAATTCAAATTCCATCAGGACAATGCAACACACCTGTACTAACCAAAGAAAATAGTGGGAACAAAGATTACTTGGGCTATATCCACTAACCTAAGACATCTGACCGCCACCTCTTCCTACAGATTTGTGGGAAAAGGACTCAGACTGTGCTGGATGTAAGTCTTGATTTTGCAAGCAGTCTTTATTTAAACAATTAGAAGCAGTACCGCCATCCAGTGTGTTCACCATGAGGTCTGGAGTCCAACTGACCTAGTACACAGTACTGAAACCAGTGTTGCTGTAGTCCATTCTCTGACATAATCCAAGATGGCGGGAGAAATGGAGGGAAACAGTGTGGTCCCCATGATGTCCAGATTACAACTGGCCTAGTACACAGTACTCCCACCAGAGGGCGCTGTCGTCCATTCCGTGATGTAATATAAGGCAGAGGGGGAAAATGGAGGGAAAAAGTGTGGTCGCCATTGGGCCTGGAGTCCAACTGACCTAGTACACAGTACCACCACAAGAGGGCACTATCGTCAGTTCTATAATGTAACCCAAGATGGCTGTCTGTAGGGGTCGATTATTCAGTCTGTGCTGGGCTGCTGAAGAGAAGTAGGAGTGTACTTTATTTATTTTGGAACAATTTATTTATGGATTTTAGATAGTATATTTATCAAACTGATTCAAAACACATGCTCGACATGCTTGGGGTCACACCACACAGCCTCCAGACCTGTAAACTACTAATAAATTACTGAAATAACACTCTACAGACATGCAAACAGTTCCAGGACACAGCATACAAACATGCGAACTCCTCCAAAATAATGCAGTATACTGATGTGCAGACATGAAATCAACTCGTGAACTGTCCAAATAATGCATAGCATATCCTTAAAACCTGCTCACAAAATAATGCAACAGATACGCAAACAACATGCGTGGGCACCGCCAGCCACCCCCTGTCCACTGGACAACACAGGAGGCTACCGCACACACTACCAGAAGTCGGGATGCACAGGCAGCTGCCAAGCTATGCACAGGTGCCGATTTAGGTCCCTCAAGCAAGAGGTGGTAGCATCCCTTTCATACTTGACACCTGATAAATTCCTCTCGAAATACGTGATCACCTAGGCACCGTTGCTGTCGTGAGCAGAGGGGAGCGAAGACCTATGTGCAGAGTGCAGATGCTCCAAGGGTGTGCACGTGTTGACACCACCACAAGCCACTGCCAGACGCAAGCCAGTGAGAGGCATGACTCTCACGCAGCTAACGACAGCATGTCAATGTCACCTCTACAGTTATATTTCTTCGAGTGTTATACTGATGTCACATGTCTATCTAAATAAGTGCCAAGTCATCCTCTGAGATGCGCACGTACGTGTTCAGCACTGCTGGTGTGATCCCTCTGTCTACCTGCGGTCCAGCGATGACCTAACTGCCGAACGACTCACCCTCACAGATCCTGCAGAAATCTGTCCCAGAATAGCACAGGCCGCTTTCTCCCTAGCAATTCTAATGGGACATGCATGACATCGCTGTGCATAGCTACATACCATAGCAAGCGAATCTCGCAAGGTTCTCAATGTTATACTGAAGCCACACGGATATCTAAAACAAGAACCAAGTCGAACCCTCGGAAATTGTATAGTGCCCCAGAAATACTTATTATGCGCTTTTGTAGGAGCTTTCATGATGGACCGAAAATATTGCCCTAACAGAACCTGTTTACGAAAATAGTGCAGAATAACATCGAATGCATTCTTCCTTGCGATTTTGACGTGGCACCCCGTCTATCACATGTTACCCTTCCTGCTTTCAACATTAGCAAACGTTCTCACCTCTATGTAGGGGCTCCTATATTTTAGCACAAAGGATGTCTTGTGAATGAATTATGCATTATGATTCACTCTATCTAATTTACCCACCGAATTACTGATGCCGCCGGTGTGGAAGAACCGTCTACCTTTTCTTTTTCTTTTAGCAGACGAAGCTTTCAGCAGCAAAAAAAGCTATTTTACACAGATCGCCATATCTCACTGACAATTAAACCTTGCAAAGTGCCCCTACATATCGTCAAACGCTGAAAAACTGTTACTCAGTTACACTTCTCTCACACTGAGGAAAGGAGCTTGAATATTAGAGTGGGAAAACGATCTCCAGCCCAGCTATATATTACCGTGTATCGTGTCGATGTAGTAAACATACAATTTTTATCCTGCACCATACAAAATCCGCTCTTTCACATCATTTAAATAAAGACGCGAAATGTGAAGAATCAGTCAACCAAACAGTTTACATGGGAGGGAATGATGGTCCAGCGCAAACACATCTCCATATTCAATCTTCTCAAATTTCCACACGATCACGAAAGCTATCCAACACATACTAAGTATTAGTTCGCTATTTGGCCGTCTAGCGGACATTACGGTTAAGTCATCTACATTCCTACACTCCAACAGGCCTCTCTGTTCAGACACCTCTTACCATTAGTGGGAAATGTGAATCATCCCCACCCAGATCGACACCGCTGCATGTCAACCATGCACAGGTAGAATCAGCATCCTAAGGAGTTGGTCACATGCATATTTTATCCCTGCACTTACAACTAAATGTTACGATCACCGTCTCAGTTGAACGACATTTGACAAGGAGCAAAGTATAAGAAAAACGCCATGCTAACGGATATGGCTCAGGAAATAGCAATATCAGTACCATTCATGTGACTTGACATACTCTTCCCTTTTGCTATCACAGTGCTCGACGTCAGATCCATATGTTCCTTATGAATGGACATAGTCATGTCATTTCCTTTCCACATGTCAGAACACAGAAACATATTTTATACGAATAACGCTAAGGCGAACCTATCACACCCCCCCTACTATTTAGTATAATACTCGTACTTTGTCAACAACTGATTGGTAGCGATACGAAATAATACTGACCGAAAATCAACTATGAGTGGACATATCTCGTAAGTTATTTCTTATGAGTGTCATCACCATGCCTTAGAAAGAGATTTTTAATCATCTTACAAACTGCCGGATGTTAAAGAATCTGATCCCAACAACTACTGTTTGTTACTGTCCCATGCGGTCTTGGTTCTACATGTGCACACAATCATCCATATTAAAAGCTATACCGGCTTTATAAATCCACATATGGCATTACCTACGAATCACGTGGATTTTCCACACAACCATGGAGATAGCGATCGTAGAGGTGTATATTGTCAGACCATAAGTCCGGTTACACGTAGCCCACAAAGCAACCTCGTCATAAAATCGCTGAATTTTGAAAGTGATCTGGTTGAGGAACATGGTATGAAACCGCTATTTGCAACCCCCCACACCGCCACCACTAGATATTTCTCAAGTATTTGTAACGTATTCTGTCTGTCTACCATGTCAGAGGTTCTGCTATATATCCACTGAGTTATAGACGATGACTGATTGAAAAGGATCAGAAACAGTAGTAGAGGGTGTGCTGATTGAGGTTCTAAGAAATGTACACTAGCTTTTCAGGTCTCTGGTGTTACGCTATCTGCTACAATGATGTCTGTGACTTGGAATCAAGTCTTTCCATTCAACCACATACCTGTGTTGGATCTTATGGAGAAGTCCTCTAATAATTACAGTCACTATTCTATCTATCTATCGCTTGAGCCTTGTCCTGCAGTTACTCAGGGTCCGTCATCATTAATCGGATTTGGCATGTTAATGGTTAAGGGATGGCCAGATGCCCTTCCTGATGTCGCCCCATACCCCCCGGGACGGAATTAGTGTACCCCAACTGTCTGCGTCGAGTGTAATCCATGGAATAGTATAAATGTGTTCAGATGACTGCGAGCCGTGTAACTGGGGCAGAACATGGGGACCAGTCCTGTATTCACGTAGCGGGATGTGAATAACCACCCAAAAACCACATCCAGGCTGGCCGGCACATCTGCCCTCGTCGATCTGGGGCTTGTGCGCCTACTCGAGTTCAGGAAGCAGCGTGTTAGCGCTCTCGGCTACCCTGGCGGGTTAATGATTACAGTCACTAGTGAATCATATTTCTGGCACTCTCGTAACTCGAGACGAGCCACCTTTCTCGAACCTATCTGCTGCAGTAAAATTCCAACATGGTTTTGGTAGCTCCTATGCATCTTGCAACTACCCCTCAGACTCTGTGCTACCGTCCCTGCAGCTTTGCGCATGTGATCGTTCCAATGTAAGTCAGAACTGAGTAGAAGACAGAGAAAGCTATATCTACTACATTCTGC
Source organism: Schistocerca gregaria (assembly GCF_023897955.1). Lineage (NCBI taxonomy): Eukaryota > Metazoa > Arthropoda > Insecta > Orthoptera > Acrididae > Schistocerca > Schistocerca gregaria. Next base: position 582,256,125 of record NC_064922.1, read on the forward strand.
AACTTGTGTAGACATAGATGAAGCTGAGTTACTGCGACAGAGCTATTTTGACCATCTGACAGAAACGAAGCCTGCTCTTGCAACATGAAGTAGTATAAAACACAGTACGGGAACTGGGAGAAGGACGTGGATTTTGCTACCGCATTGTGGCGCCTCTTCAAACTACAATCAGATACAGAAGATCCACATCCCTCAAGGTCCATTCACGTCTATAACCCCAACATTCTATCACTGTTGTTCTGTTCCATGCACCAGAGGAAAATTACGAACTATAAAAGCTCCACTAACTTCATCCGATAAAGTACTCAGTAAGATTTTTACAGCATCTCTCTCTCCCCACATATCGAAAACAAGTACCAAATGTGTGCCAGCTTCAGGCATATGTGACGATCCTATTAAACACACAGGTATTGATCCACTGCACAGACCAGTTTAAATTTTCATCACCTACACTGTAGGTGGTTGACCATATCAGACAGAATATACAGTAAGTTGCGAGAGACACTCCCTGTGACCCTGTCTCGTTGTTTGAAACATTGTTTTTTCTGCTGTAACACGCTTTGTACACTGCCATAGATTTTGTTTTTCCGCCACGACTTCGAGACCTGTGTCAGGTTTTTAAACTGACATTAACACGTTCTCATCCGTTACCTCTCTCAGAAAACTTGACGTCACAAGGTGTAAATCATGTTGCTACTGCACATTCCATAACATGCCGCACACACTGGATGATTGTAAATGAAAGAGGCTTACAACATAAGGAAACTGGAAGAGTTTGAGAGCATTGTGGAGTGTTTCCAAACTGATGTCCGAAGGGACTGACGACCTCTACATTTAAACTCATTGTCACAGTGACGGAATAGCTGATGACTCCGCACTTCATTTCGACTAATTCCTCATATTGCAGTGATGTATGCGATAAAACAAGCGACGTCAGTCAATCATTATGTGTTAACCAACATCATACCAGTGGATGGATGGGATGAAAAAGACTTCCCCAATGTACTGAAACGATAAGCATTACAGTTGATTGTGTGAACAATTTTACAGTAATTTCAACACTGACCAAGGATGTGACAACATGTTTCCCAATTTCAGTATCATAGCTAAACCACCCCCTCACTACTTTGCAAGTATCATTGCGAATGTGAATAGTGAATAGACGACTGTGCAGTATGTCCACGCATTGTTAATTCGCGAACACATCCATCATCAAAGCATATCAGACAGCGCACTACATATTTCTAACACTTCGAGCATAGTGCTTAATTTACGATCTATCTCTATGCTGATGGGAGTCACAGAGCATTCTCGCATTCTTAGGGTAAAATTAGCGATTGAAAGACTCCCTCACACTGTCATTGACCAACCTGCCCTGCAGCACCGTTACCGATTTAATCTGCAGTCGACCACTCCTTGTCGATGTATAGTAACAGATTTGTAGGTGTAGTGGTGTAATAGCAGACAGTGAAGAAGAACAAAAAACGGGTGATTTTTATGTGTGATGGAGCTCCAGACAGAGGGCGTTCGAAGCATTTTTACATAAATCAACCAAGTTATCAATTTTAAAGTATTATTCCAGAGTCTAGGATCAGTACCTGGAGGGTATTGGTAAGAGAGAACATACACACACTCACTCCTAAGGCTACAACGTTCCGACCTTGAAACGGGCTATAATGTTATATTACTTGAGCTTCCGACCTATCAGTCGTATGGAATGTAGTGCCGTTATTATTCCAATGTAAGAAATATATTTCAAGTGCGTGACATACATCTTTCTTCCCGGTTTCTAAACGAGAAAACTACTTCCTTAAAACATTGACTCTGTGAGATACAAGCACAATATAGCTTTCCAGAGATGTATAGCGTCCACTGTTCACAGCCCCATATAAAATTATGGTTAGTAACGTGGAACATCTCTTACAAGGAAACAGATAAAAGCATAGCAGGAGTGTCCGACATGTGAAAATTACAAGTCATTCCGCCACTAACTCTGCAAACAGCATATCTGTCAAGCAAATGTATACACGGAGATTGCAGTTTCTCATAAGCACCTATCACTAACTTAATTATGAAGCTGAAATCCTGATTGTACATCCAAGATGCGACAGGGGGATGGAGTACATCGCATAAATCATAGTTTGATTAGGGGATTGTGTCACGTTTCATCACACATGAGATGGAAGTCCTCTGATGACTGACAGGTTGACCGTTAACAATCGCAAGTAGAAATCACATGTGACTATATACGAGTCAAATGCAGGCTATGTCACGCGACTGATGGATGCTGACAGAACAGTGGAGAAGTTCACCTACAGCAACTTCTCCCTCTCTAGAATCCATCATCAGTCAGTCTACCATTAAATAGTACATCGTTACAGCTCCATCTCAATCGATCACCCCATCCACTCTCTGTCATCTTTTAACGCAGATGCATGTACGTTTAGAGGCGGATGGTTCTCTGTCTTCCTGAAAAGCATCAAATACAGTAGTCAACTTGCGTGTATGACTGGTTCCTCAGTAGACATAGAGTATAATTCTGCCTCGACGGAAAAAAAAATTCACTGCTTTCCTGATTCCCTTGACTTCCATGTTGACGTTTTATCAGATTCCTCTTAGTGCCGCATACTTGTTCCCATGTACAAATTGTTCTGCACCAACCAGAAGAGATGCAAGTACTTCCTCAATTTCCCCACATTTCAGTGTATATTTGGTCAATTTATACCCATCACCCTGTCATTTTCCGCAATTCTATCGATTTTATGTCAGTTGCACCCATGCGATTATGGCATAACCTCTTGTTCTGAGGTCTAAAATTGCCTGTAAATGTAGTATATATGCCAACACCTAGCCCAAATGCGCTGATTAGGAGGTGTAGTATAGCACTGTACTTGATTGTATCCAGTCACCTCCACATATGGAGAGCATTTGCTCTGGTTTCTGTATGTCTGTGTATATCCATGTGTTGCGGATGGCTCCAAGGGCCCACAGTAGACCCAAGTTACTGTCCGAGTGTGGATCCATCGTGCGTTATATCCGGAGTGATGTTGGGATTAGATCCAGAATATGCTGTACACAGGATAGAGTTTGGGAAGGTGGATCTGCCATGCACAATGTACGGAGCAATGTTGGGATGCAGATCCACAATATACTACATTCGAGTTAGCGTTCGAGTGTAGATCTGCCGCACATTATATATATCAGGACCAATTTTCGGAGGCTGATCCACCACACGTCACATCTGGTATAGAGCTTGCAGGTGGACCAATCATGTGGTACGTCTAAACACATGCTCTATTGGGTAGCAAAATCGCCGTCCTTCCCCCAGTTCCTGTACTGTCTTTTATACTACCTCATGTTGCACGAACAGGCTTCGTTTCTGTCAAATGGTCAAAACACAGCTCTGTTGCGGTAACTCAGCTTCACCTGTTTCTATATGGGGTGCATAAGGTTGAACATATAGCTTTGTCTGACTTCTACTCAGTTCCGACTTACATTGGAACAATCACATGCACAAAGCTGCAGGTACGGTAGCGCAGAGTCTGAGCGCTAGTTGCAGGATGCATAGGGCCTACCTAAAACCATGCTGGAATTCTACTGCAGCAGATAGGTTCGAGATAGGTGGCTCGTTTCGAGATATGAGAGTGCCAGAAATATGATTCACTAGTGACTATAATCATCAGAGGACTCCTCCATTGGATTCAACGTAGATATGTGGTTGAATGAAAGACTTGATTCCAAATCACAGACATCATTTCTAGCAGATAGCATAACACTAGAGATCTGAAAAGCTAGTGTACATTTCCTATGACCTCAATCAGCACACCCTCTACTACTGTTTCTGATCCTTCTCAATCAGTCATCGCCTTCTGACATTGTAGACAGACAGAATACGTTACAAATATTTGAGAAATATCTAGTGGTGGCGGTGTGGGGGGTTGCAAATAGCGGTTTCATACTATGTTCTTTAACTGAATCACTTTCAAAATTCAGCGATTTTATGTCAAGGTTGCTTCGTGGGCTACTTGTAACCGGACTGATGGTCTGATAATATACACTCCTAAGATCACTGTCTTGGTAGTCGTGTGGAAAATCCACGTGATTCGTAGGTCTATGTGTATTTAAAAAGCCAGTACAGCTTTTAACATGGATACTTGTTTGCACATGTAGAACCAAGACCACATGGGACAGTAACATACAGTAGTTGTTGGGATCGGGTTCTTTAACATCTGGCAGTTTGTAAGACGAATAACATCTCTTTCTAAGACACGGTGGTGACCCTTGAAAGAAATGATTTATGAGACATGTCCACCCATAGTTGATTTTCGGTCAGTATTATTTCGTTTCGCCAGCGATCAGTTATTGACGAAGTATTATACTTAATAATAGGGGGTGTGTGATAGGTTCACCTTGAGCATTATCCTTATAAGCTATGTGTTTGTGTTCTGACATGTGCAAAGGAAATGACTATGTCCATTCATAAGGAAGGTATGGATCTGACGTCGAGCACTGTGGTAGCAAAGGAAAGAGTATGTCAAGTCATAAGAATAGTATTGTTATTTCTATTTCTCAGAAGGATGTAGGTTGCAGTAGGTACTGTGAGATGAAGAAGCTTGCACAGGATAGAGTAGCATGGAGAGCTGCATCAAACCAGTCTCAGGACTGAAGACCACAACAACAACAACATTTCTATTTGCAGCGCCACAGCCGTCAACAGGATGTATTTCCGATACTTCGTTCATTGTCAAATGTCGTTTAACTGAGACCATGATTGTAACATTTAGTTGTAAGTACAGGGATAAAATATGTATGTGACCGATTTCCTAGGATGATGATTCTACCTGTACATGCTTGGCATGCCGCGGTGTCGATCTGTGCAGAGATGATTCTTTTCCCATTAATAGTAGGAGCTATCTGAATGGAGAAGCCTGTTGGAGTGTAGGAATGTAGATGACTTATTGTCCTCTAGACGACCAAATAGCGAACTAATTCTTAGTAAGTGTTGGATAGCTTTCGTGATCGGGTGGAAATTTGAGAAGATTGAATATGGAGGTGTGTTTGCCCTGGACCGTTATTCCCTCCCATGTAAATAGTTCAGCTGATTGCTTCTTCACATTTCTCATCTTTATTTAGTTAAGAGAACATCAATTGTGGTGTATGCATCTAGCAAGTGGAAGACACTTTTACTGGTTCTCTAGACTTGAGAAACACCTTATTTGACTTTGTAAATTATAGGGATGATTGGGAATCTGTTACATCACCGTAATCGGTATTAGCGAGTGGAAATTTCAGTTTACTCTATTTCTCTTTTGTCGAGTTTTTTTTCACATAAAGGCCCTCGCAGATGGGATAAGTCTCCAGTTACTCAGTGGTCTAGAGCATGCTCCACCTCACATGAGTTTGGGGTTTGTAGAGAAAGAATTCCCAGTTTATATCTTCAGAATTAACTTGCGCAAGCGTTCGGTAGAATACTGCTGTGTGCTTGATATTTGGAAGTACCGCGAAAATGGTATAATATTATGGCAAACCATGCGAAAATACATCTGTTCTTGTAATCCCAGAATCTGGAGATGGGTGTAGGAAAGCAAGCAAGGAAGCAGTTTTGGACCAGAAACAGTAACGCGTTTATGCCGAGGCGGAACGAGCCCGAATTTGTAGAACAGCTGTGAGAGTGACTTCGGTCCACTGAGGGTGCTCTGGTCACCTGTCAAGTATGGATAACCGCCGACCTCACAGGGAAGTATCTAGTGCTGCAAGGGGTGTATACGGTGCTGCCTGTTTTTGTGGTAAATGTATGATTGATGTAAAAGAGCAGATTGTATGTTTACTACATCAACGCGATACATGGTGATATATTGCTCCGTTGGAGATCGGTTTTGCACTCTAATGTACAAGCTCCTGTCCTCAATGGGAAAGCAGTGTAACTGAATAACAGTTTTTCAGTATTTGACGATATGTAAGGGCAAGGTTTACTTGTCAGTGCAATATGGCGATCTGTGTAAAATAGTTTTTTTGCTGCTGAAAGACTTGGTTACAGAAAGAAAAAGAAAAGGTCGGCGGTGCTTCCACACCAGCTGCATCAGTAATTCACTGGGTAAATTCGATAAGACCAAATCATAATGCACAATTCATTCACAAGACATCCTTTATGCTGCAATATAAGAGTCTCCACATAGCAGTGAGAATGTTTGCGTATGTTGAAAGCAGAAAGGGTAACACGTAGTGGGGCGGGTGCCACGCCAGAATCGCGAGGAAGAATGCGTTCGAAGTTATTCTGCGCTATTTTCGTAAACAGGTTCTCTTAGGGCAAGAATTTCGGTGCATACAAGCCGAGACATCATGAAAGCTCCTACAAAAGCGCACATTAAGTATTTTTGGGGCACTATACAATTTCCGAGAGTTCTACTTGGTTCTTATTTTAGATATCCATGTGGCTATAGTATAACATTGAGAATGTTGTGAGATGCACTTGCAATGGTATGTAGCTACGTGAAGCTATGCGTCAGCCACAAGTCATATATGTCCTGTTATAATCGCTTGGGAGAAAACAGCCTGTGCTATTCTGGGACAGATTTCAGCAGCGTCTGCGAGGGTGAGTCGATCGGCAGTTAGGTCGTCGCTGGACCGCAGGTAGAGAGAAGGATCACACCAGCAGCAGCGAACACACGTGTGAGGGGCTCAGAGAATGACTTGGCACTTATTTAGATAGATATGTGATATCAGTATAACACTCGAAGAACTTTAACTGTAGAGGTGACTTTGACATGCTGTCCATAGCTGCGTGAGAATGATGGCTCGCACTGGTTTGCGTCTGGCGGTGGCTCACGGTGGTGTCAATGTGTCTGTGACCTTCGAGCATCTGCACTTTGCGAATAGGTCTTCGCTCCCGTCTGGTTGCGTCAGCAACGGTGCCTAGGTGATCACGTATCTCGAGACGAACTTCTCAGGTGTCAAGTATGAAAGGGATGCCACAACCACGCTTGAAGTATCCGAATGGGCACCTATGCATGGCTCAGCAGCTGCCTGTGCATCCCGACTCTTGGGAGCAAGTCGGTAGCTTCCTGTGGAGTAGCCTCCTGTGCAGTCCAGTGGACAGGGGATGGCAGGCGATGCCCTTGCATGTTGTTTGGGTCTATGTTGCATTATTTTGTGAGCAAGTCTGTAGGCTGTGCTGTGCGTTATTTAGACAGTTTACGAGTTGATTTCGTGTCTACACATCAGTGTAGTGCACTATTTAGGAGGAGTGTGCATCTCTGTGTGCTGTGAACTGGAATTATTTCGGTAATTTAGGAGTTTTTTGCGTTGTTTCAGTAATTTACTAGATTACAGGTCTGTTGTCTTTGTGGTATGACCCCAAGCATGTCAGAGTGTGTGCTTTGTATCAGTGTGATAAATGTAGTATCTAAAATCCATCCCTAAATAAATTGTTCCAAAATAAATGAAGTACACTCCTACCTCTCTCCAGCAGCGCAGCACAGACTGACTCATTTTTCCCTCCAGACAGTCATCTTTGGTTACGTCATGGAATGGACGACAGTGCCCTCTGTTGGCGATACTGTGTACTAGGTCAGCTGGATTCCGTACCTCATGGCGACCACACTGTTTCCCTCCATTTCCCTCTGTCAACTTGGATCACGTTACGGAATGGACTACACCACCCTCTGGTGCCAGTACTGAGTACTAGGTCAGTTGGACTCCGGACCTCGTGGCGAACACACTGGATGGTTGTACTGCCTCTAATTGTTTTCATAAGGACTGCATGCAGAATAAAGACTTACATCCAGCACTGGCTGAGTCCTTTTTCTGCCAGTCCCTAGAAAGAGGTGGTGGGCAGATGACTTAGGTTAGTGGAAGTAGCCCAAGTGACCTTTTTTCCCGCCATTTTCTTGGAGGTGTGTTGCATTGACCTAATGGAACTTCAACTTCCCGCCATTTTCTCGGGGAGGAGAGGGGTTAGGTTAGTGGAGGTACCCCAATTGACATATCTTCCCACCAAAATTCAAAGTTCCCGCCCAAAGCCGCCATCTTGGATGACGTCATCAGCGACATCTTGGATAACGGTATTTTGGGCGAACACCCCCCACTAGTCCTGCTACTTACATGTCACATTGTGATGTGTCAGTGTCTCTGTTTTGGCCCTAAGTTTTGCACTCACCTCTTTAGACGACTGCCTTTTTACACGTGGTTTACAGCAAATCGCAGCAGCATGCAGCAGTGGGTAAAGCATGTTGTTACTAAGAATGACTTTAATAAAAAGGAGTTTGCTTGGGTCGTGTTAACTACTAAATAACTTGTGAGAAGGGATTTCATAAATTCCGTCTATTTATAACTTCAGAAATCATCATGACCAATTATATACAAAGACAATGACAATGACATAGGTATCACTAATGGCTGAGTGCCAGATTAAAAAATTATTTCAGTTTCAAAGTCACATTAACATTTAATAATGAAGTCATATTTATTAATTAGTTGTGGAAAATAATAATTATTGTTTAGAGGATAAGGAGGCTTATTTAACTGACAAGCAAAATATGGGATTATTGCAAATGCAGGCTAACAACACAAGCCTAACCTTGCAGTTGCTTTTGCGCTGTGCTTGTGAGTTTTACCTTGAATTCCATCTTCAAGCGTAGTTAAGCCATCTAGATGTCACCTGGCTATATAAATGAAATCAGGCCTTGAGTGTGGTAAGATCTCCCATCACTGACCCGAGGGCAGCGTGACGTGTCTTCTGTCTCTGAGTTCTCGACTGACACTACTACATCCACTCCCGCAAACAGACCTCGTCTAACAACAATACTTAGACTCACGCTGCCATGTTTCACCCTCAGATCGTTACTATCGATATCCGAGTACTTTTTTTATTTTCAATCTTACCCAATGCAAAGAACAGCGTTAAGTTGGCTATATTGCTTTCAATGTAATAGAGAGTTCTGACACATTCCTTAGATAGCCTTTTTGTCGCTTCTTTAAGAATTTGAAAGGGCCTTATGTACAAATAGGACAGAAGGAGCTACAAATTCTTAATTATGAAGCATATGTATATATAAACATATAGGTTAGACAGTAAATATTGCTTTTACAAAGAATATAATGAAACATTTCTTGCTTACTAAAAATGTTCAAATATTTATACAAAATACATAGATGTAGAAGTTCTATTCATGTTAGAACGATTGTTCATTATTAGCTCAATTAATTTGAAACAGTTTTGGGAGCCTTTTAAAAAATAATTAGGCGCATTCTAATACATGAAAAATTTCAAACTAAAAAGTTTAGAAAAATAACAAGAAAAACATGTAGAGTATTATTGTTTTGTAAGAAGGGAACGTACACTGCACAGGGAGTTTTGTTTTGTTTTGCACTGTGCACACTTGTAGAAATATGAGAGGAGAAGCAACGTCGTAAACTGTGTGTGGAGCTGTGTTTACTGTCTATATCACTAACACCTCAACATAGAGAGTAGTAGAATCATGCAGCAGTGTGTACAGTGTTTTCTTACTGACACTTTACTAGGAGATTCAAATGGTTCAAATGGCTCTGAGCACTATGGGACTTAACTACTGTGGTCATCAGTCCCCTAGAACTTAGAACTACTTAAACCTAACTAACCTAATGACATCACAAACATCCATGCCCGAGGCAGGATTCGAACCTGCGACCGTAGCAGTCGCGCGGTTTACTAGGAGAAACATCATTTTTGGTAACACAGTGGCTTGTATTGTCAAGGTCCTTTCATTGAGACAGCACTGTGTAATTGTGGCTCTCGAAGGCAAAGCTCAGAATTGAGTGCTGATTGCCACTCAAGAACAGGTATTTATTGCAGAAATGTTTCATTATGACAGATCTCCTTGGTTGCAGCCATCACTGGAAATGACATCATTGCTGCAGACATCATGTGTGCATGTGCATTTTGTAATTTGTTTGTGCCCTGGCAGATCCCAGTTACTCGGTACCCTACAGCCAGAACATATTTATTGTAACAACTTTACAAAAATTTTTACATATTCTTGTAAACATAAGTCCAAATAGTTAAGTAAGTAACTACACATGCAGTGTATATGAAGGAAAGTTTATAAATTGTTTCATATGGGTCACACATATATTAATGTAAATCTGAAATTAGTGTACATAAAACTCATATGTGTGACATTATGAAAACTGTTTAATTACTAATTAAGATATGAACTCGTGAAGCTTGTTAAGGCAAACATATAAAGTGTTAATCGAGTATTATGTAATTCTGCACAGGCAGGATTCGCTTATAACATAAAAATCAAGCAAAGTGTGCTGCATTGTACAGTATCATACACAAAAAGACACAAAGAAAATTTATATTGCCTACGAAATGCTGTAGATATTTTGCGTCAAACACAAAATGATACAAAAATTATTATATTGCATAACAAATGCTTTGTATATATGGACATAGGATATGGTGCTTAAGGCAGCTATACGCAAGAATACTAAAACAAATATTGTTCTGCACAGGCAGTATTTGGTGCATATGATTAAAAATCTTAACAATGACATATATCAGTGTTTTACTTAAGTAAACTTAATGTCTTAATAATCATATATTGAATAATATCGTACTGCTCTAGCAGTATGATCAGAAGTGCACTTTTGTTGGGGGATGGAAGTACTATCCTACCATCACCCTAACTACCATAAAACACACAGGAATCTATACTACACATAAATTGGATCCATATTTCTACAGGATGTAGATTGTAGTAAAGGGGATTGGGATAGTTAGCATTTTCATTGTTGTATTCACTATGGAATACTGTTCAAACATGTTCTCTCTTGTCTTTCCGCCTGAAAAATTTTGATTAGTCCTTATACTAACAGTATGATAGTATAAATGTTACATAACATTCTTATTTTCACATTGATGGTCTACATTGCAGGGGGCGCTGGCATGTTTATTGTCGTCATTTTGGTTTCTAAAGGAAGAAATTCGTTAGTGCCTAGGCTAACAAATAATAAGTTTTCTTCTTTCTGGAGTGGCTGCTAAGTTAAGTTTCCTCTGACACCTGCCAAAAGATTATTGGTACAGGAAATTATTATTATTATTATTATTATTATTATTATTATTATTATTATTATTATTATTATTATTATTATTGATGTGTTGCCCTTAAAGAGCTCAGTTGGACTAAACTACATGGCCTTCCTTGCTGCCCAAACTTCCTTCATTCGCTTGCTGTGTTTCTGTTTCCGATCCTCTGCCCATGCTTCTTGTCGGCTGCATGTCTTCAGCTTCATCTTGATTGCCTTTCTGGTTGCCCATATTTGTTTCATCTTCCAGCTGTGATTTTGTTTGCATTCTTCAGTCCATTTTACGCCTGTTCGTCCGTCACAGTGCATTTCATGTAGTTTACTTTTCTTAATGATGTTTCTGAATTTTATTCTGTCTTTTATTGTGTCTGGTGTGATGTTGAGTTGGTTCAGGTCCTTATCCTGCACTTTCGCAATGTTCTGTAATGAGGACAAAACTAAATTCCCAAAAATAACTTTCTTGGTGTAAAGAAGACTGAAATTATTGTCATATTGAACGTCCTTGTTATTTCTAGAAAATCCAATGGGTGCACCAGACAGTGTATGTGCAACAATATTATCCTCATCAGCGATGTGGATAACGTTCATTTGAAATCCTTGAAGATATAGAGCCCAGCTTCTTAGGGGCTTTTGTGTCAGTTTGAAGACATTGGAAATTCCAATGCAAGATGGTCTGTATAGACCCTTGTGTTTTTACCATATAGAAAATAACGAAATTTCGTAGAAGTCCACACAATGGCCAACAGCTTCAGTTCCGTGATTTGAGTAATTTCCTTCTTACTTTGTCTGAACACAACTACCGAAGGCTATGTTCCTTTGTACAATAACACCATTTTCCTCCACCTCTTGATCCCAAAGCCCAACCTTGGAAGCATCTGTGGACAAGTAAAAACCTTTGGATAAATCTGGATGACCCAATATTTTAGCTTCAAGCAGTGCTTTCTTCAAGATTTGGAATTCCTTTTCTGCCTGCTCATCCCATTCCCACGGTGCATTTTTCCCTATGAGAGCATACGATCTTGGCGTTGTAATAATTTTTAAGTTCATAAAACTATGATAAGAACTGATTCATCCGAGGAATCTGCAAACATCTCGTTTATTAGTGGGTGAAGGGATCAATCTTATACATTCCAATTTGTCAGGATCCTGTTCTATAGCTGCCTATGAAATGATATGACCTAAAAATTTTACCTGTAGATTTTCCAAGTGCGGATTTATCCAGATTTATCGTAATGCTTGGCTCAAGGAAGAAATGTAGCAAAGAGTTTAGAATTCTATTACGTTGCTGCCAAGATTTTTCTGCTATAAGGATGTCATTGACATGAGCCATGATATGGTTTTTCAAATAATCAGAAACAATAGCATTTAACCACGAATAAACGCTACTGTAGAAATGTTGAACCCAAAGGGTAGCTTGCAGAATTTGTAACATATACCAAAACACAGGAATGGCGTGTATTGCCGGCATTCTGGATGATGTTGCCAAAATCTTGATCGGAGGTAAACTGAAGACTGGACCTACTTCGGAGAAATTTTGGAGGAGTTCCTCAGTAGTTTGATGCCTATCGGATTCTGGTAATATAGTGGTATTAATTTGTATCGAATCCAACACCAAACAGGTCGAGCCATCTTTCTTCTTAGCAATGCGTAATGGACTAGTGTAGGAGCTTACTGTTGGCTCAATTATTCTGTGTTGTAATGCAGTTTGAATTTCAGCTTTAAACTTCTCTCTATGGTGTGCAGGAGCGACACATGGTGACACTCTAAATTTATGGCGAGGTTTTATCTGGAACTCATAATTAAAGCCTTCAATGGTGCCAGGACGACGGGTGGAATTTTCAACATGATTATGCAACATGTTTGCAAGGTCTTATGTGTCATCCACTGAGCACTGTTGTGTGCTTTCTACTTTCAAATGGATTACGCGATCTATATTTATGACCTTATTAGTGTTTTGCCCCGAATCATATTTTAAATTTAATTTGTCACAGATGCTGATCTGCGAGGAGTACAGACTTTGTTCGCTTCAAAAACATGGACAATTAACATCTTCCTTTTGAGGGAAGATTCATTCCTCAGATTGTAGACAAACAAGTTTGCCCTTTGTTTGTACTTCCACCTCTCCTTCATTGAAGTTTAACACCGTTTTATGTGCACTTAAAAAGTCTGCACCTAAGATCATTTCAGTGGACAGGAGGGGCCCAATCCCGAAGTTTGCTGAAAGACTACCACCCTGACACTTAAAATCTATGTTCGTTTGTTGCCCCACATCCACACTCTTCCCGGCAATGGCACCCTTAATTTGTGTCTTTTGCAAGGGAAGTACTGGACAGACTGTGATTTTACAACGATGACTAGACATGACATGGCTTACAACAGAAACAGAACTGCCTGAGACTAAAACTGCTGGAAAACGGCATCCCCGAGTGAAATTGATATAACTGGATGGATAATAGTGTTCTTATCATTTTCCTTTTCCTCTGATGGAAAATCCCTTGGATTTTCCAAGTGTACAAACCTTTGTAGATGTTATTTTGTCAAGTAGCTCACCCATTGTGACAGTCAGTGTTCAACATCATCATTGGCAACTACAAGGAAACTTACTTTTTTTATAGGTGATATTGCTTAAATATTAAAATGTGAGTAACAATTACAGACGAAATATCATTGTTTTTTCTCACTATACAGCGTATAAAGAAAAATAATGACATGTGTTATAAACAGGCTACACTATACATTATAATCATCAGCAAAATTTTCTGAGTTGATCTTCAACATGAAGGCAAAATCAGAATTCCAGCAACATTCGGAATTATCTTTGGAACCACATTAATTTGTCGGTATAACGTTTTGGCACAGAAAAATTATGTACACTCCAGTGACTTTTATAAAAATACGAAACACTTTAATTTCTCCCTATTTCACGTTTCTGTCCACATGATTTATGTGCAATTAATTGGATTTCTTTAAAAAATGACTACTCGCTTTTTTTACTTTCTTTGTGGCTATGGTTCCTTCATTCAGATATTCGTTATGTTCATGACACACACAATAACATTCCACATTCTTGGGATTAGAGCTTAATAATTTATTATTTCACGTTTAGGTCGACACAATCATGCACGATTCATGGGATTTTTTAAAAAATGACTACAACCTTTTTTTTACTTTCGTTATGTTCATGAAATATCGAATAACATCGCAATTTTTTTGGATTACAGCTTAATAATTAATTATTTCACATTACTGTCCACATGATTTATGGACGATTCATCGGATTAAAAAAAAAGACTACAAGCGTTTCTCTTTTTCTTTCATTATGGTTCCATTCCGTTCAAGAAACACATAATAACATCCAAAATTGTTGGGATTACAGCTTAATAAGTAATTCAACAGGGATGAGCATACCACACAAGTGCTTTAACTTCGTTTCTACACCTGTATTTACATTTAGCTTTCACGTTATCGTGCAACCTCTGTGGTACAACTGCATATATCGATGTAGGTTTATTTACGTCACGATGACGTAGCGTTACGTCACTATGCCGTAGGGATCTCCTCACCTAGTGTGAGATGAAGGCTCGATTCACACGGTGGGCAACGTCAAGTCAACGTCAACGAGGGTCACGTGACGTCAAAATATTCGTCCAATGCTTTCAAATGGCGAGGTTCACACGGTGGGCAACGTCACGTCAACGTCAGTTTGCCTGAGGGCCGGTATACTTCGAAACAATAGTTTGACGTTGACAGTAGGGTCACGAGGTTGGAGAACTGCTTACCATTGGCTGTTACTTTTCTGTCTGTTCTGCGGCTGCTCGCATGGCACGAGTTTGATTTGCTAGCAGTGTTCTTCACATCGAAAATATCTACTGAGTTTTTAGTCATAAAATGTTTTGTAGAAACATGAACGACGAGAAGTTAATCGAACTTGCTCCAACATGTGGTGTTGTATGACATGAGCTGCAAAACATACAGCGACACTTTGTTTAAAGAAGAAATATGGAAGAAAATTGGATTGGTTATCGGTCGCCCAGGAAAATAACTGTATGAATATTTTAGGCCTTCTGTATTTTATATTTATTTTGTATGTAATTATTTAGATGTATAACATCGCACCTGCATCTATTTATGTATGTATGTACTCACGATTAGGAGGTGAAAACGCTTGGCAGAGGTTAGAGCCTTCCTGCTTTCCAATTTCACAATTATTCGCGAGTCGTGAAAGTTTATTTCGACCATGTTTGTATATAATACTTATCATTCCGAAGCAAATATGAGTATTCTACGCCACATAGTCATTTTGGCTCGTAGTTTACTGATGTGTAGTATTTATTTACACACTTTCTGGTACTGAGTCTCACTCAACATTTGGTATGGATACAGCTTATTTAAGTACAACTGCAGTAAAAAGTTCGATGTTCCACATTCATATACAGTGTGCAGTTGGTTCTCTGCAGTGCCACGTTTATGCAGGACGAACTGTAGCAGATTTAGATCTACATAACAAGGAGCCATAAGTTGTGAATGTTTAGCCTATAGATCAATTTGTTGATAGTGTGCAGTATTACAATAAATATAATGTTCTATAAAATACGTAAAGGTACAGAGCAGGAACCCTCAAAGGAATTGGTAAAGCTGAAGCATCAGACTCACCTCAAACAAGCCATTAGTTTTTCTCGTGGAGAAATTGCGCAAAGCATGTTTGTGTCTGCTTTCTTGATGCTCTTGCTTATCAAAGACAGCAAATTAAAAAAATTGCTGTCTGGACATTCGTAAATATTTATAAAATGACATCTCCTCTTCTTCCAGCTCTCTATACAATGTGTGATATTCACCTTCACGCATTCTCTTCAAAATCATTTTCTTCACCCACATTCATTTTCATTGCCTTGCCAATTTCCGCTCTCTTTCCTCATCATCTAAAGCAATTGCAATAGTAGCAAGTTCATCAAGACTAAATATAATGTCCGCCATCCTCTCTCGTATTCTGCGAGTTTCCAATAACGTGCCAAAACGTGGTTGAAGTTTTGGCGTCACTTGACGTTCCGTGCAGTGTGAATGCAAGCGAATTTTTGACAGTGTGTGACGCCAGTGACGTTGACGTGACGTTGCCCACCGTGTGAATCGAGCCGAATGCTTCCCATTCATTTCCTAGCCTACACAAAGACGATAAAGAGAGAGATACTTCACACATTACAATCATTGGCACTTCCGGTTGGTATATCTGTGCACTAACGTCATGTCACCTTAAGCTCTTTTTACATCAAGTAATCACAAGCACACACGACTGAATGAGCATTCACGTGAACAATGTGCAAAGATTCGCTAGTGTGTGCCATCAGTATTTCTACCTGTGAAGAGGCGTTTACACTGGAGGGAACAGAAGAGAACATGTGCTAATCATACATCTGACAGGATTTCAGTGTAAGTGAAGTTAACATGTCAAATTTAGTGGTGTCCGGACTTATACTTTTATAATACAAAAATACACAGTTTTATTGATACCCTGAATTTAAGGTACCTCGAAAATGCGAGTATTTATTACTGTTTATTCTGTTAAAGTGTCAGGAAACGTATGTAAACATGAAATGCACGGAGGTTGTGCACTTAACACCGAATTGCAGTTCCACCTTTCCTTAGTACTAGTCCTAACCGTTATCCATACATAGGTTGACGCTTTTGGCACTTCCTCATTACAATTGAGGAATACATTTAAACAAGAAGAAAGGCTAACATTAACACTGATTATTAGCAACCAGAGACATTTATGTTATTGACTGTCCCGCATTTCAGAAGCTGATATCTGTACATATAGAAAGAAGACTGTCCACTTGTTTGTTTGTAGTTCACACATTTCTACAGTTGTACTTCGATCTTGATGAAAATTTGCATACTTTTCTTTCAAGATGAGAAGAAGATCACTGTCTACATAAGACTTCATAATCTGACTGAAACATATTATATATATAATATGTAGAGGGGAAAAGTTGTTACCAAAAATCTCTAAAAGTTCTTGTTCAATGTACTTCAAAATTCTACATGATCCCGTATGGACATTTGACCCAACATAAGCTATATTTCTTCTGATGTCAGCAGTAACATATGTGAAGTACTTCAATGATTTTATTAATGTACATATAAAGGACATAATTAGAAAAAAATAATGAAATGTGGAATATATATATATATATATATATATATATATATATACACATCCTGAATATCTCGAAAAATATATCGCCAATATACTTCAAAGTTCTTGACTGACATACTGGAAATTTCTGTATTCAGATGAAACAATGAAGAAAATTACTGAAAAATTAAAAGCCTAACAAACGAAATATATTATGGCAAACTGACTATAATTCCTGTCATGAGAGTAAATTACAGTGGAAATAGCCATCATAGAGATAGTACCATCAGACTTCACTAGATTGCAGGATGGGTAAAAGCTCCAGAATTTGATAGAAACATGATTGCAAACTTCTATTTATTGATTAGTTGCTGTTGTTTATGATATATACCCTGCAAGATGTTTAGTCCATGTTTCCAGTTATTTTTATTATTAAAATCTAAGATGTAATTGGTATCTCTAAACTTTTGGTATGAAATTGGTGTATATTTGCAAAACTCAGAACAGGGACCCTAGAACCTAATTTATATGAATGCCACAGGGGAAGGCATATTCATTCATCACATACCTGTTGACACCCAGTGATTGAAATATGCCTTTTGATTTAAAGCAATTGCATTTTCCCAAGTAACTTGCATTTGCTATGAGTATCAACAGGGCACAGGGCTAATCACTTTGTGTGGCAGATTTGAAAAATAACAGACAATGCCAGTCACTGCAGCTAGTAACAGACAGTTTCTGATGTCAGCAGTGACATATGCAATGATTTTATTAATGTAGATATAAATGAGATAATGACAAAAAATATGAGTAGTGAAATGTATAATATATATGCTATCTGTCACATAGGTTACTCGATCGAATGCTTCCAAATATTTATATGAAAACACTTAAAGATTTTTAAATTAAATAAAATTTATTAACGTTCTATTACATCTTTATTTTTTGAGGCTACATATTTGCAACCTTTTCAAACTAAAGGGTTCTGAATTGTAGCATGTAGCATGGCACCGTGCAATGTAACTATGTCAGTATGTGAGAAACAGAAGAGGTCATTCATGCATGGAGCACACTCTCCTTCAGCATAACAATGCCAGACCATGCACAAGAAGTAGGCATCTGCAACAATCTGATGCCTTGGGTTCACTGTCATCGGTCATCCTGCATTCAGTGCTGACTTGGCTACTCTGAATTTCACCTGTTTCCAAAACTTAAAGAACTCCTTCAATGACTTCACTTTTACAGTAATGAAGCACTTCAAGCTGAGATGAGGTTCCGGCTTCAGCAAGGAAGTCAAATATTCTTTAATGATGGTATCAACAAGCTGGTCTTTGGTTGGAAGAAATATATTCAGCACTGCAGTGACTATATAGAGAAATAAATATGTAGACATGAAGAATAAAGATGAAGAATGTTAATAATATTTATTTTATTTTGAAAAGTTTTTAGCGTTTTTACATAAAAATCCCAGGTAAACCATTTTTTATTTATCTAAAAACTAAGTAGCAATGATTTATCAGTCATGTAATTACAGATAAGCATGAACATAAGCGATGAGAATGATCAGGTGTTCCTTACATTTTAAATTTTAATCAGCATAATAGAAACTTATTGTGTTTTTCTTTTTAATAAAATAATTACGAAGCTACTCCTTGTTCACACCATTCCAACTTAGTGCAAGCATCTAAGCCTTTTTGCACGACTGACTTTTCTTGTCTCAATTAACTACTCAAGACAAGTGAGCCTAAAACAGTGTCCCTGCCGTTTTATTCCTGTTCTGAGCATAGCCTGTTTTGTAAGACCTTTCATTTATATGTCAGCACCGACACTATATGTGTTGTGAGGGCTGTATGCTGTGCAGCTTGACATATGAACGCTAAAGTTATTTTATGAGGCGCTACCCTTTTTTCTGAAACAATCGAAATATTGGAACAAAATTCGGGAGCAAGCAGTGCTAATAGGCTTTATTGATGTTTAGATGTTTATTCATTAATTGACTTTGCCAATTGAAGTAATTCATGTACTTATACTTTTTAGTTAAATTCATACAGTTTTAACACTTTCAAAAATTTAATGACTGTGATTATACAACGTACATTCTAGTATATGTCATTACATGTCTACAGAATCGTACATAAATAAACACATCACCTCTTCCATTATATATCTGATTATTAATTACAGAATTACACACATTTTCCTTTCAGTTTCACATTATGAACTTGGTATATGCACATTTTATATGAAAGAAAAAGTATATTATGATTACAAAGCTGTGACACACTTATTTACCAATACTTAGGGTTTTTCTGTCATTATATATGACCTTCAGGTTACTTTGGAGGTATTCCTCTGGTGAATAATAAGCCATATTTTTAAAACAATACCTCTAATACTAACTTAAATTTACTTAGAGTGAAGATTTTTAATGATTGTGACAGTTTATCATACATCTTCACACTTCAATGTTTGTAGATATTACGTGTTAGTGTCTGCCTTGAATATAGTATGTATAGCAAGCAGTTGTTTCTGGTACTCTGCATATGTACATTCTTTCTTGGAGTAAATTTCTGCAACTTTTCTTTGACATATATTAAGCAATTATACATATGAAGGTCTGAGTGTGTGATATTGAGTCGACTGACGTGTTTCTTATAGGAATTCTCTAAGACCCAATCCCTGAATACATCTGACTGCTTTTTCTTGCAGTCTGAAAACACAGTTTGCGCCTAGTGAATTTTCCCATAACAGTATCCCATATTGCAGCTGTGACTGAAGGAATGCATAGTAACAGAGAAACAGTAATTTTTTGTTGATAGAATACAGTAGGAAAATCATATATGCATATTTACTAGTCAAATATTTTATATACTTAACCTATGAGAGTCCTTGGTCTATTATCAGGCCTAGCAGTATGACACTTTCATTCTCTTCTTTTTGTGCATTAAAGTATATTTCCTCTGTCCATTTTATATCTGCTTAGCGGGTTAGCTTTACACTACTAACTAGTTTTTTCAAATAGCTATAACTACCTGCATATTCTCACCAGTTGAGATCATTGTCACATCTTTAAAATACAAAACTGTTCTGTATGCCATATAGATTCAGAAATAATTAACCTCTATATACATAAAAGGAATGTTCTGACCGACTGACTCATTATCTCCCAGCCCAAACCACTATGGGCAGAAGCCTAAAATTTGGAGAGGGTCTCGTCTAAGACAGGAATTTACGAAATTCCATGGCTAACTGGGCGAATCAAGAGATGAAAGGTTTTTTTGGTAATATGTCACTATTAAGGCAATTTTGAAGCTATAACTACAAAAAGTGGTATTTGGTTCCTTGGTCAGAAGTAATACAACACATGTATCAGCACTTTTGGAAATGAAACCCCAAGGTGGTGAAATAGTAAGAGAATTTTTTTTAAAACTAGATCATTATGAATGTACTACTAGAGCATTTTAAAAGCTACATCTATGAAACACATATTTGATTTCTCAGTTTAAAGTAACAAAATATGTGATTCAAGGATTCACTTGCATCGCGTCAGGTAATGTTGTGGAAGCTGCACAATATTTCAACGAGACAGTTGTTGTTATCTTCAGGAGCTTACTGACGTGTTGCTGCAATATCTCGCCAATATATGCTGACTCTCTAGAAAAGTGCAGGCGCCAAGCAGTGGGGTTACAGCGTCATCGTAGAGCACGGCGACGTCCAGTGTCCTAGGCTGCAGGAGTGCGCACGGGCAGAGTGCTGGCGACCAGTTTAAGTGTCTTCGTCTGTGCTCACTCGGATTCGTTCGTCTGCGGGCGACGACGCCTTAGTACTGCAAATGCTGAGTTGAAATCCCATATTTCTATTGATCAGGTCGTTACTTATAAGTATTTCGGCTGACGGACTCGCAATAAATGGAAGTGGACGAGAGGATCTTTATCTCTCCTTTTTTCATGGTATGTCCCGTGTCGAGACACTGTTCAGCCACAGCAGACTTTTCTGGCTGACCCAGTCTGTTGTGCAGTCTATGTTCAGAGCATCTATCATCAACAGTGCGACACGTCTGGCCAACGTATGGTTTCCCACACTGGCACGGGATTTATATATTCCTGGTCTTCCTAGACCTAGGTTATCTTTAATATAACGCAGCATAGTTTGCACTTGCGCTAGAGGACGTTTTTTTAACAGCTTACCAGTCTTAAACGACACACCACAATCATAATGTAGAAAAACCAACCTCGTAGAGATTCTGTGTGTGCAGGTATAGATGTATTACGGAACTGACCATCAGAGTACCCGTTTTGTGGAAACGCAGAGCAAAGAAGGCCAAGCTCTGACGATAAGGTTCCTGCATCTGACATGATTCTAGCCCTATGAACGAGAGTCTGTAACACGCCACTGCATTGATAGGGGTGATGACAGCTCATAGCTCGTAGCTCATAGATACAGGTCAATGTTAGTCAGTTTACAGAATGCACTGTGACCCAAGGAACCATCTTGTTTTCTGCGGACCAAGACCTCTAAGAAATGGAGGTCTCCATTTTTCTCCACTTCCATGGTGAAGCAAATGTTCGTATGTATGGAGTTAAGGTATTCCAGAAATGTAGGAAGCGTTGCTGCTTCATGTTACCAAGCTACAAAACTGTCGTCCACAGATCTTCAGAGACAGTTAGGTTTCAACACTGCTGACTGCAGTGCTTTTTTCTCGGAGTCTTCCATAAAAAGGTTAGCTGGTATGGGAGACAAAGGGCTACCCGTTGCAATACCGACAGTCTGCTCAAAATATTGTCCATTAAATAAAACGTAAGACGAGGCAAGCGCGTGTTTGAACAAATGCAAGCTGTCCTTCTCCAACTTAGTGTCTGTAATCTACCAGAGTTACTTGTGTAAATCTATGGGTCTTATTCAGACCGTGAAGTCGTGGTGGAACGCTTCTACTCTTAAGCTCTTTTTAAGGTGTTAAGGAAACTGGCTGAATTTGAGGAGCGCTGATGTCTTCCATCGTACTGTGTCAGTTGGATCCGTCAGGAGAAAACGATAAGCTAAATCCAGCAGTAAATCCGTCATCTTGCCTAAGTAAGATGTTGTAGGCAAAACAACAACAGTGTTTCCCTTGTCAGCAGGTAAAATCACTATTTCTGTGTCTTCTCTCAAGGAACAGAGAGCTTTCCTTACATCAGTGTTGATGTTCTGCTTCGGTGCGGGCTTCCTGGTTATGGCCCTGCAAGCCTAACGCCTCATTTCCTCTTATATCTATTCAAACTGCGCTACCTTGACCTACTTTTCATTTAATGAACAATACTTCGATCAGACTGACAGTTTGCTATGGGTAGCCCTTGATCTCCTATAGTAGCCAACCTTTTTATGAAAGACTTCAAGGACAAAGCGATATTGAAACTTAAATGTTTCTGGAGATATGCTGACGACAGTTTTGTAACTTGGCCACACGCAGTAGCAACGCTTCCTGCATTTATGGAGTACCTCAAGTTCATCCATATGAACATTTGCTTCCCCATGTAAGTGGGGAGAAATCGAGACCTCCCATTCTCAGACATCTTGGTCCCACAGAAAACAAGATTGTTCCTTGGCTCACAGTGCATTTCGTAAACCCACGCACACAGACCAATATCTACAAACTATGAGGTATGAGCAGTCATCACCCATCTCAACACAGTGGCGTGCTACAGACTCTCGTTCTTAGGACTAGAATCATGTCAGATGCAGGAAGCTTATCATCAGAGCTTAGCCTTCTGCACTCAGCTTTTGTACAAAATAGGTACTCTGATGAACAGATCCGTAATGCATTTATACCTGCACACTCACAATCTGAAGAGCAGCGAGAAGAAATGATTTTTCTACATTATGTTGGTGGTGTGTTGTTAAAGATTGGCAGGCTGTTAAAAAAAAGTCAGAGGAAATGTGTATTCCGCCCTCCAACGAGAGTGTAAACTATGCTGCGTTCTGTTAAAGACAACCTAGGTCTAAGGAGACCAGGGATATAAAAATCCCGTTCAAGTATGGGAAATCATACGTTGGCCAGACGTGTCGCACTATTATTAAGGATAGATGTGCTGAACATAGACCTCACACGAAAATGGGTCAGCCAGAAAAGTTTGCTGTGCCTGAACACTGTCGTGACACAGGACACAGGATTAACTACGGAGAAGCAAAGGTCCTTGCGTCCGCTTCCACATACTGCGACTCCATCATTAAAAAGCAGTCGAAATACATATAAGTAACGACCTGATCAATAGAGACACAGAATTTCAACTCAGCAAGGCATGAGAACTAGCGTTGGTGGTACTAAGGCATCATCGGCCGCAGAAGAACGAATCCGAGTGAACACAGATGAGAATCAGAGTCTGCACTCTTAAACTGGTCGCCAACACACTGCCCACGCGCCCACCGGGCCTCTGTTTGCGGTCGTGCTTTTCCCGGGTCGCGAATGTGAGAACCGTGGTTCGTTTCTCCGGCAGAAGACACTGGAGGTCGCCGTGCTCTACCATTCGTCTACGATGATGTTGTAACCCCATCCCTTGGCGCCTGCGCTTTTCTAGCGACTCAGCGTATATATTGGCGAGCTATTGCAGCAACACATCAGTAACACTTGCAGATGATGAACAGCTGTCTCGTTGAAATATTGTGCAGTTTCCACAACATTATCCCATTCGAAGCCTTGAAGCAGTTGCTACGTCGGGAAAATCTGAAACAGAACAAAATGAGTGTTTCATTGTTTTTGGAAATTTAGCCCATAAAATGGTCAAATAGTGGATGAAAATTTTTAATAAAATATGTCATTATGAACGCATTTCTGAAGCTGAATCTAAGAAAATTTGTATTTCGCTTCTCAGTTAAAAATGAGACAAACATGTTTCTCTATTTTTGGAAATTCAACCCCTAAGCGGATGAAATAGGGGCTGACTGATTCACTGACTTATCATTACCCATACTGAACCGCTAAGAGCAGAAGGTTGAAATTTGGCGAGCTGTCCAAACCACGAAGAATACAAATTTTAAACATGGAGAGCTTGGGGTGGATCCTGTATTTCGGGCAATGTTTATGAAGATATTGTTGGAAATTCTTCAGCTCCGAAAAGCTTTTTAGAAATTCTTCGTTAAAGGAATTTCGGAGATAGAACTACGAAAAATGGTATTTTGTTTCTTGGTTAGAAATTTAAAAAATATGTGTGTCAGTAGTTTTGGAAATTGAACCACTAAGGGGGTAAAATACTAGGTGAAAGTTATTTTAAAAATTAAGTTGTTATTAAAGCATTTCTAAAGCTATGTCTATGAAAATTGGCATTTGACTGCCTGTTAGAAATTTTTAAAAAATGTGTGTTTCAGTGTTCTTGGAAATTCAACCACCTAAGGAAGTGAAATAGGGGATGAAAAGTTTTCTGAAATTATTGTATTATGAAAGCATTTTCAAAGCTAAATCTTTAAAAATTTGTGTTTGGTTTTTCAGTTAGAAGTTAAAAATATTTGTTGAGTGTTTTTGGAAAGTCAACCCCTATGGCACTGAAACAGGGGATAAAAGTATTTACAGAAATATTTCATAATGGAAACTTTTTCAACGTAGATCTACAAAATTTTGTATTTGTCTTCTGTGTTAGAAATAAAAAAAGATACATGTTTGACTGTTTTGGAAAATTAAAAGCCTCAGAGGGTCAAATAGGGGATGAAAATTTTCAAGAAAATTGTTCATTATATTAAAAAATTTAAAGCTAAGTCTAAGAAATTGGGATTTTATTTCTCGGTTAGATATAAAGAAATATGTGTTAGTGAATGAAAGTCTCTGTGGAAATATCACCACAAGAATACAAAGGCATAATTAACCCTCACCTAAAACACCTCTTAAATGTGTGCAACTATGAACATGCAGTCTCATAGACCTGACAATTTTTTTCTCATATATCTTCACATTAGCTGACAAAAATCAGGTGACTAGTCAACTATTTCACATTATAAGTGGATGCAATAATATTCAGCCCTCATAAAGAGTTTATTCATTACATTATTCAAAATGAAAATGAAACAGCATAAGTATTTATAGTCATGTAGTGTGAGTCTTTAAACGGCTGTTAATATTGTTACACAAAGTCATAATAATCATGAGTATAAATGAAGTATTGCAGTGAATGTAAACAAAATTAATATCAAGTTAACTGAAAATATTAATTTAGAGGACTTTTGCATGGTTGATACACATCTACATACTGCATTCCAGGCAAGTTGACTGATAACATTTGGTGCATTGATAAGCCATTTACCTTTACTTTGATGCGAGATACTGAATACACATCTGCCTCTTTTCCATTCTATCACTTTGTATACCTCCAACATGTCATCAAAAATTCGCTTATTTGAGATTCAGTACGCATTACGGCCAAAATTCGATTTTTGCTTTTAGTCTGATCATTGCTTCCTTCAAAATATTGTAATGAGATGTTATTCTTGCTCTAACAGACTCTGAACATTCCCAATTGAAATCATCTTCGCCATATATGTACTGTGTTAGCTGTGAATAATTATCTGTAGGACAGTTCACAAGATATTCTTCTGATAAAGCATTTGCTTCAGTAGTATTGCTCTTTGTTTCATGATGGCCATCAACTACCACAAAATTAGAACCAGCATTAGAATCATCAATGATGCTGTGACTCCCATTTACCTCTTGACCTGTACCACATATCTGCTCTTGCATCCAAGTTTCAAAATTTGAATCACCTGCAGAACATCTTATTCCTCTTAGAAAGTAGCTCCATGTTATAGCTGAAAAATAATATAAATTGGTGCATATGAAAAAGGCTATAAAATAAAAAATCTGAAAAAGCAATTGAAAGCAAAATATATAGTAATTAAAAATATGTGGTCAATTAGAGTTAACCTTCTTATTATACATAATGTGAAACAATGGTCAGGCAGGCACATAATTTTGCGCTTACTTCTAAATAATATATTTTATTGCAAGAGAGATTAAGTCAAGCTGATTGATGAATGTTGCCACATGTCAAGTATTAGAATGAAGACACTGCAAAGGGAGGCTGCGGTTTTGGACAGTGCTATCACATTTAAAATGAATGGTGGGTCTCAGATATCAATGATTTGCGATAAGAATTAACAAAACCTTAGCTATCAGAATGGCTTTTTAGTCAGTACATTGGAAAAAATGCTTCTATCGTCCAAATTAGTGTGAAAAGCTTAGAAGGTGTTGCATTTCGTGAACAACATAAAAATTATATTAAAGAAAAACAAAAAATGTGTGCAGACTATATAGTCTATCTGACCAAAGCAGCAGGTGCTAAGCTAGTAGACAATGAAAAGGAATGGCCCAAGGACAGAGCCATGGGGGATTCCTCTTAATCTTCATTAGTTTTGACCTCTCCTTGTTGATATGCACTAATTGTTTTCTGTTGCTTTTGTAGGATTTAACCAAATTTAGTAGTTTATCTCTAGAATTATAGTATTCTAGCTTTTTGCAATAATATTATGTGATACAAAATCAAAAGATTTACATAAGTCCCCAAGTGTAGCACAAATGATCAGTTTCCTTCCATAATTATTGAAACTTGCAGTTAACAGACTTTCAACAGCTTTTATTTGGTTGATCGACTTGACCTGAATCCAAACTGGCCTTCATTTGGTAAATCTTTATTCTGAAAATGCTTATATATATATATATATATATATATATATATATATATATATATATATATATATATATATATATATATAGCTCTCAATGATTTTAGATATTATAGGGACAATTGATACTGGTCTGTAGTTATCTGGTATACTTCAGTCCGCTTTTTTGTTTATAGGAAATTTATCTGTAATTTTAGGGCATGCAGGGAAAGTACTAAAATCAAGAAAAATTATTTACAAGATAGAGCAGAGACTTTCTGATTTCCTTATTTGTAGATTTTAGAACTTAGTTACTGAACCCATAGAAGTCCTCTGCTCTGGAGCTGTTCAGCTTGTTTACGGCGTTAGTAATGTGTGCAGCAATAGTTGTTCTCAAAGCGAAACTTTCATTTGATTTACTCTGTGATTGCAAAAATGAGGCCTCAGCATCAGATGTATTATCATTTTGTGATATAAGAGGACTTGCAAAGCTTACAAATATCCGTTGGGAGTGTTTGGGTTAACTGGAATAGTGATTTCATTCTTCCCCACGTTTTCTCTCACTTTTCACTTCATTTCAGGCTATCTTACATTTATTTTTGCAGTTTAACATGTACTCTTCATTTGCTTTGAATTGTACTGCTCTAAGCTCAGGTTTGTAGATTTTTATTAGGTTTATGTTGTTGTTATTTTCTCAAAACTGTTAGCAATCTTGTCCTTCAGAATTGAGTAAAAGTATTCTGATTTTATTGAGAAGTGGTGTGTACCATATTTCTGTATGTTCTGGTTTGTGCCTGTTGCTAATCTTGTACCTTGTAGTAACTAGGAGGCTCTTACTGTCTAGTGCATGTTTTTTGATGGCAATGAATGTGGAAAAGCATTCATTTATAATATCTTTCTCACTCGTTAATATACTGGACCACTCTGTTAGTCTCAGGTCATTTCTCATTCTTTCAATGTTCTTTTCTTTGACATCTCTGTGTGTAATTAACATCTTGGAAGTATTAAAGGCACGTTTCCAATTTTTCTCCTGTGTCATGACCAACGTAGAATTTGTAATTGAAGTTCTTGTCAAAGATCGTGTTGCAAATTCTTTATACTCAAGAGAACTGACAGAACAAAAGAAGTGTTGTCCAAACATTCTCGAACATTTACATTTATCTCCCTGAGAGAATATGCAAACTATTATTGCAACTACTACTACTACTGCTGCTCCTGCTGCTACTACTACTACTACTACTACTGCTACTACTACTACTTCTACTGTCAAACAATATGTAGAACGCAGCAAATAGCGCCATTTCAGAACGTCGAAATTTTTTCCTCAAGAAAATGTACAGACTACTACTACTATCAAGCAATATCGAGAATGCAGTAAAATTTGCACTTTAACTTAGTCATTTGTATAATGTTTTCTTGTTTAGAGCAAAGTAACATCGATAATTATTTTTCTCCCGGCATATTCCGACTTTTTCACTGTTGAAATAATTTTCATTGAAGCACATTCATCTATTTACTTTCTTGTTTAAGGTCAGTGTAAGTGTTTTCTTTGTGGAATGTAAATACCTTTTTGTTTACATATATTACGTTTCTCTTGTAGCACAGCACTAATAGGAAAAATATCAGGACCTTTCCAGTGGGTCACAGAAACAACAAACATTACAAAGTCACAAAAGCACAAGCATCATATTCATACAAGGAATAAGCTTGGCAAGAATAGGCTAACTTCCAATATTAGCGTACGCCGCCATGTTTCTCTCGTGCACATGCACTTTTTGTAGTATACTCATAAATTTAGAACTCCACATTTAGCACATTCTACAGATGATTTAATATCACATAAACATTTGTGTCATGGTTGGCTACTGACATACACATAGAAATGAAAGGTGCACACACTACGAGAAGTCGATTTTGACCAGAACGTCACTTGTGTAAAACAGCCAAGGCGAGCTGTTCATGAACAGGTAGCATTTTCGTCCCATAATTACAGGCTGCATTACTATTGATCTATAACACTTAGACTGGTGCTGTTTCATTCCCAAAACTGAACAGCAGTAGGTTAAACAATATTATACATTGTCTTTATTTATCTATAATAATTTAATTTCTACAACAATTTGTTTATGCAATTAACTTTGAACACATATTTTGTTTATGGTACCACTGTCTGGGACCTCATGCATCTAATATCACTCACACTAAGTCAGGCTGCTCTCAGTATCCATAGAATTATGTTATGACCCATACTAAACTGAAGAGCCAAAGAAGCAGGCACACGTGCCTAACATTGTGTAGTGCTCCCAGGAGCACACAGAAGAGTCACAACACGACATGGCATAGACTCGACTAATGTCTGAAGTAGTGCTGGAGGGAACTGTCCCCAAGAATTCTGCAGGTCTATCCATTTATCCATAAGAGTACAAGGGGTGGGAATCTCATCTGAACAGTACGTTGCAAGGCACCCAAATATTCTCAATAATGTTCATGTCTGGGGAGTTTCATGGCCAGTGAAAGTGTTTAAACCCAGAAGAGTGCTCCTGGAGCCACACTGTAGCAATTCTGGACGTGTGGTGTGTCATTGTTCTGATGGAATTGCCCAAGTCCATCGGAATGCACAATGGACATGAATGGATGCAGTTGATCAGACAGGATGCTTACATATGTGTCACCTGTCAGAGTCGTATCTAAACGTATCAGGTGTCCCATATCATTCCCACTGCTGACATCCCACACCATTACAGAGCCTTCATCAGCTTGAACAGTCCCCTGGTGACATGCATTCTCCATGGATTCGTCAGGTTGTCTGCCTGTTTACATGTATCTGTATTTGAATACACATGCCTATACATTTCCTTTGGGCTTCAGTATATATATATTGTTAGATCGGTTACTGCTGCTACAATGGCAGTTTTTCAAGGTTTAAGTGAGTTATACTGTTTCCCTAACGATAATGGATTTGATGTTTCCGCATTTCCATCGATAGTAATAATAGCAATGCATGGAGATACTAAACAGTATGGGCTTGTCAAACTCAACATCGAAAGCCGTAATTAGTGGCTCAATGGTGATAATACATACAAATGTTAACTAAGTCTGGAAATTATATGCAAAGCACATTGCTAGTCCTACTGCTGACATATGGCCCTAACGAAATGTAATGAAGTGAATCTGGCAAGAATAATAGTCGATACTATTCGATGGTACCACTGAGGGAGGACACAAAGAAAACAGGTTTGGAACCTAGTAGGTGCAGTGGTGAGAAACAATTCGCGTGCATGATGTGCAAAAGGCTTCTTTAATAGTTGACCAATGAAAACGATTGTACTTAGTAACTGATTTCTTAGTAAGTAAGTGCAACTGCTTTGTAGAAGACCCACTGTTAACGCTGTATGAAGATTAAGATGCCAGATACCATACCACACAGACAACATTTAGCAAATGAAACAAATATGCCTAGACCCAGAACTGAACCCTTGCTTTCCTTAATGCTAACCCAAAACACTAGCTACTCCTACACCTCACGGAAGTAATCACAGTATAGGTGATTACAGTGTTGCCAGATTGCCAATCTTTAATGTCCGTTTACTGCTGGAAATATCAGCAGGATGAAATTTTGTGAGAGACATTTTTTATTGCTAGTATGTGAGGAATCGCGCTGAGACGTCGAAGTTCGTGAATATATATATATATATATATATATATATATGTGTGTGTGTGTGTGTGTGTGTGTGTGTGTGTGTGTGTGTGTGTGTGTGTGTCTGTGTGTGTGTGTGTGTCACATTTGATCTAATGCGATGCAGTAGTGTTGGCATAATAGTTCAGTCAACAAAGAAAATTACAGGAAAAAATCGTTTAGTCGTAAATTTCTGTGCAGTGGCAGATTTAGCACTATGAACAACATACTTCAGTTCCTGAACCACTGGGGTGTGAGCATTAGGGTAGTGGTACACTGAAAGGTCACTTTTCTTGAATAACTCGGATTGTATGTTCCTTACAAGCCATGTAAGGAGGATCTTCAGTGATTAGACTCTGTCAAGCTAATGTAAACATATGTGCTACTGTGCATTTTTTGTGTACAGCGATTTTTATGGTGTAACAATCATCTATGAGCGATACATTCATGGTTGTGGTCATGTGTACAAGGAACTTTTTGAGTTTTAATGTTTTATTTATGAGAAGCCTTTGTATAATCTGCTATTTTTTATCCGCTAACATGACAATTCGGTGTGAGGTTCAAACTCTAAATGAATTCGTTTTGTAACAAACAATTTTGAACTCCCTCAAGATGTCAGCAATGATTGTCAAAGCCAGTTGTTGTAAATACAGAAGTATTTATGTGATCTTACCATTATAAAGTTTTCATCTAGACTTGAATGTCATCAGTCCCACTCCTTCAGACATATTCATACTGACTTTGCAAGATATACTACAGTTGTGTGCAGTAAGTGGCTCCGCTCAGTGCAGTGCTTTCTACAAATTCCGGTAATTCTTGAATGGAAGATATTTATACAGTCTACCAGTAATGTAAGTAATGGTGTGAGAAGTGTAGTAACTTTTAGTCATTCATTTTCACTACCAAATGACTAGAACACATTTACCAGTCCAATCCGTTTCCCACAAACACTACAGAGGTCATTAATAACATCACACAAGGTAATTACTTCTCAGCCATCATTTGTGGGAAAATATTTTACAAATAGCTACTTTAGCAACTGCAAATAAGTATTCACTTAATAATTTGAAAATTAATCCACTACATAGACACAAATTATGTGAAGATATTTTGTGTACTCACATAAGAGAACTGGCTGAGGAGGTGTAATCTGTCTGTAAACAAAAATGAGAGCAACACTCGTGTGGGAAGTTGCGTTTCCCTGAAGAACACTACATCTGTCTATATCCTTTCCTTGTGGCACAATTTTAACTCCACTTAGCAACTATGTCTGGATTCAATGAAGTATAACACTTTGTGGAAAATAAACACTCTCCCTCCCATATGGAGTACCAGCTCATTAGTGACATTTAATGTTGGTTCTCATCGCTCTTCTCGCTCTTCATTTATCAGTAAACATTTATTTTGTACTATTAAAACATTGTTTTATAACTCTTCGATTTTTCTATCCCCTTCAACACAGAAACTATTGGAGCAAGAGAAAAAAAGTAGGACTTTTTTGTAGGAAATTTAATGTAGTTTAATTTTATGCTTTGAAACAATTTCGCTACAAGCCGCTTTTCTCGAATTATTCAAGAAAAAACATAAAAAATCTACCTCTGAACGTATCCCCACACCTACGCTCACACCCCATGTCAGGAGTCTTAGTTTGTTGTTCACGTCACTCCCACCTACCATTGTACAAAAATTTGCTGGTCTAAGAATTTTTTTCACCTATTCAACTAGTTTTGGTCTTCTTTGATCGGGCTTTAATACAGCAACATCCTAGGTGTTCACGATCAAGAGTTATGCACTCTGAATGTCTGAAAACATGTAATGAAAAGGCTACCTTTTCACAAGCAGGTTCTCTTTAGAATTTAGCGTTTGTGTCATGTCTCCCATTAGACTGTTTGACAGATTCAGCAATTTTCTATGAATCATGTTTATTTACCTTTATTACCTCTACTACCAATTAAATGTCATTCACCAGCCCCAACTGGACAGACAGCATCAAGTTACAACATTATCAAAATATATGAATATAACTCTACTATGATAGTAATTTAACACTACAAGATATATTTAAGTTATAAATTAGATTACAATAATATCACAACAATAAAATAGATACAAGTATTTGATGAAATTAAATATAATGGTTGCTGTTGGAGCCATGGAACTGAGTTGCAGCTCAAGTAAACACTATGCTATTACTAGAGAAGAATCTTTCAATACCACAGAAGGGTTGCTCTTTTAGCTTGCACAAAATAGTAGTTTTAAACTGGTCCTTTGGTAAAGACTGAATTCATCAGGCAGAGCATTAAACAATTTAGGGCCACCATTTGGAAGCTGTTTTGTGTCTTTGCTAATCAACACCTTGGCATGTCGATACTGTTTTTGCTGCGAGTGCTGTATCTGTGAACTTCATTTCTCTTTCTGTAAATATCATTGTTTCTCTTGACGTAGAAGCGGCAGTTTAATATATACTGGCTGTAAACAGTCAGAACTCTTAACCCGGTGAAAATTGGTTTACAGTGGTCTGTTTGTTGATTGATTGATTGATTGATCCATTTTCATATACAGCTGCACAATGCGCAAGACATATTTGGATTTTTATGTTAATATTAACAATTTTACATATAATATACCTTTGTACATAATAACACACATTAATATATCAATTAATGATGAATACTTAAATAAATGTTGTTACACTATATACAGACAGATAAAACACAAATGTCCTTCTGAATGAGACTGCAATGGGTTAACACAGAAAAATTTAGTTTTGTAGGTATTCATTTACTGTGTAAAAGCAGTGATAAACAAATACAACTTCAGTTTAGATTTGAAGTGACCAGTGTTAGATTTGAAGTGACCAGTGTTTTGTATGTGTTTAATAGTATCTGGTAAGGTGTTGTATAATTTGATACTAGGTTGGATGAGGCCGTTTTGAAATAACTTTGTGTTGGCGCTTTGAACACATACATCTAATTTTTATCTTGCATCATAGTTGTGTATTGTGTGATTTTGAGTGATGAGTGGTCTTTTTGTTTTTAAGTTTTGCTTTAATTACATTATATTTTCAAGTATATATATGCAAGGAACTGGCAAGATCATCTTTTTTTGAAACAATGTTCTACATGATTTGCGATTGTCTACCCCTTCCATTATTGTTATATATATATATATATATATATATATATATATATATATATATATATATATATATATATAAAATTTTGGATGTTTTGATCGCATCTCCAGAATTTCACCAGAACATAATCCCATACTACCATACCAGAGGTGAGAGTGTACAACTGCATAATATACACACTGAAGGGGGTTGTAACTGGTATAATTTTTTAATGTATGTAACACAAAACAAGAAGTACATAATTTTTTGTTCATTTGCTCAATATGTGCTTTACATTTCATGTTGTCTTGTAGATGAAGTCCAAGAAATTTGCTACAGAGTGTTTTGGCAATTGTCTGTCCATGTTTTTTACAAGAGTTTCTTCAGAGTTTCCTGTAATTAGAGCACTCGTATCATCAGCAGATTGAAATATTTTACTGCTGTCATTGCATATATTTAGGTCATTTACATAGAGTAAGATCAGAAGAGGACCCATTACTGATCCTTGTGGCAGTCCATTTTAGCAGTCAGTAGCCTGGAATTATATTCCCTAATGACATTGTCCCTTTCTTCATCTATTTCCACATATTGCTCCCTGTTCTTAAGATAAGAGCTGAGCCAGTTATTAGCTGTTACCCTAATGCCAAGATTTTCTAGCTTGTGTAGCAATTTGTCATGATTTATGGTGTCAAATGTATGTTTTGCTTTAATTAAATTATATTTTCAAATATATATATATATATATATATATATATATATATATATATATATATATATATATATATATATGCAAGGAACTGGCAAGATCATCTTTTTTTGAAACAATGGTCTACATCATTTGCGATTATATACCCCTTTCATTATATATATAATTTTGAATGTTTTGATCACATCTCCAGAATTTCACCAGAACATAATCCCATACCACCATACCAGAGGTGAGAGTGTACAACTGCATAATATACACACTGAACAGTGTTGTAGCTGGCACAATTTGTTAATGTATGTAACACAAAACAAGAAGTACATAATTTTTTGTTCATTTGCTCAATATGTGCTTTACATTTCTCGTTGTCTTGTAGATGAAGTTCAAGAAATTTGGTACAGACTGTTTTGGCAATTGTCTGTCCATATAGCTCTAGATTGGGTGATGTCAGATTTTGTCTTTGTGTTTTTGTTATTAAGTCATTGTCATCAAAGTAACATGTTAGCCTATCAGTGGCTTCTTTTATGTTTTTTACAAGAGTTTCTTCTGAGTTTCCTGTAATAAGAACACTTGTATCATCAGCAGATTGAAATATTTTACTGCTGTCATTGCATATATTTAGGTCATTTACATAGAGTAAGAACAGAACAGGACCCATTACTGATCCGTTATTTTCACTGTCTTTAACTCATTTTCTTTCAGCCAATGTTCAGTTAAGCACAGTATATTAACATATCTTAGTTCACTTGATAACAGATTTCAAGCTCTCTTACTTTATTGCTAAGTGACTGTATATTCTGATGAAGAATGGTGACCTGGTGAGATTTTAGGTTTGTTCTGATTGTACTTGGTTGACCACTTACCTTTATTCCTGAATTTAAATTGTGTGGGAAATCTTTATTCTCATCTAGAAACATGAATGTTTTTTTTCCATTGGTCATAAGATAATGTCCTGATGGTAAAAAGGGGCAATTCTCCATCTTTACGGTCATGTTACTTGTGTAGTCGATGGTGAGGTGGTTTCTGTTTTTCCTGCAAGGAGTGCTACTGGAGGTGGTGTTGATAGGTGCACTAGTTATCCGAATTTGGTCTTCAGGCTTTTTGGGAATAAAAAATCTTGTATTTTGGTCGCCTTACATTTCTTCTCACTGGAATTGCTGAACTTTCTCCTGTTTCTGGTGTGGTAGTAGTTGTTGTTGGTGTTCACTGATACATGTAAAATTAGATGTCCTTGGTGATACTTTTGAGACTGGATCCGCTGATGTCCTTTGTGGGTCTCCTGTAGGAAGGCCTACTGCTTCTGGTTTTCAGTGCCCAGTTCGTCTTGTTGTATCTTGAATATCTTCGGGTGTGGAACTTGGTTATGCTGCTTTTTTTTGGGGTTACATGTCGGTATCATAACCTGGTTAAGTCGATAGTAGTTTTGTTTCGCTGTGTCTTCTTTGAGTGACGAAGGTGTAGTACAGTTCTTTTTTGCGTCTCCTCGTTTACCTTTCATAACTATCGAGTTGGATAAGTCCATTTCTGCTGCTGATTTTTCTTGTGTTTTCACTGTCATATTTGCTGAAAGGTCTTCACATTGTATGTATGTTAGAGCCGGTATTTGCAGATTGGCACCTACTGCTAGTTGTAAATGTCTACATAATTTCTCTTTGCCTTCCATTCGCAAGTGAAGTCCATACTTTGTATAATCGCTTCATCTGAGGAATGTATTGACGTCAATTACCATTACATGCTCATAATTTTTTGTAGTCCTCATTAGTACTCATTTAGAATTCGTTTGGAGCATAGATTCTGTTGGTCAGTTTTGGTACATCGTATCTGCACAGAATTGTGCACAAGATAACTTTTGTGTGGATTGTCTTATAAAAAGAATCTGTTGAGACACATTTGAAATCCTGAAATTTCTTTAGGATGTCGTTACTCCCACCTAGAATGATGACACTGTCATTTTTCGTATATTCTTTCGCCTTCCCCTCTATGTTACAAACCACGTCCTTTAACTGTGCGTTAGGATTTATTACAGAAGAGACGTAGTGTTTTTGATTTTGAGAACTCATCATAATTTTTGAACAGTGACGACCATGACTGTCAGAAAGAATTAATATTTTCTGTCTCTTGTTATCACTGTGTATCATTTTTTGTGGCACTGGTCGAATGCTTTTTTTACAGTTTTCATTTGTATTAACGCTGCTGGTTTTGTAAGGTCACGCCATAACACAAGCTCTTGAGTCCTTCACTGTAGTATTTTTGCTTCTGATCCATTGATGCTGCTTTTCTTTCTCACTGTTTACAGTTGTTCTCGGTTTTGTTTTGATTGGTGCACTCGATTTCAGATAACCTAAAAGTTCGATATTTTCATTTCGAAGTTTCGTTAAATCATTCTTTAAAGTGTTAATCGCTGCTTGCATACTTATGATACGCTCTTTTAAATGTTCGATATCTGTTACACATTTTTACATGGCATATTTTTATTTCCAACAGCTGTATTTCCGTGTGGTAGAACATTGCGCCCATCACACTCGTGAGCCATTTCATTTGACTTCATATACATACCAGTAGTTCACTATGTCTAGACCAAATTTCCTGCCACTTGAATTATAATATCAAGCACAATGCATTTACGATTGCAGTATTCACTTATTTTTACGTATGTCGTACATTTTTCGTTCAATTTACGCTTATATTTGTAGAGCTAACACACTAGCACTTTACACTTTCCGCCATCTTCTATAACGACCGAAGTAATGATCCTCATTGCTTTCTTTTGCAGTAAAAGCGCATTCTTGCAGCCTGCAGAATGGCCCCAAAACGGCAGCCTGTAACTGATGTGGCTGTGGAACATTGCATAGTACACAGTTAGCAGGCACTGTTCTGGTACTATACTTTTCAGTTTCTTCAAGAGACACAGGACCCACGAAAGTTTAGAACATACATGCTTGGTGTGCTGTTGCCAGGTTAATTGGGGATCAATGAGAAAGCCCAGAAGTTTAACATCTGCTGCATTAGCCAGTTCTCCGGTATTGCTGAGGCTGCGTATCATCCTCTGAGTTTTTTTCTTCATTAATTTTCATTTTGTTCATGATAAACCAGGCCTTAGCTTTATTGAACAATTCTTCTGCTTGTTGGACTGCCTGTACAACATTTTCTCTTTTTGAGAACAAGGTTGTATCATCAACAAACTGCAAGGTGTGCCCATTGGAGCGTATATAATTTACGAAGATAAGAAACAGCAGGGGCCCTATTACTGATCCCTGTGGCACACCATGCTGTAGCTTCTTCTCATCTGTATCAGCTCCTTGCACGGAGACAATCTGTCGTCTGTTTCTCAGGTAGGATTCAAGAGTTTGCAGGCCAGATTCCCCTATACCATATGTTTTTAGCTTTCTGAGTAGGGTCTTATGTGGAATGCAGTCAAATGCCTTACTAAGGTCACAGAGCACTAGTGCTATAGACTCTTTGTCTTCAAAACCCTGACTTATTTTTGTAACTAAGTGAAGTAAAACTGTTGTTGTTGACCTGCCCTTCCAAACGCCATGTTGCGCATCATAAAAAATGCTATTTCCTTCAAAGTAACTTAATAGTTGTCCTTTCATTACAGACTCCATCACTTTCACTAGTACTGGTATTATATATATGGGCCTGTAGCTTGACACTTCACGTGGACTTACTTTTTTGTAAACAGGCACTGCGCGTGCTACTTTCAGGAAGTCTGGAAATTCTCCTGCTCGGAGGCTTTTATTTATTACTACTGTTAATGGCTGTGCAATTTCACTGATATAGTTTTCAACATAGCATTTGCGAGGTGTATCTCTTCGATTGCAGAAGCATGTGTATATCTATATTCTTCTATTAGATACATAACATTCTCCACAGCCCACTCCATCCCTCATGGCACTCATTTCACCGACTGATCGACAATAAAAGTGGACAAGATAGCAGACGCAAGCTTTCTGTATTGCTAGCGCCAAAGTGGAGAGGGACACGAACTACCTTTGATGGTGCGCACAAAAATCGAGAACCAGCGGATGACAAGCCAAATTCCAAAACATTAACGCGCGGGGCGAAAAGCCGTTTGCGCACGCGCTTCTGCCGTTAACGCTAGAGAGAATTCTCGTTCACTGTTGCACGTTCGCTTGTGTTCGCTGCAGTGTAAAAGTTGCTTTAGGTGCAACGTGTAATAGGGGCATATATTAGACATGTGCCGGGACAGCTGTAAAAACGTTCTTACAGGGACCTGCAATTTTTGGTATTAGGGAAAGAAAATTTTTGCGATTCAAAATTCATGACGAAACAGGTTATGTTTCATTTTTTATACTGTACGTACAAGCTCATTACGGAAGAAAATCTTTAGATTTTTGACGTCATTGGTCAGTTTAGTAAATGAAGAGCGGATATTATGCGATGTTGGAAAGAAGCTGCTGCGCAACAATATATACTCTCCACGTGGAGTCCATATCTCTGGATAAAGTTAGTCGTAATTGAAAACAACATAAGGAGGAACATGTAGTTGGGATGTAGAAATTGAAATCGAAATCACGGGTAATATTCGTATCTATACAGATCTCACCTGAATTTTTGGTGTGTTTTTAGCCTATTTTTCCGCCTCAAATATTACTTTGAGTTCGCTGTCGTCTATTTTTATTTAGATTCAGTAGCTTTGAAACAGTATAATTGATAGAAGTCGAAGCTTACACAGTGCTCCTGTCGGATTTGCCCAGTTGTTTGTAAAAAAAATAAGTTGTTCAGGTTATGAAGCAAGTATGATTAAACAGCCTGTAATAGTAGACGTTGGCACTACCAAGCATGAAAGCGGTAGAAAGAAAACAGCGGTTGGTGCTCGTCCAAGATCGAGGTCAGTCGGGAAAACGAAGTTGGAAAGCAAATCCGTTAAACAGCCATTTAAACCTTATATTACAGTAGACGATGAGACACTTGATGGGGATTCACTATCACGAAAGCACTCTGCCACCAACAGTCAAGTTAAAAAATTCATTTCGCTTCCATCTTCCACTGTAATGGATGACGCTAGTGGTCTTGCCCCTACGATGGAGAACAGCATTTATGATAGCAAATATCGTCGTCTTAGGACTACCTCGTTCAATGCGTACAAGAGCAATACTATTTTGCATAAAACTACTTCCTCCAGATTATCCACTGCAGTGGATGCTGGTGTTAATAGACATTTCGAACCTAAAGTCTCACAATACAAGATTGGCGATATTCAGTCATATAAACTGCTTGACGACCTCGACATCACCGATGAAGAGGCAATGGATACTGAAGATAGTGAGGCTACAGATGATCCTGATGAGAATGATGATGCTGCTGAGGCGCCGTCAAGTACCGGAGATGCAGAAGGAGAAGCGACAGGCAATACAGAAGGAGAAGCGACAGGCAATCCAGAGGATGTTACAGACGAACAAAATGAAAACGAAGATGGACAACCCGGTCCTCCATCTGGCTATAAGTCTGGGTCAAGTGATTCTGTAGAAGATGGAGAAACAGCTGGTCATATAGTACTAGTACAGTTTCTGCTTCTGGCTTTTGTGTGTAAAGCAGGTAAACATATTAAACCTTTCTTCATATGCCTAACTCTCAAATGTAGATAGAAGATTTGATTCCTGCTTTTCTAGAAGTAAAACAAATTTGAGTTGATCTATTACTATTTAACTAATAACATTAATTTTCCTTGGCATGGTATAAAAAATTTTTAATGTTATATTTCTGTGTTTATATAGTTTATCATGCAAGCCTACCTGTCAACACTTTTGTCATTATTGACACTTAATTATAGATGCCCCTAAGTAGTAGATGACACATTAGGCCCAGTTCTATAAATAGCTCTACATTTTATGACAGTACTACTGTACCTACTGGTATAACACGATTTCTTCAGATGATGTTTCCTTCAGTTTCATAGATATGTTTTTAAATATATAGTATCTGTAGTGGTTGTACTAGATTTGTAGTACAAATTTTTATGAAATCCAAATATGCAAGTGACTAGCATGTACCAATATTTTCACAGAGTAAATATATATTGTTTTCAAACAATTGTTATTTCAATTGCATGAACTGGTGGTATTGTATGTAACTGAGGAATGATTTTCATTTCTTTTTAGGCTAATTAAAATGATTCAATGTGGGTATCCATATTGTACCACTAATTGTGAAACATGAAAAGAACTATCACATGATATGTAATATTTCTTCTCAAGAAACTTTAACATAATTGTATATGTTTAAAACTATAGGTACTAGCACTATGTTTCAAATGTAAATAGTATTTTAACTAGTTGCTTAGCTCTCCATTTTTTCATGTATTTAGCTATTTATTTATGGCTGTGGACCATCCTGTACAATGGTGCTCGACAAGTTTACCTGAAGTTTGAAAAATTACAATTTTCAAAAATTTGTAACTACATGCGTTTATCAATAAAATGACTGATTTCTTCAAATAAGGCCTCTAAAATACAAGTATCTAAAAACATTTAATATAAACATAATTTACATACATACTTACCAATGATTAAAAATCAATTTATGCTTTCTAAAAGTTTTTTTTACGTATTTGCACAGTTACATATGAAATGTTACACTAATTTTTTACTTGAAGGTATTCTTTAATGCTGTATGTACAAATTTTAATCAAGTGATATTTTAGTTTATTTTTAAAAACAGATATGTTTTCTATTATCTTTATATAGATTGGCAATCTGTTGTATAGAAGGCATCCTGCTTTAGCAGATTCTTTTTCAGTTAATCTGTGTAATTTCCTTCAATATGATAATCATTTTTATTTCTTGTACTATAGTTATGGATATCTCTGTTTAACAATGAAGCATGGTTAATTTTTACAAATATAATTGTTTCACATATCTATAGCGATACTCCTGTTAATATGTTTTGTTCTATGAATTTATTTCAGCAGGGATGTCTAGGAGATAATTTTGCTACGCATCTTACAGGCATCTTTTGTAGGTTTAGTATTCTTTGTATGTGCACATTTGCAGATTTTCCCCAGACCAGAAAACCATATAAAATTTGTGAATGCACTAGCCCATATTGCTTGTTCGTAGCATTTGTGTGTTTATTGTCCTCAACATTTTTCTCATTAAAACATACTGGAACACAATTTATGACAAATATTAGTTGTATGCTTCTCTCATGCCAAGTACCTATCCACCGTCACAGCCGGGAATTAATAAATTTCTGTCTCTTTTAGATCCAAGTCTTTATGCTTGATGACAATATCGTTCAATTTATGCGTTTTGTTTGCAGGTATTTGGGTATATGTGGTTTTATTTGTGTTTATAAAAAGATTATTTCCTCTGAAATATTTTTTTACATATTTAGAGAAGCTTGCTTTTGTAAGTCGTCTGTTGAAACACTACTTATACCAAATGAAGTGTCATCTGCATACATTACAGCATTTCCACCTACTATTTTGATCATAACGTTTACACATAAAATAAAAAGTGATGCACCCTGCATTGATCCATATTTAATGGATTCAAAATTTGAGTAGACATTTGTAATAGTATTGTTCAGATTTTTGATTTATTCCTAGACACAGTTGTCTATTTTCCAGGAATGATTTTATGATGTTGATTGTGTTCCCCCTTACACTGTAGCACTTAAGCTTTCCTAATAATGTGTTGTGGCATACAAATTCAAAATGTTTAGAAAGGTCAAGAAACATAAAACATACTTTCATTTGATTATCTAGTGTCATAGTTATGCACACTATAAATTCAGCTATTGTTGTATGGGTTAATCTACCGATTGTAAATCTATGGTGGGCATCATTCAAAGCATTGCATTTTTCTATAAAATTTACTATTCTGTCTTTAATTCACACATTCTATGATTTTAGAAAAGGCTGGTGTAAGAGGTATTGGTTGGTTATTTCCTGGTTCTCACTTGCTGCATTCTTTGAAAATAGGGATCACTTTACTCATTTTTAACATGTTGGGAATATTCCTTTTTCTGCAGTTAAGTTTATGAGAAAAATCAGAGGCCTTACCACATACTGCAGGCAGCATTTAATTAGTGTAGTAGATATACTGTGTGGCCCCATAGTATTTTATGTTTTTAATCAGTGTATTATTTTTACTAATTCAGGTTCATTTGTTGGGAGAAGGAAAAAACTTGTCTAATGAGGAGTGCTTTGTA
Source organism: Schistocerca gregaria (assembly GCF_023897955.1). NCBI lineage: Eukaryota > Metazoa > Arthropoda > Insecta > Orthoptera > Acrididae > Schistocerca > Schistocerca gregaria. Next base: position 582,298,618 of record NC_064922.1, read on the forward strand.
TCATTTTGTCTCAGGAGAATTTTGCTTTCTTAGTTGTTCACTACCTCAACTTAATGTTGATTGAAAATATTAGTGACTTCTTTAGGGTCCCTGATTTCCTTCCTGTATTTCTTTATAGTTGTATTCACACTGTTGTATCTCTACTGCATATTGTGGGACTATTTGCTACTAGATTTAGATCATAAGTGTTGGTTAGATCTCTGAAACTCCTAGTATAAAAGCTTTCTTTCAGTGTGTTAGTATTTATATTAACCACTACTATTATGCATGTGAATTGCCTAACAGCCTTGGGTAACAGAACTTCTAGTTCTTTTCGAAAACTATACCCCTAAAATCAAACACTTTCATCCTTTGAATGTTGTCTGTATTGCTACTGATTTGAATAGCATTTCTGTACAGTTGTCCACTGTCCATGGTTTTTACATATACTGCACATCCTCCACCTTGATGTTGACATTTTTGAATCCTGCATGTTTCTTTGTCTCTAAATATGCACTTGTACATATTTATAACAACATGAATTGGAAATAATATATATTACAGATCATCTAATGCACTGAGATTCAGCAACTTTCACTCAGAGTATAGACACAGATTTTGCAGCTGTAAATTTTGGAAAATTATGCACTTATTTTGTAACAGAAAGGGACAAATATACAATGGAAAAGTATTTGAAAACCTCCCTTGTAATACATACCATAATACGAGGATCGTTAAATAAGTAATTCCCCTTTTTTTCAGAACATATTTATTGTTAAAGAGTCAGAATTTAGTTACAATATACAACAACATGTCTTGCCCATGTCCTATTTTTCTACTTTGTCTCCATCACATTCTATGGACGTATGCCAACATTGTGGAAGAGCATGTATTCCCCTGCTGGTAGAAGCCCTTGTTCTGTAGGCATAGACATGTTTTCGCTGCGTGACTGACACTCTCATCATCTTCAAAGTGTGTTCCCGTAGGGAATCTTTAAGCTCCAACAATTGAGATGAAATGGCCTTTCTTTGAATCTTGTGGCCCACTTTGAGCATTTGTGGAACCCATCATGAGCACCTCTTTGAATATCTGAGAGTCTCGATCATTGCAGATGCACTTCCACTGCTGACCGACAACTGCAGAGCCAGTTGTCAAGTTGTGATGTGCTGGTTGGCATGAATAATGGCATCCAAGTGTGGCTGATCATGGAGCTTTGTTTCTGCATTTCCTGAGGCTGTAACTTTCTTTACCCATCGCCCAACTGTGCTCCTATCAACTGCAGCATCACCATACACTGCACGCAAATGTTTATATGGAAGTTCACCACAGTTTCTTTTTCTGCACACAAGAATTCAATAAGAGTATGCTGCTTGTAACGTGAGTCATAAGTGATGCCATTTGGCTATGGCTCTGCCATCTGCCAGAACAGTTCAAAACTTCACTGGTGCACAGCATACTGGTATGAAAAATCCAAAGAAGGGCCATTCATTTTGCCTTCTCACAAAATAGGGGAGAGAAGGTCACAGATATGATAAGTGACCTGGGATGTAAATATTGAAGGGGAACACATTTTTCATAGCAGTGAAATTTTTTCTTGGAACTTAAATCAACTACTTTTTCCTCCAAATTGCAAAAGATTCCACTGCTTCCCACTCACATGTGTATTGTTATAAAATAGAGAAATCACAGCTTGTATCAAAATATTTTTTCTCACATGCTATTCAAGAGACAAAAATTGCGTAAAAAGTTTTGCAGCACCCTCATGACTAGCATAGTTTGTGTTTACTGATTCAAAACCTCTACTCAATACTATTTTGACCATTCATGGAAGGGAAAGTGCAGCTCATGTGTTCTATAAAGTTTGTCAGCTGCATTGAATGATCATTTCAAGCCAAGTTGTACACACATTGTTCTTTACTGCAAGAATTGTCAGGAACATGGAAAATATCCCACCAAATTGGCTTACACCTCTGCCACAAGACACAAAATATTCAAGGGGTGCCTCACAATGGTTGGCTATGATCAACAACAGCACCTGATAACTGCTTCAAATGGCTCTGAGCACTATGGGACTTAACATCTGTGATCATCAGTCCCCTAGAACTTAGAACTACTTAAACCTAACTAACCTAAGGACATCACACACATCCATGCCCGAGGCAGGATTCGAACCTGCGACCGTAGCAGTCGCGCGGTTCCTGACTGAGTGCCTAGAACCGCTAGACCACCGCGGCCGGCTGATAACTGCTGTCTACATCTATATGCATAGGTGTCCCAAAGAGAGTGGAACAGAAATGCCCAGTGCCATGTTACAGGCAACAAGAAGCACTATACTGACCCAGGTAACATGCTACACATACACTTTGGCCACTTAGACTTCCATTACAAACAACAGTACAAATCCCTGAAACTGTGATGTGTGAAGGTGTACAACAGAACACCTGGAATAACAGAATCAGGGGCAGAAACATTAAGTTCTTGTTGTCAGTGAGTACAGGAGTTGTTTGATGTATTATCTGTTCTATTTTATTCATAGAAGACTGTGAAAGCAGCAAGGTACCAATGCACATCTCAAGCATGCGTTCTCACAAGTACAGCCGGAAGGTGGGCTGTCATGCTTTTGGCCTTTTGTCAGTGTAGCGGATAATTTGAAAGGTGTGCAGTGATTGCTCATAATCAATATTTTTAAGACCTGCAGAATTTCAATGATAGTTCATCTTATAAACATTCAGTGCAGTGTCATAGGCCTCTTCCCACACACTGGATGTCCTAAGGAGGGCTGCCATTGAAGTGTGGATCAGTCCTGAGCAGCCTCTACCTTGTGGACTGCATGCCAACAAAAGTCCCTGGATATTAAAACACACATGGTGGAGCAATATGGTAGTGAATGCTACACAGCAGTGTATTGTGATATCACAGTTGTGCAAAAGTGTCCATATTTTGAACAGAATGCTTTTTTTTCAGTAAAGGTTTTTTTTCCATCTCTGAAGACATAATCTTTTATTTCTTGCACCCTTTTCATCTAACCCTCTGACACTTGTATGTGAATAGTAATCATTTAGCTGTAGATGTGAATGTAGATGTTTCTTTCCTTTCTTTCCTCTTACAAACTATAAAATTATGGTTGCATTAAAGCATCTCTGTCGCATCTGTCCATTCTACCAGTAAAGTTTTCCTGCAGACCATGTTGTTCACTCAGTTTTCTTAATGACCATCTATTTTGTATTTTGTTGGTCAATTTGATTCATAATGTTCCTCTATACCAACCAGCAAGCACGTGAATGTGTATACACCATTGTGCCTCTGCCACATATTTGACCTGTGTAAGGATGAAGAAAACCATAAATAATTTTTTTGTCATGGAGACAAAATTAGCAGAGGCAAGTGAGCAGGACCCCACTCACCAACAAAATTAGCAGGGAGGTGTAGATGGCCAGCAAATATTATGTCACTACTCAGTCATCTTTCAATAACTGATAGTAAATCTTGTTCAGTGCAGAACAAGGGTATTATTTTTTTCCTTATCCAACAGACCTTATAAGTTAACATTTAGGGCCTCCTCCACACAGCCGCAGGGGGTAACCCACATGAAGAGTTTGTTCCAGCTTTCCATATATTGGTGGGACGCAATAGGGATACTGAAAATACTGTCTGTGGGAAGTGGACAAAAAAATCAAGTATTAGCTGTACAAGACTTTCAAAGAATGGGATGGGAAAGCCATTGGGTAAAACGTGTACTCAAGCATGGCTAACATTCTGCTTGAGCACATATTGGGCATTGTAGATCAAAGACTATGATTCTGCCTTATGCAGTTTTGTTGTCAGTCACTGTCTTCGCCTGACCAGCCAAAAAGGAGGATAGTGCTCCAGTCTGAGTATGTGCCTTTAGATGTCATTCAGAATGATCACTGGTAGTTATGATTAACCACAAGGGTAACCACAGCTTTGTAGTTTCTTACTATTGACACAATAGTTGTAGCAAAAATGCTTATCTTTGTTCTTGCAGGCCAGAGGATGCAAACTCAGATTTGCCAGTCATAATCAAGCTGTAGACAAACTCCACTGATCCACTGATAGCCATTTGGTCCCAAATGCCCTTCCACCTAATGCACTCTTCCTAATGCAGTCACCAGCAACACTGCCGCCCCTGCACTTACCAGCTTGTATTAACCAAACAGATACAGCACCACTGTTGGACAGTACCTACCATTTTGCATCCTACAACTATCACAACCACCACCATTGCACCTACATGACTATTCCCTCCTCTTTTCTTAGAATCACCTTTCATCCAGAAGGGCAGCAAACTGGACACCATTTTATCAGTAACTGCCACCACAACACACTTTCAGCATGTCAAAGCAGACATAGAACTACCAGATTGAGGCCATACTGATTGGATACTAGGAGTGAGGGACTGGGAGTTTTGGTTGGGCATTTCAGACTGTGCCAGATCTGGTGGAGGTATTCTTGTGTATTTGCACTACTCGTTGCAATACAGTCGCTTGTGATGGACAGAGCCTCTTGATGGATTGTGTGTAATCATCACCAGAGCAGTAACTCACTTCACAGTTTATTTTTATGCTGTCTTTGCCCAGAAAAACTGCTCATATGTTTACTGGAGACCTGGAATTTGATCAGAATTTCATTGGATGCTTAACAATACTGCTTGTGATGATCACATTGCATTTTTTACAGATTCCTTTGTGTTATTTGTCAGATAGACATTACCACTGGTCATACCAGTCAAACTTTTCTTGGTCATGCAGTTGTACATTTTAGTGCTGCTTCTTATGAGTTGACATGTTGATCAGTTGATAAAGTCCTGGGAGGCAAGAACATCAATTAACTCAGTAGAGAATGGATAACTGTGAAAATGATTCTAGAATGAAGTGACATTGCAAAGAAGTAGATTAAACAAAAATTAGCAAACATCTTAATAATTACATGATCATGTGTTTCAGTTTGTTTGAATTTGAGAAAGTTGTGACGTATCAAAAGTTTCAGTGACAAAGATACCTATAAAACACCCTGAGAGCTACTGAATCTATTAAAATAATGGGATCAGAACATTGTTCAGTATGGTTTTCAATAATTGACATTATGTTTCAAAAATAATACTACACTTACACTTCCAAAACATGTCCAAGCAGAGACATGGAAGCATTTGCATATTCACTTTAATGATACATGCATGTTAACTATCGTGTATAATAAGAAATTTTAAAGAGAAATGCCAGTGGGACTGAACAACAATAGCTGTGTCTTTGGAAAATGTGAAGGTACTCAAGAAGCTATGCTGATGCTGTATAAGAAATAAGAAAAAACATCTTAATATCTCGAACACCTATGACAATGTGAAGTGGAGCAATGGTATCGAAATTTTGTGGTAGCAAGAATGAATTATAAGAGCACATGAATAATTTACAATATTTTGTCTAACCAACTGATTTCATTAAAGAGGAAAACTAAACATTACACACAAATATTGCAAATGGTAATGACAGGAATACTATTTAAAAAGTTAGGATTATCCAAAAGAAAGCAGCTCTCTTGAATGTATGAAATCAGGCAGCATCAAACATTGGCCTGGAAATAAAGAAGAAATTTGTAAACTCATACATTGGAAACATGACAGTTAAAAAGCTCTGAGAATTGAAGATTGGGAGCTTGTGTCAGTCAGAAATGTATATTGTTTCTTACTAAAAATTTTACTGATGACTGCCGAGCTGTATCTTTGGGTTCTCCTTAAGCGTTGCTATGAATAATCTGCCCTACTATGTAACTTTGTATTTCATCTGTTAAATGATTATAAAACTTAAATTTTCTGTGCATAACAATATTTCAATTCTGCTTAAGATATTGCTGGAAACATCTGACTTTCTCTTGAATTAATTAGCAACAATGAACTGCTGTAATGAAATATGAACTACAAATATCAAACTTAAATTCATATTGATTCCAAGATTAACTGTGAAGGGCATTTTTAGCTTATCCACAAAAAGATCTCACAGAAACAAAGTTCCTGTAAGCAGTTATTATCTTCCTGTGATATATTTCAAAGGTTGCCAATATGGGTACTTTCTACTTATCTTAATAACTCATTAAAAATCCATATTTTTAAACAGCTCATATACTGTGAACAACTTCCTTTACTGGGAAAGTTCCAGGACCGAATTTTTTTTTTTTAAATTTTGATTTTGCAATAGTAAAGAGGAACAAATGTGTTTATGTTACCTCATATGTGCAGGTCCTTGAAATGATCTTGGCTATGTTTCTTTGCAAACTCACTAGATGGCAGGGCAGTGCTTACCAACACACCATTTGGGTTCTTTGCGCATTAGTTACGGTGACATAATGGGTGCTGATTGTGAGTGAAGAGTGAACATCAAGTTCTGTGTTCAGCTCAGGAAAACCCCTAGTGAAACAAGGACCATGATTAAGCAAGTATATGCAGGCAAGACACTTTCAAGAAGTCATGTTTTTGAGTGGCACAGAAGGTGGAGATTCAGTGCAAAACAATCCCAGAGCTAGTCGCATGTCTACAGCACATACTGATGCAAATGTTTACCATGTAAGGCAGTTATTGCTAGAAGACTGCCATGTAACATGTGTATGATTTCAGAAGGATTTAATTTGAATTCTGATGTGTCTCATAAGATTTGACACGAAGATTTAGGGAAACTTAAACTTAATGCAAAACTTGTCCCTCATACACTAACAGATGAACAAAAAATAGAAGGTTGAAGAATTTCTGAAGAACTACTGGATAGAGTGAGATGTAATCCTACATTTCTGTCAAAGATTATTGCTGGGGATGAAAGTCGGTGCTACTGGTATGACCCTCACGTGAAGCATCAGAGTGCTGAATGGTGGAGTCGTGGGACAGCGGCCTCGAAAAAAGTCAAACGATTGCCTTTGGGAACAAAGACAATGTTGATCGCATTCTTTGATGGCAAAGTATTAGACCACCATGAGTATGTTTTCTCTAGGTAAAACAGCAAACCAAACTTTTTACAATGAAATCTTGAAATGTTTGCAACGAGCAATTCAGTGTCGCCACCCCGATTTATGGCATTCTCAGGACTGGTTCATACTGCATGACAATGCAAAACCTCATACCACTTTATTTCTTACTGAATATCTGGCCAGACATCCTCTTATTCCATCCCACAGTATCATTTCACCCAAACTCTCACCTTCTGATTCTTTTTTGTTTGTGTGAGTGAGAAGCTGGCTGGAAGGGAACCTTCATCAGGATTTTGCAGACATCCAATGGGCTGTGGCAAATGAGCTTACAACCATCACAGCTGAAAATACTCTGCTTTGCTTCCAAGACCTCCAGAAACATTGGCAATTGCGTACAAATAGCCAAGGAGACTACATCGATAGAAGCTAAGAAAAAACCTGTCCTGGAAATTTTCTGATGAAGGGTACTTGTCCTTTGATACCCTGACATTCCCTTTAAAGGTCTCAGAGCTCTAACAGTTACAAATCTCTACAGTTGTGTTTGAATCCTGTGTAAGGAATGAGATTACAAAACATATTGTCATGGAAGAAATACTTCACCACAATACAGAATTTCTACATCTTCAAGGTGGCTCAGGAGGAATGGTCAGTATTCATGGATGTGATGGGAACAATCATTTGAAGCAAAAAATTCTTGTAAACATGAGCTCTAAAATGCACTATGAGCACTTATTCATCTTCAGTACTGTGAAAAATAGTCTTCTATTACAAGCTCTTTGTTTTGCGTATTTTGGGTGCAGGCAGTAAGGACCAAAACATGAAAAATTATCTAGTAAATCTGATCTTTAAAATGCATACCTTAAAGTGCTATGAGTAGTTGTTTAGTAGAAGATATATGTTTCACAGTAACGAAGATGTACGAGTCGTAGCTCTTAAAGTAGACAATTTCATATAGCGGAGATGTTGGTCGCAGACAGGTGCAACAGAAACACTATATGTATGGTTTCTAATTCAGAAGAAGGCTGTCTGTTGGACGTGTTTAGTAGTTTTTTTTGTTGTGCCTGTCTGCTACTCATCACCTCTGTATAGTGAGTAGCAATCTGCCCCTTTCATAATTGTCATTAAAAGGAATAAAAGGTCTACTACATAGGTATCACTAATAAATAATCATCTAAACTTGGAAAGTGCAAGATAATAACAGCCAAATTTAAATTACAAGACAAAGGTTGCAATTACCTATGTGCTGTATCCCATAAAGGGTTAATCCATGGATTTCCAATGTTTGCTACATAAAGAGAAGTATTATTTCTGAAAGCATTGAAAGGTATGTTACTCGAGATCTGGAGTGACATAAAAAAAATCCATTTTGTTGTAAGCTACGTAGGAGAGATACAACACAATGAGGTATGTTACAGCTGGAAGATTCTGAGACAGTTTCTAAATCCAAAGATTGGAGTGAAGGTGTACAAAATAAATATATTCTTAGAATTATTTAGCTCAGAACCATACAATAGTAGTTAGAAAGGATATAGAGCTTTTGTTGAATGCCAATTGAATAAAGCAAAATATTTGAATGAACCTATTACAGAAGGCCATTTATTAGATGTGCTTATTAGTAAATGGTTCAAATGGCTCTAAGCACTATGGGACTTAACATCTGAGTTCATCAGTCCCCTAGACTTAGAACTACTTAAACCTAACTAACCTAAGGACGTCACACACATCCATGCCCAAGGTAGGATTCGACCCTGCGGCCGTAACAGCAGCGTGGTTCCGGATTGAAGCGTCTAGAACCGCTTGGCCACAGTGTGGCCAGTGCTTATTAGTAGCTTGCCATGGAGGGTAAAGGATAAACCCTTTGGTAAAGATTGGGAAAAGGTATCAACATTATTAGAGAATTTGGAACAGATTGATACACTTGATAAATTATGTGACAAATGACAAAACAGCAATAGCTCAAGTAATAAAAGGTCAAATGAAATAAAGGGGGAAAGTCACCAGGTTATAGAAAAAGCAAAACATTATCACAGATATAATAAGACAGGATACCAATGGAAAAATAAGAGACAAGATAAGGAACATTCAACATAGGTATTTCACAATGGCAAGATGGAAACCACAACACTTATAGGGTGTGGCTCGGTTCCCAGAAGGAGATACAGATGAGCCACATAATAGTGAAACCGTGTTATTAAGGTTTAACAGTAGTCTGCTCTATGTAATGAATTACTAGAGAAAAGGGAAGAAATAACTAATATAGATGATTAATATGAGAGTGCAATGATCGTTTAAATTTAGTGGAAGAAACAGTAGATGGCAGTATTGAACAAGTTGTTGCTTTTAGTTCAGCGCAAGATAGTACAGTGGATGAAGAACATGTTAGAAACAAAGTTATGAGAAACATTAGATAATTTAGAACAGGTGATAATTAAGAATGTGAAAACTATTACAATAATCAGAAATGACATGCAAGCATTAGACGAATTACAGGTTATGGGGAATCCTCTGATGATAGTGAAGTGACTCAACATTTAATAGGTAACAAACCACTCTCTCCTATTAGTACTTATACATTGACAGACTCAGGTGCTACTGACAAATTGTTACCATCTGTCATCTGTTACTAATGAGAACATGCGATCTTCAGCTACCACTAAGAAATTTTCAGCTACTGTTTGTACAGAGCTTTTAGTAGCATTTGCTGCTAGTAAGGATTTGCTATCTTCAGTTATTACTAACTGTATCTCTTTGTACATTGTTACCAGTACCTTATTGACTGTTATAACTTCTGGAAGGTTACTAAGCTCTTTCATTACTAAGAAGTTCTGACTGAAGATTTACTGCATGGTGCTATTTCCAATAGCTCATATTACTGCTATACAAATTGAAGTTGGAACCTCATTTCATAACTTTAAGGATAAAGGATCCACCTATGCATAGTTACTTCAACTTTGACTATATCAAACATGAATTGAGTATACGGTTGAAGAATTTGTATTTTGGACAAAAGATGTATGAGCTCCACATACAGAAGCATTATTACTTTAAGTTTGATTAATATCATGAAGAAAGCATTCATAAGATTTAGTATGTGTCAGCATACTGGTACACTGCCTCAGGCTGAGGAGAGTGGAAGACACTCTCACTGGCATATATTTTTGTAGCATAAATTCGTAAAGAGACTAGAATTATTACAGAACATGATACACCAACACTGACAAGAAGTGTTATTGAATTTAATGCAGATAGAATGTGACAGGTATTATGAAAAGCTTTACCAGTTGACTAATATGCTATTTCAAAATTTAGTATATTGAATTATCTCCAGGGTCTTCAGACTATGAGGGGGGGGATAAAATGTTTGGCTTCACAAAGATTTAAGACTGTGTTTATTTTTGGAAGCTTCATAGATAACAATACATTTGTCTTATTAACTGTAAGGGATTGAGAAGTAATTAGATAATTATAGTGGGAAGAATATGAGTAAGTAACTGCTAGTACATGAAGGGGAAGGAAGTTTAGCTATATATGAAATGATATTTAATTTTTATAAATTTTGTATGTTGGTCTAGAGATCTCTGTGCCCTTGCTAGAGTGCAGCACCTACTAAGGTGTATTATGATGGACCGAATAATGTCAAGATTTCTGAAGAATCGTAACATTAATATGGAGGTTAAGTAATGCAAACTAGGGTGTATGGTTAATGAATACTGTTAAGATTCATGAGGAATCATAACATTAATATGGAAGTCAAGTAACAATTTTCTTTTTCTCTTTAAGGGGCGAGCACTTATGTGGCATAGATTACTGTAGTATGAAGGAGTGGGTACTTATGAGGAGTCAGCCAATATTTAATGTTGTTTTCGTACCCTTTACCCTCGGTGCAAGGAAGAACCCTTTCTTCACCTGCTGGAGGGCACTTATTTAATGTGCAGTTAAGTGATATTTATTTGCTGCTACAGGAATTGGCCGGTTTCTGGTTGGAAATTCCTCAGATAGGAGACTCCACCAGAAATATTAAATCTTCCAGTATGAGAAGCTTGCTATAATTTGATGATGTCAGTCACATAACAAGTTTACATTAAGATTATTATCTAAATAAATAATGGTATTTTTCCAAAAACAAATCACGATTTAAGATTACATGGCATATAAGTTAGTGTATTTTATAATGGATTTTGTTAATCTATTAAATGACAAAATTGGGTGACAGTTTATAATGTTTTATTCCTTTGTATCACAATGAATATGGCACAAAGCTTTCAGCTCTGCATGGATGTTGTAAGGAGCACCTCAGAATAAGAGATGTCGTAGACTGCCAATGAAAACTACATGTGACAATGTCATTGTCAAAACTTGTACAGAAAAGCTTTTAGCTTGTCTCAGTATTAAAAGTTGCTCTGATATATCCACAGAGATGTAATACATATATTCAGTGTCATCTAATTCTGTGGATAATTATTACAAGTATGTGAAGTAGTTTAATAATGAAGATAACAAGGAATATAATTGGAAGAGAGGTACTTAAAAAATAACAAATGTTCATCAATAAGACTCTGACGCATTGAAATTCTAGCATAACAGAAAAACAGTTTGAGAGTTGCTAAACTTAGTACAGAAATGCTCTACCTCTAATATTTTCTAAATTATGCCTTTTTGAAATGATACATCTTACATGATACATCTTACATGATACATCTTACATTAAGTGTGCAACTGCGGTGTGTCAAACTTCCACATATTAACTCATGCCAGTATTATGATGTTAGTTACACAGGGCGTCTCTCCTAAGAGTTGTCAGGTACATTTTCTCTGGTGTTTCAGTAGATATTGGCAACACTGTTTTCGCACTGTGTAGGTGGAGTCAGCCAAACAAATACTGCTCATTTCATCTTTCATGCAATGCACAGCATCAATGGAAAGTGTTGGTTTGTTTCCTGTTACAAACAAAATGATTAAAAAAAGTGGAATTTTACACACCCATTCAACTGATCACTCCTTGTTTAGTCTAGTGTGATATTCAGTTTAGCATTTGTATTAACAGGGACAGTAAAGCATAAGTACTCCAGCAGCAACAGCAACAAGCTGGCCCGTGCTGACTGCTACCACCTCGCAGCAGCGCACTGCTCAGTTGTTGCTTGAGTGCTGGTTTATTCCTTGTGTTTTACTGTTTCTGTAATACATATTGATAGAATGAGTAACACAATAGACTATTCCAGGAACACTCTATTTAAAAATCATTTTGGTTACAGTATGTAACAAACCAACAATTTCTATTGGCATTGGGCATTGATGAAATACATGATGAGGAGGATTTGTTTGGGCTGACACCAGGTAGATGTTGCAAAAACAAAACTGAAAATATCTGCAGAAACACTAGAGAAAAATAGGAGAGACACCCCGTATATTCATTAATTACCCCAGAATATTGACTAAAGGCCATTTCTTTGTCTCAAAAATCCCAAAATCCCAAAAGCTACTGTTATGTGGTAAAGAGAAAGACTGCAAAAGCTTCTTTTGACTATGTAATACTTGCCACTGGAAGCAGATATACCACCATGTTCTGCTCCTACCTGCACAATTTTCATCATTGAATAAGACTCAACCTCAGCGCAATGACAACTGTACTGTCAATGGACAAACACAACATTTGCCTGGCTAATTTTTCTCTGATGTCCTAAACAGTTCATTCAGTGCATAAGACTTTATTCAGCTGTTGCGTCAAATGGTACATCATGACCTCTAGTAATTTCAACAAGTTTTCATTTTTCATAGTATCATTCAACAGACACTGCAGTCATGACAGTCAAGTAAGTAAGATTACTTGTTCTGAAAAAAGTTTTCAGTTTTATATGTACAGAACACCTACCACATTCTCAATCAACAGACTAGATCTAGCTTTCATGAAAGCAGAACCTGTAGCATATATTGAGATGAAGAGTACACATGTGAGATGAAGAGCACATACATGCAACATTCAATATTATAGTGACAGTGTCAATATCCAGCTTGTCATTGAGAATACTGAAGCTCTAAAAAGATCCTTCAGTAGTTTCAAAATGTCAACAACACTTTGAATTAAAGTTGATGATAACAAAACACAAAATTTACACTCAATTACTCCCTGAACCTTCCCAGGAATTTTCAGACAATGAAAAACATGAACTGAGGCTTCTGCAATCAATGTGCTATGCTGTATTTTGTGGTGATTGATGGTGATAGTTGTCCCCATGTACTATAGGGAAAATGATTTTAATGAGCTTCTGAATATGGACTATTCTTGTGTATTTATTTGTCATATGACTGATTTCTTCCTGTAGCACCGGAAAATGCTGTAAACAATAGAAAAATATTGATTGTTTATTTTGTGCAAAGTCTTACAATGTCTTTTTTTGTTCCAGTTTCCTTATTCTTCCAGCAACACAAATGCACTTGCTGACTGTGAATCTACAACAACCTTCCAAATGGAATATCGAACAAATGCTGCATACCTGTAAATCTCACATGTCCTTCAATAAACATCTTATCTATGGTAAATATGTTAATGGATAGTCTGCATTCAGTATAAATGTATGTTTAAAATGTTACATTGATTAGTAGTTACATTCTGCTTTTACAGTTTTATTACGCTCTTTAGTTCATCTTCTGCAGTACGCACTCAAGTATCAGCTCATGACTATTTAGTTGTCGTACTATCTGGCCAACTTAATCAATACTGCAATAATACATGTCCATGATAAAATGAGGATTTATTTATTGTGCATACTGTACTTTTCAAAGCTTTAGCATGTGGCACTGGCTACAATGCTGCGTGACCTTTCAAAATGTTTTGTGCGTCTTTTGTGCTCCTATCACATCTGGAATTGCAGTAATAAAATCCATTCCATATTGTTAATATTGGATAAATTACCAGAACCACTCTTCAATAAACTATAGTATGAGACCTCTTCCAGCATTCAAAACAACAATGGACACATGTAGAAAGCAGCTCTGTTGGAAACTGTGTGTTCTTTGTTTCTTCAGTTACATATCAGACATCAGAGTGCATGCATTGTTAAATTATTGTTTTGTTTAGTTCTTTATGTTTTAACCGAAGACTCCAAAATGGGTGAAAGAAACTTGTTCTGACTATAGATATGAAGCTGCGTGTTGTAATGTGACTGTTTCTTGGGCTAGCAGCAAAAACTGTTACTTGGAAGTCAGGGGGAAGACAAAATACATTTGGAGACTGGAAGAAATAGAAAAGTAGTTGGCTTACCAAGCTAATGGAAGTAAAATAAAAGTAATGAAGACAATGTTGAAAGGTAAGCATAAAGAAATTAAGGAACTTTTATTTTTGTGACATGAACATATAAGGGCAAAAGGTTTGCCCTGTTAGGGGGCATGACGAACATATAAGAGGGAAACATTTGCCCCTTATGGGGCCAATATTGCAGGAAAAGCATTGCAATTTCAGTGGCAGGATTCAGAATTTACTGTCACTGTATGGTGGTTGGATCAGTGGAAAAGAACATTCAATATTCACCAGATTACCATTAGTGGAGAGGCTGTATCTAGTGACAAACTGGCTGTGCCATTGTTGAAAGACTATCTTTTGAAGTTAATTGATGAGGAGGAAGTTTCTGGTGAAGAGTTGTACAATTACGTGAGAGTGGTTTAAACTACATGGTGCTTCCTACGAAAAAGCTTGCTTGAAAATGGGCACTCGGATACAAAAGAAAGTCAGGAATGACGTACCATATTGTCTTGCAGTAATGCAAATGGCAGCCAGAAGCTTTGACTTACATCAATAGGGAAATCATGAAAACCTAGAGCTTTTGAGAACCGGAAAAATCAGGAATCACTGCTCCTATACTACAACCATCAAAAGAAAGCATGGATCAATTCAAAAATCTTTAAAGCCTCATTCCACCGGCTGTAGAGAAATATTTGAAAGATAACAATTTGTTGGAGGAAAGCTCTGCTGCTTCTTGATGATGTGCCTTCACATTCTGCAGTGGTGAACTCGTAGTCGCAGAAATTTAAACATTATTTTACTGAAAAATGTGACTGCTCTTTGTAAGCCGATTAACCAGGGCATCCTTGAAATGCTAAAGAAGTAGTGTGTAGTATCACTACCAACTTCTTAGTTCATTAAGATCAGATATTGATGATAATGAAAACTGTGTAACCATTCTGCAGAGGAATGGCTTGGTAGATGTCACAAGATGGTTGGTTGAAGCTGGGAAGAAATCCTGAACATATCACTTTTAAAGTCTTCAAAAAATTTTTTAGGCCATGAGGATGGACATTTTAACTTTGAATCCGTGTGTGAAACTCAAGTCAGAGATGGAAATGGTGATACTGTCTATCACTCAAAAATGTATCAGCCCCTGAGGATGTCAATGCAGAAGAAATCACAGAATGGATGGCAAATGATCTAGTTGATGAACTAATTGATAAATATATTGCGGAAATAGTGAGGCAGGGGGAACTAACATAATAGGATGAGGCAGACTTAATGAAAGAAGAAATCTTATTCAACGTTTGGAAGGGTTCAAGATGATTGAGGCAGCACTGCAGTACATCAGTGAGCAGATGGAAGCAATGACAGCTGATATCATCTGTTTGCGAAAGTGGAAGGATATTGCAGTGTGAAAGAGGGCCAAGGGAGAGAAACAGTTGTCTGACAAAGACTTTTTCAGTGCCTCAAACCTGAAACTTTCACAATGGTTTTTCACGTCTGAAATCAGCACTTTGTTACAGGATCATTTGGTAATCGCAAAATCATTATGGAGATGATAGATAAACTACATTGGAAGGCTGTACAAGAGAGATGCTCAGTAGCTTGGTACGGGCTTTTGTTGAAATTTCGAGAACATATCTTCATCGAGGAGTCAAGCAGTATATTGCTCCCTCCTACGTATATCTTGTGAAGAGACCATGAGGATAAAATCAGAGAGATTAGAGCCCACACACAGGCATACCAACAATCTGTCTTTCCACGAACAATATGAGACTGGAATAGAGGGGAGAAACGAAAGAGGTACTCAAGGTACACTCTGCCACACAACACTGGGTGGCTTGCGGAGTATGGATGTAGATGTAGATGTAGATGTAGAATTTTTGAAGGGTGCAGAACTTACATAACAACGCAATTATAATTAACATGTATTTGAAATAAGTAAAAAATAATTTAAAAATCAAGTTTTTGTATAAAGAAAGGGCATTTTGATGGTAAGTTTGAGGTTGGAAGAGAGGATTTATAGTACTCCAACCTACCTGGTTTGTTTGGTATCCTGCTAGACCTTCCACTACATTAGGCCAGATAGTCAAGAGTCTACTGTACTGTAATTACATTCTTAGCATGCAAGATGACAATTCTTGAACTATGACAGAGGATCTCATTATTATCCTGTTATGCATATTTTTAAAAGAAATTTCTTAAAGTTACTGTAACAGACTGTCTATAGTTTAAGTAATTCTACTCAACAGTGGGAGATTCTGTAACAATTCATTTTAACATAGTTTTAGGACATGGTGCTGCTAATTCACAACATGAACCAAGAGTTTATTGGCAAAGATTTCCATTTGAGCCCAGTTTATCAACACTGTAAACATTTTCGAGAGCATAATCTTCTTCCATCAATACATCCCTTAGTTAGATTTTGAAAGAATTAGCAGATGGTTTTTCTCCATTTGCAGCTCACAAGTGCCATGTCTTGACTTTGACATTTGAACCAGCTCGTGTTTGCTTTAAACTTCAATGACACTCCAAGATTTTCATTAAATTGATTTGCCTTTTCAAACAGAATGTGTCCAGAGATAGGTTCTCATTATGATCTTTTTTTGTGTAGACCACTTGTAAGCATCATCATCTAGATATGTTTACATGACAAGCTTCATAGTTTTACAACTTGTCAATCCATCAGTAGAATCAAGTTTAGATATAAAATTTGTGATGCACATTTTTTGCTTTTTATATCCACAACTCTCAACTCACTAACCTTATACTCATTAGATAACATGGTTGTAGATCCATCTTCCTCGAAACATTTATTAGTCTCATATTTCTTTCTCATAGAAAGAACAACACATTTAAGTTTAGGTGTTTTATATCACAAGTTTCCATCGTGTGCCAAAGTTGACACAAGTGCAAATGGCTGCTATTTTGGGTGTTGGTGTGGTGCTGCTGGGAAGGGGGATGGACTTCTTTGGATAATCGATGTTCTACTGTAATAGGGTTGGCAGTGTGAATGTTTTATAAAATTTCAGTCATTTTTCATCCTATGTTTTATGCTTTAAAGTTCTGTTAACTGTTCCACAGATATTTTCAGATCTATTCAACTTAATCCGTGTATCTTCCTTCATATTCATATGATATTTTACATCTAAGATAATTAAAATATTCTACCTCTTTTACTATTTTTTCATTAACTACAATTTTAATTCTCACTGAATCATGTCTATAAACTGCCATGAACTTAAATTTATTAGAGAATACATTCATATTATATTCTGTACATGTTTTATTCAGTTCATAAATTGCTTTTTGTAAATTGTCTTCTCTTGAAAAGAATCAGGCCATCAACATATAGGAGTGATTTTAACGATACAGAATTGTTATGGTGTATCCCAATGTTTATCCTAGAAATTCACCTGTTCTTGCATCATCAATGTAAGTATTGAACTGTGTGATTTTTAATATGCTACATATGCAGCTAATATAAACTGCCTAAACCAATAGAACAACTTTAGACCTACTTCTGTCAGTATGGGAATGATTTGTCATTATTGAGTGTACTCATTTTCTTACCATTAAATTAAAAGAACTGTGAGACAATTTCTCTTCTCCCCATTTCCATTCCAGAGGCACTTAAAGTAGTAAAGGAGTTTTGCTATTTAGGAAGTAAAATAACTGATGATGGTCGAAGTAGAGAGGATATAAAATGTAGACTGGCAATGGCAAGGAAGGCGTTTCTGAAGAAGAGAAATTTGTTAACATCGAATATAGATTTATGTATCAGGAAGTCGTTTCTGAAAGTATTTGTTTGGAGTGTAGCCATGTATGGAAGTGAAACATGGACGATAACTAGTTTGGACAAGAAGAGAATAGAAGCTTTCGAAATGTGGTGCTACAGAAGAATACTGAAGATAAGGTGGATAGATCACGTAACTAATGAGGAGGTATTGAATAGGATTGGGGAGAAGAGAAGTTTGTGGCACAACTTGACTAGAAGAAGGGATCGGTTGGTAGGACATGTTTTGAGGCATCAAGGGATCACAAATTTAGCATTGGAGGGCAGCGTGGAGGGTAAAAATCGTAGAGGGAGACCGAGAGATGAGTACACTAAGCAGATTCAGAAGGATGTAGGTTGCAGTAGGTACTGGGAGATGAAGCAGCTTGCACAGGATAGAGTAGCATGGAGAGCTGCATCAAACCAGTCTCAGGACTGAAGACAACAACAACAACAACCTCCTAATTAGTTATGTGATCTACCCATCTAATCTTCAGCATTCTTCCATAGCACTGCATTTCAGAAGCTTCTATTCTCTTCTTGTCTAAACTATTTATTGTTGATGTTTCACTACCATACATGGCTATACTCTGTACAGATACTTTCAGAAAAGACTTCCTGACACTTAAATCTATACTCGATGTTAACAAATTTCTTTTCTTCAGGAATGCTTTCCTTGCCATTGCCAGCCTACATTTATATCCTCTTTACTTCGACCATCATCAGTTATTTTGCTCCCCAAACAGCAAAACTCATCTACTACTTTCCTAATCTAATTCCCTCAGCATCACATGATGTAATTCAACTAAATTCCATTATCCTCTATATGTTTTTGTTGATGTTCATCTTACATCCTCCTTTCAAGACACTATCCATTCCATTCAGCTGCTCTTCCTAGTCCTTTGCTGTCTCTGACAGAATTACAATGTCATCGGCAAACATCAAAGTTTTTATTTCTTCTCCATGGATTTTAATTCCTACTCCAAATTTTTCTTTTATTTCCTTTACTGTTTGCTCAGTATAAAGATTGAATAACATCAGGGATAGGCTATGACCCTGTCTCACTCCATTCCCAACCACTGCTTCCCTTTCATGCCCCTCGACTCATAATTTCCATTGGATTTCTGTGCAAATTTTATATAGCCTTTCGCTCCTTCAGAGTTTTCCAGTCACTATTGTCGAAAGCTTTCTCTAAGTCTACAAATGTTAGAAATGTATATTTGCCTTTCCAGAATCTAATTTCTAAGATAAGTCGGAGGGTCAGTATTGCCTCACGTGTTCCAACATTTTTACGGAATCCAAACTGATCTTCTCCGAGGTCGGCTTCTACCAGTTTTTCCATTCGTCTTAAAAAAAATTGTGTTAGTATTTTGCAGCAATGACTTATTAAACTGAAATTTGAGTAATTTCTGCACCTATCAACACCTGGTGTCTTTGGGATTAGAATTACTATATTCTTCTTGAAGTCTGAGGGTATTTCGCCTGTCTGATACATCTTGCTCAGCAGATGGTAGAGTTTTGTCATGGCTGGCTCTCCCAAGGCTATCAGTAGTTCTAATGGAATGTTGTCTGCTCCCAGGCCCTTGTTTCGACATACATCTTTCAGTACTTTGTCAAATCTTCATGTAGTGTCACATCTCTGATTTCATTTTCATCTATGTCCTCAAGTACATCACCCTTGTATAGACCCTCTACATACTCCTTCCACCTTTCTGCTTTCCCTTCCTTGCTCAGAACTGGTTTTCCATCTGAGTTCTTGATATTCATACAGGTGTTCTCTTTTCTCCAAAGGTCTCTAATTTTACTGTAAGCAGCATCTATCTTGCCCCTAATCATATATGCCTCTACATCCTTACATTTGTCCTCCAGCCATCCCTGCTTAGCCATTTTGCACTTCCTGTCGATCTCATTTTTGAGACGTTTGTATTCCTTTTCGCCTGCTTCACTTATTGCATTTTTATATCATCTCCTTTTATCAATTAAATTCAGCGTATCTTGTTACCCAAGGATTTCTGGTAGCCCTAATCTTTTTACGTACCTGAACCTCTGCTGCCTTTACTATTTTATCTTTCAAATCTTCTTGTACTGTATGTCGTTCCCCCTTCTTGTCACTCATTCCATAATGCTCTCTCTGTAACTCCTTAAACTTCTGGTTTTTTTTCAGTTCATCCAGGTCCCATATCATTAAATTCCCATTTTTTGCACTTTCTTCAGTTTTACTCTACAGTTCATAACCAATAAATTGTGGTCAGAGTCCACATCTGCCCCTGGAAATGTCTTACAGTTTAAAACCTGGTTCCTAAATCTCTGCATTGCTATTATATAATCTATCTGAAACCTTCCAATGTCTCCAGGCCTCTTCCAAGTATACAACTGTCTATCATGATTATTAGACCAAGTTTTAGCTATGATTAAGTTATGCTCTTTACAAAATTCTACCTGGAGGCTTCCTCTTCCATTCCTTTTCATATTCCATTTCATATTCACTCACTACTTTTCCTTCTCTTCCTTTTCCTACCATTAAATTCTAGTTCCCCATGACAATTAAATTTTCGTCTCCCTTCAGTATCTGAATAAATTCTTTTATCACATCATACATTTCTTCAATCTCTTAATCATCTGCAGAGCTAGTTGGCATATAAACTTCATGTCTATCTTGGTTACTATAATGTGTTCACTATACTGCACTCCTATTTTTTTTATTCATTATTAAACCTACTCCTGCATTACCCCTATTAGATTTTGTATTTGTAACCCTGTATTCACCTGACCAGAAGTCTTGTTCCTCCTGCCACTGAACTTCACTAATTCCCACTATATAAAGCTTTAACCAACACATTTCCCTTTTTAAATTTTCTAATCTGCCTGCCCGACTAAGAGGTCTGACATTCCACACTCCAATGCTTAGATTGCCAGTTCTCTTTCTCCTGATAACGACATCTTTCTGAGGAGTCCCAGCCGGGTGATCTGAATGGGGAACTATTTTATTTCTGAAATATTTTACCCTAGAGGACACCATCATCATTTAACCATACAGTAAATGCCCTCAGAGAAAACTACAGCTGTGGTTTCCCCGTGCTTTCAGCCATTCGCAGTACCAGCACAGCAACTCCATTTTGGTTAATGTTACAAGGCCAGATCAGTCAACCATCCAGATTGTTGCTCCTGCAACCACAGAAAAAGCTGCTGCCCCTCTTCAGAAACCACATGTTTGTCTTGCCTCTCAGCAGATACCCTTCCATTGTGGTTGCACCTATGGTATGGCTATGTTTGTGGCTGAGCCACGCAAGCCTCCCCAACAATGGCAACATTCATGGTTCATGGGAGGAGGTCTGCATCTTTATATCTTTACATTTGTTCAACAGCATTTCATTGCCTTTCCTATGAACATTCCCACATTATATAGAAATGACATATTATAACATCTGAAACAGCTTCATCTGTTACACTGTGTCAGTTCTTTGATTTATCAAAGCTATGCAACACAATCAATGAAAGCTGTTTTAGATTCCCATATAACTTTCCTTATCACATATGTGTAATTTTTCTATGGACTAAACTGGCCCCTGGTTCCCATGGTTAAACAGCTGTCGTAATATATCTAAATTCCTTTGACTTCTTTCTTCAAGCTGCTCTTATGGCAATCCTGAGACACAGTCAGTTTGTTTATCTTGTATGTGTTCACATTTTTCCCACAATAAGTCCAACAAATGTTTTATACTCAGGTCCCCTAAAGCTGATTCCATGTATCTGTTTCATTTCATATTTTCTTTTAATATTACCCTAAATATTTATATACTGTAACTTAATACAGATGCTTATCATTAATGTCATAATTTAGTACTATTCATCTGCTTCTGTATATAAATACGCATTTAACATCATTTAAAGTAAACCCCAATTCTTTGTCATTGGTGGAAATTTTGTCCAAGTTGTCATGAATTTATTTACTGTTATCCAGCAGCATTGATGCTTTCCTGTGGGTAACAGCATGTTTGATGAGTAACTAGAGTGTGCTTCTTCCTGTATCTCACATGTTACTTGTATAGGAGAACATCCGAGCATTCTTTGAAGGAGTCACTTACTTGTATATATACTTTGTTTATTTGTGTGAGAACTGTATCAAAAATAATAGAAACTAGGCCATAATTTGTTTCTAAGGTGATTTAGTTGGAGTAACTTTTACTCTGTACACGTATTTCAGAAACTTTTTTTTTCTATCTAGGTGAATAATGGATTCCAAGCAGAAGCACTGAGTTCTTGATGAAGATGTGATGAAACGTGTCTGACATACATACGAAGGTGACAGCATTGACCAGACCAGTGAGAACAGGTGGATGAAAATGTATACAGTAGGTGAAACCAACATTAGAGACAAATATCACAGCAGTAGACTATTAAACAGCCACATGACACAAATTTTGTGCAAGTGGACAATTGATTTGTATGGATTAATATGTCAGAATTCCTTACTTTGCTGCATATTTTAACTGTGGTCACAATGTCATACATGAGGTGGTGCAATGCTTATGTTATCAAAAAGAGTATGTCTAAAAGGGGTACTTTATTAGACATAACTCAGTTTCAGAAAGACAAGGGGGCAAGTCAGCTGTGATCTGCTTGAAGAAACTGACATTTTTGTGATCTGGTGGCAGAGATGAAATGTGGTCAAATCTTTATGATTGAGAAACAGAGTGTCAGCTCATGGAAGACCTAAGAATATGAGAAGTCATAGTGACTGTTTTTTGGGATGACAAGGGTGTAATCACCTTAATTTAGTGGAACTCTGCTGTACTGACAATAGTAAACTACATGTTAAGGCATTCCAGCAGCTTAGAGACTAAAGAGACCAGGCACATCTCTTGGGGAACAAGTATATGTTTTGTTAATGAATTTTTTAAATTATATTTGACCTGAGGCTGAGAAGTATAAGTAAAAGATTTCATTGAGAGACCATTGAGGGGAGGAGGGGGGGGGGGGGGGGGAATGCTTAAAAATTAAAACTATACCAATTAACCTTTGCAATGTAAACTCAAATCACATGATCAAAAAATTACAAGGAGTACCCAAAAGTTTCTGGAACAGCACTGTGCACGTTCAGCTGTTAACCAAGAGGTTGGTGGTTTGAGCCCACCCGGTGGCAAACTTTGTTTAATTGCCACCGAAGTGAGGACAAATGCCACCTTTTTCAGAGATACTCAGCTAATGTGACATGTGGCTCTGTTCAAATGATGCCATAGAGCCTTATAAAATTTCAGCCAAATGACAGTGTGGGTAAACTTGCATACTATGCAGTTTTTTGCTAGTGGTTTGTCATGCACCTCCTTGCAAGCTACACCTTTTTTTTGCAAGATTTTGCCTGCAAGTAACTGATTTTTTCACTATAGCCATTTTGATCTCTCCTCATTATTTATTTTGATGGGTGTAAATGAACAATGTGCAGCTGTGGAAATTTGCTAGCTGCTCTGGAAAATATGCTACAGAAACTGCCGTAATGATGAAAGCAGTTTACAAGGAGGACTGTATGGAAAAAACTCTAGTGTAT
The DNA here is from genome assembly GCF_023897955.1 of Schistocerca gregaria. Taxonomy (NCBI): domain Eukaryota; kingdom Metazoa; phylum Arthropoda; class Insecta; order Orthoptera; family Acrididae; genus Schistocerca; species Schistocerca gregaria. The sequence goes on from NC_064922.1 coordinate 582,322,108, forward strand.
GAGTGTTTTTTTCACTAAAAAAAATGGTGGCATGTCGACTGATGACAAACCTTATTCTGGACATCTGTCAGCTGCCGAGACACACATAATTGTCAAAAAAAGTTGTGAATTTGTACTGAAGACACACAATAGACCATTGAACATGTGTCAGACTTAACTGAGCTGTTGTGGAGCTTGGTCCAATGAATATTCAACAAAAGATTTGGCGATGTGAACAGATGCTGCCAGATTTGTGCATGGGGCTATGACTGGACAGCAAAAAGAGCATCAAGTGGAAGAATGCCATGCTTTAAAAGAATAGCATTTTCTTTTTTCTAACATAGCTTGCTACATACTATATACAAGACATGTGAAGTTACAGACAGGCACAATTAAAAGACACTTACACACAAGTTTTCAGCCACAGTCTTTCATTAGAAAAAGAAGGAGAAACATGCAGCATTTATTCATTCACACAAGTAAGTGCATTGGAATTCTGGTCCGAGCTGCTAGAGTTGGCTGTCATATGTGTAAGGTGTACTTGCTTGTGTGAATGATTGGCATTGTTTCTCTTTTTTATGATGAAGGCTGTGGCTGAAAGCTTATTTGTAAGTGGTAGTAATCTAACTTTTTGTACATTGTTTGATATTCACTGTGGAGTTTCTAATTTTTTATTTTATCCAAGAGGGATATACATTCAGAGTTCATTCCACAAGGTCAGACCAGTAACCAAGTTTTCTGTCTGGAGGTTCTGGGAAGACTTTATAACAGTACACTCAGGCCCAGTCTGTGACAGGCAAATTACTGATTTTTCCACCATGATAATGATCTTGCTCTCACAGCCATTCAAGATGTCAGTTAAGGTTCATCCCTGCGCCTGCTATACGGACATTTGAGTCACAGCTCCTGTACAAGATAAGTAATTTTAGTAGTAATAAACTGTTTCTAACACTTTAAACTAATTTATTACATTAATTATAGTGATCTTCAAGCGTACGATTAAAAGTTTTTGTCTTACTCGCGTTCTTTCACAGTAATCACCAAAGTTCATTTTGTTTACATATCGCGGCCAGGCCGAACTTTTGAGCTTTCAGATTAAACTTCATACCGCAATTTTAAGTGCATTTACTGATAGTTTAGTGTGCTAAATACGTTTGCTGTCCCTTTATATCTGTAGAGTATCGTCATCTCTTAAGTAATTTCCAGTAATAAACTTTTGAACCATTGTTTACACTGTCACGAGTAGGCCTAATTTTTCGTACACGTATTTTCATTGTTTTCCGGTAACTTAACTGTCTTTCTGTCACTAAAATCGATTTGTACCATGAGTGTAAAGTGCCTGACATGCTGTAGAATCGTTAGCTCCTGGGTCTGGTGTGATGGATGTAGTAATTTTTTTCATTGGGGCGATTGTAGTGACGTGGGAAATGGGAAAATAAGCGAGACTCATCAGTGGTTCTGTAGGCTATGCAGTAGGGATAGAAAGACTGTGGAACAGGAGGAGAAAATTGCTGCCCTTCAGGCTGAGTTAGATGAGGCTAGGCGAGAACTGGGCAGGTTAAGGGGGAGAAGGGTAAACAGGGGTGGGAAGTGGCAACAGGCATAAGGAACAGGCCAAGAAATTCTTCTGACTGCTTTGTTATTAATGTACAAGATAGGTTTGACCTGTTGCCTCAGTCAGAAACTGATGAGCCTCTTACAGAAGTAGATGTAGACAGGGCTCAACAAGCTTTCAGCAGCAAATTGAATAAGAAGGTAGGGAAGTCTGCAAAGAGAAAGAAAGTCTTGTTGCTAGGTAGTTCGAATGCTAGGGGTGTGGGCCAACTTCTGCAGGATGAATTAGGGTCAGAATACCAGGTCACAAGTTTTTTCAAACCTAGTGCTGGACTGGGGCAGGTTACAGAGGATTTAGGTTCACTACATAGAGGCTTTACCAAGGAAGATACCGTGGTTATTGTGGGTGGGCCGGGCAACAGTATTGACAGAGATCCAGGGTACAGCATAGAGTGTGACCTGGCAAGTATTGCATCAGCATCGAGTCATACCAGTGTCAGATTTGTGTCGGTTCTGGAGTGCCACGACCAGCCTCATTTGAGCTCTTCTGTCAGGAGAGTTAATTTGGAGTTGGAACGGCTACTTGGGTCTGATGCAGGGTCACACATTGGTGTGGTTCCTGTTGATTCACTCTGTAGGTGGGACTATACTAGACATGGCCTACATCCCAACAAGAAGGGGCTGGGCTGATAGCAGGATATTTAAAGGTGGGAGGAACTACATCTCATGGTGGTAACTCTTTTTTAGTGTAAGATCAGTGTCCAGTGGGAAACTCAGCCAGGCAAGTACTAAAGATGTTAAAAAAGTTCAAGATACTCACAAATGTAAAATGAAAAATAATGTTAGTATATTTCATCAAAATATTGGGGGGTTGAAGAATAAAATTGATGAGCTTCTGCTTTGTTTAGAAGACATAGAAACTGAGAATGTAATAGATGTACTATGCCTCTCTGAGCATCACATTGTCACTAATATGCAAAAGGTTAGCATCAATGGGAACAAATTAGCTGCACATGTAAGTAGAGATAATATGATGAGAGGAGGAGTTGCCATATATGTCAAAAGCTTCCACAGTGCAAAAAATTTAGAAACTAAAAAATTTTCTGTTGAGCAACATATGGAAGGATGTGCCAGTGAACTAAAACTAAATGGTGGCACTTTCATAATTGTAACCCCCTCAGGGAATTTCCAGCTATTTCTAGAAAACTTGGATGCTTTGTTGTGCTATCTGTCAGACAGGGGGAATCAAATTATCATTTGTGGGGATTTCAATGTTGATTCCCTGAAAGAGTGTAATAGGAAGAATGACCTTGTAGTATTACTCAGTTCTTTCAATTTGAGCTCCATCATTGATTTTCCTACTCAGATAACAAAGAACAGCAGGACATTGATAGATACTTTTTTATAGACCAAGATAAGTTTAAGGACATAAATGCTTATCCTGTTGAGAATGGTCTTTCAGATCATGGTGCACAGCTAGTTACAGTACGTGACATAGCTCCATGCAGTATATCAGATCAGAATTTCAAAGCAGTGCGTACAGTTAACAATATAAATACTGCAAACTTTAGGGAAAGCCTAAAGAAGCTAGACTGGGATGAAGTGTATATGGAACCCGATGCAAACTTGAAATATAACTTATTTCACGATACATTTTTAAGGGTATTTGAAAATTGTTTTCCCAAGAAAATAGTTAAACATAATTCCAAGAAAACATATAAAAAACCTTGGCTAACTAAAGAAATAAGAATATCTTGCAACAGTAAAAGAGAACTGTATCTAACAGCAAGAGGGAGTACTGACCCCGAAATTGTTAATATAATAAAAACTATTGTGCGGTACAAAGAAAAGTTATTAAAAAGTCCAGAAGCATGTGTATCATGTCTGAGATCAGTAACTCTGATAATAAAATTAAAGCAATTTGGAGTATTATTGAAAGGGAAACAGGGCAACCAAGAGCACAGGAAGACTTTAGTGCCATAAAACTGAATGACAAGTGTACTAACAAACAATCAGAAATAGGAAATATTTTCAATAATCATTTTTTAAATGAGAAAATAGGAAGTAGATCTTCACTAGAAGAGGCAAGGCTTCTAATAGAAGAGGCCATACCTGTGCAGTTTGAAACAACTGTGTTTCCACCAACCTCTCCCTCTGAAATCAGTAAAATAATAAACTCACTGAAAAGTAAAAGCTCTTACGGAATTGATGGCATTTCCAGCAAGATACTTAAAGCTCGTTCCCCACAGATAAGTAGGATTCTCAGCCACGTATGTAATACCTCTTTGGAGCAGGGTGTTTTCCCCGATAGACTGAAATATGCCGTTGTAAAACCATTGCATAAAAAGGGGGATACGTCGGATGTCAACAACTATCGCCCAATCTCTCTTCTGACAGCGCTATCAAAAATTTTTGAGAAAGTAATGTATTCAAGAATAGCTTCCTATATTTGTAAAAGAGAAGTACTACCAAAATGTCAGTTTGGTTTTCAGAAAGTCTTTTCAACAGAAAATGCTATATACGCTTTCACTGATCAAATATTAAATGCTCTGAATAACTGGACATCACCCATTGGTATTTTTGTGATCTCTCAAAGGCCTTTGATTGTGTAAATCATGGAATTCTTTCAGATAAGCTAAATCATTATGGTTTGAGGGGGTGCAGTGCACAAATGGTTTAATTCATACTTAACTGGAAGAATGCAGAAAGTTGAAATAAGTGGTTCATGTAATGTTAAAACAAGAGCTGATTCCTCAAACTGGGGTGCTATCAAGTACGGGGTCCCTCTTAGGTCCTTTACTGTTCTTGATATACATTAATGACTTACCATTCCATATTGATGAAGATGCAAAGTTAGTTCTTTTTGCTGATGATACAGGTATAGTAATAACATCCAAAAACCAAGAACTAAGTGATGTAATTGTAAATGATGTTTTTCACAAAATTATTAAGTGGTTCTCAGCAAACGGACTCTCTTTAAATTTGGATAAAACACAGTATATACAGTTCCGTACAGTAAATGGCACAACTCCAGTAATAAATATAGACTTTGAACAGAAGTCTGTAACTAAGGTAGAATTTTCAAAATTTTTAGGTTTGTCCATTTATGAGAGGTTAAACTGGAAGCAACACATTGATGGTCTGCTGAAACGTCTGAGTTCAGCTATGTATGCAATAGCATTAGGGTTATTGCAAATTTTGGTGATAAGAATCTCAGTAAATTAGCTTGATATGCCTACTTTCATTCACTGCTTTCGTATGGCATCATACTCTGGGGTGATTCATCATTGAGTAGAAAAGTATTCATTGCTCAAAAACATGTAATCAGAATAATTGCTGGAGCCCACCCATGGTCATCCTGCAGACATCTATTTAAGGATCTAGGGATCCTCACAGTAACCTCACAGTATATATATATTCACTTATGAAATTTGTTGTTAATAATCCAACCCAGTTCAAAAGTAATAGCAGTGTGCATAGCTATAACACCAGGAGAAAGGATGATCTTCACTATGCAGGGTTAAATCTGATTTTGGCACAGAAAGGGGTAAATTATGCTGCCACAAAAGTCTTTGGTCACCTACCAAACAGCATCAAAAGCCTGACAGATAGTCAACCAACATTTAAAAATAAATTAAAAGAATTTCTAGATGACAACTCCTTCTACTCATTGGCTGAATTTTTAGATATAAATTAAGGGAGGGGAAAAAACGAACTTAAACATTAGTGTCATGCAATATTTTGCGTAATATAATATCGTGTACAGAGATCTTTAATTAACCTGACATGTTCCACATCATTACGAAGTGTTGTATTCATGATCTATGGAACAAGTATTAATCTAACATCTAATCCGCATGACTCCCTAGCTCCACTCACATTACTCAACTGACCTAGACCCATGTGATGAAGTAACACCAATCTGGGGGGAAGGGGGGGGGGGGGGACCAGAGAGAGAGAGAGAGAGAGAGAGAGAGAGAGAGAGAGAGAGAGAGAGAGGAGGTGTCAGTCATCACTGAACATGAGTGTAAAAATGAATTGAGGATTATAGATTTTTTTTACAGGTCACTTTTTGGGTATTACATCATATCGTGGTATGTACCTAAAATCCACCATACAGTTGATATGTGTCGCTGTACAATTTCCACATTTTGATTGAATGAAGGACAGTCTTCAGGGACTGGGTGAAAGTGACTGTGGAGAAAGAGATATGACAGTGCACTAAGAGTTTTATTTCAAAAACGGTTCATGAGTTGGATTCAGTGATGGCAAAAAAAGTGTCACTTTTGTTGAAGGTATGTTGAGTAGCAAGAGTCACACACCATTTTGGTACATTCTGGAATTCACCACTGGTGGGGCTACCCATTGGTAGGGGTATATAAAGCAAGACCCTTCATGGGTTCAAATGTCAGTTTCTGAGTAGTGACGAAGGGAGGACCTAAAAAAGTAGTGCAGTGAGTGAATAAAAACAAACAGTGAAGTGAAAAGTCAGTGACTCAATATAAATCGAAAAATGTGAAAAGTGTATAAAGTGTAATTAGTGTATTTTTTAACAAAATGTTGATTTGATTTATTTAGACAATGCCCAAATATAAAAGAGGAGGAGATCTTGCCAGTTCTGAAGCACAATGGCAAAATTGGAACAAACAGTGAAAAACGAAATAGACGAAGAGCGTGAGCACGTTTAGGTTCCCAACGAGCGACAATGAGCACTGTGAGAAGCAGAGAAATTGAAGAATACCAAAATGAACAGATGGAAGAATTAAGAATTGGAACACAGTCTTATAATAAAAGACTGTGAACTCAAGCCAGCTACGAAAATTTTATCCTAGAAGAATCAGGGGCAAAGACAAGTGATCAGGGTAAAACCTATCAAATCAAGCATTCCATTACTACCCAACAAAAGAATATTACAAACACATCAGAACTGGAGATATGGATAAAATCTTCCAGTTTTGCAATGTGAAAAAATTCTGTAGAGAAACATGAGGATTCTGTTGCATGAGTGTAAAAATTAAGTTACCACCACTGCAAGCAGCTCCACATAAATTGATACACGACTGATACACAGTTTTGAAACAGCACTAGACCAAATGATTTCTGCTGACTACAAAGTTATATCGATTTAATTCACCTCAGATAACAAAGTCTCCATTGTAATTTTGGACAATGAAAACACAAGCCGTGATATAATTGTACAATGAAAAGAGCAGGACTACAACGCATTGCAGAGGTACACCATTCATATGACGCCATGCAACATCAATTAAAATATTATGGCATCCACCTCAAAGACTTGTGCTTCTCTCACGGTCACCTATACATATCTTACTCTTGAGCAGGAAATTAAAAAAAAAAAATGTACATATATACCATGGATAACAAAATTGAGAATGTTGTTTACAAACAAATATTGTAAATTTAATAGGTTTTCAATAACATTTTTACCTCTTATACTTTAACAAGTATTGTAAATAGTTAGAATATGTTTTCAGTAATTTTTTTACCTCTTATACTTTATAAAATTTATCCTTTTATTCCATCTACCTCACAATCTTATATAAACTCCCTCAGTAAAACCAGGCACCTCAGCTAGTAAGTAGATAATTGTACAAATACCCTTTCCTGTATACATATCTGCACTCCAGTGTACATTTATTCATAGAGGAGTCCTCTATTAATGAGTGTCAGTATAAATTTAATCCTACCAAAATAGTCAACAAAGATAACTTTCATAGTTTAAGTTGAGCATATATAGATAAATAGTTGCCATGTTTTTATCTTTTCTTGGTTGCCATATTTGGAATTGGTGTGTACCGGAAAGTTGGCATACAACCAGAAACCTAGGTTGTACAAAAATAATAAAGTTTTGTGTAACAAGGCAAAAAGTGTTCCATTAATTGATATATGATTCTGTCACATTAATGTGACCTCCTGTTAGAAGTCTGAATAACAATCTTTTTGGAATGTGGAATTGCAGAAAGAGTCGGTCAGGTTCGGGAAGGTACCGACAGGGACGAGGTGCCATGCTGACTCCAATGCCATGGCCAGCTGCAGCAGTTTTCTCAGTTGACGATCCATGGCACAAACGGCCTAATTGAGATGGTCCCACAGATTCTCCATTGAGTTTGAATCTGGGAAGTTTGACGGCAAAGAGAGACTGTGAACTCATCTTGGTGCTCTTCAAATTACATGCATTCATGGTGAGCTGTGTGACACATTGCATTTCCCTGGTGGTAGACACTATCATGCTGAGGAAAAAAAGAAACGTGCATGTAGGGGTGGACATGGTCCCCAAGGATAGATATGTACTTGTGTTGATTCACTGTGCCTTCCAGAATGGTGAGGTCACTCAGGGAATGCCAGGTAAACATTCCCTAGACCATACATTCCCTTCTCTGGCCTGGATGCTTCTGACAATTGTTGCAAGGCAGTACACGCCAATGGCCATCTGTCCAATAGAGTATAAATTGTGATTTATCTAAATAGGCCACCCGTCATCTTTAAATAGACTTCCAGTTGTGGTATAGCCATGCAAATTCCAGCCTTCGTCGGTGCATGAACTACTTGCCTGCTGTGGAGAACCATATACAGCAATGTTCAGAGAATGTTCATCAAGGAGACACTGTTGGTAGCCCCTTGGTTCATCTGGGAGGTCAATTGTTCTGCAGTTTTATGTCTATTCTCCCATAGACTTCTCTGCAACTGTCATTCTCCCCTGCCATCTATGGTCCATGATGCACCACAGTTGCCTTGATGCCAATTTTGGATAATGTCATTTTGCTATGCATGGAATACTCTAACCATGATGGCACACAAACAACTTACAAACTTAGCTATTTTGTAAATGCTTCACTTGCACTGTGAGAACACTACTCTGTTTTCCACCTCTCCTTAGCAAATTTTATACACCCTTGACTGCTAGTACTGCCACCTGCATTAATAACCAGTGTAACCATCGAATGTTGAATGCAAATGCACAAACATGCAAGCATTGTGTTATACAGGTGTTTGAAATCAGTTTGTGGTATGGAGTTCCATAACTGTTGCACTTAGTCAGGTCCATATAGGGACAGTTAATGCTGTTGTGGTTGATACTGAAGTTTTTGCATGATGATGTCCCATATGTACTCGACTGGAGGCAGATATGGTAATCAAGCAGGCCAAGGCAACATGTCAGCACTCTGTAGGGCACGTTGGATAACAACAGTAGTATGTGAGCGAATCGTTGCCCTGTTGGAAAACCCGCTGAAATGCTGTTCATGAATGGCAGCACAACAGGTAGATTCACCAGATGGACATACCGTTTTGCAGTCAGGATGCATCGGATAACCACAAGAATGCTCCTGCTGTCATAAGAAATCACACTGCAGACCATAACTCCAGGTTTAGGCCCAGTGTGTCTAGAATGCAGATAGGTTGGGTGTAGGTCCTCAACCTACACCCAACCAACACACAGCCATCACTGGCACTGAGGCAGAACCAGTTTTCATCAGAAAACACAACAGATCTCCACCCTGCCCTCCAATGAACTATTGGTTGACCCCACTGAAGTCACAAGTAGTGGTGGTTTGGGGTCAGTGAAATACGTGCTACATGGAGTCTGGCTTGGAGCTGTTCTTGCAGTAACTGGTTTGTAACAGTTAGTTGTGTCTGGTGCCAACTGTTGCTCAAATTGTGGCTGCAGATGCAGTACGATGTGACTGAGCCATACACTGAACAAGATGGTCTTCCTTCCCAGTAGTGCCATGTGACCATCCAGAATCCCGTCTTCTTGTGAACCTACAGTCTCGTGACCATCACTCCCAGCAGTCATGTACAGTGGCTGCTTTCTTGCCAAGCCTTTGCAATATTACGTGAGGAACATCCAGCTTCTCACAGCCCTATTACACAATCTTGTTCAAACTCAGTGAGGTGTTGATAATGGCATCTTTGACACCTTAAAGGCATCCTTGACTAATATCAATTCACCATGTCCAATTTCAAAGGTAACTAACACTCACAACCGTTACAGCATGTACTTGAAGTAAGCCTGCTTTGCATCCTCATAGTGGTGCTACTAACACCACTCTTATGTGAGTGATGGACAATTTGAATACACGTTTATGATCTTTTTTTATGTCACACTACTGCTTCTTGGTGTTGCTTTTTTTTCCATCAGTGTGTTTGTAAGAGGCAGAGGGTGGGGGGGGGGAGGGGGGGGGGAGGAGGAGGAAGAGGAGGAGGAGGAGGAGAGAGAGAGAGAGAGAGAGAGAGAGAGAGAGAGAGGAAAAGTGTAGAAAGACTTCAAATAGATGCTGTCCATGCCTATAGCGTTTCTTTTAAATGAAAATTGTTTTGAGAATCTGTGAAGCCTGTTGGAGTTGCACAAATTTCTAGATTATAGTAAAAGTGTTGGGACATGCTGAGACATTATAAACGAGAAAATTAACTAACTTAAATCAGATTAGGGAGGACTTGATCTCACATCCATTAAGAATATAATACAAAAATGGAATGTTATGAGGATTATAGTATTAAAACAACAAGAAAGTAAATGGTTAACTTGAGGATGTATCAATGTTTGTGGAGACTTCATCATTCACAGCATTCATTGTAGCAGACTTCGTCTTCTCAAGATTGCACACGGAGTCCATTGTGATGTTTCAGATTCCCATATTTTCTTCGTTCAATGCTGACATGTAAGGACTGGATCAACATCTTGCATGGACAGGTGTCAAGGAGTTCATCTACAGAAATCTCTATTAATTTTTCAGCTTGCAATAGAACAAACCCTGTATGTTTGTAACAGTAAAAAATTCAAGCTACAGATATACTTCACATTCATAAGCCTGAAAGAAGTACAAAGTTTTATAGCCAGATTTCTTCTTGATCTCTTTTGCAGCAACGTCTAAAATGTGTCACTTAAAATTCAGATAACAGAAAGTAGCTGCAAAGGTAAACCATTTCCAAACACTACCGTGTCCTCCATTCAGTCTCCACTGCTTTGCCACAAAAATACTGTGAAAAATAGTATTTTATCCACTACACCATCAAATATGAGGTAAACAGTCTATCCTGAAACATGATTAGTCCACCAACTATTAAAGGCAAATTCCTAGTGACAAAGAGTACCAAAGAGGGGAAATTACACAGGAAGTTACCTCATGTTACACTGGTTATATCTGACATATGATAACATTACATGTGCATTGAAGTATATTTGAGGTAACTTAAAACTCACCCATAGCCACCAAAGACTGACAAACAGAGCAGAGAAAAAAGAAATGACAGATAAAAACATCTAAATCTCCACATGTAATCTGCAAGCTATTGTACAGTGTATGACAGAGGCTACACCACACCAAAATTATCAATTTATTTTATTTGGGTATACACTGAGGGAAAGTGGCCATCTAAATACCTTTATATGTGCTCTGAACTCTCTTATCTTGTTCTCACAATTACTAAACAAGATATATGATGGTAACAGCAGAATGGTTATACTCTCTTTTTTGAATACATTTTCTCTAAATTTACTCAATAGGATTTGAGAACTATGCCTCTTTCTTTCAAGGATTCCCATTTAAGTTCCCCAAGCATTTCTGTTACACTTTCATATGGGCTCCACCAACCTATTACAGTCCTGACTGAAGATCTCTGAATTCGTTTAATGTCTGTCCTAATGCACACTCGACAAAGAATTCAAACGTTGGAACAGTACTGTAGAATTGAATGTGCTAATGTCTTGTATCCAGTTTCCTTTACAGATGCACTGTATTTTCCTAGAACCCATCCAACAAATCCAGGTCTTCCATTCGTCTTTCCTAACACTGATTTTACACTACCCTCCCACTTAAATATTGCTTCTTAGTATTAGCGCCAAACACTTACACAATGTGATATGCTCAAGATGTTCACCACTAACCTTGTTAATCAAATGCTATTTATGTTTTTTTCTTTGCTATAGGCATTACCTTCCATTTATCTCAATTTAAAGAGAGTTTCCTTTCATTATGACAAGTGAGACTTTTGTGCAGGTCTAAGCATTTTCGCACGATTGACCAATGACAATACAACAGCATCATCGGAAAACAATCTTATAGTGCTGCTGATCCTATCTGATACATTGTTTATGTATATTGAGAACATTACAGATTCTATTACATTCCCTTAGGGCACACCTAATAGTACTTTCATTTCTGTAAAAGTTTAGTCCACTAGTATAACACACTGGATACTGGATTCTATTAATAAAATATTCATTAAGCCTATCATATTTGTGACGAAACTCTATGTGATTATATCTTGATTAGTAATTGATAATGTTGTACAGTGTTGAAAACTGCTTGGAAATATAGGAAGATGGAACCTACTTGTTTACTTACTTCTGTTCTTTGCCAAATGTTGTGTATGAATAAAGCAAGCTGTGGTTTTGAGAGAATCTTGTTTCTCTCCAGGAGTGTAATAATATCTGAGCTTAAAATATGCTCTCAGTTCCTGCAACGGAGAGACACAGCTGTATTGGTCTGTAATTCTGAGCCTTCATCTTTTACCTTTTCTTGTAATAAGGAGTGACATACATTGTTTTTCACTCACTTGAGATTATTCATTGCACAAGATATTCTTAATGAATATGATCTAGCAAAGGGTCTGATTCCACAGCGTGTTCAATGAAATTCTAATGCGAATTCTGTCAGGGCTTGGTGCTTTGTTGCTTTAAGTGGTCTTACTTGTTTTTTGATACTGGAAATGCTAATATCAATAATTGAATATTTACTTGAGTATCCTCATGTGTAAATACTTTTTAAATGCACAATTTAATATTTCAACTTTCTGTCTGTGTCATCAGTTTGAACAGTAGATAGATGCATAAGAGATTGAATGGAATGTTTGGATCCATTCATTGACTTCACATATAAACAGAACTTCTTCATATTTTCTCATAGATCTTTAAAATTATTGTAGGCTTCACACACAGTCTTTCTTACACATTCATGAGTTGCCACTAAGTTTTCTCTATCAGCTTCCTTGAAGTTACTTGTAGCAAGAGTATCGTAAGCTGTGAACTTGGTCACTGCACAACTCAGCAAGTGGGCTAAAATCAACAGATTAACTATCAACATCAAAAAGACAGCTTCCATGAACTTTCACACAACACAAAATGCCAATTCCTCTCAACCATTTGTCACTGTAAATAACTAGCCAACAGATACTGACACTGTTCTTAAATTCCTTGGTCTGTGGGTTCAAGATAATCTGAAATGGAATACACATACAGGAAAGGTAAGAGCTAGAATTAGTACTGGCTGTTAGGCATTGAGTGTACTGAAATTATGTGCTAGCCTGAAAACATTAACTAGCACTTACATAAAAGCCCACCAAAAATATGGTGTGATATTCTGGGGAAATTCTTCAACTGCTCGAGCACATTCAGAATCCAGAAGAGAGCAATGAGGATTATTACTGGGAGCAAACCCAGAGACTCCTGCAAACCCATCTTCAGAAAGTTGGAAATCCTTACACTGACTTGCCTATACATTCTCGAGACTAAAATTTTTCAGAAACCACATAGTGCCAACTGACACCAGAGTCATAAAAAAATGAAATACATGAACACAACACCAGGAAAAATGCAAATCTGCATGTTTCATGTACAAACACTCAACTGTGTAAAAAGGGAGCTTTCCACATGGACCTCCAACCGTTCAACAATCTTCCCACTAGTATTAAGTCCATCGAAGGCAACATAAAATTTAGCAAAGCCATGAAGTCATATTTGTTGTGTCACTGTTTTTACTCTGTAAATGAATACTTAGAACAGTAATCTTGCTATTTGTGTTAAATTGAAAACATTGAGCAATATAATACATTAGGATACTATAGGCCTATGTTAATATATGTTAACAATGTTAACTGATATTTTCCGACATCTGCAACACACTGTGTACCATAAGATCACATGGAATAAATAAATAAATCTCTGTTTTTGCAACATTCTCCAAGTAGTACTATTGTCATTGGTATCATAATATAACTTTACTCAGAATGTACTTATATAGACAGTGGTTTATAAGGATTTTATCTTTAACCACAATTGTTCTGCGGTTGTCACTGTATTGGAATGAAATATTCTCAAAAGCTGAAGCTGTGAGGACAGGTCATGAGTCGTGCTTGGGTAGCTCAGTTGGTTGAGCATGTGCCCGGTCTAGCAAACAGTTTTAATCTGTCAGGAAGTTCCATATCATCACACACTCTGCTGCAGAGTGAAAATTTCATTTGAGAATCTTCTCAATTCGTCCTTAAGTAAGTTGATTGTAACTATCTGTTAGTACAACCAAATACAAAACTCTCCTAACTTTCTGGATGGTCTTTTTTCTTTTGGTAACCGTTGTTGTAACAGCATCATGGTCAGTAATTTGTTACTCATTGGTGACATTCTTAAAAAGTGGAGGTCTAAAATATTTGATTCATGTGTGGGTTGTCAAACTAGTTGATTGAGGCAGTTGTCAAACAGTTTTCAGTATTTATTCAAAGGACTGTTTTTGTTTTTGTCTTTACCACTAATAATATATGTGTAACATTCACAGTCAGTGCTGGGCAGCTTAAAGTTACTATCTACTACTAGCACCTTATGCTCAGCATATTTCCGTGCTGTCAGAATTAGTCTATATTTGAGTGGCTCTACAAACACAGTATAATTATACTGTGGTCAGTAGAAATATCCAGTTATTAATTTAAGTCCACTTACCAAAGTTACTCTTGTCCACATGAGTTCAGCATCAGATTCATTTTGAACCTCACTAGCCTTAATGATTCTGCTTGCATGATAAACACTCCTTGTACTCCTGGGTGTCTAGTTTGGCTTTCTTGTACACACTCCGGGTGATGATGAAAATTTCCCTAGCTCTATTTTTGGTTGCAATCAGTGCCTACCAGTACTGAAAATCAATTAAAACTACTTAAAGCAAACAAAGCACCAGGCCCTGATGGAATTTCACTTAGTTTTTGGATTGAATATGCACTTGAATTCTAAGCTCATATTCTCGAGAATCTTTGTGCAGTGAACTGCCCACATGAATAGAAAACGGTGAACAGTGCAGATCACTTCCGTTTACAAAATCAGTTCAAATTCACATCATTTAGTTGTCATTGACCACATACAGTAGAATAGGATTTCTCAGTGAAAGCAAGTTGCAGTTGGAATCAAAGTATTAAAATTAATGTTCACTTTAGATGTACAAATTAAATAGTTTATGTACAGCTATAATCTTAACTATTAATATCAATTATCCATATCACAGATCTCTTTTATATTGTAAGATGGATTTTTATATGAGCAAGTCACATAATTTCACTCTCAATTTTTAAATGGCAAGTATCGAGCAGTGAGAGGAAACTTGTAAGATATTTCGAGGGCATTCACTGTATGGGAGTTACTGGTTAGCCGCCAGTGCCTACGAATGTCAGTGTTTGCTGTATTTCTATTGGAGTATTTGTGATTCATTTCCCTGGTAACAAATTCTTTAATGTTGGTAAGTTTTGCATTTATCTGAGGAGCTAACTTTTTTATTAATGGGGAACATAAATACCATAAGTCTCTACATTTAAAAAAAATTCATTAAAATAATTTTCAACTTCTGTTTTTCCTGAATGGACTTTTCACTCTGTAGTGGAGTGTACACTGATATGAAACCTTCTGACAGATTAAAACTGTGTGCCCCACCAAGACACAAACTAACAAGCAAGTGCTTTGCCAGATAAGCTACCCAAGCACAACTCACAACCCTTCCTCACAGCTTTACTTATGCCAATATCGCATCTCCTACCTTCCAAACTTCGCAGAAGTTGTTCTGTGCAACTTGCAGAACTAGCAGTGCCAGAAGAAAGGATAATGCAGAAACATGGCTCAGCCACAACCTGGGGGTGTTTCCAAAATGAATTTCTCACTCTACAGCAGTGTGTGTGCTGATATGAAATTTCCTGGTGTGCTTGGATAGCTGCCAGTAGAGCATGTGCCTGCAAAATGCAATGGTGCAATGGTCCCAGGTTTGAGTTTCAGTCTGGCACACAGTTTTAATTTGCCAAGAAGGTACGTATCTCTGCAAACTCTGCAGCAGAGTGAAAAATTCATACTGGAAAGATCCTCTAGGCTATGGCTAACCCAAGTCTGAGCAATATCCTTTCTTTCAGGAGTGTTAAACTTGTGAAGTTTGGAGATGAGGTACTGATAGAAATAAAGCTGTGAGGATGAGTCAGGAGTTGTGCATGGGTAGCTCAGCCAGTAGAGCACTTTCCTGTGAAAGGAAAAGGTGCCGAGTTCGAGTTTCAGTCCAGCACATAGTTTTAATCTGCCAGGAAGCAGTTTTCTCTGTCTGACACTCATATACAGAGTCCAAATTTGTGTTCTTTAAGTTGTCAATAAGTAATATAATGTGCTCCTCTGTTTGACCTCTTATTCACACCACACTAAATACATTGGAAATAGTTGAAACTTTAAATGTCGTGTGGCTAGGGCCTCCCATCGGGTAGACCGGTTGCCTGGTGCAAGTCTTTTGCATGGATGCCACTTTGGCAACTTGCACGTTGATGGGAATAAAATGATGATGACAAAAACAACATGACACCCAATCCTTGAGTGGAGAAAATCTCCGACCCAGCCCGGAATCGAACTTGTGTCCCTTGGCATGATAATTGTAATAAATTAATTTTCTATGATAAAGTGTTAAAAGCAATTGAACACAATCTGTGAAACCTCCCATCGGCAAGCTCAGCCACATATTCCTCTACATGTGAATTCTTTAATGTTGGTAAGTTTTGCATTTATCTGATGAGCTAACTTTTTTATTTATGGGGAACATATATACCATAAGACTCTACATTTGTTAAATGATGTTGTCTAGACTTGCATCAATACAAGTAGGACACATATTTTGGTGCAATGCAAGTCTGAGGATCTTAAAATATTTTTTTAAAGAAAAAAATAACATTCTGG
The DNA here is from genome assembly GCF_023897955.1 of Schistocerca gregaria. Lineage (NCBI taxonomy): Eukaryota > Metazoa > Arthropoda > Insecta > Orthoptera > Acrididae > Schistocerca > Schistocerca gregaria. Next base: position 582,338,615 of record NC_064922.1, read on the forward strand.
AGCCTTGTTGCTTTGAATTTCCTGTTTTAATATTGCAATCCCCATGGAAACAACCTTTGCTTTAAACTTATAAAGGCTCTTAACCACTAATTCAAAAATTTCAAAAGTAGATTTGAATTTCCATTTGTAGACCTATAGAGATTAACAATTATTATGATTTCTTCAATCAGTCTTATACTACTAATCTCAGTATTTATCCCTGAGCAAGATGGTGTTGTGTCTAATTTTCAAAACTTTAGACCTTGCTTCATATAAATTACAGAATCACCAACTTTTCTGTGTTTCCTACACATTACGTAAGGTACAACATATTCTTGAGGAACGAAACTGTGAACATGATTTTTTGTTAGGCAGTTTTCTGATAACCATGTCACATTGACATTACAATGTCACATCTACATCCTTAATGGTACAAAAATGTTCCAATAATAACAGTTCATTTCTTCTACAACAGATTGTGACATGCAGCAGGATGAACGTTTTATCACTGGTTTGCAAGCACTCATCTGCATTTGGCTAATCCAAATTACACACTCTGTAATTGCCTAAGCCCCCCCATGAACCATGGACCTTGCCGTTGGTGGGGAGGCTTGAGTGCCTCAGCGATACAGATGGCCGTACCGTAGGTGCAACCACAATGGAGGGGTATCTGTTGAGAGGCCAGACAAACATGTGGTTCCTGAAGAGGGGCAGCAGCCTTTTCAGTAGTTCAGGGTCAACAGTCTGGATGATAGACTGATCTGGCCTTGCAACATTAACCAAAACGGCCTTGCTGTGCTGGTACTGCAAACGGCTGAAAGCAAGGGGAAACTACAGCCGTAATTTTTCGCGAGGACATGCAGTTTTACTGTATGATTAAATGATGATGGTGTCCTCTTGGGTAAAATATTCCGGAGGTAAAATAGTCCCCCATTCGGATCTCTGGGCGGGGACTACTCAGGAGGACGTCGTTATCAGGAGAAAGAAAACTGGTGTTCTACGGATCGGAGCGTGGAATGTCAGATCCCTTAATCGGGCAGGTAGGTTAGAAAATTTAAAAAGGGAAATGGATAGGTTAAAGTTAGATATAGTGGGAATTAGTGAAGTTCGGTGGCAGGAGGAACAAGACTTTTGGTCAGGTGAATACAGTGTTATAAATACAAAAATCAAATAGGGGTAAAGCAGGAGTAGGTTTAAATAGGAGTGTGGGTAAGCTACTACAAACAGCATAGTGAACACATTATTGTGGCCAAGATAGACACAAAGCCCATGCCTACTACAGTAGTACAAGTTTATATGCCAACTAGCTCTGCTGATGATGAAGAAATTGATGAAATGTATAATGAGATAAAAGAAATTATTCAGGTAGTGAAGGGAGACGAAAATTTAATAGTCATGGGTGACTGGAATTCGTCAGTAGGAAAAGGGAGAGAAGGAAACATAGTAGGTGATTATGGATTGGGGCTAAGAAATGAACGAGAAAGCCGTCTGGTAGAATTTTGCACAGAGCATAACTTAATCACACTTGGTTCAAGAATCATAAAAGAAGGTTGTATACATGGAAGAATCCTGGAGATACTAAAAGGTATCAGATAGATTATATAATGGTAAGACAGAGATTTAGGAATCAGGTTTTAAATTCTAGGACACTTCCAGGGCAGATGTGAACTCTGACCACAATCTATTGGTTATGACCTGTAGGTTAAAACTGAAGAAACTGCAAAAAGGTGAGAATTTAAAGAGATGCGATCTGGATAAGCTGAAAGAACAAGAGGTTGTACAGAGTTTCAAGGAGAGCATAAGGGAACAATTGACAGCAACGGGGGAAAGAAACACAGTAGAAGAAGAATGGGTAGCTCTGAGGGATGAAGTAGTGAAGACAGCAGAGGATAAAGTAGGTAAAAAGACGAGGGCTGCTAGAAATCCGTGGGTAACAGAAGAAATATTGAATTTAATTGATGAAAGGAGAAAATATAAAAATGCAGTAAATGAAGCAGGCAAAAAGGAATACAAACGTCTCAAAAATGAGATCGACAGGAAGTGCCAAATGGCTAAGCAGGGATGGCTAGAGGACAAATGTAAGGATGTAGAAGCTTATCTCACTAGGGGTAAGATAGATACTGCCTACAGGAAAATTAAAGAGACCTTTGGAGAGAAGAGAACCACGTGTATGAATATCAAGAGCTCAGATGGCAACCCAGTTCTAAGCAAAGAAGGGAAGGCAGAGAGGTGGAAGGAGTATATAGAATGTTTATACAAGGGCGATGTACTTGAGGACAATATTATAGAAATGGAAGAGGATGTAGATGAAGACGAAATGGGAGGTAAGATACTGCGTGAAGAGTTTGACAGAGCACTGAAAGACCTGTGTAGAAACAAGGCCTCCGGAGTAGACAAAATTCCATTAGAACTACTGACGGCCTTGGGAGAGCCAGTTATGACAAAACTCTACCAGCTGGTGAGCAAGATATATGAGACAGGTGAAATACCCTCAGACTTCAAGAAGAATATAATAACTCCAATCTTAAAGAAAGCAGGTGCTGACAGATGTGAAAATTACGGAACTATCAGTTTAATAAGTCACAGCTGCAAAATACTAATGTGAATTCTTTACAGACGAATGGAAAAACTGGTAGATGCGGACCTCGGGGAGAATCAGTTTGGATTCCGTAGAAATGTTGGAACACGTGAGGCAATACTGACCTTACGACTTATCTTAGAAAAAAAAAATTAAGAAAAGGCAAACCTACGTTTCTACCATTTGTAGACTTAGAGAAAGCTTTTAACAATGTTGACTGGAATACTCTCTTTCACATTCTGAAGGTGGCAGGGGTAAAATACAGGGAGTGAAAGGCTATTTACAATTTGTACAGAAACCAGATGGCAGTTATTAGAGTCAAGGGACATGAAAGGGAAGCAGTGGTTGGGAAAGGAGTGAGATAGGGTTGTAGCCTCTCCCCGATGTTATTCAATCTGTATATTGAGCAAGTAGTAAAGGAAACAAAAGAAAAATTTGGAGTAGGTATTAAAATTCATGGAGAAGAAGTAAAAACTTTGAGGTTCACCGATGACATTGTAATTCTGTCAGAGACGGCAAAGGACTTGGAAGAGCAGTTGAATGGAATGGACAGTGTCTTGAAAGGAGGATATAACATGAACATCAACAAAAGCAAAACGAGGATAATGGAATGTAGTCAAATTAAATCGGGTGATGCTGAGGGAATTAGATTAGGAAATGAGACACTTAAAGAAGTAAATGAGTTTTGCTATTTAGGAAGTAAAATAATTGATGATGGTCGAAGTAGAGAGGATATAAAATGTAGACTGGCAATGGCAAGGAAAGCGTTCCTGAAGAAGAGAAATTTGTTAACATCGAATATAGATTTATGTATCAGGAAGTCGTTTCTGAAAGTATTTGTTTGTAGTGTAGCCATGTTTGGAAGTAAAACATGGACGATAACTAGTTTGGACAAGAAGAGAAAAGAAGCTTTCGAAATGTGGTGCTACAGAAGAATGCTGAAGATTAGATGGGTAGATCACGTAACTAATGAGGAGGTATTGAATAGGATTGGGGAGAAGAGAAGTTTGTGGCACAACTTGACTAGGAAAAGGGATCGGTTGGTAGGACATGTTCTGAAGCATCAAGGGATCACCAATTTAGTATTGGAGGGCACTGTGGAGAGTAAAAATCGTAGAGGGAGACCAAGAAATGAATATACTTCTCAGATTCAGAAGGATGTGGGTTGCAGTAAGTACTGGGAGATGATGAAGCTTGTACAGGATAGGGTAGCATGGAGAGCTGCATCAAACCAGTCTCAGGTATGAAGAGCACAACAACAACAACAGTTGCCTAAGTTGGAACTGCTGGGATGTTTACGTCTGCTACAAAAGTATTTTCATCATCGTTCTTGGTCTTAGCAGAAATCAGTTTTTCTTTTTCTTTTTTTTTCTTTGTGTAATCAAAAATTTAAAAACCTCTCTCACACCGGCCTGATTTAGCTTCACTGATCAGGATAGTAAAAACATGTGTATGTTAAGGGAATTTTCATTCACAAAGCAGACTTATCACATTCACACAGTTCAATACTGTTCTATCCTGATTAAATTGAGCATAACTTAAAGATCTGCTGGTAAGACTGTGTTAGCCTATTTATTTGAAGTAACTGGATATCTTGAGCATACAAAACGGCAGGTTCGTCCAGTGTAAATCAGACGTTCCCCACTGATCCCGTGTAACACAGCGTAGTAAGCAGACACTGTCAATAATAATCAGTTAAATAATACATGAACACACTTACTTTAGTTTAGTTCATGTATTAAATTCCTTCTCATACAGAATCTCATCAAGATGGCGACTAGCTCAACAATACATACATATACATCCTCCTTCTTTCACGACTAATTGGCAAGAATTCCTTCATTCTTTCCATAAGAGAAAACATAGATAGCAGAAAAGCTATTCCATGGAGTAAATGGACACTCCAAGGAATAATTGGGCTTTAAACTAGTTTGCATTGATAATCGGTAAGATAAGAAGTGATATTTTGAGACATGTACTGAGTTATATAATTTATAAAATTTCTGAAAATATCACGGAGAGACCGCTGCAAGTTCTGTTTTATCATGTCACAAGCTGAATACTAGACACACATCACTTTTGCCTTTCAGAGGTATGAATTACACAATACCTCAGTGCATGTTTGATTTCAGATGAACTATATCTGAGATCTTATGACTTACAAATGCTTTTCCTGGTCTGTTGATGTAGAAGCCGTATGCTGTATGAAATCGTTTCCCTGAGGAGCTTACATCAACGTGTTGCATTTTTAAATTCCCAGCTTGCATTTTGCACAAGTTTTACCTGTATTTTCTACTTTCTTATTCATACAGGACCAGTTCACTATCACATTCATATTTCTGAATTTGTGCAATTTAAGGGAAAGCATGAAATCTTTTGCATTGTTCTTTCCTACATTGTTTGTCCCCATGAGAAAGAGAGGAAAACTGCTATTGTTTAGCGCAGAAATTTTTTCATGGCTGGCTGCTGTTGCTGCCTTGAAATTTCTGCCTTTTTTACCATGCTTTTGATCTCACATCTGCATATAATTTGCAGTTCAGAGGCTATTCCTCTCCCTTGGCTATCAGCATAAATGCCAATTTCACATGTACTTGTTGCTGGAAGGTCACTGATCATAATCATCATCATCATCATCAGTTATCTGCTATATTCGCAGGTCCTTTGCCTATCCATTTTCTGCGATCCATTGCTTCCTTCTTAAGGCTGCTGTATGTCGTACCATCCATCATGTCATCCAGTATCTGGAATCTCTTCCTTTCTCGTTTCTTTTTCACTTCTACGTAACATTCTAAAACTGTTTTTATCAGTCCGTCATTATTTCTTAATGTGCCCAATCCAATTTCTATTTTTCTCTTCCTTACATCTAGTGACTGTCTTTTCTCTCCCACTCGTCTCAGTACCTCTTCATTTTTTATTCTGTCCATCCAACTTATTCTTTCCATCCTCCGTCATGTCCAGATCTCAAAAGCCTTCAGCCTTTCTCTGTCTTTCTTCCTCATAGTCCATGTTTCAGCACCATATAGAAGAACACTCCATACAAGACATTTTATGTGTCTCTTCCTGAGATCTCTGTCCAGACTGCTGCAGAAAATTTCCCTTTTCTTATAAAACGCCTTTTTTGCCATTGCTATCCTTGATTTAATTTCTGTGGTGCACTTCCAGTCAGTGTCTATCCTGCTTCCAAGATACTTAAAATTTTGCACCTGTTCTAGTAATTCTCCAATCAGTATAATTTTTATTTCCTTATTTCCTCCTAGTGCCAATACTTTTGTTTTATTTGCGTTAATTTTCATTCCATATTTTTTTCTGTTAGTTTTAATGGTGTCCACCAAATCCTGCAATTCTTTTTCCCCTATGGCTAGAAGGACCATGTCATCAGCAAACCTCAAACATCCTACTCTTCTTCCTCCAATTTCTACGCCTTTGTCATCTAATGAGCATTGGTCAATCATGTTTTCAAAGTGGAGGTTGAAAAGAGTAGGGGATAGAAAGCATCCTTATCTTACTCCTTTTCCTAGTCCGATCCAGTTTGTACTTTCTCCTCTCACTTCAATTGAAGCTTCTTGATTAAGATATAATGAGTTTACAAGTCTTCTGGTTTTCCAGTCCACTCTCTTTTCCCTCATTACAGTCGCGCAGCTTGTCCCAAACCACATTGTAAAATGCCTTTTCTAGATCGATGAAGCACATATATAGGTCTCTCCCTTTTTCAATAAACCTTTCTCCCAAGATTCGTAGGAGCCCTATTGCATCTCTGGTGCCCGTATTCCATCTAAAGCCAAACTGCACTTATTGCATCTCTGGTGCCCGTATTCCATCTAAAGCCAAACTGCACCTTGCCAGGATTCTCCTCCATTACTTTTTTAAGTCTTTTATTAATTATTCTTAACATCACTTTGGCTGCATGTGAAATAGGGCTGATTATCCTGTACTCGCTGTATTTTTTGGTTCCTTGTTTTTTTTTTTTTTTTGGTAATGGAATTACTACTGTTATCAGAACGTCCTCAGGCCATTCACCACTGTCATATATTTTATTACATAATCTCAATATTTCTCTTATCCCATCTCGGTTCAAGCATTTTAATATTTCTCCTGGTATCACTGATATTTGGTCTATAATCACTACAGTTACCTGTGTTGTCTTAATTCACATTTTGTACATTGTTTTTCTCATTGAGAAATGATGACACCTGAGAAAAATTTTAACAGTCAGGAAATGAATACTATTCACATTCATATTAAGTTTGTTATTGTATAATCTCAATATTTCTCTTATCCCTGCTTGGTTCAAACATTTTAATATTTCTCCTGGTATCACTGATATTTGGTCCATAATCACTACAGATACCTGTGGTGTTTTAATTCACATTTTGTATATTGTTGTTTTTGTTATTGAGAAATGATGACACCTGAGAAAAATTTGTAACAGTCAGGAAATGAATACTATTCACATTCGTGTTAAGTTTGTTATTTTTTCACAGCAAAATGCTTTCCTTTCTCATCTTGTTTGCACCATCTTTGATATTGCCATGTGGTTCCACACTGTTCAAAGTTTTTGCAGAGTCCATACTAGAAAGTATTTCAAAATGGGATAATACATTTGTATGCACAGTCTAGACAAATGTTGCTAACATCAGTCTGTTGCAGTATCCTCAAACATATTCGAAGCTCAGACTTTCCTGGAAGGAAACAAGTTCTCTCAAAAATTAGCATTTAGTTAGTGATCAATTCTATTGACCATTTGCATGATAAATGATGATGTGCAACAAGTCATTTTATATTCACACCACAAATTATTTTGTAAATATGGCTGCATGTTGACAGTTTAAAAATGGATTCTTTTAAAAATAAAAGCATACAAATGTTAGTAATTAAGGACCATTTTCAAAAAACTCAAGAACTGCACCATTTGGAAAAGTGAATTATATATTTTATCAAAATTTACCTTTTGCCTGTTTAGCTTGCACACCAAAATGTGAAAATTTTCTATATCTACATCTACAAGAAACAAGTTTTGCCAAATGCGAACATCTACTGCCTGTGGTAGGCGTTTATTGTTTCCAACTAAATAGCTCACTACTTTCCAATCATGAGTCACAGTTATATGGCTCCTGATAGGGTATATCAGGCATGGGTAACCTTTGGCTCCAGATAGGGTGTTTCAGGCATGGGCAACGTTGCCTGCAGGCCTGATTCACACATCTGATTCACATGCTCGTTAAGCTTGTGGATTACCATGTCATGCAAAAACCTGACACACTACACCAGCATATATGCCTCAGTACATACACTTTTGAGAGTACATTCATTAATGTTCATCCGAACTTTCTTCCACAGGCCAGATTGAATCCAATTGTGGGCTGGATGTGGCCCACGGGCTGCCAACTACCCACCCATGGCGTATTTGGCACCACTGAAAATGAAGTGAGAATATGTGAAACCATAACCTTACCATCACACTATCATGAGGTTCTGAGCCACCACAGTACCTGTATGGTTCTGGACAAGGACTGACACGTATGATTTCAAGACCATTCCTAGAAGATTAAAGAAAAAAAAGCTACAATTCAAAATGCCTGGATTCATTAGTTCTTCTTTATATATATTTATATAAAAACCATGTAAGTGCCAAATAAGCTGAAAATAAAAAGAAACTAAATGGTTTAAGAGGTCTTTCAAATGATATTTTCAGCGGTATGCAATCTGAAATTCTTGAAACCCATAACACACATTGAAACTCTTGCGCTCCAGGAACTAGAACAGCATGCACAATGCCACCACAAAAGTCTCTCCACCCTACTCAATTCCTACTTCCACCTTAGAGTACCACTGTCCCCTTCTACAACAACCTCCCCCATGTCCCCTTGCAGTTGATAAACCCTGCCTCGCAGACCTACTACATTTACCCAACCCTTCAAAATTCCCTCCCTCCACCACACAGATTCCAGAACCAAAACAGACCTGAAACACAGTCATGAACCTATCCTTCAGAAGCCTTAGCCCCATAGTAATATCAGTCCTTTCCAATGGCCCCACCTTTTGCCCAATTCCCAAATTCAATCACTTTTAAAGGCCTTCTCTCCTTCTCCTGGAAACACTTTTTTGCCATCAACCCTACCAGTCAGACTCAACCAAAGATCAATACTGAACCCTGCCTAACTCAGTTCACTCCTCCATCCAACCATGAACTGCCTGCACTGTCCCCAAATCACCCCTGTTAACTTTCCAGAATTTCTTAACCGTGAACCTTGCCTCACCATCATTCCCCACATCCCTCAACATGCAAACTTAACATTACATTACATCTGCAGAAAGAACCGCAGTCCACCATATAAAAACTGATCCCCACCTTATAATCCGACCTGCGGACAAAGGTTCCACTGGTGTTGTTTTGAACACCAAAGACTACACCAGCTGTCAGATACATCCACATACAAACCTTGCCGTAGTGACCCCATTCCAGAAATCCAGCGGGATCTCCAGTCTCTCCTGAAATCCTTAGGCCTATCCCAGAACCTCTCCCCAGAGTCCATACCTCTGCTCACCCCTACCATTCCCTGCACACCCACCTTCTACATGCTTCCTGAAGTCCATAAACACAACCAACCAGGAGGCCCCCATTGTAGCCGGTTACTGTGGCCCATTGAAAAAATTTCTGCTCTTGTAGACCAACACCTTCAACCCATTACTCGGAATCTATATAAATGATAACAACCATTTCCTCCACTGACTCTCCATAGTTCCTGACCCTTGACTAGTTGGTGCCTTGCTCATCCTTATTGATGCCACCTCACTTTACACTAACATCCCTAATGCCCACGGCCTTATTGCTATTGATCACTACCTTTCCCAACGCCTGACAGACTCCAACCAACAACTTCCTTCCTAGTTGGCATGACCAACTATATCCTCACCCACAATTACTTCTCCTTTGAAGGCATTACCTACAAACAAATTCAGGCTACAGCTATGAACACTCGCATGGCACCATCCTTTGCTATTCTATTCGTGGGCCATCTAGAGGAATTCTTCCTAAACATCCAGAATCCTAAACCCCTCTCATAGTTCGTATTCACTGATGACATCTTTGTGATCTGGATCGAGGGTGAGGACACCCTATTTACATTCCTCCAGAACCTCAACAGCTTCTCCGGACACCCTATCTACATTCCTCCAGAACCTCAACAGCTTCTCCACCATTTGTTTCACCTGGTCTTATTCAACCCAACAAGCCACCTTCCTAGATGTTGGCCTCCACCTCAAAGATGGCTACGTCAGTACCTCTGTTCCTATCAAATCTACTAACCACTAGCCATACCTCCACTTCGACAGCTGCTACCTGTTCCATACCAAGAAGTCCCTTCCATACCGCCTAGCCACCCGTGGTCATTGCATCTGCAGTGACGAGTGGTCCCTCTCTAAATATACCGACGGTCTCACTGAAGCCTTCACAGAGCGTAACTGTCCTCTCTACCTTGTACAAAAACAAATCTCCCGTGCCTTATGTTTCCAGTCTCCTACCACCTCCCAGTCTCAGCATATGGCCACAGAGGAGTGTTCTCGTAACTCAGTACCACCCAGGACTGGAGCAACTGAATTACATTCCCCGCCAGGGTTTCAACTTCTCATCGTGCCCTAAAATGAGAAATGTCCTGCCCACTATCCTTCCCACCCCTCCCACAGTGGTATTCTGCTGTCCACAAAACCTACCCTATATATTTATCCAGCCCTACACAACCTCTGCTCCCAACCCCTTACCTCATGGCTCATATCCCTTTAATAGACCTAGATGCAAGACCTGTCCCATGCATCCTCTCACCACCACGTACTCAACTCCGGTCACAAATATCACCTATCCCATCAAAGGCAGGGCTACCTGTGAAACCAGTCATGTAAACTACAAGCTCAGCTGCAACCACTGTGCTGCATTCTATGTGGGCATGACAACCAACAAGCTGTCTGTCCGCATGAGTGGCCACCGATAAACTGCAGCCAAGAGACAAGTGGACCACACTGTTGCTGAGCATGCCACCCACCATGACCTCCTTCATTTCAATGACTGCTTCACAGTCTGTGCCATATGGATCCTTCCCACCAACACCAGCTTTTCTGAATTGTGCAGGTGGGAACTTTCCCTGCAGTATATCCTATGTTCCCATAACCCTCTTGGCCCCAACCTTCATCACCCTTCCGGTCCATTCCCTGTTCCCATTCCAGCACTGCACGGACCTCTTCCACAATTGCACCCAGTCTTTTTACTTCTCTCTCTCCTCACCTCTCCCCTCCCACCTGGATAACATCCTGACTGCACATAGCTGCTCTACACTCTCTCCATCTTGTCCCTGCATGCTCCCCAGCAGCACTTCACTGTCCTCCCACTCCCCCTTCCTGTCCCAGCCTCCTCCTTAACCCCACTTTTCCACATAACATTTTACTATAGCATATGAATTTAACAAAGCTCACTCTCCAGAATGAGATTTTCACTCTGCAGTGGAGTGATATGAAACTTCCTAGCAGATTAAAACTGTGTGCCGGACCAAGACTCGAACAGGTCCCGAGTTTGAGTCTCGGTCTGGCACACAGTTTTAATCTGCTAGGAAGCTTCAAAACTCACTATACATATTAGCCTTCGTCATTTAGCTCCATCTGTTTTCTATGAGTTTCTCAACACAAGTGACCTGATGAGGTTCTGTGGTCCGCAGTGAACCTACAAGGTGGGATGGCGTTTTCATGGAACAACTGCCATGAATAGCAGCTGCCTCTGTGCACACGAATCCTGCTGCCCATCAACCTTGCCTTGCAGAGACACTAAGCCCACTTTTGCTCTCATGACATGTGCGAAAGAAACAAAATTTCCCTGCACAACCCATAACAAACACTTAAAATAACAAAAATGCTTACTCAAGGTCACAGCTATCCATTGTTAGGTAGACAGACAGAGGGAATACCAACACATTGCTTTCTTCAAAGTGATATGTTACTTCCCATATCCTTCTCCCTCCCCTCCCCCCCCCCCCCCCCTCTTCACTTAAGACGAAAGATGTCATGAGAACACCATTACCTAAACAAGTAAAATTATCTTTCACTTTTTTACAAGTGACTTTGCGCTTAATTCAATAAATGCAGATGAGAATTCTTTCTTTGCTCTTTATTCTAACTGCTTTCATAAAAAAAAAAAAATTTTGCAATATGCCATTTTATAGTGTTTTATAGCTCATTTCAAAATGAGAACGTAGCTTACACTAAATCCCATACCGTTATTTTTATATTTCAGTGTTTAGAAGATGCAAATCTTAGTAATTACTCAGTACTGCCACACCTTTCTGTTTATATGTATTTCTTTTCAGCAAAGTTGTTTCATTAACAGAACTTTCCATAACAACATTAAGCACACTACACCATTTTACATTAACTTTATCATAATCTGTGTGGGCTAGCCACCCAAAACAATTGTTCCATTATTTATAACTTCAACTTAGCCATCACTGCCTTCCAGACATCTGATCCATCTTCATATTTCCATCTGTTCACTCTTGCAATTGGTAAGTATATTTACATACCATTCTCTTATTTATGTGTTCATTTTATTCAGCAATTTATGTAAGAAAATACGTAGGTAACATATCCTAAATTAAGACTATTGTCCTCTGAGAAAAGTACTTTTAAACCCTACCCAATACATCTCATATTCAATAGAACTATAACATTTCCTGGGTGCAAGCAATTAATCCCCTTGTAACATATAGTCTAACAATTCAAACATATATTCTGTGCAGTGCCTAAAACAAAACATGGTAATTCATTATTGTTGAGGTAGGTTTGCCCCAGGTTATTCTTGGAATATGATCTGCAACATATAGTGAAATAAGTATCATCAGACTCATTATCACCCTTATTCTCAGCTCAGAGGCTTTACATTCTGAAAAGCAATTGCAAACTTCTGTTGCTTTTACTGCAACTGATACACTTATGCTCTCTATGCCGTGATTTGGTAACAAACCTCGGACCTCAGTTTCCCTTTTCATGCAATTTTATCAAGGTTACAGAATACCAGTGAGTTCGTTCACTTTGCTTGCTTGGCGTAGACCAAAAAAATTTAATAGTGGTGTACTCTCCTTATAAACACAATCAAATACACCACTTACTACAAAAAGACACTCCCTACCGATATAATGTCCCCTTACTCCTTCCTTCATTTCCCTTTCGGTGTGGATCATCCTTTTGGTCTACTCCACCTTTCTCTTACACAACCATAGGGTACTTTACCCTATGCCATACGAAGTGTCTACCTACATTACGTAACCTAAGCCATACTCCTAACGGCATCTACACTCCTGGAAATTGAAATAAGAACACCGTGAATTCATTTTCCCAGGAAGGGGAAACTTTATTGACACATTCCTGGGGTCAGATACATCACATGATCACACTGACAGAACCACAGGCACATAGACACAGGCAACAGAGCATGCACAATGTCGGCACTAGTACAGTGTATATCCACCTTTCGCAGCAATGCAGGCTGTTATTCTCCCATGGAGACGATCGTAGAGATGCTGGATGTAGTCCTGTGGAATGGCTTGCCATGCCATTTCCACCTGGCGCCTCAGTTGGACCAGCGTTCGTGCTGGACGTGCAGACCGCGTGAGACGACACTTCATCCAGTCCCAAACATGCTCAATGGGGGACAGATCCGGAGATCTTGCTGGCCAGGGTAGTTGACTTACACCTTCTAGAGCACATTGGGTGGCACGGGATACATGTGGACGTGCATTGTCCTGTTGGAACAGCAAGTTCCCTTGCCAGTCTAGGAATGGTAGAACGATGGGTTCGATGACGGTTTGGATGTACCGTGCACTATTCAGTGTCCCCTCGACGATCACCAGAGGTGTACGGCCAGTGTAGGAGATCGCTCCCCACACCATGATGCCGGGTGTTGGCCCTGTGTGCCTTGGTCGTATGCAGTCCTGATTGTGGCGCTCACCTGCACGGCGCCAAACACGCATACGACCATCATTGGCACCAAGGCAGAAGCAACTCTCATCGCTGAAGACGACACGTCTCCATTCGTCCCTCCATTCACGCCTGTCGCGACACCACTGGAGGCGGGCTGCACGATGTTGGGGCGTGAGCGGAAGACGGCCTAACGGTGTGCGGGACCGTAGCCCAGCTTCATGGGGACGGTTGCGAATGGTCCTCGCCGATACCCCAGGAGCAACAGTGTCCCTAATTTGCTGGGAAGTGGCGGTGCGGTCCCCTACGGCACTGCGTAGGATCCTACGGTCTTGGCGTGCATCCGTGCGTTGCTGCGGTCCGGTCCCAGGTCGACGGGCACGTGCACCTTCCGCCGACCACTGGCGACAACATCGATGTACTGTGGAGACCTCACGCTCCACATGTTGAGCAATTCGGCGGTACGTCCACCCGGCCTCCCGCATGCCCACTATACGCCCTCGCTCAAAGTCCGTCAACTGCACATACGGTTCACGTCCACGCTGTCGCAGCATGCTACCAGTGTTAAAGACTGCGATGGAGCTCCGTATGCCACGGCAAACTGGCTGACACTGACGGCGGCGATGAACAAATGCTGCGCAGCTAGCGCCATTCGACGGCCAACACCGCGCTTCCTGTTGTGTCCGCTGTGCCGTGCGTGTGATCATTGCTTGTACAGCCCTCTCGCAGTGTCCGGAGCAAGTATGGTGGGTCTAACACACCGGTGTCAATGTGTTCTTTTTTCCATTTCCAGGAGTGTAGAACTCACTTCTACATCTTGAAGTTGCACCTCCACTACAACTGCTTAGGAGTACTCCACCAAGTGTCAGCACACTGTAAGGTCGGATATTCGTACACCGTATTAACTAGGGTGCAGCTTGGATGTTACCATGTTATTAGCTATTGCTCATGGTTATTTGAGCCTGCCTAACCCTTCTCCCATTTTATGTGACATCAGTAGCATTCAGATTTGCTTCATCTCCCTTTGTACACATAGCCAGAAATATACATTCATATAACAGTGCATCTGGGGTACAATGGCAGAATTAAAATTTAGCATTGTTAATATTTAAACTTTGGTATCACATACTTTATTGATGTAACTTATTTGTAGAGTTGGTTCCTACTGGTAGAGAGGTTAGCTTATTATTGTTAGGTAATATAACCTATTCGTATTTTAATTACTTCAAATTGAAATAATTAGTGTTTCACAGGCCTCTGATACTTATGCTGGTACTCAATCATGGTAAATTCCAAATATATTAAACATCACACTAAAAGCACTTGCGAGAATATTGCTAACTGATGCTTAAGGGTGGTTGTACCAGACTAGTGACAGCACAGTCACTAATAGTATTAACCAACAGCAGACAGAACTGAACATCAATAACATCTCTTAATTTTACTCATTCAGTATTAAATTCCAACCCAATAATTAAAATGCAGGAACACTTTAAAACCTGTAGAGAATTAATTCAATAATGAACCTAAACTCTGCCTCTGTCCACATTTTCCTATATCCTATTTAATATTTAAATTTCCTACAGCAGCAGCGCAAACAAAGTTATATTAGATAAGGCTAGACATTAATCACAGTACTATTTTCTCCTTTAGCAATAAACAAATAACTTTATAAATAAGGATGTTGTCTTCAGGTAAGCAAATCAATACCTTATCAGGAACTGTGACGGTAAAATGCCTACTGTTCAACCTTTAACATATGGTAACTGCAAGTCTCTCTAAGTGGAACATAAGGCCCACCACATCTTTAATCACCTCCCAGTGCACTCAACATGACACAACATATCCACTGCCAGGATTTGGGCAGTAGACATATCTCACATCTTTACTTCCCACCAAGCTGTTTAACAGTTTTCCACTTACCAGTAAATAAATCACAACTATAGAGTATAGAATGTGAGAGACTGTATGGGCAATTTTTCTTGAATAGCCACAAAATGTAGCTAATGGCTTAGAAACACCTCAAAAAAATACATCGGGTTTGCTTTTCCCTCTGGTTTGAACTTTGGGAAGTTGCTTGGCGAAACTTTTTCCATTTCCTACTTGCATTCCTCAGTTAGCTCTCCTGATGGTATACTACTGCTCATTAGTTGCCACTCATTTAGCTCTGCTTTCGTTTTTGAGAGCTTGTCCAGATTTTCTGTAATTCCTCCGCATGCCTATTTGAAAGTGCTACATACTGTGGTGTACTGACAGCTGATTCAATTTTCCTTTGTACCTTATGCTCTATTAAGTCAGTTACTCAATCCTTCAAACTTGTATAGGTGTAACCAGGAATAAGCATTAAATCGGACTCTTTTGTTTGTTTTTTTTTCTAATCAGTCTCGATTGTGTGTCTGAGATTTGTTGCCTTAGTGTTTTAAACTGCTCTTCTGTAAATTCTTGCATTTTCTTTATGTCATTATTTACCTCTCAAAATTGTTCGTCAGACTCCTTTCTTTCTACATGGCATTCTTTATTTATCTCAATCGTGTAACTATTCAGTTAAAGTCTATTGCCGTTTGCAGCTCTGTAATTTTAGAATTTATTTCTATTTTCTTTTGCCAACATTCCCTAATGTATGTCTGTAAACTTGTTTTTGTCAAAGACATTTTGTTTCTTAAGTTAGTAATATGAGAAGTTTGAGTTTTTTATAGTTGTCATTTTATTCTTTAAATCAACAATATTCTAATTAAGATCCTTTACCCACACAGATACATTTGTTGCCATGGCTCAGGTAATTGCTGGCATGCATTCACAAAATCAGTATCACAAGGTTATAATTTGATGCCTGCTTCTGCAGCACTACAAAGACTCGATATATATTCAAAGAAAGGGAACTTGGGTTACTGAAAACTATTGTGATCCCAGTAGTGCACATGTGCACAGACACACACAAAGTGTTTCAGCTACAGCTCATTGAAGATGGAGAACAGCACTCGTTTAGTCGTCTGCAACTGCAGCCAACACTGAAATTATCAGCAATGTCATCTGCAGACGCGTTGATACTGCGACAAGATGATAGCAGCTTACAGCTGGCTCACATGTTGTTCTTTCCATTCATGGACTTATTGGCTCTTTTAATGTAGTTGTTGTTGTTGAGGGTTTCGGTAATTTTCCTTGAAGATGTTTACTTTTTGTAGGAGCTGTGCATATAACAGTTTATACACTACTGCAAATATGAGCTGTTGCCTTCATTGTTAGGGACAGTGACTTTGTGTTCCAACAAAACTTTTCTTCTTCGATCATTTATTTGCCGTGACTCCATTCTGGAAGATATCAGGTCCATGCCAGTTGGAAATATTAAACACTAGTCACCACAAAATAAATTCACATGTTGCTTCTTTATCCTACATGTGTTCTGTCTCCATCATATACATATTAACCATTTTCATTTATCTCTGACCATCTTCTGCGAGTTTCTCTTGACAAGTGGCTGTGAACAATGTTTTCAAAGAAGCATTCCACAGAAGGTGGACATGTCTGGAGAGTTGTTCTAACTGTAAGTGTCCACAGGTTGTATGTTATTTCATCAGTCCATTTCCATCAAACAACTCTCCTAGGTATGTCATGAAAGAATGTGTACCCAGTCAGGTCTGATGTGTTGTCATATAACACTTTGGCTGTGTGGGATTACAAATTATCTAACTGAGACAGTGTTTGTACTTGTTGACAGTCAACATCACATGTCAACTCTTTCAGTGTGGAAACTTCCAACATTAAATTCAAATTTTTGTGAATACTTCAAACATACAAACACTATGTGCACAGCTTGCACCAGCCGGAACACTGTTCTTGGTTCATAACTGGCAAAATTTGGATAAACAGTTGTGGATGTTTTATCCTTGAATACTTGATACAGCTCACTCAGGTTTCCCACACCAGTAATTTTTGTTCATGAAACCTGCCTTTGACGGAAATAAGATCCTTCTTCCCAGGCAAACTGCAGCTTATATCTTCTCTGTTATAGGATTATATAACACAGATCACAATACATTCACTTGTGACACACCTAGGTCTCGAAGTAGTACTTATTAAGATACCATATTATTTCACTAATTGTTTTACTTTTCTCAATAATAGCTTTAGCCTCCAAATTCATTTTCAGTCCTTCAAGTGCTCCAACATTTCAGAGGAAATGTCAACATTTGGACCTTCTCACTGCTTTTGGTGCTCTTACTGATTAAGATTAGAATTTTAAATTCCACATTTGCTTCACCCTCTGCATTTACTTTTGAATACTTAAGACACGTTTTCTCTCTGCTCATTCTTTCTCATGGTCTCTTGCCAAAGGATACCAGACTGTCTTTTAATGCAACTAAATCAATATCTGTAACTACGGAGGTGTCTGACGAGTTATGATGGTTTGTGTTTCGATGTAGTTGGTTTAGCCACAGGCCTTTTTTTTTCTGTGTCAGTTTTCTCTACATCTATCACATATTCTGAGGTTTCTTGTTATGCAACAGATAATACCAACCATTCACATTTGCACCTTCCATATTACAAATGCTTGCAGTTGGCCTGTTGGTATTGCTACATTACTGTGAATTGTTATAAAATCATATTTTAACAGTTAACATATTTTTCACTGCTTTCTCACTTTCTTGCAGTTTGCATTCAATTTGTATTCCTTTATTGTATCACATTACTGTAAATACAAAATTAAATATCTCCTTTTCCAAATGTCATCCTGACTTGATTTTTTATTATATTGTGTAGTGTGTGTGATATGAAGAAGTAAACATTTTTTAAGAAATTTTGAAGGTGACGTTTTGAGATATTAAAAGCCTAAGATCTAGGTCACTGACATTAGTTATGTACTGTGTTTGAACGTGGAAATGTTGGATATTTTGAAAACTTGTTCTGAGCCCTTTCTAAAATTACCTGTTTCACAATTTTATCTCTATTACAACAGAAGTTACAGCCATTTTTGTCAGCAATGTCTTTCAAATTTTCCACACTTTTTGGAAGTTTGGTTGGTCATTTCTTTTGTCATAATTGTGCTACAAATTTGAAAGTTCTTTGTACTCTCACTATGTGGATTGGACAAACCAAATTGATATGGCATCAGAAGCAGCCCAAGACTTGTATGGGAAGGTCCTGGAGTATTACAATGAACATGACAATGAAGTACAGCACCTTACTTAACAAATTTATTAAATTATTATTTGTTCAGTAAATTCAAATAAGCTATAAATTTACTACTGTGAAAATAGTTAATCTGTAGGTGTCTAGTTTATGAAAAAAAAAACGTGATTGTTAAATTTTTTTATTTGCAAAGGAAAGCTGATAGAAATGGTTTTTCCAATGTTAAGGACTGTTGAATGGACATGGTAGGCAGGATGTGTGTGTCCAAGTTTGAGCAGTGGTTCGGTTAATATGAACACAGTACGCATGTGTTCAGAGACAAAAACTTGGCTTCATTCTACCACTAATGGCACAGAAGAGTGAATTTACAGTGCCCAGAGGCTCCCAACAGACAGGCAGAGATCATGCTGCTGTAAAGCGGAGACAAAGGGTATGACCACAAAGAGGAGATGAAGGGTATAACTGGATCAGATGAGGGCTGGCTGTGAATAGAGTGAGCAATTGGAACCGCAGCCTACTGACAGGTCTCCACTGTGTCCCCAAATGACCATTTTTGTCTCGGTAAGATCTGTTCATGAAAACTGAGCGTGGGTAGGTGGAGATAACTGGTGCTATACCAGCCCACGACCAGCCACAGTTCTACAGAGGAATCTTTCTACGTTGTACATAGAACAATAGTTGAAAAATTTAAGATTTTAAACCATGAATAAAATGTCCTTTCTACTTTATCTGTCTTTTCACCGTGCACAATTTTGCTCCCCTTTCTGTAGGAGAAAGTTACTGGTCCCTAACCAAGTTATAATTATGTACACAACAGGCAAAGTGAAGGTAAAAACAAATTCTCCCTTGGATAGGGCAACACATATAAAAAAAAAGAAAGGGGCTTGCTTAATCAGGGGGGTGGGGGTGGGGGGTAAAGTCAAGAAAAATATTAACAGTGCTGTAAAGTGAGGGCAGGGTTATACAGCTGGAAAGTATGTTCACTTTACAAATAGTATTACAAATATTACTTTCAATATGGCCATGTAATTGAGTACAAAAGTATGAAATGTGGCACATAGAAGTGGTGCGCTGCTGCGATGGTGACACGAAGGTGTCACCAAGGGTGGTGGTGGTGGTGGTAGTAGTGGTAGTAGTAGTAGTAGTAGTAGTAGTAGTAGTAGTGAACTGCACCAACTAGACTGGTGTGTTGGTAGGGCCGAGTGCAGTGAGGTAGTACTGTAGTCAGAGATGACAATGCCGGGATGATGGTCAGGTGCAGCGGCCAGGGCCTACAGGTTACGAGAGACTGAGGGGCATTACAATTCAAAGTTGCGGTTGGGGCAGGCATGGGGTTAGTTGATGGAAGAAAGTTTATAGTATAGTATAGCAGGAGACAAGGTATTGGCAGAATTGAAGCTGTGAGGACACATTGTGAGTCTTGCTAGGGTAGCTCAGTCAGCAGAGCACTTGCCTGTGAAAGGAAAAGGTCCTGACTTCAAATCTTGGTCCAGCACACAGTTTAATCTGCCAAGAAGTTTCAGTTTTATAGTATCTTTGAATCGTTACATGACATGTAAAGATAGAGATGTAACTGAATAAATTCAAGATACACTTCTTAGATGCAGCTCTAGCATTTTTTGTCTCAAAATCCAATTCCTATATCTCATCACTGAGATACTCTTCAAAGGTACATTGTTTACAATATCTTTTCTATGACCAAGAACACAAGCAGTTTTGATTTATAAAACAAGTAAAAATTCACAGCATATTAATTTTAAGCATAATGTTATGGGAGGACCATGGCTTTGATAATACCATATTTTAAAATATTTCTCAATTGTAACAAGTCTCCCTTAGGCTGTTGTTCAGGCACAGCTTGTCTTCATGTTTTAAATATCATTTAATATATACTATGAAAAACAGTCTTGATCACAATTTATTTAGTACGGTGACTGGTTTTGACCACTACTGTGGTCATCTTCAGACCTACAAGTCGTATACAAAGGTTTAATTAAAGGGCTACATACATTAAAGAAAATACGTAATGTTATAAAGCTATAAAACGATGAATTACCAATGAGTAAGAACCTCCTTCTGCTAGAGAATCACTACCGGAGAAACCAGTGTACGTCTTATTATATATAATGGAGGCTCCGCCCACTTTTGACGATATGATGTCATTACTAACCAATGAGTCATAAGTCGAATAACAATTTAAAATTTCTTAGTTAAAAGAACATTGTCAAGAAATAAAAATAAACACACACTAAACTTAGCTTATTTAACAGCTATTGTCAATTAAGAAGCGTTAAAAATATTTAAATATGTAGGATAAGTGACTTTGTTTTGACAGAACATGAGTTGCCCTCTCAAGGCCTGTTGGTGAACCATTTGGAACCACTGGTTTCCATGGTGAAGTTGGATGCTGTTCCGAAGATGAGGCAGCAGGCTTCTTTCCACTGAAGTAGTTGTAAAGTCAATAGCCAAACTATTGATTGCCATGCTGAAGATAAGTGCCAGTGCAAAGATGTGGCAGCACGCTTCTTTCTGACTAAGTTGTTGCAGAAGTGGACTGGCAAAGACTGTCACGTCAAACGATGTACTATTGAGCAGCAACAAGTATTTATTGAAATGATTTTCAATGAATAGGCTGCAATAATCTTTAACTGACATGCTGCACAGATATTATATGAAGTTATTTATGAAATATTGTCTATGAATTTCGTATGTAGATTGCAATTTTTTTTAATTACATGTGACAATTTTTGAAAAGGCATTGCTATTACTTAAGTTGCATGCCAGTCTTATAAGCAAATAAAAATAATGAAAATGGAAGCCGTAGTGTTAAAAATAAAAGGATGTGAATTAGCAATATGCAGTCTAAAAGCATATAAGCAAATATTCTAAAACAGATAGTCAGTCATAAAATAATGTTTGGTGAAATAAAATTACAAAGTAAAGGTAAAATATTTCCTAAAAGTCTTAATGATTTTAAACACAAAGGACAGAAAAATGAACATTCTAAGATTAGATTAGATTAGATTAATACTTGTTCCATAGATCATGAATACGACACTTCGTAATGATGTGGAACGTGTCAGGTTAATGAAAGATGTCTGTACAAGATATTACATTACACAAAATATTGCATGACACTAATGTTTAAGTTCGTTTTTTTCCCTCCCTTAATTTATATATAAAAATTCAACCAATGAGTAGAAGGAGTTGTCATCTAGAAATTCTTTTAATTTATTTTTAAATGTTGGTTGACTATCTGTCAGGCTTTTGATGCTGTTTGGTAGGTGACCAAAGACTTTTGTGGCAGCATAATTTACCCCCTTCTGTGCCAAAGTCAAATTTAACCCTGCATAGTGAAGATCATCCTTTCTACTGGTGTTATAGCTAGGCACACTGCTATTACTTTTGAACTGGGCTGGATTATTAACAACAAATTTCATAAGTGAATATATATATTGTGAGGTTACTGTGAGGATCCCTAGATCCTTAAATAGATGTCTGCAGGATGACCATGGGTGGGCTCCAGCAATTATTCTGATTACACGTTTTTGAGCAATGAATACTTTTCTACTCAACGATGAATTACCCCAGAATATGATACCATACGAAAGCAGTGAATGAAAGTAGGCGTATCAAGCTAATTTACTGAGATTCTTATCACCAAAATTTGCAATAACCCTAATGCTATTGCATACATAGCTGAACTCAGACGTTCCAGCAGACCATCAATGTGTTGCTTCCAGTTTAACCTCTCATCAATGGACACACCTAAAAATTTTGAAAATTCTACCTTAGCTACAGACTTCTGTTCAAAGTCTATATTTATTACTGGAGTTGTGCCATTTACTGTACGGAACTGTATATACTGTGTTTTATCAAAATTTAAATAGAGTCCGATTGCTGAGAACCACTTAATAATTTTGTGAAAAACATCATTTACAATTACATCACTTAGTTCTTGGTTTTTGGATGTTATTACTATACTTGTATCATCAGCAAAAAGAACTAACTTTGCATCTTCATCAATATGGAATGGTAAGTCATTAATGTATATCAAGAACAGTAAAGGACCTAAGACCAAACCCTGTGGGACCCCGTGCTTGATAGCACCCCTCCCCCCCCCCCCCCCCCCCCCCCCCCCCCCCCCAGTTTGAGGACTCAGCTGTTGTATTAACATTACATGAACCACTTATTTCAACTTTCTGCATTCTTCCAGTTAAGTATGAATTAAACCATTTGTGCACTGCCCCCTCAAACCATAATGATTTAGCTTATCTAAAAGAATTCCATGATTTACACAGTCAAAGGCCGTTGAGAGACCACAAAAAATACCAATGGGTGATGTCCGGTTATTCAGAGCATTTAATATTTGATCAGTGAAAGCGTATATAGCATTTTCTGTTGAAAAGCCTTTCTGAAAACCAAACTGACATTTTTTTAGTACTTTATTTTTACAAATATGGGAGGCTACTCTTGAATACATTAAGTTCTCAAAAATTTTTGATAGAGCTGTCAGAAGAGAGATTGGGCGATAGTTGTTGACATCCGACGTATCCCCCTTTTTATGTAATGGTTTTACAATGGCATATTTCAGTCTATCGGGGAAAACACCCTGCTCCAAAGAGGTATTACATACATGGCTGAGAATCCTACTTATCTGTGGGGAACGAGCTTTAAGTATCTTGCTGGAAATGCCATCAATTCCGTAAGAGCTTTTACTTTTCAGTGAGTTTATTATTTTACTGATTTCAGAGGGAGAGGTTGGTGGAAACACAGTTGTTTCAAACTGCACAGGTATGGCCTCTTCTATTAGAAGCCTTGCCTCTTCTAGTGAAGATCTACTTCCTATTTTCTCCACAACATTTAAAAAATGATTATTGAAAATATTTCCAATTTCTGATTGTTTGTTAGTACACTTGTCATTCAGTTTTATGGCACTAAAGTCTTCCTGTGCTCTTGGTTGCCCTGTTTCCCTTTCAATAATACTCCAAATTGCTTTAATTTTATTATCAGAGTTGCTGATCTCAGACATGATACACATGCTTCTGGACGTTTTAATAACTTTTCTTTGTACCGCACAATAGTTTTTATAATATTAACAATTTCGGGGTCAGTACTCCCTCTTGCTGTTAGATACAGTTCTCTTTTACTGTTGCAAGATATTCTTATTCCTTTAGTTAGCCAAGGTTTTTTATATGTTTTCTTGGAATTATGTTTAACTATTTTCTTGGGAAAACAATTTTCAAATACCCTTAAAAATGTATCGTGAAATAAGTTATATTTCAAGTTTGCATCGGGTTCCATATACACTTCATCCCAGTCTAGCTTCTTTAGGCTTTCCCTAAAGTTTGCAGTATTTATATTGTTAATTGTACGCACTGCTTTGAAATTCTGATTTGATATACTGCATGGAGCTATGCCAAACTGTGCACCAGCTGTGCACCATGATCTGAAAGACCATTCTCAACAGGATAAGCATTTATGTCCTTAAACTTATCTTGGTCTATAAAAAAGTTATCTATGAATGTCCTGCTGTTCTTTGTTATCCGAGTAGGAAAATCAATGACGGTGCTCAAATTGAAAGAACTGAGTAATACTACAAGGTCATTCTTCCTATCACAGTCTTTCAGGGAATCAACATTGAAATCCCCACAAATGATAATTTGCTTCCCCCTGTCTGACAGATTGCACAACAAAGCATCCAAGTTTTCTAGAAATAGCTGGAAATTCCCTGAGGGGGACCTATACACTGTTACAATTATGAAAGTGCCATCATTAAGTTTTAGTTCAGTGGCACATGCTTCCATATGTTGCTCTACACAATTTTTTTTAGTTTCTAAAGCAGATGAAACTGAAACACACAATTGGGGAATCAAATATATACCGAAAGTCAGGTGTCTACAAAATACTATGTAATGACTGTGAGAAACAGTATATTGGCTAAACTGGTCATAACTTTCTAACACATTTTAAAGAACATACAACTTGAACTGCACGTACCAAATCAATATTTGGTCAACATCTTGATGGATACAATCATTCTGAGTGTTGCATCTCTAACAATTTGAAAATATTACATACTGTGCCTAAATACTTTAGAGGAAATTGAAATCTTTTTACTTTATAAAAGTAATCCATCATCTGTTTTAAACGAACAACTTCAATTCATAGACAAACATTTCTTTGAGCTTTTCGATGATCTGCTTTAGAATATTCACTCTTCTGTCCTTCGTTTTTAAAATTATGAAGACTTCTAGGCAATATTTTATCTTTACTTTGTAATTTTATTTCACCAAACATTATTTTATGGCTGACTATCTGTTTTAGAATATTTGCTTATATGCTTTTAGACAGCACATTGCTAATTCACATCCTTTTATTTTTGACACTACAGCTTCCATTTTCATTATTTTATTTGTTTATTGCAATTTAAGTAATAGCAA
This sequence comes from Schistocerca gregaria, assembly GCF_023897955.1. Taxonomy (NCBI): domain Eukaryota; kingdom Metazoa; phylum Arthropoda; class Insecta; order Orthoptera; family Acrididae; genus Schistocerca; species Schistocerca gregaria. The sequence continues at coordinate 582,363,695 of NC_064922.1, forward strand.
TGCCTTTTTAAAAATGGTCACATGTAATTAAAAAAAATTGCAATCTACATACGAACTTCATAGGCAATATTTCATAAATATGCACAACTACTTCATATTATATCTGTGCAGCATGTCAGCCAAAGATTATTGAAAATTGTTTCAATAAAGACATGTTTTTGCTCAATAATACATCATTTGATGTGACAGTCTTTGCCATTCCACTTATGCAACAACTTCGTTAGAAAGAAGCCTGCTGCCACATCTTTGCACTGGCGTTTATCTTCACAATGGTAACCACTAGTTTGATTATCGACTTTACAACTTCAGTGGAAAGAAGCCTGCTGCCTCATCTTTGGAATGGTGTCCAACTTCACCATGGAAACCAGTGGTTCCAAATGGTTCACTAACAGGGCTTGAGAGGGCAATTCATGTTCTGTCAAAACGAAGTTCATTTATCCTACATGTTTAAATATTTTTAACACTTCTTAATTGACAATAGCTGTCAAATAAGCTAAGTTTAGTGTGTGTTTATTTTTATTTCTTGACAACATTCTTTTAACTAAGAAATTTTAAATTGTTGTTCGACTATAACTCATTGGTTAGTAATGACATCATACCGTCAGAAGTGGGCAGAGCCTCCATTAGATATAGTAAGACGTACACTTGTTTCTCCTGTAGTGATTCTCTAGCAGAAGGAGGTTCTTGCTCATTGGTAATTCATCATTTTATAGCTTTATAACTTTATGTATTTTCTTTAATGTATGTAACTCTCTAATTAAACCTTTGTATATGACTTGTAGGTCTGAAGACGAGCACTGTAGTGGTCAAAACTGGTCACCGTACTAAATAAATTGTGATCAAGACTGTTTTTAATAGTAAATATTTGTAACATATTGATCACTGTCACTCCCATAATGTATTCAAAAGTAATTCATTTAATATCGTCTGTTACATAGTAATTACTTTATCAATCGAAATGTAATTGAAGATAAGGGACAGATATAGTACTAGGGAGAAACCCTCCATGTATGTATTCATTACAACTAAAATCTGTGATGTGTGCTGTGGCATTGGTCAAGGGTAATTTTCTGAGACAAGACTTACAATCAGTCGATTGTAAAATGCAACTTATGAGCATAGGTTAGTGGCATAAGAGGCATCTCCGTCAAATACACCAAAAGATTTTAGGCTTGTATTATATAAGTTAAATGAGCAGGTAAGTTAACAATGGGTGTTATTACAACACAGTGAGCTGTTAAATAAGAAACAAAACCTATTTCACCTATACATCTAATTAGTAGTGGGTGCAGCAGACACATATTCACAATCAAGTGTGCAACATGAAAATATTTAGCTAAAAGTGTTGTAATCTAACTCGCTGTACTTGTTTCAGTGAAAAAATAATGTGCGCCACTGTAGTACATAAAATGGACGATATACTCAGGGGGTACTAAATCTCATCAACTTACTAGCCACAGGGGGGTAACTTATCAGTAAAAGAATGTGCACACATGAAGAGTACTTACATAGGTAAACTACTCAGCATCTAAACCAGTCAAAAAGATGGAGATGTATCACTTGTACATTACGTACTTCTACTGTTCCATATAATTACCACACTGTACCTTGTATACCTTGTACACAGGTTTAGTTAAACTTTGACATAGCCTGTCATATCTCACATTAATTACATGGATTTCCCAGGCTAAATGCTAATAGCTTCTACACAACTCTACATATGACTCTTATTCCCTTTACAAGTTTCCTGTTACATTGTTCACATCAAAAGTACTGTGGCTCTTAGCTTGCTTAGTCCAGCTTAGCTCAAGGAAGACAAACTGTCAACACTTGTCTCTTAAACACATGTGAAACTCAATAGATAAAATACAGGAAAATAACACACAAAATAGCAATTAAGGCAAAATCAAAATACAGAAAAATAGAAATGTAAGAGTTCAGGAAACTCTTAAAGAAACATAATGACATATGTAAGTATAACACAACTGAAGCAGTGGTGGGAGCTGTCAGTTCAGTATTATGCAATTATAGTGATCATATCATCTCCTTCTCACTAAATCTTAGTTACTCCTTATTTCTTCCTACAGCAGTGAAAGTGCAACACTACCTTGAAGAGTGTAAAATTGTCAAGGTGATGCTGAAAATCTATAGCTGAATGCTTTTTGTGTCTCTAAAGTTTTCAGTACCATTGCATTACACAAATGAAGATGTGAATGAAACTCAGTTGTGTTTTAAACAAATTAGTGTCCTATTTTGCAAAGAAGAGTACTGCAGTAGTTTTTGTTGTTGACTAATAATGCTTGTGCAGTGTCATAGTTCTTCGATGTGTAAAAATTTGTATTCTGATACTTTCTTGTACACACATTCTATTCAGACCTACCTGTAATAGCCTAATGTTCCTGTAGCAATGATTCGAGATGACATCGAGGTACAGCGTCAGGCTTCTGGTGATGAACTTACCTGCATTGTTCAGGGTTTCATGCATAACAATTCTTTTAATATTAGGAAGAGACTTGAAAAAGTAGATGATCATTCCATATTATAGTATTCGGCAAAGGTTATAGATGTAATTTGTTGTGGCATTGCAATTGTTTCCAGTGATCAGATAATTGAATGAAAAACATTTCTCATGAAACTGGCTGTTTCAGGTTTGCAGACTTGTAATAAAAACTTAACGGAAGTGCTGTTTATAATGTCATTAAGTATCTTTCTTGTAAAATAATTAATCAAATATGAAGTCACAGTTTCTTATAAAAGTAGGAGAATAGTAGTAACCAGTACATAGAGCAGTTGTACTGGTAAAATGATACAATGACAGTTTACTAATACGCTGCATGAGAGTCACACTGAAGAGCCAAAGAAACTGGTACACCTGCCCTAATATTATGTATGCCTGACCCCCCCTCCCCCTCCGAGCACACAGAAGCACCGCAACACAACGTGGCATGGACTCGACTAATGTCTAAAGTAGTGCTGGAGGGAACTGATGTCAAGAATCCTGATGGAAATGACGTTATGAATCCTGCAGGGCAGTCCATAAATACATGAGTATGACGGGGTAGAGATCTCTTCTGAACAGCACATTACAAGGCATCGCAGACATGCTCAACAATGTTCATGTCTCGGGAGTCCAGTGGCCAGTGGAAGTGTTTAAACTCAGAAGAGTGTTTCTAGAGCCACTCTGTGGCAATTATGGACGTGTGGGGTTGTCCTGCCTGAATTGCCCAAGTCTGTCGGAATGCACAATGGACATGAATGAAGGCAGGTAATCAGACAGGATGGTTACGTATGTCTCACCTGTTCGAGTCATATCAGGGGTCTCATAAGACTCCAACTACACACGCCCCACATCATTACAGAGCTTCTACCAGCTTGAACAGTCCCTTGCTGACATGCAGAGTCCATGGATTCATACACGTCCATCGACTTGATACAATTTGAAATGAGATTCGTCCAACCAGGCAAAATATTTCCAGTCATCAACAGTCCAATGTCAGTGTTGAAGGGCCCTGGTGAGGCACAAAGCTTTGTGTCATGCAGTCATCAAGGGTACATGAGTGGGACTCCGGCTCCAAAAGACCATATCGATGATGTTTCGTTGAATGGTTCGCATGCTGACACTTGTTGATGGCCTTGCATTGAAATCTGCAGCAGTTTGCAGAAGGGTTGCACTTCTGTTAAGTTGAAAGATTCTCTTCAGCCGTCATTCATTCCATTCTTGCAGGATCTTTTTCCGACCACAGCAATGTCGGAGATTTGATGTTTTACCAGATTCATTACATTCATGGTACACTCGTGAAATGGTTGTATGGGAAAATCACCTCTTCATTACTACCTTGCTGTGTCCCATCACTCATGCACCGACTATAACACCATGTTCAAACTCACTTACATCTTAATAACGTGCTATTGTAGCAGCAGTAACCAAACTAACAACTATGCCAGACACTTGTTGTCTTATATAGGCATTTCCGACCGCAGCACCGTATCCTGCCTGTTTACATACCTCTGTATTTGAATAAGCACACCTACATCAGTTTCTTTGGTGCTTTAGTGTGTAATGAACTGTAAATAAAGTGAATGGACAGTGCCTTCACAGTACCAGGCTAAGGCACAGTGTTTGCCTTATCAGTGCAAAAGAATGCAACGTCTGGTGTAGTTCAACTCAACTTAGCTGCATGCATCGGTCACACAGCCTGTGGCTTAGGGGCTGCTAGTCATGTATCAAAGGGAAAAGTACTTTAAATTACATAGACAAAAATGAGGCAAGACTGAACTATGATTATTGGAAACATCACTCAGTCATATTACCAAGTGGAGATCAATTACCAAAACCCTCAAGCACAATTGTTCACAATTGAGGGTAAAATCAATAATCAACAGATTTAAGTGGGTGAAGACTGATAGTAACTGAAAAACTGTAATAATGAATGCAAATATTCTATTCTTGGATGTTTAGTGCTTAGAGATTTGGATCTGTAATGGACCATTAAAATTTATTGGGAATATTTTAGTCACTGTACTGAGTAATTTAACTCAAGAATGACAAATAAAAACAACATGAAGTTCGCTTTTCTCCAAATGTAACAGGCTGCACACAAAGGTGCATATCCTAGCAGCGCCTTGCTAACGTATGTTAATTAGCCTTGCTACAGTGGTAGAAGAAGCATCCCAAAACTAGCGAGAACTGTCAATCACTTACATTCCTGTGGAAATTGCCACTGTTGTTGTTGCTACAAGAGTAGGTCGAATCTACTGCCCATACTATACCAACTGATTTATAATGGAATTAATTTCTGCGATAGTCTTCTTTTGGTGGGTGAAGGACATGGTGTTCCACGAAAGAGAAATAAGGACGAATTAGTAATGTCATATAAATCCAGCCATATCATAAGGAGACATATGGTTATTTCAAACTCAGTGATAACTTTTAAATATTCAGTACAATGTATAAGAATTCGGGTGCACAGATGACACTGAAAAGCAAAGTAATTAATTCAGTAAGTGATTATTAGCATCAAATGCCATGTAGGTGACACATGTAGGGGCATATGTAAATATTCCAAGCCTGTAGCATCATGTGGAGTTGATGGGGAGGGGGAGAGCAGGGCTGCAGGTAGCTTTATCTGGTGCACTTCCATTTGCTGAGCTCATGACTGAGGCCTGCCCTTCGTGACAGCCAAACTGTTGAGGGGGATTAGTAACAGTGTAGACATGGCCGGTTCTGTAATGTTTAAATGTCAACAACATGTCTCTACCATTACAATAACAACAAAGACTTACCTTTGATGCCAATACAAATATATAAATATTATGTAAAAATTGTAATGAGTAAGAAAATTAAACAGATACAAATTATGTAGCTGAATTACCAAATGTGCAAAATCAACCTATTCGATGAGTAAATGGCTTCTCCACTAGATCCGATCGCCGTCTGATAATTACTGGTAAAATTGCATAGGTGTAGTTGGCAATCACTTCTTATAACTGTGGTTAATATTTCAAACTTGTGTTTGTCTTTAGAAGACGCCAAAGAAAATGTGTACTGATGTAAAACTGGTACATTTTTGATAGGTACTTGAAAGACACATTACCTGTTTAACTTCAACATTACTCATGAACTAGTATGGTTTGCACTTACAGCTTCAACCTTTAATTCACATCACAGTAGTAACTAGACTTTTTGTATAGTAGTGTAATATCTGCTAGCGAGATACACTTCACATGGTATGAAAACCTTCACAAAAAGTAACACAATAATAGTCAGTATTTCATGTATTAGATTGACGTGTTTTTCACTTAGGAAAGCATCTAAAGCTTCACTGAGACACATATTATTAAACTCTTGATGATGTGTGGTAGCAGCACCTTCATATTACTCTTTAACTGGCATCAGTATTTTTGCATGACAACTAGAATAAACTCTTACTAAATCTTTGTCCCTAGGTACGCAATCACTTCTGATAAACATTTCAACATGTGTGTTCTCACTGACTAGTGCTCTTGTTACTACTGCCTTAATATTAAAACTTATTAAGTAGTGTTGCACCTTATAGCTTAGAAGCAACTAATACAGCTTTCTACATAACTTTCAATACAGCATTGCACACACACACACTGTTTGGCAGTGCATGCAATTCCCTACAAAGCAAAACCACAAAATGACTGTCCAGGAAACATCAGTAAAACCCATTACATCTCATCTTCCAGAAGTCACGTTCAATAAATATGAATAGACAGAGCATCAGTCTTCTTGGTAACTCTTCAGGGGATGGTGTATAAGAGGATGGTATTCATTGCGTAAATTGGGGTGTGACAAAAATCAAAACCTAACAAATATTTCAGAATTGTCCAGTGTCAGAAGTACATCACCTTGTGACCAATGTTCAAAAGTACGTACATGTTAGCACTTCTACCTGTTAGGGATAGTGACTGGGGGTACCAGTGTCTATTACATGTGTAACGGAGTGCGCTAAGCCATGGTTGGATTGTTTTTAGTGTGCCATATTTAAGCAGATATGATCACATAAAATGTCTGCTTTAGATTATAGCTTCATGGAGCAAGGCGGGGACCCAACTGCTAGCTGTTGTTAGCAACTATCCAAAAACACAAATGCACATGGATTTCTCCTTTGTGTAAATTTACAGAGGGGCCTCATCACCATAAAAGTATGAACTGAATCATTTCTGCTATTTTAATCTCCATAATCAGAGGTCTGTAAGTTCTACCTTGTAGCATTCCAATGAGTCGTGTGTGTATTAATTGTGATTTAGTGGCTAGCACACTATCTCACAACTGATCCCCTTGTTACACATAGTAAAAGCTTTCAGGATCATTGACAGATTTCATTTTGGCAGCTAATTAAGTGTAGTTGTATTACTTGGATGAATATGTCAGTCTTGTACACTTTGTTTACATACACAAAATGCGGAACACAAGGTGACTTAGTTAAGTCACAAAACTGTCAACCACAACAAATAGAGTCATAATATCATGAGTGACAATGACAGTTGGCAAGAGTTATAGTAGCAACATGAGCAATATTACCAACCTCCACATGACATAAATCCACAACGCATGAGTGTATGCTAGTTAACATCTGCTTGTACCTGATACCTAGTGAAGTGATCATTTTCCTTCATGACTCTCATTTTATCTTGCAAAAAACGTCCCCTGCATATGCTCATCATTTTAGTTTTTTTTCTCTTTAATTTGCTTTACTTCTCCCTTACGGAGTGGGAAGTAACGGGGTTGATTACCTTTTAAGCCATTTCCCTGAATAGAAGGCACCACAAGTGGTGTGGAAATATTTTCGTTACTTTTTTGTCTTGAATTATAGTGATATTGTGGCCTAGAGGAGACATATGTGATGGAGCTGTTGCCTTCTTCTGATCACTCTGCCTCATTCGGGCAGCCCTATGATGGTTCTTGGGAGGAGAACTTCTGCCTAGGCATGGCTCTTTCTGTGGTGGTGCGACATCTCCAGATACTGGGGTTTTGTACGTTAGTAGGGTCTGTACCATTACTGAAACATTGTCAGTACTGCTTGTTTGGGCATCACAGTTACAAATATCCCACTTGACATCACTGTGGACAATAAGGGGCCCCACAGTGATCAGCAATGTGGCCAGACACAACACACTGGTGGCACTTTCCTGTCTTTGCCAACAAATGCGATTGTTTATTCCTCTGTGGGGGCAAGGCCACAAATCTATAGGCCTCGTCCCAAAGAAATGCGACGCTGATGGCTTCACTCAAGGAAGGTAGGGACCCAACGTTAACCTGTACCCCTAATTGAGAGTTTATCCCTTTCATAAAAGTATCAACTGCCTCAACAGTCTGCTTCACTTCTGAATATTTCATGGCATATATCATTTTGCCCCAGTACCTAAGTGCTGCATGACACAGCTAGTATCTGATCGGCAAAAGCTTCAAAATCTTCACCGTATTTTGGTCATAAAGTGGACAGGCGGTCTCTGTAATAACTAACTCCTATCTCATTGGAGCACCATTCTGTTAACCCTTTTGTCGAGGTATAGAATGTAACACATAACACAACACCTCAACTGATTCCTTGTAGGTGCGCACACTACTGGACAGTTTTAATTTTGTTATGTTCGGTTGGAAGCTATCCAGCCAGGAGCATGAGTGTTCTTCATCGCGGATATTCTGCAAAAAGGTGTAACATTCTCACTAGGTTAACCTGAAAAATTGGGAACAGAAGAGACTGCAGGAATGGTCAAGCAAATGTGAGACTTTGTTTGTGGCTGCCATTTGGCTCCAAGAGCTCTAATGCGACCCAGCAAACTGCTTAAGCTAGTCTCACTGCCTACCTCACAAATGGTGTTGACAGGAGGGAGACTAGTCAACCCCACTTCTTTAAGTGGCATGACTTTATTGACATCACGGGCCACTTGGGGTCCCTCCTCTACATTCTGCAGCACCCCAACCTCTGTGATTTTCACAGGCAGCAATTGATTTTGGCTTGGGAGTTCCTAATTGGTCTCTAGCAATTGATAGATTTTCCTTTCTAGCCCCTGATTTTTTCTAAACGTTTTGCTCTACCTGCCTCTGTAACACTTCTGCTGGGCTTAAGCGCAGGCTTTCTGATAACTTTGTACTCTATTTCTTGTTTTAGAAGGTATGTTTACAAAATTAAGTACTTTATAACTAAGAAAAACCACCTAAAAGACTTGAACATTGAACGGGCAATACACAGTCAAACTAAATTCTAACTACATCCCACAGCAGAAGTTATGATGGTGTAGTAGCTGATAAGGGCGGACATGGCTGGCAACAATTACATCATTCTTAAAAAAGTGCGGTGATGCAGCAGTGTCAGTGAAGTCACTAGCAGGGCACATTGCAGTGGTGTGAATTTTAGACGGCAGTGGTGGCAAGCCACAGAGTTGACATCAGGCGCTCGTTGAGTAGAGGCGAGGCAATGGAGTGTTGGCGGATGTCTGTTAAGCGGGGGCGAGGTGGTGTAGGTGAGGCAGTGTTGGACCTATCTCATGCAGAATTGCATTCACAGTGATTTAGCAGTGGCACAGCCTGCACAGCTCTGCAGACACAGTGGTGTTGCACAGAAGATCGTGTCTAAGTGCCAAAAGGTTGAACAGACAGCATCTCTTCTTGAAGTAATGTTGCTACCACCTTCGTCAACCTGGACTGAATGGTGAGTTGACACTGTTTATGTTCAGCACTCTCAGGCAGAAATGGTAGGCAGGATGTGAGAATCTAGGTGTGGGTTGTTGTTAGGTGAATATGAACACAATACTGATGTGTTCAGAGAGAATAACTTGGTTTTACTGGCATAATTCTACCGCTATGCATTCAGAATAGTGAATTTACGGCACCTGGAGGCTGCCAACACACAGGCAGAGGGCATACTGACCTAAAGAGAAGGGTAAGGGTATGACTAGATTGGATGAATGCTGGCTGACAAAGGTTTCCAAAGGTGTTACCCATCAAAGGTATCTACACTAAGCATTTATTCACATGAACTGAGTGTGGGTAGGTGGATATATCAGGTGATATGCTGGCCCAAACTGAGCCACAGTTCTGCAGAGAAACTTTTCTACATCAAACAATAGTTGATAAATTAAACTTTTAAGTCTTGAATAAAATTCCCTTTCCACCATGTCTGTCTGCCTGTTTCTCCACCATATGCATCCGCCATTGTATTATGTATCTAGAGTTTATTTGTGAAATATTATTTTGTAAGATGTCACAGCAATGTACACTGTTCAAGTTATTCAATAAAATGTGTTTCCTAATATTTTTTTTGTAGTTGTTGACTTTTGTGAAAATAGTCCTCAATTCCTCCCCACCACCTATTAAGCATTACAATAGTAGAAATTCTTCTATGGAATAGAAGGAGTTGTCAAGGAGAAACATTTTCAGTTTGTTTTCAAATTTTACTTTGCACTCTGCCAGACATTTTATATCACTGGGTAAGTGACCAAAAATTTTGCTGTCTCATTGTGCATCTTTTTGCATTAAAGACTACCTTAATGAACGCTATTTTTTCTTCTTTTATTGTAATTATGTGCAACATTGTTACTTTTGAACTGCAGTGGATTATTTACAACAAACTTCATGAGGGAATAAATATACTGTGAAGCACTAGTCAAAACATGTAACTCGTTAAACAGGTGTTTACAAGATGACCATGGGTGAGCACCACATATTAGTCTTACAGCATGTTTTTAAGCAATGACAAATTTCCTTTTTAAAGATGAGTTAATCCTGAACATCATTCCATATGACACGTTTGAATGAAAATATGTCAACTTACTGATTTGTCTCTCCTTCAGATTTTCATTGACTCTAAATGCAAATGTGACTCAACTAATTTGTTTCAGGAATTCCAAACTGTGTTTTTTTCAGTTTCAAGTCTCATCAGCATGAACACCTAAGAGTTTTGAAATTTCCTCCCTATTTATTATTTTGTCACTACTTACTGGTAATTCTGTTTGTTGTGTATCTCTGGGAAAATGCTTTGATTTAGCGATGCATTAAATATTTGAAATAAGACATAGCTTACTACATGACATCACATCTTTAGTACTATGTTGGAAAGACCTCAAATCCAAATGAACTTTCATTTTTGAAAGAATACACAACTTTCTTAATTTTGGTAGGTGAAGTTGGTGATACATTCATATGATTGAATTTTATGAGAATTGCTTTTTCAACATACTGTTGTCATTTGTCTCTTGAACTTGCAGGATGCAGCGCTGAGTATAGGGCTGCTCATCTTGTGAGGCATTTATCTTCCGAGCTTATTAGGACATATAGATGATCTATCTCCGTGTAATACAGAACAATAACCTTATTTATTGGTAAAGCAAACAATTGCATCTGTCTCTTACTCAATTATAACAATGAGGAGACATTTTCCATTAATGCAGAATCATCCCTTAGCACACAAACTGCAAATGATGAATAATTAGGCAAGCTAATACGTAACTATGCACAATCACTAAGTCAGCAAAAAGCAAAGAATAAAAACAATGTTGCTGCAGCATCATCTGTGGCAGTGCACCCAATTTCAGATGACTAATGCACCAAAAACACACAGCAGAAGACAGCACATGATGATGATGATGATGATGATGATGATGATGACATGTCACTAGTGTTTGTCCCTATAGTTTCTACTGTATTTAAGAAACAATAATTAACCATACTTGCTACCTGTAACTCATAAGTTATATCCTTATCATTTAATTCAACGGTGATGTGTTCCTGTTCTGTGGCAGGTTGTCTGGTCTCGTTTCACAAACTTCCGTACGGTCTTACATCTGTTGTCAGAGTTACTGATTTCTGACATAATGTGCAAGTTCTTTGATTTTTTAACATTTCTTAGTAACTTTGTGTAGGTTTTGGAGTGTGCAAGTACTGTAGTGTCTCTACTTGTTCTTCCCAACATTTTCCTTTCACAAGGTACTTTAATCCCACTAGTGATCCACATTTTTTACATGGCTGTTTAATGTCCTTACTGAACTTATGTGGAACGCTATTTTCAGATAGTGATATGAATTTATCACAGAATAAATTAAATTTTATGTCAGCATTTGGTTCATTATAAATTTCATCCCTAGTCGTTTCTTGTAAACTGTTCTTGAAAGCAATTGTTCTTGGGTAATTAATTATTCTAACTTGTTTCCACAGACAAGTATTAATACTGTAATGTGCTCTCTTGTTTATCATAACAACTGTGCATCATGCTCAGAGAGAGCATTTGTCACTGGGTAGACAGAAGTCATTTTCTTGCTTTGTGCTCCCCCCCCCCCCCCCCCCCCGCCCCCCCCTCCAAAAAAGTAAGGTGCTACAGTTTTTATCTGCCCACATCGGAAAGTTAATTTGTGAGATCAAATTATAGGATCCAAATATGGTTTCCAGAACATATTTCCAATCAGAATGCATTAGAAAATCAACACCAACATTGCCACAGACTATTCACTGCTTGCTATTGTGTGACAAATATCATATTCAGCAATTCACATTTTCCGTAAGTAGTTCAAAAGTTCCCCATCATATCTGTACACAGTTACAATTAGAAGTGAACTATCTTTCGGTGTTAATTGACATGCACAAACATTTAAGTGCTGATCACTGCTACACTGCTACACTTGCCTCAATGTTCTTGAAGGTATTTTTGTTCTGTCATTGCAACTACAAAAATGTGTGGTTTTTTTTCACCAGACATGTTTCACTTTATTTAGGTAAAGCATCATCAGTGGTCTGTAATTAAGTTTTTTACATTTTAATTTGCTTCAAGATCGAAAAACAATTTGTTAGCAATTGATCTTAAAGCACATTAAAACATAAAAAACTTACTTACAGACCACTGATGACGCTTTACCTCATTAAAGCAAACACGTTTGCTTAAATAAATAAATAAATAAATAAAAGGTTGCAACAACAGAACAAAAATACCCACAAGAATTGTAGAGTAACTACGGACAACATGGCCACACAAACGAAGAATAGTCTCAATATTTTTGAATTTGTGTTGTGTCTTAATATAACTGTGTAACAACTCCTCCTATTCCCATGTTAGTTCTACGTAAGTAAGGCGCTACAGTGTAATCTTTTATATTTAACTTCTCTAACCCTACGGTTATGTAGTGCCAGGATGTATCTTTTCAGAGCTCTCTAAATTTTCTGAACACACAAGAAGCTCTTATTACTCAGCCCTCTAATATTCTGATGAAATAAACTAACCTTAGTTTTCTGTGCTTTCTTAAGCATTTTGTAGGACTTTTCTGTTATTTTAACTTCATAACGAGTGCCTGAATTGTGATTATTATCTTAAAAAAGGTATATCTCTCACACCAGTAACCACAGGGGTCAGAGAGGTACCTTTTTAGGTTATAGTCAGGATTCAGGCACACTGTTATGAAAGATGTTAAAATAACAGAAGAGTGTAAAAAACAAAAATAAATTAAAAAATCCCCCTTGTGTAATACAGCTTGTTTTACTGTCACTCATCATCTCACAAGGAACAGATCCAGGTGAAGAATAGATCACATCTTCCTAGAGTTCCATCAACATTGTGCCACTGTGTTGACTACTAATCACGATACGATCATGCGAACTGCCTGAAGGAAATGAAGTGGAATAACCATGTAGTGTTATTTGCTGGGAGACACTGTTTGGAGTAACCACTGACCTACATTGACTAATAGAATACAGTATGCTATATTGGGTGACAAAAGATTCCACAAAAATCAAAGTAACATCAGGCATGATCCAAGGAAGCAAAAAGACCTCATTTTTTTTCAATACATAGATAAATGATTTATCAGATAGGATCAGCAGCACTATTAGATTGTTTGCTGATAATGCAATTATATACAGGAAAGTATCATTATTGGATGACAATAAAGAATTTCAATATTTCCACTTCATGTAATGAATGGCAGCACTCCTTAAATCTGGCTAATTGTAAGACAGTGCCTACAACATAGGGAAATAACAATATACTATATAAATGCATAGGCCTCCGCAGCCAGAGTCAGTCGACATAAAAGTTTTATGGGTTTGGTACTGCGTCATAATGTAAAAACCACTGCTGCTATAGAAAAGCCAACGTTTCGGCCACAATTGCAGCAGCCTTCTTCTGGGTCTAATGGTGCGTTCCAGCTATACAGTGTCCTTTATATTTTGTTGTTAGTGTTCACTGCGCATGCCATTACGTCATAATTTTAAAAAGGTAGTTGGTTTATTGGTCACATTAGGAAGAAGTAGAGGGAACTTTATTTTAATAGGTTATTGCGGTGGAGGGAGAACGTGACCTCTGTTGTCCATTGGCTCTTGTGTTATGTGCAATGATTGGTGGCCACCGTTCAATGAGAAGTTTGCTGTTGTTTACCAACTGTTGGATGTCCGCTGCACGGCGGCAGTTACTCGCCAGTAGTGCTTGTGCCTTGTGTTGACAGTGCAGTCTGTTGGGATCTGATTGCTGTCAGGCAAGATGGGCAAGCCTGAGTCCATCCTCCCTGTTCATGTTGTAGGGGTGTTTAAGAATTTTGATGGCCTCTCTGATTTTGCGTTTTGTCATAGTTGGCTGCTTGGCCAACACACAGGCTTCACTGAATTTTATTTCTTTTCCGCAGTCATGGCGATGTTCTGCCACTGCGAATTTATTGTGTTGCCCTAGATGAATGTAACGCTCATGCTCCTGAATGCGCGTTGCTATTGGCCTACCAGTCTCGCCGATGTATGCCTCTCCACATTCGCATTCCACCTTGTAAACGCCTGCAGTGTGTAATGCATCCACCTTGTCCTTGGTGGAGCCCAGCATGTCCTGGGTCCTATGACCACCATAGAAGACAGGCTGCACTCCAACGTGGTGAAGGTGTTTGCCTATTTGGTCAGTGATGTTTTTCACATACGGTAAGTGTACTGTTGGCTGCAGTTTGTCTATTTCCTGCTTATCTTTCTTGCTTGTGTTGGTCAACAAGGCTGTGTTTATTGACTTATGGCTGTAGCCATTGGCTAAAAATGTTGTGTGTAACCTTTTGAGCTCAGGTGTGATGTTATGAGCATCACTTAGGCGCTGAGCATGGATTGCCAAAGAGCGAATGACAGAGTTCTTCTGCGCTGGGTGGTGGTAGGATTGGGCGTGCAGATACCTGTCAGTATGTGTAGGCATACGATATACTCTGTGCCCCAGTGTGCCCTCTGTTCTCCTGTACACTTCGACATCTAGAAACGGGATAGTAACATTCTTTTCTACTTCCAACGTGAACTGTATCTTCCCGTGCATACTGTTCAGATATTCGTGGAACTTGTGTAGCTCCGTTTCACCATGAGGCCATATAGCGAACGTGTCGTCCACGTATCTAAAACAGCAACGTGGTCACAAAGGAGCTGAACTGAGGGCCGTTGCTTCAAAGGCTTCCATGAATATATAGGGAGACCCCATTGCTATGCAATCTGTCTGCTCATAGTATTTTCCTTGCCATTTGAAGTATGTTGAAGTAAGGCACAACTCAACCAGGGCGCATATGTCTGGCAGGACATGCTCCTGAAGGATGTGGATGGTTTCATCTACTGGCACATTCATAAACAGTGATTTCATGTCAAAGCTGACCATGATGTCTGTAGGAAAAATTGTTTTTTCCGTTAGGTGTTCTATAAAGTGTGTTGAGTTCTTCACATAAAGAGTCCGTCTTGCCACCTAGACGTCTTAGTTTGCAGGCTAGGTACTTTGCCAAGTTGTAAGTAGGCGAATTGATCTCATTCACTATTGGCCTCAAAGGGCAACTTTCCTTATGTATCTTTGGAACACCGTAAATTCTAGGAGAGACTGGTATTCTGGGAATAAGACCCTTGCTGTGTCAGCGTCAATTCTCGAGTCCTTAATCGTGGCCTGCGTCTTTCGAATTATCTTCGCCGTAGGGTCTGCCCTTAGATCTTTGTAGATGGGATCATTAATAATTCTTTCATCTTGTCTTCATACTGCAAGGTATGGAGTGCAGCCTGTCTTCTATAGTCGTTGTAGGATCCAGGACGAATGTGGAGAGCATACATCAGCAAGACTGGTAGGCCAATAACAACGCCCATTTGGGAGCACGAGTGTTACATTCATCTAAGGCAACACAATAAATCCGCAGTGGCAGAACATCGCCATGACTGCAAAAAAGAAATAAAATTCTGCAAAGCCTGTGTGTTGGCCAAGCAGCCAATTATGACGAAACGCAAAATCAGAGGGGCCATCAAAATTCTCAAACACCCCTAACAACATGAACAGGGAGGATGGACTCATTCTTGCCCCATCTTGGCTGCCAGCAATCATAGCTCAACAGACCGCACTGTCAACATGAGGTTCAAGCACTACTGGCGAGCACCTGCCACCACGCAGCCGACGTCCAGCAGTTGGTAAACAACAGCAAACTTGTCATTCAACGGTGGCCGCCAATCATTGCACATAACACAAGAGCCAATGGACAACAGAGGTCACGTTCTCCCTCCACCGCAATAATCTATTAAAGTAAAGTTCCCTCTACTTCTTCCTAATGTGACCAATAAACCAACTACCTTTTTAAAATTATGACGTAATGGCATGCGCAGTGAACACTAACAACAAAATATAAAGGACACTGCATAGCTAGAATGCACCATTAGACCCAGAAGAAGGCCGCTGCAATTGTGGCCGAAACGTTGGCTTTTCTTTAGCAGCAGTAGTTTTTACATTATGACGCGGTACCAAACCCAAAAAAATGTTATGTCGAATATACTATCTATTTACAAGATTAGTGATGAACATCATGTAAGTATTACGGGGTGGTACTACAAAGTGATGTGAAATGGGGTGATCATGTACAATCAGTATCAGGAAATATACTTAGAACTGTTGGAATAGTTCTGGGAAAGAGCAGTGAGTCTGTAAAGGAAATCATATACTAGATGTTAGTGCAACCAATTGAGAATATTGTTCTACTGTTTGGAATCCTTATCAAGTAGGTGCGACTACAAACATGAAACAAATCAGAGATGTGCTGATGGGATCGAAACAGGTCGGTATAGTCCAGACTGTGTAACAGAAACGCTCGAACTTAAATGGGAATCCTTGGAAAGAAGGTGACATAGTTCGCAGTGTATATCATGTCTTTTTTCCTCCCTACAGTAAGTCTTTCCGCTCCCGGGATTGGAAAGACTCCCTACCCTCTCCCTCAAAACCCGCATCCTGTTGTCTTTCCCTCTCCTTCCCTTTTTCCTGATGAAGCAACCTAGGTTTGCGAAAGCTTGAAATTTGTGTGTGTGTTTATGTGTTTTTTTATTGTCTCTATCAACATACCTACGCTTTCGTTCGGTAAGTTACAGCATCTTTGTTTTTAGATATATTTTTCCCATGTGGAATGTTTCCAGATGGATATATGCGTGTGTGTGTGTGTGTGTGTGTGTGTGTGTGTGTGTGTGTGTGTGCGCGCGCGCGCGTGTGCGAGTGTATACCTGTTCCTTTTCCCACCTAAGGTAAGTCTTTCCACTCCCGGGATTGGAACGACTCCTTACCCTCTCCCTTAAAACCCACATTCTTTCATCTTTCCCTCCCCTTCCCTCTTTCCTGATGAAGCAACCGTGGGTTGCGAAAGCTTGAATTTTGTGTGTGTGTTTGTGTTTGTTAGTGTCTCTATCAACATACCAACGCTTTTGTTTGGTAAGTCACATTATATAGGGAAACATTCCACATGGGAAAAGTATACCTAAAAACAAAGATGATGTGACTTGCCAAACAAAAGCATTGGCAGGTTGATACACACACAAAATTCAAGCTTTCGCAACCAACGGTTGCTTTGTCAGGAAAGAGGGATGGAGAGGAAAAGACGAAAGGATGTGGGTTTTAAGGGAGAGGGTAAGGAGTCATTCCAATCCCGGGAGTGGAAAGACTTACCTTAGGAGGAAAAAAGGACAGGTATACACTCGCGCACACACACACACATATCCATCCGCACATACATCCACGTGGAATGTTTCCCTATTTTTCCCTGACGCGACCCCACCTAACAACAAATAAGCAATGTCGTATTATAGCCCTCGTTGTCCCATGCAACGTTTGTTCCACAAACTTTTCGGCTCCTATCATACTTTCGTAGTTATTCTAAGTGGCAATAGTTAGTGACTCGCCCTGTATAGCATTAAGAGATGTAATCAGAATTTCGTCAATCATACTAAAATGCATAATTCGGCACATTCGTGTGTCCAGATTCACAATGAAGAAGACCCCAACCTATTAAGCTGTTCATTGTGGTTTTTGGGATGCAAATTTTCTTGGCGTTCCAGATTGTAGTATCTCATGTTTGGTCCTTTATTATGGCATAATACCACAAGTGCCAGAAGATGAAACATGTACTTGAAATACAACAAACAATTGGAACTAGCCAATAGTGTGTGATGAAACATTTCATTTCAAAATTCTTTAGCAAATTGACATAAATAACTTCATTGTTTTGCAAGGCAATTAATAATTGACCACCGAAAATGCAGAAATAAAATGAAATCAGAAAACTGAAACTAGTAACATATTTCAGCCTTCCATAATTATGTGAATGTATTTTAATTCACTTGATAGCTCAAGGCCACATAAATCCGTTTTGTTTTCATTTGATGTGAGAGCTGTAAGCGAAGAAGAAACATGAAAATCACTAGAAATAAACATGGGTCACGTGGAGACTACCCCCTCCACACTACAGCTCAGACTGCTCTGCACATGTGCGCTTCAGTGTGCCAGGAAAATATTTCCGGGTAGCATCTGGCTACTTATTGTTACTGCTGATACAAGTTAACAACCACACTTCAAGCAGCCAGAAGTGGAAGAAGTTACTGCTCACACGTGACTCAATTGCACATGCAGAAGAGCCCGCACACAACTGCTCAAACAAACCTAATGTAAACAATTGTGCGCTCACGCTCACAGGAAGCAGTTTATTGTTATGGAATTTGCATAGTCTTCACCCTAAGGGATTTTGTTGTTGGCAGACGCACTTCTTGTTGTAAATGACACATTTCCTTTGCAACTTTAAGTGTTTTTCCCTGTCTTGTTTATGTTTTATTTTCGCAGCAGTATTGTGCAATAGCGGGATACAGTAAAATTCTTTGTTAGAGTATCAGTTCTTACCAGTCAAAACTACAAAAATTGAACTGAAAACTAAAACAATGAAGAATTCCCAAAATTCTAAAAAATTGCTGTGGTTATCCGGTTTTCTCCAAGATACAACAATTCTCGGTTTTTCTTGAATTTCCCATGACATGTAGACATCCTGTAGCATTTGTTACGTGTAAGTGTGTACTTAAATTGTGTGAAAGAAGGGAAAAATCATTGATCTATTGGGTGTATGCTTCCATTTTGAGTATTTTACTGGACATAAACATCACTAACATTCTACATCTTTATTCTTTAGCTCCACATATTAATCTCTCGGTATAGTCACCCTAGCAAAACACACA
Organism: Schistocerca gregaria; assembly: GCF_023897955.1. NCBI lineage: Eukaryota > Metazoa > Arthropoda > Insecta > Orthoptera > Acrididae > Schistocerca > Schistocerca gregaria. The sequence continues at coordinate 582,382,659 of NC_064922.1, forward strand.
TTTCTCTGAAAGAGAGACCAATTTATTGATACTGTCACAGCAGAATGTTTGACTTTGTTGTTGTTATTGTTGTGGTCTTCTGTCCAGAGACTGGTTTGATGCACCTCTCCATGCTACTCTATCCTGTGCAAGCTGCTTCATCTCTGAGTAACTACTGCAACCTACATTCTTTTGAATCTGCATAGTGTATTCATTTATTGGTCTCCCTCTATGATTTCTACCCTCCACACTTCCCTCCATCACTAAATTGGTGATCCTTTGATGCCGCAGAATGTGTTCTACTAACTGATCCCTTCTTCTAGTAAAGTTGTGCCACAAATTCCTCTTCTCACCTCCTCATTAGTTACGTGATCTACCCATCTAATCTTCAGCATTCTTCTGTAGCACCAAATTTTGAAAGCTTCTATTCTCTTCTTGTCTATTTATCATCCATGTTTCACATCCATACAATGCTACACTCCATACAAATACTTTTTTTTTGACATTAGAGCTATTAAAAAAAAAATCTCTTCTTCAGAAACACTTTCCTTGCCATTGCTAGTCTACATTTTATATCCTTTCTACTTCAACTGTCATCAGTTGTTTTGCTCCCCAAATAGCAGAACTCATCTACTACTTTAAGTGTCTCATTTCCTAATCTAATTCTCTTAGCATCACCTGATTTAATTAGACTACATTTCATTATCCTCATTCTGCTTTGACTTTCAAGACACTGTCCATTCCATTAAACTGCTCTTCCAGGTTCTACGCTGTCTCTGACAGAATTACAATGTCATCAGCAAACCTCAAAGTTTTTATTTCTTCTCCATGGATTTTAATTCCTACACCAAATTTTTCTTTTGTTTCCTTTACTGCTTGTTCAATATACATATTGGATAACATCGGGGATAGGCTACAACCCTGTCTCACTCCCTTCCTAACTGCTGCTTCCCTTCATGCCTCTCGATTCTTATAACTGCCATCTGGTTCTTGTACAAATTGTAAATAGCCTTTCACTCCCTGTATTTGACCCCTGCTACCTTCAGTATTTGAATGAGAGTATTCCAGTCAACCTTGTCAAAAGCTTTCTCTAAGTCTACAAATGCTAGAAATGTAGGTTTGCCTTTCCTTAACCTGCCCTCTAAGATAAGTCGTAGGGTCAGTATTGCCTCATGTGTTCCAGAATTTCTATGGAATCCGAACTGATCTTCCCCAAGGTTGGCTTCTACCAGTTTTTCCATGTGTCTGTAAAGAATTCTTGTAAGTATTTTGCAGCTGTGACTTATTAAGCTGATAGTTCAGTAATTATCACACCTGTCAACAGCTGCTTTCTTTGGGATTGAAATTATTATATTCTTCTTGAAGTGTGACGGTATTTAACCTGTCTCGTACATCTTGCTCACCAGATGGCAGAGATTTTTCAGGACTGGCTCTCCCAAGACTGTCAGTAGTTGTAATGGAATGTTGTCTACTCCTTGTACAGACTCCTTCCACCTCACTGCTTTCCCTTCTTTGCTTAGAATTGGTTTTCCATCTGAGCTCTTGATATTCATACAAGTGATTTGTTGACAAAGCCATAACCTCACTTCTGCTTGCACTGCTTCATTGCTATCAAAGAAAAGTCGTCGAAGGTGTTCTTTAAGTCCTGGAAACATTTACAATTGATTAGGGCCAAGGCAGGACAGGAGGATGATCGATGACAGTAGGTGTCAGAGTGTTACAGATGTTGCAGCACTCGTGTGTGGACTCGTACTGTCATGCTGAAGGAGAGCATGCTCCAGGTGTGGACAAGCTCCTTGAATTTGTAACCAATTACAGCATACTGTTCCTCATTCACCGACATATTTATGTTACAACCCACTATGTTACACACTACAATTCAGAGCCCTCAGTCAAAATATAGCGGCAAATATGCAGAATGTTAGTACCATTTGCTTTATGTAGAAAGCTTGAAGAGTTTTCACACAAAAAGTTTGGAGGCATTACTTTCCAGCAGGTCCTTGTAACATAACTCATGACATTAAACATCTACCACTCTGAAATTGGGCATCTGAAACTTGTTTTCAGTGAACTTGGTTGCAGCAAGGTAGATTTTTCAGATACTTACAAGTGCATCCAATGAAGCATGGTCAGTAACTGTGACACGAAGATCAGAAAAACAGGACACATGGTCCAGAGGTATGGATTGAAACTGGTGTTCTGGCCTGCTACCAGGATGTATTAAGCCCAATTAAGACAGTGTGAATCTGAATGCCAGGTGTGAACGATGTCCCTTGTGAATGCAGCAACATCTACTTGTGACACTGGCACTTGACACATGTGCCACATAAAACAGACGATGTTATAATCGGCATACAATACAGTTTGAAAATATTAGCATTTTGGCCAATGTGTCAGTAATAAATTGAAGAGTCATGATTAGGTTAAATTGTAATAACTTTAATTGAGTTTATGGGTACGTACTTAGCAGGTCATGAGGGCAGGTTTTGTGAAGAGCTGGCGGGTAGAAAGAAAATAAAGAGGGATACAGGAAAGTGAAAGTAGCAGTTTTAAATGTGGTGCTGGTCCCTCTTATGCCACAAAACATCATTGGAGTTAGCAGATGCTATCCAGATTGACTTCCTCCACACACATCACTTCCTTCATACTCTGGAAAGTTCCAGAAGCTGATGCCCTGGCTATATAAGACAACCCTGATTGTCAGTAGATTTACTTCTGAAGATGATGGCGGAGAAAGTGCTCAAGCTCAATAATTTTATTCAAAGTGATACTGCTTAAATACCAAGACAATTTCATTCAGTTACTACTTATCATCAACTGATTGTACTGGTACTGTAAGCTGAAGTGAAAATGGAGTTCTGGAGCAAATTCTACATTCACAATGTCCTTCAATATTGTAGCACATGCAAGAGCTGGGCATTGACTCCTAGGACACAATATAATCTTTGTACATGAAAAGGTTAGAGGTGTTGCTAGCAGTTCTATCAGACACTGCCCAACCAGACTGCGGCAGAACTAAAACGTCATGCTCTATATACAACCACAGGGCAGGATGTAATCTGGTATGTTTGTACTAAACTGCTTTTAATGACTCACAATAATGGATGCAGTACCTGTACCCCTGTCTCTCCAACCCCTTCTTTCTCCCTTATACCATTGCATTTGTATTCAAGAATGATATGGGGAGAAAATGTAGGTGTGGGTAAAAGAAACCCGAAGCTTTTGAAATCTAATGTAACCAGCACTTTTACTATAAACATTCATCAAAACATGATGTGAGTTGCATTCTTTATTGACTTTTGCCCTTGTCCATGGCTTAAGTTACTTTGGGATGTGGTACGATGTGAACCATGTACCTTGTGCCACCATTTCAATGAACTTCCTAGTATTATTATTATTATTATTATTATTATTATTATTATTAGCGTAATGTCCATTTGTAGCAGGTTACTGCATTCATACATTGTTGTTATAGTCTGTTTCTAATAAATGTAGCTGTGCAACAGCAATATGACAGTTTCAGTTTAATGGGGTGAATAGACATTATTATTGCATCTTTAATCCACCTGTATTACAAATAGGGGAGCATTTTTTAGAGTAATAATAATTCAGTGAAGTTCAGCAGTTCAGTGAAGTTCAGCGATTCAATGAAGTTTCAAGGCCTCATATTTGATATTTGCCCAAGTTTCCACAGTTAAGTATTCTGAAAGCAAAATGTCCAGAACAATGATCATATATAATAAAGTGCTTTATTCCTATTTCATAAGTGAGACTCAAATTTTCACTGCTTCCTCAATTGAATTACGGCAGCATTGGTTGGTTAGTTCTTTGGGGAAGGAGACCAGACAGCGTGGTCATCGGTCTCATCGGTGTACGGAAGGATGGGGAAGGAAATCGACCGTGCCCTTTCAGAGGAACCATCCTGGCATTTGCCTGCAGTGTTTTAGGGAAATCACAGAAAACCTAAATCAGGATGGCTGGATGCGGGATTGAACCGTCGTCCTCCCGAATGCGAGTCCAGTGCTTTACCACTGCGCCAACTCACTCGGTGGCAGCATTGTCTACAGAACACCAAGACATAATATATTTAGTGATCACGGATACTACTTGCCATAACACAATTTGGTTAACTACTGCTGACTACAGGAAGACTGAACAGCCATATCTTGTCAACAATTGGCAACCACGGTGAATCAAAGAATCAGAAATATGGGGCTATCCTCATTTGTTTCGTGACACAGAAATTCAAAATTCCTGACTCTACAGCAGAATCAGTTTCCATGTGTCAGCTGCTTGGTCATTGTGTTACATGTAGGACAGTTTCAACCCTCATTAGGATTTCTAGTGGAATGGCTCCTGAGTACTTTTTCTGCAAGTCACTATACAAAATTTGATTCAGAGAGAGCCATCTATGCCACTAACTCTGCAGAGCAAAAATACAATTTGTTATTAATTTCACTGGTAAGGAGACTCATAAATCCATATTAAGTATGTGATTGATCAATTTATATCTGAAATCAACTGTTAGGACATGCTCAAGTGGACAAAATGAGACCCACTATACACATCAATATCAAACCGAAAAAAAATAGTAATGCAATAAGCAGTTACTCCACATGGCACAGTTAACATGAGCAGTTACATTACCTTGCACTGATTGTAGCAAATGAAGATAGAAGAAATTCGTTCAGTCTCAGAAATGCATCAGCACATCCTCAGTGCTTTAAACATGTACACAGAACAAAAAATATTTCAACCAGCTGCTCAAATATAACTGTGTAACTGCAGAATTTTCTATTGAATTATTCAGTACATGCGAACTGATATTTAAATGATTATCATGTAAATAATGAGACTCATCACATAGTTTTAAACTGGCATACTCTATAACCTGCTTCAATACACTGTGCTATGGTTCGAGTTTATAAATAGGGCCTGGCAGAAGCAACAATTGTCCTTGCTAGCCTGTAACTAAGTTACATTTCCAGACCCAATGTTTCTGGGTCTGCAGTTCTTAGCAGGCAGTCACTCCTCATTCCAGTACCATAGGCAGATTCTTTGTTTGCTGGGAAGTCTCGTACAGTCAGCTGTTCACCTCCAACCTGGTAGTCACTTGTAATCATGTTACTCAGGTACCAGATGGGCTCCTTTTAAGTGCCCCATTTTGGGCTGCTGTTATTCTTCTCTGGCACTAGGTGGCATTGGCTCATTTAGGGATGAGTTGTAAAAGAGCCATAATGTCACAAATTACATTATAGTCTGCGTACCAAGAGCTGGGATGAAACAGAAACAGTTTTATGCTGTTGGGGTTGTCAAATATCCTTTGTGCTTGCTGTGTAGTTGGCTGCCTACCTGACATCATAATTAAACATGTATCGTTCACGAGAAACCCTGTATTGTGAACTAGGGCTACAATGTAATGAAACAAAGCGTAAAAACTGACAGGTGGCATAGCAGATCCAAACATAAAGTGATCTTAATTACAATAACAGTTACAATATGAGTTTCAACTTTTTCCACTACATGGACACATTTGTTCCATTCTTCTGCTGTCACTGTTTTTACTGCTTGTGCTAATAGTTATTTAATACCCAACATTTTGTTTGTTCTGTTTTTTTGCTGCAACTTAGTCTTTGATTCTGCACCAAATTAATTTGATCTCGATTTCAGCCATTGTGACATATCTTGCTTAAGGAATTTGCTTTAGAACTTTTTCTTTTGGACAAGAATGATACGGCGCATTATCAAGAACAATAACTACATTTTTGTGACACCTAGAAAGAACATATAGAAACCACTTCTTGAACGTATTGCGGAGTCTCCTCACTATGATCTCCACTCTTCTTGGATTGGAAAATCCACAAACAGTTTTCAATGAAACCTGCTATGCTCCCAATGAGTGTGATCATCAGACACTTTTGTTTAACTGGTAGGCCCTTGTTCTGTTGGATAATTCAGATAGAAACATTTGTGTGTGGGATTTTATGGAATTATCTACCCAGATGTTACTTTGGGTATGTCCTACGTTCAACAACATCTTTCCCATATAGTACATGGGTCTTACTTCATCTCTCAAAAACTTAACAGTTCATAGATAACACCGGCATTGTAAAATGATATTTTTGCTGTTATTAGCATGCTATTGCATCCAAGCCAAACATACTTGAATTTTGTTTCCAACTTTGTTGTATGGGAGCGAAAGCTGGGTGGATTCAGGTTACCTCATCAACAAGGTTGAGGTTACGGATATGAAAGTAGCTAGGATGATTGCACGTACTAGTAGATGGGAACAATGGCAGGAGGGTGTCCACAATGCAGAAATCAAAGAAAAACTGGGAATGAACTCTACAGATGTAACAGTCAGGGCGAACAGGCTTAGATGGTGGGGTCATGTTAGACGCATGGGAGAAGCAAGGTTACCCATGAGACTCATGGGTTCAGCGGTAGAGGGTAGGAGGAGTCGGGGCAGACCAAGGAGAAGGTACCTGGATTCGGTTAAGAATGATTTTGAAGTAATAGGTTTAACATCAGAAGAGGCACCAATGTTAGCACTGAATAGGGGAACATGGAGGAATTTTAAAAGGGGGTTATGCTCCAGACTGAAGGCTGAAAGGCATAATCAGTCTTAAATGATGATGATGATGATAATTTTAAAAATGTTGATCTCCAAAAATAGCCCAAATCTGGATCTTCATTCATGGCAGCAAGCTCTTCATCAATTATTAGCATTTCATTATGAAAACAAAATTCGTGTACTTTCCTTAGTATCGCATTTCTGTTGATCTATCTGTGGAGGATGATGCAATGAGTTTACTCCTACATAACATTAATTGGAAAAAAAGGAGTAGCTGTAGAGTGGGCAGCACAGCAACAATGAATGGTGAATGTGATTGCAAACACTGATATGCTAATAATCAAAAACTGGTCTTTCAAATCAGATGAACTTTACAATCAGATCCTGAGGTCACACTCTAATGACTATACTATAACAGAAGCAGTCACACCGTGCGAGTGGTCCCTGTATTGTTCACCCCTCAATGGCAGCACTATGGCCATGTGCCTCCATGTGTTTAAAAAGGCTGTCTTTTGTTTCAGTGAATGCAGTATAGTTCTCTACAGAGCTGTGACAAAACAAGAGTTATTGTCACAGAAAAGTTTACAAAATTGCATTATTTTTTGGTAAGCAAAGCTACTGTGCCCAGCCCACTGCAACTAATACGCATCAACTTATACCAACTGAACTATTGGCGGTTTTCTCTGATTATGTTCTCAATGAACCATGGACCTTGCCGTTGGTGGGGAGGCTTGCGTGCCTCAGCAATACAGATAGCCGTACCGTAGGTGGAACCACAACGGAGGGGTATCTGTTGAGAGGCCAGACAAACATGTGGTTCCTGAAGAGGGGAAGCAGCTTTTTCAGTAGTTGAAAGGGCAACAGTCTAGATGATTGACTGATCTGGCCTTGTAACACTAACCATAACGGGCTTGTTGTGCTGGTACTGCGAACGGCTGAAAGCAAGGGGAAACTACGGCCGTAATTTTTCCCAAGGGCATGCAGGTTTACTGTATGATTAAATGATGATGGCATCCTCTTGGGTAAAATATTCCGGAGGTAAAATAGTCCTCCATTCGGATCTCCGGGTGGGGACTACTCAAGAGGATGTCGTTATCAGGAGAAAGAAAACTGGCATTCTACGGATCGGAGTGTGGAATGTCAGATCCCTTAATCGGGCAGGTAGGTTAGAAAATTTAAAAAGGGAAATGGATAGGTTAAAGTTAGATGTAGTGGGAATTAGTGAAGTTCGGTGGCAGGAGGAACAAGACTTTTGGTCAGGTGAATACAGGGTTATAAATACAAAAATCAAATAGGGGTAATGCAGGAGTAGGTTTAATAATGAATAAAAAAATAGGAGTGCGGGTAAGCTACTATGAACAGCATAGTGAATGCATTATTGTGGCCAAGATAGACACAAAGCCCATGCCTACTACAGTAGTACAAGTTTATATGCCAACTAGCTCTGCTGATGATGAAGAAATTGATGAAATGTATGATGAGATAAAAGAAATTATTCAGGTAGTGAAGGGAGACGAAAATTTAATAGTCATGGGTGACTGGAATTCGACTGTGGGAATAGGGAGAGAAGGAAACGTAGTAGGTGAATATGGATTGGGGCTAAGAAATGAAAGAGGAAGCTGCCTGGTAGAATTTTGCAAAGAACACAACTTAATCATAGCTAACACTTGGTTCAAGAATCATAAAAGAAGGCTGTATACATGGAAGAAGCCTGGAGATACTGACAGGTTTCAGATAGATTATATAATGGTAAGAGAGAGATTTAGGAACCAGGTTTTAAATTGTAAGACATTTTCAGGGGCAGATGTGGACTCTGACTACAATCTATTGGTTATGAACTGTAGATTAAAACTGAAGAAACTGCAAAAAGGTGGGAATTTAAGGAGATGGGACCTGGATAAACTGAAAGAACCAGAGGTTGTACAGAGTTTCAGGGAGAGCATAAGGGAACAATTGACAGGAATGGGGGAAGAAATACAGTAGAAGAAGAATGGGTAGCTCTGAGGGATGAAGTAGTGAAGGCAGCAGAGGATCAAGTAGGGAAGAAGATGAGGTAACAGAAGATATATTGAATTTAATTGATGAAAGGAGAAAATATAAAAATGCAGTAAATGAAGCAGGTAAAAAGGAATACAAACATCTCAAAAATGAGATCGACGGGAAGTGCAAAATGGCTTAGCAGGGATGGCTAGAGGACAAATGTAAGGATGTAGAAGTTTATCTCACTAGGGGTAAGATAGATACTGCCTACAGGAAAATTAAAGAGACCTTTGGAGATAAGAGAATCACTTGCATGAACATCAAGAGCTCAGATGGAAACCCAGTTCTAAGCAAAGAAGGGAAAGCAGAAAGGTGGAAGGAGTATATAGAGGGTCTATACAAGGGCGATGTACTTGAGGACAATATTATGGAAATTGAAGAGGATGTAGATGAAGATGAAATGGGAGATATGATACTGCGTGAAGAGTCTGACAGAGCACTGAAAGACCTGAGTCGAAACAAGGCCCCGGGAGTAGACAACATTCCATTAGAACTACTGACGGTCTTGGGAGAGCCACTCCTGACAAAACTGTACCATCTGGTGAGCAAGATGTATGAGACAGGTGAAATACCCTCAGACTTCAAGAAGAATATAATAATTCCAATCCCAAAGAAAGCAGGTGTTGACAGATGTGAAAATTACGGAACTATCAGTTTAATAAGTCACAGCTGCAAAATACTAATGCGAAATCTTTAGAGACAAATGGAAAAACTGGTAGAAGCCGACCTCGGGGAAGATCATTTTGGATTCCGTAGAAATGTTGGAACACGTGAGGCAATACTGACCCTATGACTTACCTTAGAAGCTAGATTAAGGAAGTGCAAACCTACGTTTTTAGCATTTGTAGACTTAGAGAAAGCTTTTGACAATGTTGACTGGTATACTCTCTTTCAAATTCTGAGGGTTATAAGAGTCGAGGGACATGAAAGGGAAGCAGCAGTTGGGAAAGGGGTGAGACAGGATTGTAGTCTCTTCCCGATGTTATTCAATCTCTATATTGAGCAAGCAGTAAAGGAAACCAAAGAAAATTTTGGAGTAGGTATTAAAATCCATGGAGAAGAAATAAAAACTTTGAGGTTCGTCGATGACATCGTAATTCCGTCAGAGACAGCAAAGGACTTGGAAGAGCAGTTGAATGGAATGGATAGTGTCTTGAAAGGAGGATATAAGATGAACATCGACAAAAGCAAAACGAGTATAATAGAATGCAATCAGATTAAGTCGGGTGATGCTGAGGGAACTGGATTAAGAAATGAGACACTTGAAGTAGTAAAGGAGTTTTGCTATTTGGGGAGCAAAATAACTGATGATGGTCGAAGTAGAGAGGATATAAAATGTAGACTGGCAATGGCAAGGAAAGCGTTTCTGAAGAAGAGAAATTTGTTAACATCGAGTATAGATTTAAGATTCAGGAAGTCATTTTTGAAAATATTTGTGTGGAGTGTAGTCATGTATGAAAGTGAAACATGGATGATAAATAGTTCAGACAAGAAGAGAATAGAAGCTTTTGAAATGTGGTGTTACAGAAGAATGCTGAAGATTAGATGGGTAGGTCACATAACTAATGAGGAAGTATTGAATTGGATTGGGGAGAAGAGAAGTTTGTGGCACAACTTGACTAGAAGAAGGGATCGGTTGGTAGGACGTGTTCTGAGGCATCAAGGGATCATCAATTTAGTATTGGAGAGCAGCGTGGAGGGTAAAAATCATAGAGGGAGACCGAGAGATGAATACACTATGCAGATTCAGAAGGATGTAGGTTGCAGTAGGTACTGGGAGATGAAGAAGCTTGCACAGGATAGAGTAGCATGGAGAGCTGCATCAAACCAGTCTCAGGACTGAAGACCACAACAATAACAACGACATGTTCTCAAAATCCACTGACTGAAAAACTTCAGTGTATGTGATACACTTACATGTGATATTTAGGGCACTTGATCAAATGAGGCAATCTGGACATGAAAGCTCTCTTCTGCTCTGCCTCCTTGAGTGAGGTGAAAGTCATTTCAGTGAAGGTATGTAGCAGGAAAACAAGTCCAAAACCTCTCGAACTCCTGTTCTACCAACAAAGACTGGTGAACCAATTTCAATTTTGATATATATCAAGCAACACTGGAATGCAAATAAGTAAATTAGCTCAGAGCCAGTCATGTTTCTTATTATCATCCACACTTGCCTCCTTACCTCCACTTACCTCGTTGCTGATACACAGAGTGATACGTCAGTGATAGGATAACTGGCAGCAAATGAAGAATTAAAAAATAATAATAAAAGCTGCAGCTACTGTGCTGAAGCCAACACGCTGGTTAAGTCATATCTGTTTTCAGCCACTCAAGTAAGCAGAATCTTAATGCACCTCCATAAAGAGGTCTGCCCTGCGACACATTGCAGATTAATTGAAATCTTCGATACCGTTTTGCCATCTCACAACCAAGTTGGAGTGACTACTCTAACCTAGACTTTCAGCTGCACTACATATCAGTACGTCTTGATAACTATGAGCTTGCATCTAGATTTGTTGGCACCACCAACTCACAACTTAACTGTCATCTCTCAGTGTAACCTAGACCTTGGATAAAGCTACAGATCAGTTTGTAATCATGACTTACATTCCAAAATAATACTGCAGTATAGACACAAAAAACATTGTCAGTGTTCTGTTCACTTTTTGTCTGCGCATATCTGACATCATGTGCCACAACATCATTATGTCATCAGAAGAAACGGAAATCAAGTTTTAGTAAGTTCAGTTGACCCCACACTGCTTCTTCTCCAACAAAAGAACCTACCAAGATGTGATAGGCTTGGTGTATGAATATTAGTAAGCCCAATTTTTACAGAAAGTAAATTATTTTAGTGAAGAAGTACTTGCAGCAATTAGACACTATTTTACTTTTCAAATTCATTTAACTAAGCTTACACTTCATTTTATTCATGGATTGTTCATGGAATCTACTACTGTTTGTTGATTACTCTTTACTATAGAGATTTAGGATGATTTAACCAAAACATGTCAAATGTCACCTAACTTAACTGTTTAATCTCCATGCCCACAACTAAATTGTTGGAGAGGGGCTGTTCCACACTTAATACACTCTTGGAAATTAAAATAAGAACACCGTGAATTCATTGTCCCAGGAAGGGGAAACTTTATTGACACATTCCTGGGGTCAGATACATCACATAATCACACTGACAGAACCACAGGCACATAGATACAGGCAACAGAGCATGCACAATGTCGGCACTAGTACAGTGTATATCCACCTTTCGCAGCAATGCAGGCTGCTATTCTCCCATGGAGATGATCGTAGAGATGCTGGATGTAGTCCTGTGGAATGGCTTGCCATGCCATTTCCACCTGGCACCTCAGTTGGACCAGCGTTCGTGCAGGACGTGCAGACCGCGTGAGACGATGCTTCATCCAGTCCCAAACATGCTCAATGGGGGACAGATCCAGAGATCTTGCTGGCCAGGGTAGTTGACTTACACCTTCTAGAGCACGTGCATTGTCCTGTTGGAACAGCAAGTTCCCTTGCCGGTCTAGGAATGGTAGAACGATGGGTTCGATGATGGTTTGGATGTACCGTGCACTATTCAGTGTCCCCTCGACGATCACCAGAGGTGAACGGCCAGTGTAGGCGATCGCTCCCCACACCATGATGCCGGGTGTTGGCCCTGTGTGCCTCGGTCGTATGCAGTCCTGATTGTGGCGCTCACCTGCACGGCGCCAAACACGCATACGACCATCATTGGCACCAAGGCAGAAGCGACTCTCATCGCTGAAGATGACACGTCTCCATTCGTCCCTCCATTCACGCCTGTCGCGACACCACTGGAGGCGGGCTGCACGATGTTGGGGCGTGAGCGGAAGACGGCCTAACGGTGTGCGGGACCGTAGCCCAGCTTCATGGAGACGGTTGCGAATGGTCCTCGCCGATACCCCAGGAGCAACAGTGTCCCTAATTTGCTGGGAAGTGGCGGTGCGGTCCCCTACGGAACTGCGTACGATCCTACGGTCTTGGCGTGCATCCGTGCGTCGCTGCTGTCCGGTCCCAGGTCGACGGGCACGTGCACTTTCCACCGACCACTGGCGACAACGTGGAGACCTCACGCCCCACGTGTTGAGCAATTCGACGGTACGTCCACCCGGCCTCCCGCATGCCCACTATACTCCCTCGCTCAAAGTCCGTCAACTGCACATACGGTTCACGTCCACAATGTTGCGGCATGCTACCAGTGTTAAAGACTGCGATGGAGCTCCGTATGCCACGGCAAACTGGCTGACACTGACGGCGGCGGTGCACAAATGCTGCGCAGCTAGCGCCATTCGACGGCCAACACCGCGGTTCCTGGTGTGTCCGCTGTGCCGTGCGTGTGATCATTGCTTGTACAGCCCTCTCGCAGTGTCCGGAGCAAGTATGGTGGGTCTGACACACCGGTGTCAATGTGTTCTTTTTTCCATTTCCAGGAGTGTATAACAAATAGAGCATATATTACTAGTCAATTATAGATATAGATGTCATTGGGACAGTCTCTTACCCCTCAATATGCTTATCCAATTGAACCACTACACAATAGTAGTTCATTTACTTTTCTGGATTTGTCTTTCAAATCTGAATTCTGTGTAAGTAGCTTTTGAGAAACAGCTGACATGAGTTTTTATCAGACAATATACTGTATTTATGATATATGCTAATGAATAGATTACAAATGAAAATTAAGTGGTATGTTCTATTCTCATCAAGAAAGGGGTTTGAGTGTTCGGACCTGAACTTCGAGCTGTCCATGACATACCTCACACTGGTAGTCATAAATTTGTAGTCAGTGGATACAGTGCACAATTTCTGGAAATCCTCTAGTAGTACTCAAGTAAATCTACTTGGAGATCTAATATGTTAATGGTCATAAACCCTAAACTACTCTACAAACAGAAGCCAGCTGTCTGATCAACAAATGTGATTTCTCTTTGGAAGTAAACAACAGGCAGCAATAGTTAATAGCAAGCACTGAGATCATTCTTTTAGAAAAGTATCACTACACACACACACACACACACACACACACACACACACACACACACAAAAGAAACATGACTAGAATGAAACTATGTGTATCTGAGAAGTTTTGAAAAACATAATACCAGTAACAGTTCTCTTTAGAGCACACACTAGATGTAGAAACATTTGTGATTTATTTGGACAGTGAAATGGTTCACTTAACTTAAGGCTGGAATTTCTTTACATAGATATTTTTATTACTTTACAAATGGAATTTATCCTTATTTTCTTCTAAAACAAACAGTGGAAGGAGATGACTGAAATCTGTTATGAGCTGGCTTCAAATCTTGTCTTGCAGCCAATGGAGAATGATAATGGCTGTCTGCTTCCTGTTTTTTAACCTGAAATTTAAAGTAAAGTACACTATGTAATTTCAAAACTATGTATATTTGACATATTGAGTTTTATTGTAAACTTTTTTAATTTTAAAACGAATAAACTGAATGAGAACAATTTGCATGACTTGAAATCCTACTTATAATACTTGGTGAAGCAGATGACACAGTTGTACAACTTAGAAACCACTTGAATCTCCAGCTTCGGAATTTACACACACCTTCTTTATAGAAGGAAAAATGACTGCTAAATTGAAAACAACTGTAGCCTAAACTTCATACAAGCTACATCCAAAAGAAATCACAGTTCTCTTCCCTGACCTGTCATTTTCATACAAGCCATTATTAGAATTCTGGAATCACTAAGTTTAATATTTTCCAAGATTCTCTGGTACCAGGATTTGGACTGACTATTCTAGCCTTTCACCAACAGCTTTCTTCCTGTTTCCTATCTTTCCCATCCACCTTATAAAGTAAATATCTAAAAGTTGTAAAATAACAATGAAAATAATCAATTTTTGAGAATATAATGAAATTGGATGGATAAAAAGAAACCCTCATGAAGAAGTGACAGTAGAACACCACATATAAAGAAAGGTTTTATGCATGCAGGCTTTCAGAGCCAGTTGCTCCTCCTAGAAGGGGAAGGAAGAGAGGTGAAGGAAAAGGACTGGAGAGGTTAGAATTTGGAAAAGTCACCTAGAACCCCAGGGCAGGGGAGACTTACCAGATGGGAAAAGAAGGAAAGAGCAACCCTCTTCCTCTCCCTTCAACCTTTCTGACCAATGAAGGAGCCACTTGCTCCAAAAGGTTGCATATGTAAAACCTGTTTTTAAATGTGTGTGCTTCTGCTGATGCTTGGTGAGTAGATTTTTTTTTTATTTATCCAATTATATTAAAAGTTGTAAAAGCTAGATATTCAACAGTGTGTTTCTAATTTGTGTGTCTACCAATACTATTCCATTTGCAGTCCAAACCATTCATGCCTACACCAATGTTAATAAGTTAACTATATGAAAACTGATGATGTAATCAATCTGGTCAAATTATAGGACAAAAGGGATTAAAAAGTAAGTTTTATCTGTAAATTATACCATTGTTGGATTGCAACTGCAATAGTGCACATGCATTCTAAATAGTAGGGCACAGACATCTTTATTAAGAGATCACTGTGATGCATATGTTTAATAATAACAGGTTGTGATAATATTCACCAAACACAATACACCACAAAAAGTGAGCTCAGAATCTATCAGCCACTGATGTTCACTATCAGATTTGTAAAGTGCATTGTGAACTGTTCATATATGCATAAATGGTGAGGGGAATGAATTGGCAAGTGACCTTCATTGCTGATGAGGAAGAGAAGAGGCATAGAACTTATGATCAAGAATGACAATTCTGTCTCCATGTTTCTGTGAATTTCCTGGTCACACTGTACGAAAAGTTATGAGACAGATTGAACTAATGCAAAGTTTGCCCACTGAAATCCATGTTCTTCAACAGAAGACAACACAAAGTGGCAAATGGATGGGGCATTATTGTAGATAGAGTCCAAAAATGAGTTGGCTTGTGCTTTAGGTAACAATTCATAGCTGCATTCTGTTGGAAATTATGTAGACTGCAAAGGAAATCTACACATTGAGCAAACAGTTGATTTCTGGGCTCTGGGCCACCTACAGTACATAATAGCACATTGCTATATTGCCGTAATGTGTCATACTCCAGCTACTCATATCTTTACTGGTTCATTGTTAGAGCATTCCCAGCTAAACTTTGATGATAGTAGTATTAGGAAAGCAGGAATGCGTAAATGAAGTCAAATTATCACTTATCAAAAGATATCAACTGAAATGGTGGCCAAATTAGATTTTTCAATTATTTAAGATGGGAATCTGAAACTTTGACATACATACTACAGCTATCTATTAGTTGCCCTATCAGGTAAATTTACAGCTGCACTCAAGTCAGAAAATAAAAATGGGTCCTTTCTCAATGTAGTGTTTTGTGATTCATACCTTAAATCAGATTACTTAAAGCTTCAACATGCATGAGTGCCATGGTCATGTTTTCTAACCTCAGTAGCATGTTTCTTGTTTATTTGTGTATTTCAAAGATTACCACAAACACTCTTTTAACCAGGCACATTTGTCAATGGAAGACATGGAACTATCGATAAGTGTTGTTATGTCTGTGTCTAGAGAGAGCCCTGCCCGTGACTGTACCGCAGATTTGGTTATAAACTTCCCTTCAAATGAGAAGTAGTTTGAAGGGAAGGTATATAAACAAATCTCCAGCAAAGCTATGGCAGCCCGCATGGCACCCCCCTATGCCAACCTTTTTGAGCGCCACCTAAAGGAGACCTTCCAAGCCTCTCAAAACACCAAACCCCAAGTCTGGTTCAGGTTCATTGTGGTATCTTCATGATTTGGACTCAGGGCAAAGACTCCCTGTCATTGTTCCTTCACAACCTCAACACTTTCTCTACCATCCGCTTTCCTGGTCTTCCTCAACCCAGCATGCCACCTTTCTCGATGTTGACCTCCTCCCTGATGGCTTCATCCACACATCTGCCCACATTAAACCCAGCACCCACCAACAGCACCCGAATTTGGACAGTTGACATCCCTTTCACACCAAAAAATCCCTCCCATATAGCCTGGCCACCCAGGGATGGCATATCTGCAGTGACAAAAACTCCATTGCTCAATATAATGAGGGTATCACCAACGCCTTCACAGGCATGCACAATCACCCAGACCTAGTCTGAAAAAAGATCTCTTGTGCCATTTCCCTATACAACCCCAATCCTCCCACCACTCCAAAAAACCACCCACAAAGGAGTGTCCTCTTGGTCAGCCAGTACCACCCTGGACTGGAACAACTAAACCAATCCTTTGCCAGGGCTTTGATTTCCTATCATCATGCCCTGAAATGAGGGACATCCTACCCAATATACATCCCACCCCTCCTAAAGTAGTGTTCCGTTGCCCACCCAACCTCCAAAACATTCTAGTCGATCCCTTGCCACTCCCAATCCCAACCTCTTGTCACAAGTCCCTGTGGAAGACCAAGATGCGAAACATGCCCAATCCACCTACCCAGCACTTCCTACTCCAGTCCTATCACAGGTTTATCCTAACCCACCAGGGGCCGGGCCACTTGGAATGCAGTCATGTCATTTATCAGCTCTGCTGCAATCACTGCACAGTTTTTTATATTGGCATGACTATCAATCAGCTCTCCACCATGATGAACGGCCATGCCAAACTGTGGCCAATAGCAAAGTAGACCACCCTGTTGTTTGGCACAACATGCAACTGAACATAACACACTTGATTTCAATGGCTGCTTCGTGCCCAAGCCATCTGGAACCTTCTCTCCACCACTAGCTTTTCTGAATTGCGCAGATGGGAGTTATTCTTACAACATATTCTCCACATCCGTAATTATCCTAGCCTCAATCTACGGTAACATACTGTCCCCACACCCTCCACCTGACAGTATCCGCCACCTCTGTCCTATCATCTCCTCCCCATTCTCGTCTCCCACCCTGTTTATTTACAGCCCTTTGCCAACATATCTGCCCGTCTTTCACTGCTCCTCTCTTTTTTTTGTTCCAATTTTCCTCACCTCCATGCCCCACAACCTCCTGATGCTGCACCTGCTAGCAATCTATTCCCTGCAAACTGCACTAGACAGTGCTCATCTCTCTCCCCACCCATACACCACTATCCCTTCCCCTTCCCGACCCCAGCCAGATTGCTGCTTGCATCTTACGGGATGTTGCATTCCAGCCTGAGATGCTGGAGTCAGCTGTCGTGTGTGTGTGAGGTGTGCTTGCTTTTGTGTGTGTGTGTGTGTGTGTGTGTGCGCTTACTGATCAGGGCTGTGGGTGAAAGCTTCATAAAGTGTCTTGTAATTGTGCCTGTCTGCGTTTAAATTTTATCACACTGTAATCCACTTCCAATGCAAAATTTTGCTTTATTCTTGTGTTTTTTATATTTAAATGGGATGTAAAGGAAATATAAACACATAGATCACTTGTTTACTTATTGGAGTATGTGTCTCAGTACCAGAATTCCTTTTCAATTCCCTTTCTGTGGTAATTACTAGTAAATTGAAGTTTTGTATGCGGATTCAGATTCAATACTAGGAATGCCAAAATATGTATATTCAAAGTGGAAAGTCCAACACACCTAATAATGTTTTGACATTTGATCTACATATTTGTACAAATGTATTAAAAACAAAGATTCCAAGACTTACCAAGCGGGAAAGCGCCGACAGACAGGCACATGAACAAAACACACAAACACACACACAGAATTACTAGCTTTCGCAACCGATGGTTGCTTCTTCAGGAAGGAGAGAGAAAGACGAAAGGATGTGGGTTTCAAGGGAGAGGGTAAGGAGTCATTCCAATCCCGGGAGCGGAAAGACTTCCCTTAGGGGAAAAAAAGGACACGTGTACACTCGCGCGCGCGCGTGCGCGCGCACACACACACACACACACACACACACACACACACACACACACACACACACACACACACACACACCCTCCGCACATACACAGACACGTGTCTGTGTATGTGCGGAGGGATGTGTGTGTGTGTGTGTGTGTGTGTGTGTGTGTGTGTGTGTGTGTGTGTGTGTGTGTGTGCGCGAGTGTACACGTGTCCTTTTTTTCCCCTAAGGGAAGTCTTTCCGCTCCCGGGATTGGAATGACTCCTTACCCTCTCCCTTAAAACCCACATCCTTTCGTCCTTCCCTCTCCTTCCTGAAGAAGCAACCATCGGTTGCGAAAGCTAGTAATTCTGTGTGTGTGTTTGTGTGTTTTGTTCATGTGCCTGTCTGCCGGCGCTTTCCCGCTTGGTAAGTCTTGGAATCTTTGTTTTTAATATATTTTTCCCATGTGGAAGTTTCTTTCTATTTTATTTACATCATCATTTATTTGTACAAATGAGTTGTTGTTGTTGTTGTTGTTTGTTGGCTTCAGTCCTGAGAATGGTTTGATGCAGTTCTCCATGCTACTCTATCCTGTGCAAGCTGCTTCATCTCCCAGTACCTACAGCAACCTACATCCTTCTGAATCTGCTTAGTGTATTCGTCTCTTGGTCTCCCTCTATGATTTTTACCCCCACGCTGCCCTCCAATACTATATTGGTGATCCCTTGATGCCTCAGAACATGTCCTACCAACTGATCCCTTCTTCTAGTCAAGTTGTGCCACAAACTTCTCTTCTCCCCAATTCTATTCAGCACCTCTTTATTAGTTATGTGATCTACCCATCTAGTGCAGATACTTTAATAGCAATGAGTTACTATCCTATCATGTTTATGGCAACATGTTTGCTTCTGGTTTCTGTATTATGGACCCCAAGTTTATGGAACTTTGCAGCAGCAGCTGTCACTGTAGCAGCAGCAGCAGCAGCAGCTGCTGCTACAACACCAACAGTTTGTGGCTCACGGGCAGTGGCACAAAGAGCTCTTTTACAGCTAGTGTCTGAGCAGCAATGATAACAGGAGTTGTTGGCCTTGGCTTTGCGCCCACCACCATTCAGTGCCTTTGACGAGTATTTGGGTAGCTGGGATGTCTACTTCTGTCATTTTGAACTTCACCATTTTGTTTACAACATTTCTGGTAGGCAGCAAAGCAAGTACACTTTTGTCTTTTATTAGTTGTTTGTGCACAGTGGTGACTGCGCATCTTGCACCTTACAGGGAGGTCACTGCCAAATCTTTGGCTCATTCTGATCCTAGTCATGGTGAGGTGCTCCACACTGCTAAATCTTTTGAGGTTGCTTCAGCATTTCAGCTTGCTTTTCCCAATGAGATACATGTTACACAAGTTTTTAGTCGCCAATGCAATAGTGGTCAACTGATGATCACGAGTCATCATCATTTTGTAAATCATGGAATTCTTTTAGATAAGCTAAATCATTATGGTTTGAGGGGGGCAGTCCACAAATGGTTTAATTCGTACTTAACTGGAAGAATGCAGAAAGTTGAAATAAGTGGTTCATGTAATGTTAAAGCAACAGCTGATTCCTCAAACTAGGAGGCTATCAAGTACGGGGTCCCACAGAGTTCGGTCTTAGGTCCTTTACTGTTCTTGATATACATTAATGATTTACCATTCCATATTGATGAAGATGCAAAGTTAGTTCTTTTTGCTGATGATACAAGTATAGTAATAACATCCCAAAACCAAGAACTAAGTGATGTAATTGTAAATGATGTTTTTCACAAAATTATTAAGTGGTTCTTAGCAAACGGACTCTCTTTAAATTTTGATAAAGCACAGTATATACAGTTCCGTACAGTAAATGGCACAACTCCAGTAATAAATATAGACTTTGAACAGAGGTCTGTAGCTAAGGTAGAATTTTCAAAATTTTTAGGTGTGTCCATTGATGAGAGGTTAAACTGGAAGCAACACATTGATGGTCTGCTGAAACGTCTGAGTTCAGCTACGTATGCTATTAGGGTTATTGCAAATTTTGGTGATAAGAATCTCAGTAAATTAGCTTACTATGCCTACTTTCATTCACTGCTTTCATATGGTATCATATTCTGGGGTAATTCATCGTTGAGTAAAAAAGTATTCATTGCTCAAAAATGTGTAATCAGAATAATTGCTGGAGCCCACCCACGGTCATCCTGCAGACATCTATTTAAGGATCTAGGGATCCTCACAGTAACCTCAGAGTATATACACTCCTGGAAATGGAAAAAAGAACACATTGACACCGGTGTGTCAGACCCACCATACTTGCTCCGGACACTGCGAGAGGGCTGTAAAAGCAATGATCACACGCACAGCAGAGCGGACACACCAGGAACCGCGGTGTTGGCCGTCGAATGGCGCTAGCTGCGCAGCATTTGTGCACCGCCGCCGTCAATGTCAACCAGTTTTCCGTGGCATACGGAGCTCCATCGCAGTCTTTAACACTGGTAGCATGCCGCGACAGCGTGGACGTGAACCGTATGTGCAGTTGACGGACTTTGAGCGAGGACGTATAGTGGGCATGCGGGAGGCCGGGTGGACGTACCGCCGAATTGCTCAACACGTGGGGCGTGAGGTGTCCACAGTACGTCATGTTGTCGCCAGTGGTCGGCGGAAGGTGCACGTGCCCGTCGACCTGGGACCGGACCGCAGCGACGCACGGATGCACGCCAAGACCGTAGGATCCTACGCAGTGCCGTAGGGGACCGCACCGCCACTTCCCAGCAAATTAGGGACACTGTTGCTCCTGGGGTATCGGCGAGGACCATTCCCAACCGTCTCCATGAAGCTGGGCTACGGTCCCGCACACCGTTAGGCCGTCTTCCGCTCACGCCCCAACATCGTGCAGCCCGCCTCCAGTGGTGTCGCGACAGGCGTGAATGGAGGGACGAATGGAGACGTGTCGTCTTCAGCGATGAGAGTCGCTTCTGCCTTGGTGCCTATGATGGTCGTATGCGTGTTTGGCGCCATGCAGGTGAGCGCCACAATCAGGACTGCATACGACCGAGGCACACAGGGTCAACACCCGGCATCATGGTGTGGGGAGCGATCTCCTACACTGGCCGTACACCTCTGGTGATCGTCGAGGGGACACTGAATAGTGCACGGTACATCCAAACCGTCATCGAACCCATCGTTCTACCACTCCTAGACCGGCAAGGGAACTTGCTGTTCCAACAGAACAATGCACGTCCGCATGTATCCCGTGCCACCCAACGTGCTCTAGAAGGTGTAAGTCAACTACCCTGGCCAGCAAGATCTCCGGATCTGTCCCCCATTGAGCATGTTTGGAACTGGATGAAGCGTCGTATCACGCGGTCTGCACGTCCAGCAGGAACGCTGGTCCAACTGAGGCGCCAGGTGGAAATGGTATGGCAAGCCGTTCCACAGGACTACATCCAGCATCTCTACGATCGTCTCCATGGGAGAATAGCAGCGTGCATTGCTGCGAAAGGTTGATATACACTGTACTAGTGCCGACATTGTGCATGCTCTGTTGCCTATGTCTATGTGCCTGTGGTTCTGTCAGTGTGATCATGTGATGTATCTGACCCCAGGAATGTGTCAATAAAGTTTCCCCTTCCTGGGACAATGATTTCACGGTGTTCTTATTTCAATTTCCAGGAGTGTATATTCACTTTTGAGATGTGTTGTTAATAATCCAACCCAGTTCAAAAGTAATAGCAGTGTGCATAGCTATAACACCAGGAGAAAGAATGATCTTCACTATGCAGGCTTAAATATGACTTTGGCACAGAAAGGGGTAAATTATGCTGCCACAAAAGTCTTTGGTCACCTACCAAACAGCATCAAAAGCCTGACAGATAGTCAACCAACATTTAAAAATAAATTAAAAGAATTTCTAGATGACAACTCCTTCTACTCATTGGCTGAATTTTTAGATATAAATTAAGGGAGGGAAAAAAACTAACTTAAACATTAGTGTCATGCAATATTTTGTGTAATGTAACATCTTGTAGAGACATCTTTCATTAACCTGACACGTTCCACATCATTACGAAGTGTCGTATTCATGATCTATGGAACAAGTATTAATCTAATCTAATCTAACTTCTAAGTTTCACGTAAGTTCACAGGCATCTGGATTGCCAAGATCTCATGAGAGACTTAAGGCTGTTCATTCCCCCCTCCACCCCCCTTCCCCTCCCCCGGAGTGCTCATTTCAGATATGCCCTTCCTCTTTGGCGTTGCTATGTTCACACCCATCAATGAAGTGCCAGTCCTGCTCCGACTGTAGCAGTGTGCACAACAAACTGTTGCCCATGTCTGGCAGAAGACTGCCTGCCGTTGAGAGACAACAAGTGGCTCTTTGGCAAAGGATCACCTAGGCATGAGAATAACATGGCAGTTTACATCATCACTGTTGTGGAGCAGGCCATTTCCCTACCTTCACAAAAGCTCATGCTGGACTTGACACTGTACGACTAGACCATGGAATTCCAGCTGGACACAGCAACAAGAGCATATTCAGCCAGATCACTTCCACTGCAACAGCCCTGGTGCTGGGTCCTGTCTTACCTCCAATGGGACAGTCCTCTCTTCTGAGAACTGTTGCTAGTAGCCATGTACATAACATTCATATGCAGTTGTGCATTATCATACTGCTACTAACATCTTTGGCTTAGGCTTAGACGCTTCTACTAGTTTTGGGCTCAAAGCAGAGGACCAAGTTCATTTAATATCAGATTCAGTATTGTTTTCTGATATATATGCCCTGTGCAGTTCCTATAAGGAGACTTTTCAGCCTACTATTGCATGTGCATGCTCTTTTATGGCTCACATTTCCTAGGAGCCTTCTGTGGTACCTGCATTTTGTCATTCTCAACTGTTACCGTTAGCAGTATATGATGGTATCAAGACAGAACTTGCACAGCTTCAAGACCAGAGCATTATTTCACCAGTTTCCACAAGTCAATGGGTAAGACCTATTGTGGTCATTAAAAAACTGAAAGGGCTGTTACTCATTTGTGGAGATTGTAAGTCCACTGTTAACTCTCAGTCCAACAATGATCTTTACTCCCTGCCTCATCTGGAGAGTTACTGAAAAAACTGACTTGAGCCCACTATTCTTCAAATATAGATTTAGATGATGTGCACTTCCAACTGCCATTTGATGAGGCATCATTTCAGTTGCTAGCCTTGAATTGGCAGGAACAATTATTTGCCATTTTGGGTTTTGAGTGTGCCTGCCATTTTCCAAAAGTATTTCTAATAGCTGGTTCAGGATATTCCACACATTATAAATTATTTGGATGAAATTACTGTTATGAGGTCGACCCACCTGGAGCACCACAAGAAACTGGAATCCCTATTTAAACGGCTCCAGGAAAATGTCTTGTGCTGTTGGCTGGAAAAGTGTAGTTTCTCTGCACCCAGCATCAACAACTGGGGGCATATTCTTACAAAGGTATCATGCTCAGAATATAACATGTTGATGTGATCATAAAAATACCTGCCCTGAAAAAACTAAATAAAATGTCGTGTGACCAGGGCCTCCTGTCGGGTAGACCATTTACCGGGTGCAAGTCTTTCAGATTTGATGGCACTTCGGCGACTTGCATGTCGATGGAGATGAAATGATGATGATTAGGACAACACAACACCCACTCCCTGAGAGGAGAAAATCTCCGACCCAACCGGGAATCAAACCTGGGCCCTTAGGATTGACTTTCTGTCGCGCTGACCACTGAGCTACCGGGGGTGGACCTGAACAAACTTAAACACTTGCGGTCATTCTGGAGAAAATACCTTATTATGTCAGGTTCATTACCCAAGTGTAATAAATCACACACCCCTTCAATCAGGCTGTGCAAGAAAGGGGTCACGTTTGTAGGGTCAACCACCTGTCAACAGGCATTTCAGCATCTTAAGGACAGACTCCTGCTGGCACCTTACACGCCAGGCATGCTGTTAACACTGGCAGTGGGTGCCTCCCAGCATTGCATCGCAGCTGTCTTTCTCACAGGTTGGTGGATACCTCTAAGCACTCAACGGCCTTCACTTCTAAAACATTAAATGCAGCACTGCTTAACTGTTTCCAAATTGAGGAGGAGGTGTTAGTGATCATTTATGGCATATAGAAATTTCACTTATATTTATATAATAGCATGTTCCATTTCGACTGACCACAAATCCTTAATTTCATTGTTTGGCCACCATTCTAAGCTTCTGGATAAGAATGCAATGTGTCCACAATGCTAAGCTATATTTTTAAGTGGGTACCATTATAAAAACTATTTCCACCCCACCAACCACCATGCCAATGTCAGTGCCCTATTCCACTTACCACTTGGCTCTCGCACAGAATTCAATCACTAGAAAACAGTATGCTTCACCCTGGATCACCAGTTACAACAACCTGGATGATTTTCTGCTTACAGTACACAAAGTGGCCATGGCATCAGCAAGCAATCCAGTTGTCAAGAAGGTGTTGTTGGTGGGCCAAAAAGGGTAGCATAAAGCATGTTTGCAGGCTGGCAGATCCAGTTTACGAAATTATTTTGTGGTGTGGTATCGGCTTCATGCCCCGAATGGCATCTTGACATTGGGCCACAGAGGTCTCTGCTTGGTCATCATTCTGTCCACTACTGTCACCCCACATCCTCTGGCTCCTTCACGCATCACATGGGATGATGACCTACTTCGATGTGTTGGCCTGACAACAAATTTATTGGTTTGATATTAAACTGACATTGAACATGCAGGGGCATCTGTCTTTGAGCATGCATGTTCAGCGTGCAACTCACAATGAACTTGGCTTTGTTTACAAATTATGCATTCATATCTGGCACAGATACTTTAGTAGTGGTATGTCAGATCTGATGACACAATACATTGCTGGTGAAGCCTAAATGATTTGGAGCACAGATGAGGTCCTCATCACAAAGGTGAATCAGGAGCCCACTAAAATAGATAATGTGTAATGTGTGACAACTAATACCATATTGGAAGACGGCAGACAGAAAAAGGTTGTACTATTTGAACACAAATTTAAATGGTTCAGATGGCTCTGAGCACTATGGGACTTAACTGCTGAGGTCATCAG
Organism: Schistocerca gregaria; assembly: GCF_023897955.1. Classification (NCBI taxonomy): domain Eukaryota; kingdom Metazoa; phylum Arthropoda; class Insecta; order Orthoptera; family Acrididae; genus Schistocerca; species Schistocerca gregaria. Next base: position 582,408,226 of record NC_064922.1, read on the forward strand.
TCCCCTAGAACTTAGAACTACTTAAACCTAACTAACCTAAGGACATCACACACATCCATGACCAAGGCAGGATTCGAACCTGCAAACCGTAGCGGTCGTGTGGTTCCAGACTGTAGTGCCTGGAATCGCTTGGCCACCCCAGCTGGCGCTTTTTTAAAGTAATAAGATATGTGCTTCAATGAATAAAGCAGAGCAGGACATTAAGTACACTGACAACTTCTGACCATACATTTTTATTTTTTTTATGCACTGATTTATTTATTAGAAGACTGTTTTTTTTGTTTGCTTTCATATTTATGATTTCTGCTATTTATAAAAACAAGTGGTACATCTTTTCAAATTACATGCGAAGTTGAATGAATAAATAACCTATTACCATCTTCTACTACCTCTAACAATATAATATGTAAGACAAATTGAAAAAAGTGCCTTACCATACCAGCATACGTAAGGTTCATGGTAAAATGAACCACCTCAAATGTAGCTAAATACTCCAGTATCAGTCTTGTAGGAAATGGTGTGTCATGATGCTGCTCTATTCTGTGTAAAAATAAATACATACAAAGTCAGTAACAGTAAGTAACCTATTTTTTACTATACATCTAATGTATCTAGTGGTACTGGCAGTTTAGTTCATATAATTAAAGTGACTGAAAATATGTGGCAATTGTCAGTAATGACACCAAATACATTTGTATGTTGTACTCCCTGCCTTCCACCAAATATCGGCTCAGGAATGTGCACTGACTGCTCAGGAATGTGCACTGACTGTATCAATGTTTCGAAAAATCTATTTATTACTGCATGAGTTGCGTAGAACAGCCACACAGCCTGTGAACCAGTCACTGAAGCTGTCCAGCCATATGAATGGTCAATGCAAAACAATGGTAGAAAGCAAAATTTGACTACCTAGTGACAGAGCATGCTGCTAACATGAACATAATGTCGCCTCTAAATCAGACAGCCTCCCCAATTTTTATCATCCACTACTTAAGTTATGTTTTACTCTATACATCCCTACAGGTTCCCTGAAAACTATTAAGTTATGGACACGCAATTTCCATAAAGGCAATTGTATATTTTCAACACAGTCAGTGTCTTACTGTAACACTTTTGAAATGTTATGTATGATCAGTATCATAATTTCTGATGAGATGACAGTACAGTTATCACAAGTCTTTTACTAAAGTCACAACAAAAAATGAAGAAAGGAAGATTAGGATTTAAGATATGTTTAACAATGAAGTCATCAGAGATGGAGCACAATCTTGGATAGGGGCCAGCCACAATCTTTTCAAAGGGATCATCCCAGCTTTTTGTCTTAATACATTGAGGGATACCACAGAAAAGATCTAGCTGGATGATGATTTGATCTCCACTTCTCCCAAAGCAAGACCAGTGTTTTAATCCATGATGACACTGCCCTCACTCCTGATGTCACTGTGGGCTCTGGTGCACTAATTAATTAATTAATTAATTAAGCACATGAACTTAAGGTTTACTCAAACTTAAGGTTAGCTCAAACTTGCATGTGACTCAAAAAGAATTGGAGAATGTGGAGAAATGATAATGTTTTTTGACAACAACTAGGCACTATGCATAGTTAATAAATATTATTGAATTAAATGTTAAAACTAAGCAAATGCTAGACAAACTACTATTGTTGCATGTGGTATTAAGGTCATGGAGCTAATGTGAATGTTGCAGATACGAATAACATGTAGGAAAATTAAATGTCTATAAAGCACACAATGGCAGAAAAATCAGATGAAATTACAATGAAAGCAAATTTACTTTTCAAGTGAGCAATAATTTTGTTCTCTAACAAGAGCAATTACTTTCAAATGTACTAATAATTACTTTTCCGAATAGAGACTGTCACTTAAAACCCTTAAACTACATAACTATTTTGTTAGGTCTGTCTATTTAAATTTAAAGATGAAAGATTGTGTTGGCTACTTTACTCTCATGTTTTTGCCAGGTCTATCAACATAAAGACCAAATAATACATGAACTTTGTGTTACAGACTGTGAAATTGCTCCATAGTATGAAAAAGAGTTAAAATAAAAACACAGGAATTTTAGAAGAGAGTTTAATTACAATTAACAACATTTTTCTAGAATGATTGCTCATATAAAATACAATGGAGACACATTAATGAAAGAGGCAAGAAGTACCAATGGATACTGTTTTATGATTTAAGGGCTATGGAGAGGTTCTGAGGCCTCTTATTTGATAAGGTATTAATTCTGATGACATACCTAAACTAATTACAAAAAAGAAATGGGGAGGGAAAGGGGAGGGGAGATAGAACTACTTGCTGCAATTTTATAAAAGTTTCATGGACTCTCACCTAGATAATAGTTGCATGGTTATGGCTCAGGGTGACCAATATACTTAAAGAAGCTGGAATCAGTACATCACAAGAAAACTACATTGACCCACAAGACAAGCCCTATACCAAGAGTGCACGCAGATGAAGCTGAGCTGCTTTATCTGACTGATGGAGGCTTGAAGTGGCCAAACGAGCATTTGGCTCCACTTGTTTTGACTTAAACATCCTTTCCTGCAACAACTAACCTTTGTGCAAACCTTGGAATGATTTTACAGAAATTATCATAAATGGCAAAACTGCTCAATACATGTGCAAAGCAGCATTTAAGAGATCTACGTGTGTATGATGTAAACACATGAAGACAAAGTTCAAGTAAAGCACTACATTGGAACTTGATAACATGGAAAATAAATTTAGGTTTGACACAGTGCAGCAAATTGTTCACTGAAGGCTGTTTTTAAGGACAATTTTTTAACATTTTAAATCAGTATCAGGATTTTATCACAGAATATACTAATGGGTCAAAACAAGGGCACACTATTGGTTGTTCTATTGCTTTTGCAGACCGTGTCCTTGGAATCTGCGTCCCCAGTGAGTTAATTGTATTTCATACTGAAATCTGTGTGATTATAAAGAGTTGTGGATCAGATCAGATATGATCAAGGGTTGATATTCCTCATCTGGTCAGATTCCCTTGGTACTCTGCAGACAGTCCAGCATATGTAACCAACACAGAAACTGTTCAGAGTATTCAGGAAACCCTTCTCTAGTTGCAAGGATACAGGAAGAAGGTATCATTCTGCTAGGTACCAGGTTTTGTGGGAATGAGTGATACAGCAGCCACTGAGACATGTAATCTACCAAATGTGCTATACCTCTGCAAGCCATAATATCATTGCTCAGCATGTCCACACTGCATCTATTGGAGGGCTGGAGGAATAGAAAGAAGAAGAGACCAGAAACGTCAGTGAAATGCAGGAAATATGATGGTATATCTGCTGTCAGTCAATTAGATGTGATACAACTTGCTCACCATTTCTTCAAATAGGACCACGCCTTGTATGTGGCTTCCCTCTCGGACTTGACACTCTCCAGTTCATGATGCTAGTTGTGCACCAATTACAGTTCACCACATATTAAGTTGATGTATTTTATGTCATAACAAAAGAGCTGAAATCAGTTTGTCAGGAGAGCTGCTATCAATTTTAAAAGACAGTGAGATGAATGTGGCACCTGTTTCAAGGTTTTGTGGTGTGTGGGCTCTTACTTACATTGTTATACAGGATATTTTAGTGTGGGCAGAGGATGATTGGTTCATCCAGTCTATATGCAAGTGATCAGGCAACCGCTGTTTCCAAAACTGCTATTTCGTGCCTGGCCTAGTCTTGTAAACTTGTGAATGACTGGTGTTCTTCTACATACAGGCACTCACCTCATAACATATTGGAAGTGGCACAAAGATGTTGAGCACCTTAACAAACAACAGTAACAATGGGTGAAGCTTAGGGAGGGAAAGAGACTGGTTTGGAGGAGGCTAGGAGTACCCCCTTAGTCCAAAAAGTTTTGAGACTGTATAAATAAAAAACAGAGAAAAGTTAAGTTGATGTTTTAATGGTTCAGGTGTCCTACACAGTCATCCCCTGCACCCAATGCCACTTCCACTTGAGTACAATGCACAGAATATACATAATATTAATACATCCATGTGAAACGACAGCAAAGTCCTTCTTTGGGATATTGTTCAACTAGCATGCACATTGACTTGAATGTGGTTATCTCATCAAATGCACTGATCCTTCACATGAATTTCTGCACTTAGACATTTTCTTTAGGTTCATACTGATAAAAATAAATCTTGTCGCCCATGATAATTTTTCTTTTTTATATAGAAGAACACATGAAATTTTATTTCATTACATTTTGAAAATGATATCTTGAAGGTGGCCTCATTTCTGCTCAATGTATTTGGAAAGTTGAAATGGGAAGTTTTGGTCCTCTTTGTCCAGCATGTCTCTGTCTATATTGGTGATAGCAGCATGAATATGGTTCTGCAGCTCACCCATGGTCTGAGGAGGACTGGTATACATCAAGGAATTAAGATAGCCCCATAAGAAAAAGTCACAAGGGAGTAAATATGGCAAGTGTGTTGGCCACTGAACATCACCCATCAACGAGATGAGACAGTCGGAGAACTGTAGGCACAAGAGTGTCATTGACGTTTGTGCAGTGTGAGCCATGGAGCTGTCTTGTTGCAACCAGATGTTGCCCACATTCATTTCTTCAAGTTCAGAAGAAAAAACTCCTCAATCATCTGGACGTAATGCTCTGAAGTGGCTATAACAGTCTCATCATTCTGTTTGGAAACTATGGGCCAATAATGCCACATTTGGATTCTGCACACCAGTCACAAATTCTGTATGCAGGTGCTGCCCAGGAAGTTTTCAGATGTTCATGCCACTCCAATATTGCACATTTTGTAAATTCACACTTCCAGACAACTGAAAATGTGCCTTGTCACCGAGGAACACAGGGGCGACGTGAGGCAGTTAAAAATAAAATCATGTGGTTTAGGTGTGTGAACCACTGTCATTTTGCATGGATAAAATTGAAGTCTTCATCAAGAATTCATCTCACTATGCATTGAGAAATTGCAAGAGCAACTGCATGTTTGTGAGCAGATCGATTGGGGGTTTCAAAATCGCCAGCCTTAGTTTCTTGAAGTTTTCTGGTGTTCTGGTGGTTCTTGAAGGTCCTGGTTTCCAGTACCCATAAACATGTCTACTCATATAATAACTGATTTTTGATCAGCAACACAACCTGCAGGCACAATGTGAAACTGTTCACTGAATGCATGCTGGATTGCGATGACCAAATGGCCATTGGAAAAGTAAGTCACCACAGTGAATGCACGACCCTCTCTTGTCCATTGCACGATCACTACTCAACAAACCTTTAAAAAAATGTTAGATCCTACCCTTTTGAATGTGCTCACCCTCACAAAACAATGAGTAATGGCCTTTGTGTGGTACACTTTTCAAATAAGGAAGTCCCTGCATAACAATAGTTGACCTACAAATTTATTTATGAGTTATGAGTCATTTCTAAGTACCTCTGTACTGGAAGCTGTGGCTGAAGAATCTTTACTCCTAAATTTGAACCTGCATGACGTCTGATGCAGAAATTTTGTAGCAGCTCCTCGTAAGTAGCTGTTAGGTCCATGGACCAAAACTTGTTGAAGGTGGTAAATTGCACCCGTGAAGTTCTTCTTTGATTCTAAAATAACAGCCATCATGAAGTTGGACGTAGGCTGAGGACAGAAAATCACTTTATCAAAAACAAATATTGATGCAAAATTTTACATTAATCAGTGTAGTATTTATATTATCACAGTGAAAAGAATCACAACTTTAATAATCTGTTACAACACAAAATGTTCACTAAGTATCTTTTGTAAAGCAGGAACTCAAAAATAAGACCACACAAATGTATTTGACCTACAAAGGCAAATAAAAAAAAGGAAGTATAAGAAAGTGAAGCAAGAAATGAAGCATGGCTTATTAAAGAAAGATAGCTAAAATATTTTTAATTTACAAATTAAACTGCAACTATTTGTTTACTAGTAGTGACTTTTGCAGTTTTACCAACCATGTCTAGTTTGCACATCTTTTTCCATAGACACTTATAGCTTCAGTTTCTTGTGTTCTCAATCATTCTTGAAATTGTACAGTGAACTATTAAATATTTGCGTCTGAACAATGTTATCATCATTGTATATACTTATATAGGTAAATAATTAACACATCCGAAGAACTACTAAAATATCAAAGCAACAGTACTCTAGTCAAAGCACCACAGTCTAGATAGGATATTTTTTCAAGAGATGAATGTTATACAAACAACAGGGATCTTTAGATGTATTTCTGTTAGGCTCTTTTTAATGAGATACACTTATTTCCTAAAATAACATTTGTACCATGTGTGGCCAAAAGTTGCTTTGTACCAATATTAGAGATTTTTTGCCCTATTTGAACCATACTGAGTGAGGGCAAAATGGCTATATATCAAGAGACATAATATTCTGACAGCACTATTACAGCACAATCTTCCTCAAGTAAGGTAGGAATTTAGAGATGGAAAAACCTTTCATTTGCCTAGTTTGCAATGTAGCATATGAATAACATGCTTTTATCAAAATTGATTTTAAAGGCATCAAAACAACATGAACTTCACTATTTTGCATGTAACAGATCAGAAGTGAAAGTTTCTGCCACAGTGGTCTCCAAATTAGAGTGCACAGGCATTGGGGAGATTCATATGTGGCGGAAGAACTTATTCTTTCTAGCTGCCTTTCAAATCTAATGACTTTCATTTGCAAGTTTATGCATTGACAAAAACAATAGATGGAAACTGTGATCTTCCAACATAAACACTCTTTCCAACACAACTTTCTTTCATGTTCATACTTTCTTTTTTTCAGTGGTGAACTGACTAATGAGACTGTTCTATGTGTGCCCATTGATTTCTTCTTCTGGTACCTATAAGTCACCTTGATTTTTTTGTAATATGAGTCAGTGGACAGTGGCATTTTATGCAAGTAGTGTGAACTCTCTGATTCTTTGGACTGCTTCTGAACTACAAACAAATGACAGATATAGATGCTCCTTGCAGTTATGATTATGAATTGTAATTGACTGCTTCCAGTATGCTGTGCTGTACAGATAAATTGTCTTGGGTGGTTACAATTAAAGTGCAGCTACTCGCAAAGGTCCAGTGTGGGTTGTAACTTTCATATGCTGGTGAAACTGGGTAGATATTCTAATGAGTTAATGTGGGATAAGTTTACACCGGGAAAAACTTAGTTCCAATTCTGGCCACCAAGTGCAAATCTGGTGCTGTACAGCATCTTGCCAACTTTTCCAAAGCTCATATTGAACAAACTATGTAAGCACTGGTTAATAACAACATCAACTTTATGCTTTTTGACCTTTTCTGTCCATGCTCCATTCCCAACCAGCATAAATTGGTTCTGCTTTAACACATTATAATATCTACCAAGTCTCACTGCCATACAATAGTTACAGCCTAGACTGAACCTCTGTAACTGCACTTTAACCACACCCATTCAGTATTTACAATATGTCATAGAGTGACCCTGGGCTTCCAATTCGCCAGAATGATCATATCACGCACCAGTGAAACGCAGTTGCATGCCAGAGTGAAAAACACATATTACATATGTTTTAATGGCGAATGCACCGTACGGAACCACTCCTGAACAACTGTGTCACATAATCAATGACTTGCACAACAAACATACAGAATCCTGCAGGCACTGATTTACGGTGGCAAACCTGATCCTTAGTCTCACTGTGGTGAAACCCTCACCTTTCTGGTCAGATAAACCAGTATTGTAGTTTGCCCAACTTGACAACCAGTTTGTCTGGGGCCACATCACCTCAGATGAAACTGAATACTGTTACGTGGTAGTTGCATGTAACATGCAAATGGCTATGGAACTACAAGACATCCTAACTTCCACCAAGTACTGAAACAGACATCTTTATTATGCATGAGCTTGTGGCCCATTTGTCGCAGTCAGAAGCTAAGTTCTTCTAATAATTTCCGGGTATGCAGCCGGATCCCGTCGACATTCTGCCACAATGTCGACGGGATCCGGCTGCATACCCGGAAATTATTAGAAGAACAAATACGCCGGGAAAATTTCAGAAGAAGCTAAGTTACATGAGAATTTGCTCTGTCCTGAAGAAGTTCATGAGCACACACCTTCTCATCTAATTTATCATCTTGTCATACTTGTAGACAAAGCAATTAATTCTTATATTCTGCAGGATATATGGCTATCGTACTTGCCTGCAGATGCACAGAAAACACTCACAGTTTGCACTAGTGACCTTCACTCACTCACTCACTCAAACTGCTTATCGAATAATCAAGATATAGCTATCGAAGGGTACTGCAACCATATCCACCAGAAAAGAGATTCTTCTGCAAGTACGGCAAGGACAAGTGACTGAATTACCTAAGCAAGTCACAGCCATACAAATACAACACTCCACACATGTGCTGTGATAGCAACTCTCTTCCAGCAGAAATGGTGTTCACCCACCAGGGATAATATCCCCTGGTATCACAAAGAGTTTGGAGTTGCATCTCATCAGTTCTGATTACCCTTCTGGGAATAGTAGTGATGCCAACTCATTTCAAACTGGACACTCATCAACTGTTTATAACAGAATGCTCTACCATGTTAAAATTTCTCATTGATAAAGGTGGTGATCTCTCAGTTTACCCCTTTTCTTGTCTTCCATGATGGAATACCAATGGCAATCACCTATATACAGCAAACAGATCTTACATCCAGACTCAGGCGACATCAACTTACATCTAAACTTCAATCATCGACACCAATTTGAATGCAGATTTGGATTATTGAGGTGCTGGACCCGATTGTTGGAGCAGATTTCTTATCATTTTATAGCCTCCTACCAGATCTTCACACTCAATGACCGCTTGATTATATAACACAGTTGTCTAATTGTAGATACCTAATCTGTGCCAACCATGCTTACATCAGAGTGACAAACCATACAAAAACCACTTCATCAATTCCCTGAAATAACCTGTCCATCACCTACTTCAGTGCCAGTAAGACATTAAATGGTACATCAAAAAAACGGGAAATCCAGGATAGAATGTAACAGTATTATGAAAAGGGAAGTTGCCACTCACCATACAGTGGAGATGCTGAGTCGCAGATAGGCATTACAAAAATACTGTCACAAATAAAGCTTTCGGCCATTAAGGCCTTCATCAACAACAGACGTAGACACGCACGCACGCACGCACGCACGCACACACACACACACACACACACACACACACACACACACACACACTCTGCACTCTCAGGCACTGGTGCTGCTGCTTGCAGTGTGGTTTCAGTTGCCTGAGACTGCAGTCGCGCGCGCTCGTGTGTGTGTGTGTGTGTGTGTGTGTGTGTGTGTGTGTGTGTGTGTGTGTGTGTGTGTGTGTGTGTGGTGTTGACAAAGTCCTTAATGGCCAAAAGCTTTATTTGTGACAGTCTTTTTGTTGTGCTGTGTGTGTGTGTGTGTGTGTGTGTGTGTGTGTGTGTGTGTGTGTGTGTGTGTGGTGTTGACGAAGTCCTTAATGACCAAAATCTTTATTTGTGACAGTCTTTTTGTTGTGCCTATCTGCAACTCAACATCTCCACTATATGGTGAGTGGCAACTTCCCTTTTCATAAATGGTACATCATATTGTCACCACACCAAGACTAACAGTTCACATATGTTCTCACCCTCTGTATTCAGAAAAACTAAAGATCACAGAGCAAATGTTCTCTTTTATATTAATACAAGGAAACAGTCACTCTTCATGAGCAGCTCCACTTCATATCCTCCCTAAGGTGTAACAGACAGTACCCTTAAGGCGACTGTCATCAACTTAATGCCAGAATGATTGTTATCCTGTGCCACAAACTGAAGACTTTTCTATGTACATTCATGGTAAGATTGTTTTCTCCACGGTGAAACCTTGTCTGTGCTTTTTATCATACACCAACTGTACCAGAAGATATACCCAAAACTGCTGTTTCCACACCATACAAACTTTATGAATTTGTGTGAATGCCATTCAGGCTGTGCAATGCCATCAAGGTTTTTCAGTGCTTCACAGATGCAGGAACTAGACACTTGGAGTTCTGTTATCTTAAAATGGGTGACCTACTTGTAGCGTCATCTAGCAAGGCACAGCATCTACCACATCTATTTCTACAAGAAATGGTCTAGTGACTAACCTACAAAAACATGTATTCGGAGTGATGGAAGTAAAATGCTTAGGGTACCTTGTCAATGGGGGAAAAATCCTCTTGCCTCAAGACAGAGTGGAAGCTATTTCTTAGTTTTCCCAGTTCACTATAATATGAGAATTACTGCAATTGTTCAGCGCGAAAAAAGTTTATCGACATGTTGTGTAGAATCATGAATTTTTGGTTGAGAGTTACTTTATTTTTCCTTGAAAGAATATGACATTTGTAATGCACAGTGTAAGAGAAGATCTAAATATCAATTTTTCTGTTTAGAGGGTGTAATCTTTGTCTTTGTAACAAATGGAAGTTCCCAAATAATATGTTTTAATTTAGAATACTGTGTTTTATGTTTCATTGTACAACACAAACAACAGCCTGTAACCATGATGTGATCTAAACAATAATCAAATGTGATGGAAGATAAAGTGAACAGTAATATCGCAAACAGTGATACTACACTAGAAGTGGACAAAGTCTGATTGAAACGTCCTCTATCCTGGACTGAAAAGACTGATATATGGTTTTATCAGGCTGAAGCACAATTTACAGTTTTGGAAATACAGACTGAAGCAACGAAATTCAATTACTTGTTAGCATAGTTAGAGCCCTGATTTGTCAAAAATATATGGATATCTTGTGAACAGTGATGAAAGAAAATAATATTTGTTAGCTAAACAAAGATTGTTAAAGACTTTTAAAGAAAGCAAAGAACTTAACATTCAGAAACTAGTTAGGGAAATAGAAAGTGATGATATGAAACCCAGTCATTTTGTTTGGAAAATTAAAGTTTGTGACAGAACGAATGTTTCAGATAAAATTTTAAAGACTCTCTGTCCAGACAACTTCCTGGTAGTGTCTGAAATATTGTAATAATTTCTAAGGAAAATATAGAAAAAGTAGCACAAATGACTGACTGGATGATGTAAATGTGAAGCATTAACGAGCTTCAGTCAACTTCAGTGGAAGTGTCTCCTGTGGCATGTGATTCTTCTGTCTCAGTGAATGATAAGGATCAAAGAGCTTGACAATGAAGCCCAAAAATCCAGATCTAGGAATCAACATTATCAACTGTGATGACATTCTCGTAGCAGATACTGCATCGAGCCGAGATACAACAGTTCAGAAAAGTACTGCTATTTTCATTTTCATCATGGCTTCAACTGTGGACCCCAGAAGTGTGCCCAACACCACCAACAGAACAGTGAGGGGAATGTCAATCAGCAGACACAGTGGTGGCTGAGCATTCCACTGCAATGGTTATAAGGGCCGCCAATGTCAATTGTTTGAGATAAAACTTCATGGTTAAATTTTCTAGTTGACAGCAATGCTGATATTTTCTTCATTTGTGTGTTTCCCAAGAACAAGGTTAAAGAGGCGGACTACAAACTTTATGCTGCAAACAGATTTTAGATTAAAAGTAATGGATCAAAGTTATTGAATATTGATTTAGGTTTAAAACACAGTTTTGAGTGACCTTTCATTGCAGACCACACAACAAAAGATATAATCGGTGCAGATTTTCTTCACTAGTTTAGCTTATTAATTGACATGAAAAGAAAATTATTAGTTGACAGCAATACTCAGTTGCCCACCCGGCTATTCGCGCTTTCTAATGCGCTGCTTCCTGAGCGGGAAGGCACGCTGGTCCCCAGCACAAATCCGCCCAGCATATTAGCATAGAGGTCCGGTGTGCCGGCCAGCCTGTGGATGGTTATTAAGGCGGTTTTCCATCTACCTCAGCAAATGTGAGCTGGTTTCCCTTATTTCGCCTCAGTTACACTGTGTCATCGATTGCTGCAAAAACAATGTCTCCATGTACACATACACCATAATTACTCTACCATGCAAACATTTGAGGTTACACCCGTCTGGTATGAGATGTTCCCGGGGTGGGGGGGTTGGGGGTGGGGCTGCAAAATAACCCTGGGTTTGGTGTGGGGCAGCAGTGGAGTGTGTGGACTGCCTGTTCTGCGGTTGTGAACCACTGAGGGCTATGGTGGGACAAAGCCTCTCCTCTCCATCGTTTCTAGGTCCTCGGTTTAATATATGATATAATACTCAAATGTAATTGTTGGGTTCAAATTAATGATGATGTAAATAAAATAGAAAGAAACTTCCACATGGGAAAAATATATTAAAAACAAAGATTCCAAGACTTACCAAGCGGGAAAGCGCCGGCAGACAGGCACATTAACAAAACACACAAACACACACACAGAATTACTAGCTTTCGCAACCGATGGTTGCTTCTTCAGGAAGGAGAGGGAAAGACGAAAGGATGTGGGTTTTAAGGGAGAGGGTAAGGAGTCATTCCAATCCCGGGAGCGGAAAGACTTCCCTTAGGGGAAAAAAAGGACAGGTGTACACTCGCACACACATACACACACATATCCATCCGCACATACACAGACACAAGCAGACATATTTAAAGGACAGGTGTACACTCGCACACACATACACACACATATCCATCAGCACATACACAGACACAAGCAGACATATTTAAAGGCCTTTGCCTTTGCCTTTAAATATGTCTGCTTGTGTCTGTGTATGTGCGGATGGATATGTGTGTGTATGTGTGTGCGAGTGTACACCTGTCCTGTTTTTCCCCTAAGGGAAGTCTTTCCACTCCCGGGATTGGAATGACTCCTTACCCTCTCCCTTAAAACCCACATCCTTTCGTCTTTCCCTCTCCTTCCTGAAGAAGCAACCATCGGTTGCGAAAGCTAGTAATTCTGTGTGTGTGTTTGTGTGTTTTGTTCATGTGCCTGTCTGCCGGCGCTTTCCCGCTTGGTAAGTCTTGGAATCTTTGTTTTTAATATAATACTCAGTTACACATGGCTGCACTCCAGTATACAGTTGATTCATCCAATTCTATTAGTTCACTCCATGCTAACTGTAAATACTCTCAACTACTTAAAAATTTCCTGAACTGGCAAAATCCACTCTTATGCCAGGAGACATTAAAACACAATTTTAAATGTTATACTGAAACCAGCAAGGCCCTCCACTGTATTCAGAAGCCCATAGGTTAGATCCACATAAACTAAATTGTCTAAACAAGACTATCATCATAATATAACTTACCTTTTTATATCCCAGTGGGATAATCTGCTGCACATGGTAGAAAAGCCAGACAGTTAGTGGCCCACAGAGACTACTGACATCTTAAAGACCATACTCAAATATTCTCTACAGTAGATCTCCTCAAACTATATTACCAAATCTCACTAGATGAAATTGATAAGGGAAAGTGTACTGTGATCACACCTGTTTGCCTCACGAATACACCCAGTACCTTTCAGAGATTTAAGAATAAAGTTTTGTGAGATTTAGATTTATGTTTCGCATATATAGATGACATACTGACAGCTTCTAACCACCCAGAAGAACACAATCAATACTGAACTACCCTGTTTGAATAAGTGAACAATTTTGATTCATAAGAAAATAACTTTTTAGGTTATGTGATTACTCCAGGAGGTAACAAACCAGATTCAAAACAGTACAGGTGATAACCAATCTGAAATGTCCAGCAACTGCATCAGAATTACGTTGTTTCCTTGCCATATTGAATTTTTACAGAAGACATTTGGAACATGCCTCAGACCAATGAGCTATCCCAAATGATGACTTGAAGAACATGAAGAAAAATGACAATAAGAGCTTTCCATGGACAGAAGATGCAATAACACTGTTCGAGTACTGCAAAAATGGGTGTCATAAATGCAACCCTATTAACATTCCCAAACATAAACAATGAGCTTGCATTATTTGTACACACTTCTGATTTTGTATCGGGTGCAGTTCTGCAACAGAAAGAAGAACAAATACAGACACCATTGATTTTACACAAAAAAGTTCTTGCCATCCCAGAAGACATATTCAACATACCATAGGGAATTTCTCAGCATATACATGGTAATAAGGTATTTTAAACACCTCCTTGAAGGACATTCAATTGCAGTGGAAAGTGACTATGCTCCTTTGATGCACACTTTTCAACATCAAAATGATAAGGCAAGCTCTATGCAGTTGTCTCACCCACAATTCATATCAAAATTTATGACAGGTATCAGACATATTTCTGGAAAAAAACATGCTGTGCAGAACTGCACCAGATACAAAATGAGAAGTGTGTACAAATAATGCAAGTTCATTGTTTATACTTGTAGAAGTACCAACTGGTTGAGAGGAGAAAGCAGATGTTCAAGAGAGTGATGAACTTTAGAAACTTTGGTCTACTCCTCATACTTCATTGTAGTTTAAGCAGCATGAAATCCGTGGTGGAAGATGCTGCTGCTGCTGCTGCTGCTGATGATGATGATAATGTAGATTGGTTTTGCTGGGTGTTCAACTGTGCGGTCATCAGCACCAGTACAAATTCCAAATTTTTACTCAGTCCAATCTGGCCACTGTCAAGAATGGTGATGATAAAATGATGGGCACAACACAAACATCTAGTCCCTGGGCAGAGGAAATCCCCAACCCGGCCAGGAATTGAATCCAGGACGAATATTATTCTGCTGTATCAACAAGTAACATTTGTCCGTGCATTCCTCAGCAATTTTGATATTTTGTTTTTCAGCATTACCATACTCTGCTGTCATATCTTTTGTGAAATTACTGACATATAGATTTATTTGGTCAAACATCAAACAAGTTATCCAAAAATGGGCAAAATTATGAATAGCATTCCAAAAGAACAAAGTGAGTGGACATATTAAATCTGCTACTGGCCAGTTTGCAAGCACAGATAGACAATTTAAGATGATACACATTAATGTAATCAGCTCAGAGCCTCTCTCAGATGAACTAATATACTGTTTAACATGCATTGACTGGTTCAGTAACTAGACGGAAGACATTCCCCTACATGATGCTCAAGCAGAAACAGTGGTATGAGTGTTTTGTAACTCCTGGACCATTAGATCTGGAGTTCCTAACCAAACTTACCAAGCGTCAACGAGCTGAGGGTATGACTCGAACTATTCACCTGACTTATAATACTGACAGATTCAAACACCAAACTCAAATGTAGCACTATAGTGCAGTGTATCAATGCTACAGGCACAACTGGTCATTGGGGCAAATTTTCAGAAACATGCATTTTCCTCTCTTTGCTGCCTCTCTTATTCTGGAGTAAGTGCTACCGTTCTATGAAAGTATTTGTTTGGCCAAACATTGAGAAAGGTTGCAAGGCATTTGTTTGTCAGTGCAATGCTCATCAGCACAACAAAATAACTCTGCACATTATGCCTTTGATCTTACTTTCATACCACTGAGTAAATACAGAGCATGTCCACATTGACATCATTGTATCGTAATACCAAGAGAAGGGTACTAATACTGCCTGGCAGTGACTGACACACACACACACACACACACACACACACACACACACACACACACACACAAATATCCCTAAAATCTATCCCATGAAAGATGCAATGGCAGCAACTGCAGCTAAGACCTTCTTTTGTGCATGGATCCCATGCTTTGATGTTCTTCTCCATGCCACCACTGATCACGAAAAACAGTTTAAGTCATATCTCTTTACACACTGCTGGGTATCAACAGCATTCTGACCTGTGCCTACCATTCTGCAGCTATTAGTCTCATGGAACAGCTCCACAGGCAATTAAAGGCCTCAATCAGACACCATGCCACACAGCATTGGACTGACTGCCTACATATTGTCCTTCAAGAGCTCCAACAGCTTTTGATGAAGATTTCAATGCAAGAATGACTAAATGAGTGTATGGACAAACAGTTTGGCTATCGGAAGAATTCTTTACTGATATATCAAACAGTATTATTGAAATCTCTGACCTGCTACATCTTTCCTCACAGATTTACAAGCACTATCCTACTTGTTAAAAACAACATTATACCATTGATCATTCACTTTCTGCAACTTACAGTCATGCAAGCAGGTTTTCATCTGACATGATGCCATTCGAAAATCTCTCTAATCATCATAAGGTAGTCCCCACACAGTAATGGCACACCACGACAAAACATTCGCTGTTGGTATCAATGACTCTTCCACTGTGGTATCCATCAACAGGTTCACACCTGCCTTTACTTCGACTGAAACAACACTGAGGCACTACCTGCAGGTGCTTCCATGAGGATACCTGACATACCCAGTCCTCCACTGCTAAAGCCTGTGCCTGCAGGTAAACCTCAAGCACTAACTCGTTTTGGGTGTCACATATGTTTTGAGCACAAATATTGTTGACACTTGGAGAATGGGGAGTGAAGGAGTGATGCATACAGTGGACTGCTGTAATTTGTGTGTGCAAAGTAAACTGTCTGAGCCTTTGCACTGCCTCTGAACTAAAAACGAAAAGGATAGTAGCTACTCACTCTACAGTGGAGATGCTGAGACATAGATAGGCACAACAAAAAGACTGTCACAAATAAAGCTTTCGGCCAGTAAGGCCTTTGTCAAAAATAGACCCCCCCCCCCCCCCCAAACACACACACATGCACGCACACACACACGAATGCAGTCTCTGGCAACTGAAGCCACACTGCGAGCAGCAGCAGCACCAGTGCTTGATGGGAATAGCCACTGGATATCAGTAAGGAGCAGCCTGTAATGGGGATGGGGAAGAGGTAATAGGGTAGGGATGGTGGACGGTGACATGCAACTGGAAAGAACACAGGGACAAGCTGGAGAGAGGGTAGGGCAGCTACATGCAGTCGGGAGGTTGGACGGAGGGCAGGGGGGAGGTGTGGGGAGGGGGAGGGGATAGCTGAAGAGGAAAGATGTAGAAAGACTGGTGCTATGGTGGAATGGGGGCTGTGTAGTGCTGGAATGGGAACAATGAAGGGGCTGGGTGGGAGAGGACAATAATTAACAAAGGTTGAGGCCAGAGGGTTATGGGAATGTAGGATACAATGCAGGAAAAGTTCCTAACTGTGCAATTCAGAAAAGCTGATGTTGGTGGGAAGGATCCACATGGCACAGGCTGTGAAGCAGTCATTGAAATGAAGGATGTCATGTTTGGCAGAGTGCTCAGCAACAGGGTGGTCCACCTGTTTCTCAGCCACAGTTTGTCAGTGGCCATTCATGCAGACAGACAGCTTGTTGACTGTTATGCCCACATAGAATGCAACACAGTGGTTGTAGCTTAGCTTGTAGGTCACATGACTGGTTTCACAGGTAGCCCCGCCTTTGATGGGATAGGTGATGTTTCTGACGGACTGTAGTAGGTGGTGGAGGGAGGATGTATGGGACAGGTCTTGCATCTAGCTGTACTGCAGGGGTATGAGCCATGAGGTAAGGGGTTGGGAGCAGGGGTTGTATAAGGATGAACGAGCTTATTGTGTAGGTTCGGTGGAAGAAAGGAATACCACTGTGGGAGGGGTGGGAAGGGTAGTGGGCAGGATACTTCTTATTTTAAGGCTCGATGAGAAGTTGAAACCCCGGCAGGGAATGTAATTCAGTTGCTCCATTTCTGGGTGGTACTGAGTTATGAGGGGAATGCTCCTCTGTGGCTGGATGGTGGGACTTTGGGAGGAGGTGGGAGACAGGAAAGATAAGGCATGGGAGATTTGTTTTTGTACAAGGTAGGGAAGATAATTACTGTCTATGAAGGTTTCAATGAGATCATCGGCATATTTCAAGAGAGACTGCTTGTCACTGCAGATGTGATGACCATGGGCGGCTTTGCCAAAAATGTTTACAAGAGAACTTATTTGTACCTGAGGCCTTTAAAATATTAGCGTTACATATGGTACTGTGTATGAGGCAACTATTGTGGAATTCTTTCAGTATTATTTTAAAGGATTCTTTACTTCTATTGCTGGTGATGGAAGGCACAGTTCTCTCACTTGGTATATTGGAAATTAAGGTAGTGTCTCATATAATCATATGTCAGTCAGTTCTAGATTCTTTCTGAAGAATTCTGAAATTGATACATATATGAACATATTTTTACAAACCTCAGAGCTGTTGACAGCGAGAGCTTCTGATGCAGCATGAAGAGCTTCAGCAGCTCGTCCCATCTGATGCAAAACTGCTGCCTGTGACACTAATGACACATCACGGACTCGATGAGGACTTGCTGCTAATGCAATGGTTAGGCAGTCTAGAGCATGTCGTCCATTGCCCTTAATTCGCCAATACAGTGCTGCTAGTACATGTAACAGCCAACTTGGACCAACTTCCTGAAATATACGGAATCTCAAAAAGATATTCAAAGGTCGTTTTAAAAGTAGCTTAGTATTAACAGCTTCAGAAGGTGGAATGGAAAAGTGATATGAAACTGGAACAAGACGGCATAAGTGTTATAACACTCAAAACACATGGATTTAATATTTTTTTAAAAAAGAAAGAAACGAGGCATGATTAGGATGTCAACTCATTACTTATGAGCTTGTGGTACAAAAAGAGAGTAAGAAATATGAACATAAGTAACAAATAAGGAAGTTATCATCAGTGAACAACATTGCTCTCAGCATATTTTTGCAACAGTAGTATAATCAAATAAATGTAAAACATTATGTATATATTTATTGTACGGTGCTACTCTTTTGGTTTATACTGATTTTATGATCAGTGATAAAATACACTATAAAATATGTCAATGAAGGATACAGAGTAAAACAAGACAAAATGTACAATACAATAATAAAAAAAACATCACAGAAAATAAATTGTACCTTCATAATGACATACTGAAGAAGTCAGCCAGGCTACCCCAATAAGCTCTTACTTAACAGTCCTGGTCAATATGTCAAAGTTTGGTTTGGAGTCCACCACAGTCACAGCTGGACTGATTAGCTTTCCTGACTCGTGCAAATTGTTTGCACATATCCCGTATCCCATTTGGAGTCTGTTTAAGGTTTTCCTTATTTGGTGTATAAGTTCAAAAACCTTAAGTTTCCTCAGGGGAGGCACTATCACTCCAGCTCTTGTGCCATTTAGTATCCTAGCTGGGGTTAGTAGCTACCAGTAGGTGGGCTGTTCTCAGAGGGGAGTGAAATCAAGTTGTTCCCAAAATTGGAGCATTTTTGTGGATAGAAAGTAGAGTATTACTCATTACTTTTGTATATTCCTTCAATAAAGGTTCCTGTGGCCACAGGGAAGGTGGGGCTATATGGCTTAGTGATGGAAGCCAATACAATGGAGGAGTCTTTATATATCCTGTTACAATCCTCATAGCAGCATTGAACTAGGTTTCTAATTTCATTACATTCTCACTGTCTAAACAAACTGACGTGCAGCAAATCACAGTAAGGTAAGTACAGAGGTTTGTAGCGTATCCACTGATGCTTCCCACTCAGTGTTGAATAAGCTCTGAATGCAAATATTGGTTGATCTTATTTAATGGGATACATTTTCAAGATGTCTTTAGAAGGATAGTGTTCTACCTAGAGTAATTTCCTAGTACTTTGGATGTTGCTGATTAGGGAGCTCAATGCTATTTCTATGAACTTTAGCTCGTGTCCTGCCATTTTATTGTTCAAATGAAAACAGTTGATTCTTGTCTTGGTGGGGTTTGCTATTAACCTCCATTTAGTGAAATGTCAATCCATTTTATTTAGATAAGCAGCAATAATGTTTTCAGCATCTCTGATCTGCTTATTTTGAATAGCTAGAACAGTATGATCCGCGTAGCTGAACTTCCTTGACTTGGTTTCTGTTATGTCCACCTGGTAGTCATTTCCTCTGCATACCAGGCAGGCCTCGCAGGCAGCTGCCCCGCCAGGACACGCTAAATGGCTCTCATCAAAACAGACATGTTTTCCTTGAATGGCCTGGGCTGTTTGCCACAGAGTTATACATTGCCTCCACAGGATCTGGAGGTGCCAACCTCGCTGACAGGCAGTGTGTCTGTCACAGCAGTTGGTACGGCACTATTTTGCTATGCCAGATCATTTGCTCCTGCAGTGCCACGTGGATATCTATCCACTCCGACTATTTAGGCCACTGCCAGACAGTTTGAAGTCAGTTACGCAGCACTTCTAGTCAGCAGTACCAACAGTTCTGTCGCACTGAACTACATGGTGCAGTGGTTAGCACACTGGACTCAGGAAGACGACATTTCAAACCTGTGTCTGGCCATCCTGATTTACGTTTTCCCTAAAATGCTTCACGCAAATGCTGGGAAGGTTCATTTGAAAGGGCATGGCCATCGCTCCATAATTCAAGTTTGTGCTCTGTCTCTAATGATCTTGCTACTGACAGGACATTGAACACTAATCCCCTCCTCCTTCAGTTCCACCCAGCAGCATCAGCAGTTCAGGTCCAGTGCTACCAATTGACAGTACCAGCAGTTTCGCTTCAGCATACCAATGCTTGTAAACCCGGTCCAGTTCATCCTGGTTTGCAACAGCAGCATCTCATCTGTCACATGCCGGCAACACCAGCTCAGTATTGTCCCAGGTCTTTATGTTGCTGCTTATCTCGACTATAGGGTTTGTAGTGAAGGCACATCACAGATAACAACACAGGAGAGATATTTCTGTTGAATGTAGTTATGTGGATATTCACCAAAGGACTTTATACTTGAGTTTTGTTTGGTAATAAAGTTAATCTTTTGAAGTCTTTTATCATTTCTCAGTACATGGACACTTCAGTTTCAAGCACGTCAAACATGTGGAAGTTAAAAAACACACATACTAACATTATTGTTTGATGCACACCATTACTGAGTTTCCCCTGTTTGCTTATATTATTACCCTGCGTCACCTGGAAATGTCTGTCCAAAAGTTTGTTCTTGATAAGTCTTAGTGTGCTTTGGCATGGGATTACTTTTATTAGTTTATGTAGAAACTCTTCTTTCCACACAGTGTTACAGGCTGCTGTTAGGTTTATGAAAGTTACTGCTGTCTTTTTCTTGCTTCTGAAAACCTGCCTCAATGTATGTGGTCAGGTTTAAAACCAGGTCTGCACAGTCTGAAACCTGCCTGCTCTGGTGGGATGACTTCTAAGGTTTGTGGACACATCCTGTTCAAAAGTAGTCTTTCCAAGAGTTTCTAGCAGCAGTTGAGAAGGGCTGTTGCGTAGTATCTTTCCAATTTATCTAATAGTTTGTTTGATTTCAGAACTTCTATTATTTTATTAATTTTAAAAGTTTTAGGCAGACAACCTGATGTTAGTATGCAAGAGTGAAATTTGGTCTGCCAATTCTTGTTTTCCTTTCCACAGGAATTCAGGATGCATTCCATCATAACCAGACATCTTACCAACTTTAACATCAATGAGAGCCACTTATAGTTCTTCTGTGGTGAAGCTCCTAGAGTACTAAGTGTCCCGTGTAGTTGCTCTTTGTGAATTTCTATACTACCTTCTTAATTTTTGTGTATATTATTTGTCCCGTAATGCCCTAGAGTGTGATACAATGCTACTTGTGATTTGGTATGGTGACAATGGATGAGTTACTTTGACTGGCAGTTTGTTTCTCCCCAACTTTTACAGTACGCTCCATGCTTACAGTAAACCCCATGCTGGCCTGCAAGATTTCTTAGAATCCATTTCAGTAGTTGTCTTCACCCATCTGTTTCTTCATGCTATGTCCAGTCTGCATAGCAGTTTGTTGGCTTCACCTACACTGACATTCTTTATGTAGGTTTCAAAACATTCTTCACAGTGTTTGTTCTATTCTGGAATGTATTCTATGCAGTAGCCATGTGGTATATAGTATTTCGCTGTTGCAATTGCTGCACCTACGAATCTGTAAACACAACTAAACAATGATGCAGCTTGCAGCAAGATGTGTTTTTGTTCAACAAATACAGTTTTCTCGAATTTGTTTCAAATGCCAATATTCTTTGGGAAATTTTAAAATCTATATCTACCAAATTCAGCTGATATACAGCAAAATCTTTATTAGTCAACATGCAGAGTGGCAGACACGTCTGCACCGATGATTTCTGAAATATTCTCAATTGTAGTTTCTGAATTTTGGATTATTATGTTAGCATTTATGAGGTATAATGATAAAGGCCAATAGCACTTCAGTAACTTCATGTTGCTACCTCCTGTCTCTAAGAAGTCTGACACAAACATTATATCAAAATTACTCTCAAAATCATATCATCTTTCTTTTGTCTAGCACTTATTCCATCTAGTATGGAATCTGCCTTGTCAGGATTTTCCATTTTTTGTGGCTGGATTCCCTTCCTGATGAAACAGCTGTCGTGGTGACTCAAGGGAAGGAAGTTGTGTACCTCTGCCACTCAATTGTGCAAACTTTGTTCTACGCATTATCATATTTTAATTGTTTGCATATTGTATCCTCTGAGGAAGAATTTGAGAGCCACCCCAGAATTTACCTAAACAAATGTGGAAACTGCCAAAATACTACACTTAGGCTGGCCAGTGTACAGCTGATATGTATTAATCTGCCTATCTGGGTCTTGCTCGCCTCCTTGTCTTTCAAGCTAGTGTGCTGAGTGCTACACAATACAAACAATTACTTGATGAAAAATTCTCCTGTTGGAGCACAAAAAAATCAATGTGCTCCTCTTTAAAAGACTATGGCAGAAAAGTGGGGAATCAGCTGCTTGAATTCTCATTCCTTCTTCCTCACCAAAAATTTTGGGGCGTGGACATACTCATGCCCTTTCTGAATCATTTTACCCAGTCTCTCTTTGTAGTTAAGCCTTCACAGTGAGTATCTCCCTCTCACTGCCACTGCCTTTATATGTTACTCTCCCACTGCCACTGTCTTCACCCCTTTCTCTTGCCAGTTTCACTGACTCTGTCCCACTGCCATTGTCTTTATCCCATTCTTTTTCTCTCGCATTGCCAATATCCTTTTTTTTCTCACTTACAGTCTGCTGTGTTTCTTCTCAACTACCATAGTCTCCTCTCCACATATGTCCTTTGGGATGATTCGCTTGGGGTTTTGACCCTTCAACCGGGAAATTTTGGTGCATGGGTATAAGCAATGTGGGAAAGTGGGCAATTTTATTGTGTTGAAATTCACCAATCTGTGAGGTTCTAGACCCCCAAGCCTATGTATAGTCCACTCATCTCTCATTCCCATTTCCACTGCCTCCTCTCTCTTTTTCTCTCAGTGTTACAATCTCCATCCACCTCTATTTCTCTTTTACTGCCTCTGTCTCTCACTGACCATCACTACCTCCTCTCTCTTTGGCTGTCACGGCTATTGTCTTTGCCAATCTTTCTTTCTCTGCAATTTTCTCTCTCCCACCACCACTGTCTTCTCTCTCTCTCCTTCTCTCTCACTGGTACCATTTCTTCTTTCTTTCACTGTCATTGTGCTGTGTCTCTATTACTCTCAGCAGAAAAAAGTATGAATATGTTTGAGTGCCAAAATTTCTGGTGTGGAAGGTAGAATGAGGACTGAGGCAGTTGGATTCCCACTTTATTGTAAGAATCTTTTAAAAAGAAGTGTATTGACCTTTTTCGTTCTCTGGCAGTAGGATTTCTTAGTTGTTTCCCCTCTTTTTCCTGTTACAGCTGTGTGCGCTGCTTATACGAAACAAATCCTGTAGGTTAGTACACCTTTGGCAGTTTATTCATACACTTTGAGATTTACATACTTTGATACATATAAGCACCAAATAAGTAAGCAAAGCATAAGCTTAACACAAAATCATCTACCATCCAATGTCAGTTCACTTCACACTACTTTAGACAAAAATGCACAACCATTTTAGGCTACATTTACTGTATACAAAAAAATGCAGTTGATTTGCAAGTACAAAGAATTTCACATGATAAAATAATTTGTTGTAAGGTGCTTATGCTGCCAGGAGGCACCGTCAAGTCATTTCCAGGTCAACACAGCCTGTATAGGCATGGAGTACCCATTATACAGAGACAAGTCAAAGCTTTAGTGGTGAAAAAATGGCAACTAAAAACAGTTTGGTGACCCCAGAACCCTTGCCACATATAAAACTATATCTACACATCAGAATGTGCACATTTTATATGCACAAATACAGTCACTTTGAACCTGTGGGTCTTGAAATGGGTAATGATATTGGAAGAAGTTTCAAGGTTCCCTCAGACCACCATCTTAAGAACATATGGGATAAATTTTAACAATCTGTGATGATGAACAGAAATTACGGAAGTGGACATCCTCAGAATCGGTACTCTGGTACCCAGAAATCATGATTTTTCAAGTGTATCTTGAGAAAACGGGAAAATGGCTTTTCTCGATAAATGTCATAAGTATGTACAGTTAAAATTTGAGCCATTTTCTATGGTTAGTTATTTAGATAATCGCAGACCATGGTGCAAGAATGGCAAAAAACCATTTTTGCGATTTTCTACATAAATATGGTAACTTTGAACCTCTGGATTTCGATAACGGATAATGATACTGAAAAAGTTTTGAAGTTTCATGAGAACATCATCTTACGAATATTTGGTAAAAATTTAGACAATTTATCATGAACAGAAATTATAGAAGTGGCTGTCCCCATAACTAATACCCAAAAGTCATAGTTCTCTGGCCTTTCCTTAGGAACCAAATATGAGCAAATGATGCTTTTACAAACCATCTAAGGTTCAAGCTGGACCACACCTAGTGCAAGAGAACCAACCAATTTGCTCTATGTGTTTGGGCTTGAGGAAGTGTGTAATGTTTCAATTTTGACCCCAAGCTGGAGGATAGCTACAGTATGCCCGTTCTTCTGATAGGTATACAAAGGTTTGCTAGGCCCAGGGCTATCCAAAACACTTGACCCTTTATCTCTATGAACAAAGGACCCCAAGATATGACCGCCTGAAAAATCATATTTTTGCTAGTGCTGAGTGGCTGTTTTGCAACATACTGGTACCATGCACTATCGTGCATGGACCAATATCTGGCTAATTTGCTGAAGTTGCATCACTAAAGGATCTAACACTTTTATCTGCACAAGTCAGTGTTTCATTAGTCAGTAATTTTCAGTGTTGAACAATGCTCACATTGTGTTTCTCTCAACTTTCTGAGAATTTCTAGTGTAAGGATTGCAAAAACAGAACAAATGTTGCACAAAAAAATAAAAGATCATTTCCATTCTTCACATAGTACTGCCAGTTTTACATTTATCTTTTTTTTTAAACACATGGTGCTATTACAATTATTTTTTCTGCATGGTGCTGAAATATTTGTTAATTTACAATTGACAATAGAAAGAAAAGTTTGATTTTAAATATACTCACTTTCGAGTGACCTGTGAGTGGTGCTGAAACATTTTTTAATTTATACTTCATAATAAAAGGAAATATCAGATTGGAAATAATAATAGTCATTTTTGAGTAAATGCAAATATCGTGAAGTCCATGAATGAATGAGTGGGTGGATGAACTGTAGAATTTATCCAGTTGACAACACCAAATCCAAAACTTATATAGTCCAATCAACAAAGTCATGTTCCTATCATATAACTGTCTCTCCAGGGTACACTGTTTTCTTACAGCACTGACCATATCAGTGGTGAGGTCTGCATGTCCAAGTGGTGCTGGGGACTATGCTGGTGGTAGCATAGTTACTGGCAGGGGCTCTCAAACCAGGCAGATCTCAGGTACCCAATCCAAGGTGTGGTGTGATACATGCTAAAGGGTACATGGCACATGGGAAGATGTCTCATGAATCATGCCCCAAAGACACAGTAATAAGCCTTACTCCAGTGTGGGAATTCACTGGTGTCAGCCTAATATAGCCTGCATTGTCTTGGAATGAAAATGAAGAACACAGAAAATAGTTTAAAAACTGAGAACTTTGGGAATACCACAAATACCAAACATCGGGTTTGGAACCGATGGAAACCATTTCTGCAACTGATTGGATGACAGACCAATCCAAGAAGGGGAAAATGCTAGTGAGAAGCTCGCCTGGATCAAGATCGAATCCGTATCTAGAGCTCAGAGAAGGAAACATCTTGGAGAACAAAAAGAAAAGGAAGGCACCTAATGGTTTCCCAAATGCAAATGGAGTAATTAAACGGTCTTAGAACAAGAGAATGAGGGAGGAGTCTGTTACTCCCATTTCCCAGGATAACTGGATCCAGAAAAAGCTGAGGCAGGAAATAGATCTGTACACTGCAGTATTAGCATTTAGAATGTTGATTACCCAACAACGATATCCACTGGTCAAAATCACCTTGCAGCAGGAGTAGCTAGTTCAGATAGCTCTGTTTGAAAAGATACAAGCCTAGGCCCCAAATTCATGCGGGTCTATTTGGATAAAGGTGCTGTAATCTTTGTCTTTTAGGAGAATTGAACAGAAGGCTGGCTTAAGGGGGTGTTGCACAGGATATCTCCATGGGCAGAAGTGAAGTTGTGGGTCAAGATAGCAGTGGAATTCTACAAGACCACAAAGATATTAATCAGAGTACCAAAACTTAAAGATGTTTCTCCAAAGACTTTGTTCAAGAAAGTACATGTGCAAAAACCAAGAAATCTCAGATAATACCTGATAGGGGGTGGGGGGGTGGGGGGGGGGGGGGGGCGGTGTAATCAAACAGGAGCTTGCATCTGATGACTAAACCTTCATGATGAAAGTTGGCAAGGAATGCCTGAAGGGGATGCAAGAGCAGGACATAAAACTAAGTGACAAAGGAAGCACAAGGGAATTTGTATCAGCCCCACTTTACCTCCTTAATGAAGATAGTGATCTGTTAAGAAGATAGGACACTTCCTTCCCAGGAAGCAAAGAGACTGGTAGACAGCTGCTTACAGCTGAATGAACAACTGTTGATCGGATGTGATTCCCATATCCAGAAGCTGGTGTAAGAAAGCAACAGGAAAGGTGAGATCCTACTTGAATACCAATTTATAGACCTGTAATAGGGATACCTTCAGGATAGCAAAAGGTAAGAAATAAGTGGCATAACTTCCTGGCCAATCTAAATGGCATTTGTCTGCTTCCATAGCTAAGTGGGCAGAGTAGATGGAACCATGCGACTTGGCAGAAAATGAGGGAAGTAGAGAAGGGGAAATGGATTAGTGGGTGTGTTGGTGGGATATTAGGCTGTGTTGTGCTGGAGTGGTAGCAGGAGGATGGTATAGGTAAGTGGAGGATAGGGACTAGAGAAAGTTGAGGTCAGAGTGGTTACAGGAATGTAGGATATATAGCAGGGGCAGTTCTTACTAGCACAATTCAAAAATACTGGTGTGTTGGGAAGGATCCATATGATGCTGGCTATGAAGCAACCACTGAAGTGAAGCACACTGTGTTGGGCAGCATCTTCAAGAACTGGGTGGTCCAACTGTCTCTTGGGCACAGTTTGTCAGTGGCCATCAAAGCGGAGGGACAGTTTGTTAGTTGTCAAGGCCACGTACAAAGCAGCACAGTAATCACAGCTTAGTTTGTAGACCACGTGAGTGCTTTCATAGGTAGCTCTGCCCTTGATGGGATAGGAGATGCCTGTGATCAGACTGGACTACATGGTGGTGGCAGTGATGGTGGTGATGGGATGATGTATGGGACAGGTCCTGCATCTAGGTCTAAAAACTGATCCTGACCTTATAGTTCTATCTGCCAACAAAGGATCCACCAGCATGGTTTTGCACCACAGGGATAAAATGGTCAAAGGACTCCACCAACTGTCAGGTTTGTTCAACTACAAACCCTGCCATGTGATCTCATTCTAGAAATCCAATAGCATTTTGAGTTCCTCCTCAAATCTTTATGCCTATCCCATGATCTCTTCCCTGAGTCTCAATCCATAAAGCCAACCACCCAGGACACCCCTTTGTGCCTGATTTCTGTGCTCCCACTGAAAAAATCTCTGCTCTTATAAACCAACACCTTTAATCTATTACCCAGCCTACTCACCTATATCAAAGACACCAGCCATTTCCTTCTCTGCCTCTCCACAGCTCCTGCTCCTTTATCACATGTTTCCATGCCCATCACTGTTAATGCTACCTCCCTCTACACTAATAGCCCCAATGCTCATGGCCTTGCCACTACTGAACTCTACCTTTCACAATGCCCAATGTACGGATAACCTACAAGTTCCTTCCTGGTCACCACGACTCATTATATCTTCATCCACAATTACTTCCTCTCTGGAACTCCAACCGTTAAGCAAATCTGTGGTACACCCACATGGCACCATTCTACGCCAACCTCCTCATAGGCCACTAGAAGGGTTCTTACTAACCACCTAGAATCCCAAACCCCTCACCTGGTTCAGATTCACTGATGATATCTTGATGATCTGAAACAATGGTAAGGACATCTTATCCACATTTCTCCAGAACTCAACATTTTCTGACCCATTCCCTTCACCTAGTCCTTCTCAGCACACCAAGCCACCTTCCTTGATGTTTAACTTCACCTCAAGACTGGCTACATCGTTACCCCCATCCCTATCAAACCTACCAACCACAAGCAATACCATCACTTTGACAGTTACTACTCAGCCTATACCAAGACGTCTCTTCCGTGCAGCCTAGCCACCCACGGTATCACTCCTGATGAGCAGTCTCACTCAAGCCTTTGCAGACCAAAATTACCCTCCAAACCTTGTTCAGAAATAGATCTTGCATGCCTTGTCTCTCCAGTCACCTGATACTCCCACATATCCTGGCCATAAAGGAGCAGCTCCATCATGACTCAGTACCACCTAGTACTGGAGCAAATGAATCACATTCTCTGTCACAGTTTCGACTATCTCACACTGTGCCCTGAAATGAGAAATATTTTACCTAGTATCCTTCCCATCCATTCCACAGTGGTGCTCTGCTGCCCAAGCACTGAAGAGCCAGTACTGATATCTGTGGCACATTGAGCGGTTCTCTTCAGTTGTCATTGGTCCTGTTCTTGCAGGATCTTTTTCAGGCCGCAGTGATGTCAGAGATTTGATGGTTTACCAGATTCCTGATAGTCATGGTACACTCATGAAACGATTGTATGGAAAAATCCCCACTTCATCGCTGCCTTGGAGATGCTGTGTCCCATCGCTCGTGCACTGACTACACCTTAACATTCAAACTCACTCAAATCTTGATAACCTGTCATTGTAGCAGCAGTAACAGATCTAACATCTGCTCCAGACACTTGTTGTCTTGTATAGGTGTTGCTGACCGCAGCGCCATATTCTGCCTGTTTACATATCTCTGTATGTGAGTACGCATGCCTATACCAGTTTCTTTGGCACTTCAATGTATATGAAATTTTCTTGTCCATCCCTAGTCAACCCCTGCTCCCAATTCCTTGCCTCATTGCTCAAATGCCTGAAAACGCAAAACTTGTCTCATACATCCTACCAACACCACCACCTACCCTAGTCTGGTCATACGTGTCTCCTTTACCATTAAAGGCAGTGTTACATTTGAAAGTAGTCATGTGGTCTACAAACTACAATGCAACCACTGTACTGTCTCTCAGGAAGGCATCACGTGAATTTTTATCTGCTTCTTTAAATAATGCCTTTTTGCATTTATTTTTGGTTGATTTTGATGTTATGGTGTTCCATCTCACTACAGTGACCTTGTGGTCACTAATCGCTACATCCATCATGATGCTCCCTGTTGGCTCAGGATTATTTATTGCTAACAGGCCAAGAACATTTTTGCAACGATTTGAACTTTAAGTGGGCTCCTGAACTACCTGCTCAAAATAATGTTTGGAGAAACCACTTAGCAGTTTTTGATGCTGTTTCATGCCTATCACCAAATTTAAACATGCATTTTTGGCAACATGTTGAGGGTAGATTGATGACAGCACCAACTATAACTGTATGCGTGAGGTACCCCTTTTAAATAAGACTCAAGTTTGAGAATGGCAAGAAAACTGGACACTTGCATTATATCCAGAATCCCACACTAAAGTAATGATTGTGGTAAACTTAGGACTGGTCGGGGAAACGCTCACTGACTATACCATAGTTTCCAGTTTCTTCAATAAACCTTTCAATATAACAACTTTAAATAGGGAGCAATGGAGAATAAACAATGATTTCATTCAAAAGACGTAATCCAGTTTACCAAGCCAATATTGTGCTGGGGTTGGGGGCTGTGGTATATGGGGTACAGCCTAGACTGGAGAGTGCAATATCTCTAGAGAAGATGGCTACAGTATTTCATGTGGAGATATTTGCTATGAGAATGTGCAAAGGAGAAGCTACGTAGGTGCTACAAGGGTCATGGTATACTTGGTGCCCCACCTTAGCCACCAGGTGGATTTTCTCTGGTGTTTCGGCAGTTATTTGCTGTTTTGTTTTTACGAAGTGTAGCTGGAGTCAGCCCAAACAAATACAGCTCATCACATCATTCATGAAATGCCCTGTGATGACAGAAAGCATTGGTCTGTTCCTCTTTAGAAACTTTTTAAAGCAAAATTGTGTGTGTCCATTCAACGGAGCTGTCCCACATTAGTTTAATGCAATATTTGTCAGGCTTGAGGAAAGTAACAGGGAGAACTTGCTAGGGCTCCCTGGTCACTCAGAAATGGGTGATAATGAACAAGCTGAGAGGTTTGCCAGGACAAGAATGGTGACTCAATTTGTTGGACTTGAACCTGTCTTAACCAACAGTAATGGGATTATATAATAGCTGGCTCATGAGACAGCACACATTATATTGTATGAAGATCCAAAAACATAGCAAGCTAATGATGTCAAAGCCATGTTTTAAGAGAAATTGTGCAATAGTGGGCTTGAACAGGAGGACTAATGACTGGCACTTGGAACTTCAGAAAACACTTGCATATGATGGGCATGTGGAGACTGCGTGTATGGAGAATAAAACTGCACCACACTTAATCTTAGAACATAAAGTACTGGAGGCAAAAAAACACATAATATTTGGGTCATTAATTCTTGAAGAAATTGTGCCTAATAAAGATCTAGTAATGAATCTTCTACTGCTCTTAAAGGGAGAGAAACTACACAGTAAACTTATTTTTGGTGCAGGGAATAGTGAGCTAAACTTTCTGTTGTTTTATCTCTCTTAGTACATCAAACCAAGTCATGCACTGACCAGTCCCATTAATGTGATCATCTGTCAAAAGCCTGGATGTAATACCCAAAGAATGATGAAAACTTGTATTGATCCATTGTATGAGGGTAATCCCAAAAGTAAGGTCTCGTAATTTTTTATAAGTACAGAACTCTGTGTCAGTTGGTCACATTGTTATGAAGAGTGCTTCAACACTGTATGTCAACATGCGCACGGTGCGCTGAGGCGAGAATGGTAACCAGTTGGATGTTACCACCAAGTGCGAATTGCGTGCAGTTATTCAGTTTTTGAACACAAAGGGCACTGCACCGATTGAAATCCATTGACAATTGATGGATGTGTATGGTGAGTCATGCATGGATGTCAAAAATGTTCATAAGTGGTGTAGAGAGATTGTAGCTGGTCAGACTGAAATTCATGATGAACAAAGGAGCAGGAGACTGTCAATTTCTGAGGAGCCAGCACCCTGGATAATCTCTGCATGTTGGTTCCTGAGGTTTCCTGAAGCACCGCTCACAGAATTGTAACCAAAACATTGAACAACCGGAAGGTGTGCACAAGATGGGTGCCACGCATGCTGACTGAGGGCTACACGCAGCAGCAAGTTGATGCTTTCCGCGCATTTCTCCACAATCTTGCAGCCGAACAGAACAACTTTCTGGACTCAATTGTCATGGGTGACGAAACCTGGTCATACCACTTTACATCTGAGATCATGCAACAATCACGGGAGTGGCAGCATCCTTCTTTGCCAAAGCTGCGGAAATTCAAACAAACACAGTCTGCCGGTAAAGTACAACAACCATTTTTTGGGATCGGAAAGGGATATTGTTGGTCGACTTTATGCCCACTGGGACCACAATTAACTGAGAGACTAAAAAAAAAAAACAAACTCAAATGGGCAATTCAGAACAGGAAAAGAGGAATGTCAAGCAAGGGTGTACACATTCTCCATGACAACGCTCGCCCACACATCGCTCGGCAAACTGTTGCTCCCCTGCAACAGTTTCAGTGGAACACACTCGTCCACCTACCCTACAGTCTTGACTTGACACCCAGTGACTATCACCCATTCCCTAAGTTAAAAGACCATTTGTCTGGAAAGCGATTCAGCCCCGACGACGAGGTGAAAGGAGAGATTCATAACTTTCTGAACAGCACGGCGGCGAGCTGGTACAGCACGGGCATACAAAAACTGCCACAGCGTCTACAAAAATGAATCGACAGAAATGGTGATTATGTCGAAAAATAGCTAAATCTTCAAGCTGTAAACTGATGTAAACCATTGAAGAAATAAACAGGTCTATGTACTTAAAAAAATCGGAGACCTTACTTTTGGGATTACCCTCATACCTCTCAGAATGGCAAGATCACCCAGGGATGCCACAAAAACATTCCCCAGAGGAGAATGCTCCCTCTTCTGGTCAGGAACCTTCTGACGATTGTTGCGGGGTGTCCACTTTCGACATTTCATGCTGTACATGCCAAAGGCCCTCTGTCTGATGGAAGATAAAATGTGATTATCTGAGAAGGCGACTTGTCACCGCTCAGTGGATGTCCAGCTGCAGTACTGGCATGCAAATTCCAGTCTTTGTCACTAACAAACAGCAGTCAGAACAGGCACACAAGCTAGGCGCCTGTCAGGGAAGCCGATAGGTAGCAACATTTGCCAAATGTTCGTTAAGGAGAGGAGGAGGAGATTAGTGTTTAACGTCCCGTCGACAACGAGGTCATTAGAGACGGAGCACAAGCTCAGGGGAGGGAAGGATGGGGAAGGAAATCGGCCGTGCCCTTTCAAAGGAACCATCCCGACATTTGCCTGAAGCAATTTAAGGAAATCACGGAAAACCTACATCAGGATGGCCGGAGACGGGATTGAACCATCATCCTCCCGAATGCGAGTCCAGTGTGCTAACCACTGCGCCACCTCACTCGGTTTCGTTAAGGAGATCCTGTCGGTAGCCCCTCGGTTCATCTGAGTGGTCAGCTGCTTAACAGCTGTACATCTCTTCATTCGCACACATATCCGCAGCCGTCGTTCACCCCCGTCATCTACTGCCCTCAATGCTCCGTGTTACCTCAGTGCTGGTTTTGGATAGCAACATTTTGCCTTGCACGATATACCTTTTGGCCCAAAAGCCTATGATCATGTCATTTTGGACCTTATATAAATTTCTCTGTTTCTAATCACGACAATGACTGCACTGTTTTCGCATCCCTCCTCTAACACATTATACTCAACTGCTTGTGTTGCCATCTACTGCCTGTGAGTGGTTATTGCAAGTTGATGTCAAACATGGACAGTGGTCACATTAATGTGACTGGTCTGTGTATAATAATAAGAAGCAGCACGAGCACTGTCTCAGTGCTGCATGTGAACTGTAAACAGAATCTGATGTCCAGAAAATAATAATGTATGCAAGATGGCAAACATTGTCTTTCAATCCCCAAGATTCCATTAACTTAAGAATACATTAAAATTAAAAAATTAAAATGTCTGATTTTTGCGATTGGTTGATCAAGTGAATGAAACTAGTTAAACATACTGGTTTGATTTACTATGAAAATATCGTTTACGGACTACTTAACTCCGAAAATAAAAGCGATTCATTGGTTAGCTCGTAAATGGTAAACCAGCACACTGCTTCTAAAATCTTTCCAAAATATCAGAACAACATCTCACTGAAACAATAAATTTTAAAACATTGTCCAACTGTACCCATCATTATTTAATATCATGGGCACAACGTTGGTTATTCTTAGACAATACAAATTACTGTTACTATAGGTTATCCGTCTTAAGCTGACTGCAATCTAATCAAAAAGAATTACACCAGACACATTTGACTTTAATTTATAAAGCATCTTCTGTGGTTATTGGTGTTTCTTTACATAATCTACTCCTTCCCTTCTTCCTAGCCACGGTTGGGTGTCGAAAGGCTTCATTTCACATTTGCACTTGGCTGTTTTTGGCACTCTGCAGTATTTCTCATGCTGCATTATTTACACTTCACTTTCTTAAACTATTTCTCATTCCACAGTGTTTATGTGTCTTTTTAAACTATTTTTCTTTCCCCCACTGCCACAGTGTTTATGATATGAGACAAACACTGTGGCAGTGTGGAATGTAAATAATGCAGCGCAGGAAATACTGCAGAATGCCAAAAACTGCCAAGCACACATGTGGAATGAACTCTTTTGACACCAACCAGTGCTAGCAAGGAGGGAAGGTGCAGAATATGTAAAGAAGGCCAATAATCACAGAAGATGCTTTACAAATAAATGCGAAATGCATCTGGTGTAATTCTTTTTAATTAGATTGCAGTCAGCTGATAGATAACCTATAGCAACAGATTTTAACAGATGCTGCGGAAGGTGGCCACGTAAACTAATATACAACACAAATTACATTTATTGGAAATTTTACGTATTATCTAATTCTTAAGGGCGACTACTGTATATTGGCCATATGCCAACCATATTACATTTCCTACACAATGTCTCTTTTTTTTGTGTGTGTACCATTGGCCTCAGGTGTTTCTCCTCTGGAGACTGTTCACAAATATCACAAAGGCATTGCTGATCTGTTGACACACCTGATTGCTACAGGTGCCACCAGCGGGCACCAGCCCATCTCACAAGTACTGCGCACATCAGCAATGGCAGCACAGCTCTTGAGAGACCAGTTTTAATCTGTGGGTCACGTGTTCATTGAACACCCACAGATATCCTCCCAGCTGATGGATATTTAAGTTGTGGCTCTACTCCCAGCAGGCAGCACTCCATTGCACACTCAGCTCCAGACCAGGCACCAGCTGCACCTTGCAACTCGTCAGTCAGAGCAAAGCCAAGACCAACCCAGACACTAAAATTTACACCATTGTGCTGCAATCAAGTGTCATCGTCTCAGCATCACAACGCTGTAACACAGTAATCACACCCTGCTGCTTCACAACATGTTGCACTGCACTACGGTCATCACTTCAATGGCCACAGAGGATGAGACTCCACAATGTGACTGGTATTACCACAGCAGATTTTGTTTCTGTAATTCTTATGTAATCAAGGATAATCTTTCATTTGTTATCCAGAACAATACTTTACGTTTAATCTGTACTGTTATTGCAACTCAGGAATCATCATTCACTAATCAGCTATCACTTGCAACCTTACCACTCAGGCTGGACACTAAACACGGTGATGAGAATAAAAGCTCCACTGGCTCCAGCATCAGCCCCTGATCTCACCTGCCACCCAGTCTCCACCCTCTTCCGGCCATGTGTGATGCTCCTGCAGCCATGGCTGACCCTCCTCTCACATGTGCATCTGCCTGGTTCCACACTGGTGAGGCGGATTCTGTCTGCCCATGCTGCATATCGTCTCATTCACTGCCCATCCGCTGACAGCCTCTAGCCACACCTAACATTTTTCTGCATATTGCTGCCATGGTTGGCCCTTCTCCAGAGGTTGGTGTTACCTGTGGATCTGTTGGTGACAAGGATTGAGTCTATACACTGCAGCTTCAGGAGTCATCTACCATTGCCATCTTGCCTGGCCACCACACCCCCTTCCTTAAACCATATGCCCAATGCTAATATGCCACTTTGTGCTTTTACCATGAAGATGGCACCATGGCCAGCTTTTCTTACAAATGTGGCTTGACCAACATCAATCTGTTTCTGACTCACTCCCTCTGGCCATCTGCCTGACTCTCTTCCATCGCCCTGTGCCTTTGCCATGAGGCTGCAGCCATGGCTGGACTCCCTCACAATGGTAGTGCACTGCATCGACTGGCACTGAGGTTCTGTCTATGTCACCTTCCACAGTGCCTGATGCTGCCTCCACGGCCCAGCTTCACCATGATGCCACAGTCGGCCCTCTTCACATAGCACCACACATCAACTGACACCCAGTCACTGTCCTTTCCTCGACACACCTCATGGTGCCTGCCCTCTGTGCATTCACCTTGGTGCAGCAATAGCGGACCTCCATTTCTACGATGAGGCAACACCATTGTTGACGATGAGCATGCAGACTGCAGTTCCAGTGTCATCCTCCAATAACAATGCAACTGAACCCTTGCCCTCCCATAATTGTGCCCAATGCTGTTCTCCACTTCACATCTCCATTCACATCAACATAGGCACTGTTGAGCTCTTCCTCTATGGAGGACAAGGTAGCACTACATAACTTTTCCTCTGGGTAACACACATCCCTTCATTATCTTTCAGTAGTGTTGATCTTTCCTGTGCTCTTTGCATGCAGTGATGAATTTTTCGCTGCACTCCTCTACTTCTGCACACCTACCAGCCCTACTGTTCTCATACTATACATTACAAAAGTAAATTACCACATGCCTAATGCACCTGCCCTTCCCTTACCCTCTCACGATGAGACCGCTGCCTGACAGCGTCTCTGTTGTTGTTACCTCCACACTCCTGGTACTTGCATTGGTCAAGCCCAGTTTCCCTGTGCTGACTCTCCTGCCTTTTGTCTTCGTAGCACTGCTCAGTTTGTCCATAATCTAGACAGGAACCACTTCATAACCTTGGATTCTGGGTTCCTGGGATTGGGTCGCAGCCTTAGCTCCCCGATCCCTTGGACCTCCAGCATCGCACAGTGGAATCGCCGGTACTTTGGACACTTGTCACCACTGTTCTCCCTTGCCAGCTTTGGTGTCTTCCCTTGTAGGAGAACAGGTGTAGCATCTGCAAGCTTCATTTTTGCCATCTCGTCCTTGAGAGGGAAGGGGTGCCATATACTGGTTGTATACTGACTACATTATGCTTCCAGCACTACACCTTTGCCCTTTTGATTTTTCCAATACTTGGCCCACATATGTTCCCCCCTCCAGAAACTTTTTACAAATATGACAAGGGTGTCGCATGTTGTGGACACACTAATGATTACAAACAATCAGCTGCCACACCGATTGCTACAGGTGCCACCAGGAAGCAGCAGCCACACTGACAAGATGCTTGTGCATTAGCTACTATGGCATTGCTATCAAGGGACCAGTTTTCACCTGCAAGTCTTGTGCCCGTCAAACAGCTGTGGATGCCTTTCTGCCTGCTGGGTATTTAAGTTGCAGCTCAATCTCCAGCAGGCAACACTCCTTTGCTCAGTCAGATTAGAGCCAGGCACCAGCTGCACCACACGTCTCATCAGTCAGAGCTTCAGGGAGACCAATGCAGACACACATCTACATCACCAAGTCACACTACACTTTCTTAATGTCATGACATCATAACACACCACACGGCACTGCTTCACTAAGTGCCGCACTGCTCTGCACTGTAGACATCGCTTCAGCACCCACCCAGGATGAAACTCTGCAACGGGACTGATATTATCATGGCAGACTTTGTTTCTGTTTCTCTTATGTGACAAAGAAGATCTTTCACTCTTTATCAATACCCATACATTACGTGAACTCTATGATCTTAAGAAAAGTGTATTTAATTGCAACCTGGAATCATTATTCACAAATTAGCTATTACATGCAGCCTCATCACAAGGGCACTCAGGGCACCAAAGCAACAATGTGAGAAAGAGCTGTACTCAGAATAAAATAAAAAATTCACTTTCTTCCAGACAATTTTTCAGGGAAGGTCAGTTACTATGCAAAGTATAGATTTGAGGTAAACATAATACACGTCCCCTTCATCAACTGGAAAAAGGGCTCATTTTGAATGGAAACCTGTGTGTCAAGTAGCTTGTACCGTACTTATGGACGGCCTAAAATTGGCCCCAACACTATATAGCGACTTTATAAAGTAAGTTACACATGTCGTCTCACCCTAAGATGCTTATGCAACAAAATTAGCTCATTGTTAGCTGAAGGTACATGTTCAGAGTTTCCTGCAGGCACAGTTCCACTGCTGTACAGATGACAAGTGCATGACAGTGTAGGAGTGAAATTTGATACAGCAACTCGAAATGAAATCCAAGGTTGAAGCAAGTGGGACAGGACAATTCTTGTGGGCAAAATACCTAAACAATACACAGAAATTCTTGTGGTATATGGACCAAAAGCAATGTCACCTCCAGCCATAATGAAATGGTATCAATAATTGAGCAAGACTACACAGACATGGGTGATGCTGTTTGGCAAAGAAGGCTGTCGACATTGAGCATAGAGAACAAGATCCAGACATTCAAGCAAGACCATCTGCCAGGAAAGAGTTTTTTCAGCCATGAGGGTGTTCACACAACGGTTCTCAAATCGTTCCATGACCACGGGGCAATTTCTATCATCGGGGACTTGAGCAAATGATAGAACATTCAGACTGTTGTTTGTTGTTGTTGTTGTTGTTGTTGTGGTCTTCAGTCCTGAGACTGGTTTGATGCAGCTCTCCATGCTACTCTATCCTGTGCAAGCTTCGACTGTTGTTTAAGGAGACTTAATTACTATGCTGGAAAACTGTGTCATATATCTATGTCACTATGAAGTGTAGTAAAGCATTCAATAAACATTAGCTGGCCTGCCACAATAATATGCAACTTATTTTTTGATGCCTCCTCTTAGCAAACTTTGACCTAGGCCAGCTTTTTATTCTCGTAATGGATACATTACCAAATGCTGTGAAAGTAGTGCTCTCCCAGAGTGATATTTCAGGGACTGAGAGGCATGTGGGTCATTTAATTGTCTCTATGTTATAAAGCTTCTCTTCATAATGGAAAAAAGATAAGTCTCAAAAATATTTCCAACTGAAGGATTATCGCATCCAATAGTATCTAATTATTTATAGTCAAATTATTCCAGTACTTCTGCCAATGAAATGGGATACAGTAACTCACATTCACACTCTTTTCATCCAGCCTATAATACTGAAACATTGAAGTTGTTATGTATCTTTAAGACCCAGATGTCCAAGACTTTGGAGAAACATCCACAGAGATGGTTCTAACATTGGTTTAAAGCACTTACATGCCAATGACTGTTGATGGAACGGCTGCCATAACCATGGTCACCACAAACATACTATAATCCATTTTGTCATGCCATAAGACAGTAAAAACCCAGTGGTATTTTATGAGTGCCCTCATATGGACTTGATAATGCACTGCTACCCTGGGTCAATTTTGGCAGCCATCCACAGTCACAAAGGTGCCATCATTTGTATTATTACAAATGAAACAGCTGTGTCCATTCCTGGTAGCAAGTGTAGGCATCTCCTCAGAAAGGGTGGCCACAGTGACACTCCCTGCCACTTTTGGCCACTCCACATTAGCATATTCCAGAGAAAATAATTTGGCTATTCTTTGAGCCACATATCTTTTCTTGGGGATGTCATTCAGCAAAAGGCATCATTATGTCAGGACACTTTTTGTTGCCCTCTGAGCAACAATCATAACCAACACAGGTCACTCACCAAGTCACTGGACCATAACCTGGTATCTCCTCTGACTTTCCAGCTGAACTACCTTTAGGAACCTGATACCATCTCCTTCCAGGAAGTCACAGCTGCTACCAGACTTCGTGACACCTACACCCTGGTCATTTACTGCATTATGATCTCATCCCCTGGACACTAATTAGGCTAGTTAAGCCTACGTCCATCTGCTGTAGTGGGGAGATAAGTGGTATCTATTCTGAAAAATGTAGTGGTAGTGCACAGTATTCAAAGCAGCCTGCAGAGCTGTTTGGTAGCACTAGTGAGCACATGCAAATTCACATTGTCTATCTTTCCTCTGCTTACTCACCACCATTTAGCAAAAGGGTGTACCACTGGCTTTGGCTGCAACAAACGAGAGTGATGCTGGCCATGAAAGAAGTGGGTGACTTCACAATCTGAGCCACTCTTTCATCACCTAACCATACTCTGCATATCAACTGAGTTTTGCTTTTGGATTTCTGTATGGACAACTGGGGCCTATTCTGCTGCGCACACCATCTTGGCCTTGTATCTGGATTCTTTCTCTCTGGATACAGTACAGAACCATCAATATGCCATTTCGGACTATGACTGTCAAAGAACTGGTAAAGTACTCTGTGGACTTGTGTGAGAGTGTTCATTAGCTGTGTGTACCATTAATACTCTCTGTTTTTTGTGAACTCATATGTCTTCAACTTGATAATTAATCGAATTTGTGACATGATGTTGCTCTCCATCTCTCCTGAAATGATTTGACAGGAACGTGGCCTTGCCAGCTACTAATTGGCACCCCTTTAAGGGTTTGCATCTTATGTCCTAACAACTCATTTTCATATATGGCATCCAAGTGCAAGTGACACCACGAACTGCAGGACAGTGATTCCCAGAACACTCTGTCTGCAAGTCCTGCAGTTGATGTGCTAACGACACAGAGGTATGTTGTGCATGAAAAATCTGGTCATTCATACCTGTGTGTTCCTCCCATGTGCCCCAATTAAATAACATATCCACAACATTATTCACCACTGCCTATGTCAGAGCATTCTTTGGATCCACATGACTCTTCCCTCATGATTTTTGCTACAGAGAAAGCCATCTTCACAGCATCGGTAACAATATTTGTCACTGAGAGCACACTATGTACCTTCATTTCAGATAACAGTCTTTATTTTATGTCTTCAAAATTCAAGTCTTTTGTCATAGAAATGGAATCCAACCAAGGCCTTATTTCACCTAGTTTCTAATATAGAGGTCAAGTATTGGTGACAATGTTCAACATATAAATGCAGAAAGTGATGGAGACCAAGTCAGCACGGGAAACCCTCATCAGTTTTT
Organism: Schistocerca gregaria; assembly: GCF_023897955.1. Lineage (NCBI taxonomy): Eukaryota > Metazoa > Arthropoda > Insecta > Orthoptera > Acrididae > Schistocerca > Schistocerca gregaria. The sequence continues at coordinate 582,449,016 of NC_064922.1, forward strand.
TGGCCACATATTATTACACTCTCATCAGTGGTTGAAGCCAGCAGAAATCCAACACAGATGCCAGTGCCAGTAACTGCTTGTTCTGTTCTCTGAAGCACTGCCAGCTGTGACAGAACGGCAGCAAATGCTCTTCTTTGTGGGCTCTTAGGGCTGAACATACACTTTTGGACAGACACAAGGGTGGATTCCAGGCAACAGAGGATTTCTGTTGCTGTCTGTCAAGGATGGACAGTTCACTTGCCACCACAGTGAGCAGTGACCAGAAGACATCTTTCTAACAACATAGCCTCAAGCAGGATACTAATAGTTATCATAGTAGTACCCATGAGTATTACGATCTCTCTCTGCCTCACCACTAATATCTACACCATCATCATAACCATCCATCACTGCCACAGCCACCAAAATAAAGAAAACAAGGGTGAACAGATTTGCAGTGAAGGGGGTAGACCCTCTGCCACTGAGCAAATCCACCATTTCAACCACGACACCCTTAACTTCAAAATAGTCTTCCAGAACACCCTCAGTAGAACTGGCCTATGGCCACCAGCTCCCAGGATACAGAAGTTTCTGGTAGGGATTTCAGGAACAACCTGTTCCCTCCAACGATAAACTGGATTTCATACAAGACTTCTTCAACAGGCTGTTGTGATCTTCAGACCCAAGACTGGCCTTGTGCAACCTTCCAGACGACTCTCCCTTGTTCAAGCCTCTTGCTCCCTGCATAACAACTATATCCTACATCCATTTGAACCTGCTAACATAGTCAAACCCTTTGGTGTCACTAAACAACTTGTACTCTCTATACTCCCCTCAGTCACCAAATCAATGATTCCTTAATGCCTCAGGATGCCTTGTACCAGCACATGTTGTGCTATAAATTTATCTTTTTCCCCCCATTTGATTCAGTACATTGTCAGCATTTATCTGTTCTACTCATCTAATCTTCAGCATTCTCTTGTAACACCACATTTCAAATATGTTCAGTTCTGTTCTTGTCTGAGATGTTATCTGTCATAACTCACTTTCCATGCAAGGACACTCTCCAGACAAATACTTTCAGAAAAAACCTTCCTAAGACTTAAATTTATATTAGCTGTTAAAATATTCCTCTTTTACATTAATGCATTTCTTGCTATTGCCTTGTCTGTATTTACAGGGTGTTTCAAAAATGACCGGTATATTTGAAACGGCAATACAAACTAAACGAGCAGTGATAGAAATACACCGTTTGTTGCAATATGCTTGGGACAACAGTACATTTTCAGGCAGACAAACTTTCGAAATTACAGTAGTTACAATTGTCAACAACAGATGGCGCTGAGGTCTGGGAAACTTTATAGTACGATATTTTTCACATATCAACCATGCGTAGGAATAATATGGCATACTCTCTGAATGAAATTACCCGAAACCTTTGACAACGTGTCTGGCGGAATGGCTTCACATGCAGATGAGATGTACTGCTTCAGCTGTTCAATTGTTTCTGGATTCTGGCGGAACACCTGGTCTTTCAAGTGTCCCCACAGAAAGAAGTCACAGGGGTTCATGTCTGGCGAATAGGGAGGCCAATCCACGCCGCCTCCTGTATGTTTCGCATAGCCCAAAGCAATCACACGATCATCGAAATATTCATTCAGGAAATTAAAGACATCGGCCGTGTGATGTGGCCGGGCACCATCTTGCATAAACCACGAGGTGTTCGCAGTGTCGTCTAAGGCAGTTTGTACCGCCACAAATTCATGAAGGATGTCCAGATAGCGTGATGCAGTAATCGTTTCGGATCTGAAAAATGGGCCAATGATTCCTTTGGAAGAAATGGTGGCCCAGACCAGTACTTTATGAGGATGCAGGGATGATGGGACTGCAACATGGAGCTTTTCGGTTCCCCATATGCGCCAGTTCCGTTTATTGACGAAGCCGTCCAGGTAAAAATAAGCTTCGTCAGTAAACCAAATGCTGCCCACATGCATATCGCCGTCATCAGTCCTGTGCACTATATCGTTCGCGAATGTCTCTCGTGCAGCAATGGTAGCGGCGTTGAGGGGTTGCCGTGTTTGAATTTTGTATGGATAGATGTGTAAACTCTGGCGCATGAGACGATACGTGGACGTTGGCGTCATTTGGACCGCAGCTGCAACACGGCGAACGGAAACACGAGGGCGCTGTTGGATCACCTGCTGCACTAGCTGCGCGTTGCCCTCTCTGGTTGCCATACACGGTCGCCCTACCTTTCCAGCACGTTCATCTGTCATGTTCCCAGTCCGTAGAAATTTTTCAAACAGATCCTTTATTGTATCGCTTTTCGGTCCTTTGGTTACATTAAACCTCCGTTGCAAACTTCGTCTTGTTGCAACAACACTGAGTTCTAGGCGGTGGAATTCCAACACCAGAAAAATCCTCTGTTCTAAGGAATAAACCATGTTGTGAACAGCACACGCTTACAGCAGAAAGATGACGTACAGAATGGCGCACCCACAGACTGCGTTGTCTTCTATATCTTTCACATCACTTGCAGCGCCATCTGTTGTTGAAAAATGTAACTACTGTAATTTCGAAAGTTTGTCCACCTGAAAATGTACTGTTGTCCCAAGCATATTGCAACAAAAGGTGTATTTCTATCGCTGCTCGTTTAGTTTTTATTGCCGTTTCAAATATACCGGTCATTTTTGAAACACCCTGTAAATGCTCTGTACTTCAGCCATCACAAGTTACTTTGCTGCTCAAATAACAGAATTCATCTCATGCTTATGTTATTGCTGTTGTGGTTTTCAGTCTGGTTTGATGCAGCTCACCATGCTACTCTATCCTGTGAAAGCTTCTTCATCTCCCAGTACCTACTGCAGCCTACATCCTTCTGAATCTGCTTAGCGTATTCATCTCTTGGTCTCCCTCTATGATTTTTACCCTCCACACTGCCCTTCAGTACTAAATTGGTGATACCTTGATGCCTCAGAACATGTCCTACCAACCGATCCCTTCTTCTAGTCAAGTTGTGCCACAAACTCCCCTTCTCCCCAATTCTACTCAGTATCTACCCATCTAATCTTCAGCGTTCTTCTGTAGCACCACATTTCGAAAGCTCTATTCTCTTCTTGTCTAAAATATTTATCGTCCATGTTTCACTTTCATACATGGCTACACCCCATACAAATACTTTCAGAAACAACTTCCAGACATTGTAGCCTATCTCTGATGTTTCCAGTCTGCAGACTGAAGAAGTGCTGCATGAAAACAAGGATTAATTTGGAAAGGGAATTAAAGTTCTGAAAGCAGAAATAAAAACTTTTTGGTGTGCAGATGACACCGTAATTATGTCAGACAGCAGAGGACTTGAAACAACATTTGCATGGAATGGATAGTGCCTTTTAAAGAAGTTATAAGATGAACATGAACAAAAGTAAAGTGAGGGTAATGAAATGTAATCAGATAAAGTCACTCGTTGCTGAGGGAACCGGATTAGGAAATGAAGTACTATAAGCATTAACTGGTGGAAGCCGACCTCAGGGAAGATCAGTTTGGAATCCGTAGAAATGTTGGAACACGTGAGGCAATACTGACCTTACGACTTATCTTAGAAGAAAGATTAAGAAAAGGCAAACCTATGTTTGTAGCATTTGTAGACTTAGAGAAAGGTTTTGACAATGTTGACTGGAATACTCTCTTTCAAATTCTGGAGGTGGCAGGGGTAAAATACAGGGAGCAAAAGGCTATTTACAATTTGTACAGAAAGCAGATGGCAGTTATAAGAGTTGAGGGACTTGAAAGGGGAGCAGTGGGTGTGAAGGGAGTTATGTTATTCAATCTGTATTGAGCAAGCAGTAAAGGAAGAAAAAGAAAACTTTGGAGTAGGTATTAAAATCCATGGAGAAGAAATAAAACTTTGAGATTCGACAGTGACATTGTAATTCTGTCAGAGACAGCAAAGGACTTGGAAGAACAGTTGAACAGAATGGACAGTGTCTTGAAAGGAGGGTATAAGATGAACATCAACAAAAGCAAAACAAGTGTAATGCAATGTAGTCGAATTAAGTTGGGTGATGCTGAGGGCATTGAATTAGGAAATGAGACACTTGAAATAGTAAAGGAGTTTTGCTATTTGGGGAGCAAAATAACTGATGATGGTCGAAGTAGAGAGGATATAAAATGTAGACTGGCAATGGCAAGGAAAGTGTTTCTGAAGAAGAGAAATTTGTTAACATCGAGTATAGATTTAAGTGTCAGGAAGTCGTTTCTGAAAGTATTTGTATGGAGTGTAGCCATGTATGGAAGTGAAACATGGACGATAAATATTTTAGACGTGTGGTGCTACAGAAGAATGCTGAAGATTACATGGGTAGATCACATAACTAATGAAGAGGTATTGAATAGAATTGGGGAGAAGGGGAGTTTGTGACACAACTTGACCAGAAGAAGGGATTGGTTGGTAGGACATGTTCTGAGGCATCAAGGGATCACCAATTTAGTATTGGAGGGCAGTGTGAAGGGTAAAAATTGTAAAGGGAGGCCAAGAGATGATTACACTAAGCAGATTCAGAAGGATGTAGGCTGCAGTAGGTACTGGGAGATGATGAAGCTTGCACAGGATAAAGTAGCATGGAGAGCTGCATCAAACCAATCTCAGGACTGAAGACCACAACAACAACAACAACAACAATTGTTGATGTCTGAGGGTATTTTGCCTATCTGTGTGTCTTGCATATGAGATTGAATAGTTTTGTTATGGCTAGCTCTCTTGATGATCTTAACAATACTGATGCAATGTTATCTACTCCAGAGGACTTGGTTCATCATAAGTCTTTTAGTTCTGTCAAATTATGCTTGCTGTATCAAATCTGCCATTTCATCTTCATTTACTCCTCCTAGTTTCTATAATATTGTTTTCAAGTTCATGCTCTTATATGGACACTCTATGTACTCCTTCCACCTTTTGGTCATCACTCCTTTGCTTATCACTGGCTTGCCATCTGAGTTATTAATATTCACACAGCACAGGTGCTTCTCTTTTCTGCAAATGCTCTTTAATTCTCCTACTTGCTACATTTATCTTTCTCGTATTCATGCATGCTTCTACAGTCCTTCATTTCTCCTCTAGCTATACCTGATTTGTCAGTTTGTCAATCTCATTTTTTAGATGTCTTTATTCCCTTTTCTCTGCTTCATTTTAATATTTTCTCCTATTGTCAAGCAGATTGAGTATCTAATGCATTATCCAAAGAGTTATACTGGGGCTTGTCTTTTTGTCAATTTCATCCTATGCTGGCTTCACAATTTCATCTCTAACAGCTATCCATTGTTGTTGTATTGTGTTCCTTCTCCCTCTTTCAGCCCAACATTTTCTAATGCTCCATCAAAACTCTCAATAACCTCTGGTTCTTTCCAGTTTCCTGCATCAAATCAAATTTAATTTTCTGCCTTTCTGCAGTTTCTTCAGTTTTAATTGGCAGTTTATAACAAATAAATTATGGACAGAGTCAACATACGATCTAAAAATCATTTTGCTGTTTAAAATTTTGTTTCTAAATCTTTGCCTTACCTCTATAAAATCTATTTGAAATCTTTCAATGCCTCCAGTTCTCTTTCCTGCATACAACCTTAGCTTATAATTTTGACACCAATTATTCACAATGTTCAAATTATGGTCAGTGCACAATTGTACCAATTGGTTTCCCCTTTCACTCCTCTTCACCAGTCCATTTCCAGATGTGAACATCGTACAGACTCCCTTATGGAGGACATAGAGACAGGCATCCCTGATGTTGACACATAACTCAAGAAGTAGGAAACTAAAAGTCTCCAGGTCTGGATGTAATCCAAATTCAGTTTTACAGAGGATACTCTTTGGCACTGGCCCCTTACTTACAAGGGGAACCCGCGATGTTGGGGTCATAGATTTACTTCAAACTTTTTACACATTAAGTAGACCATTAAAAAAACATAATGTGCAAGTAGTACACTGCAATACTCTGGCAATTCCGAGAAAATCACAACAGAAGTTTTATGCCTCTATTACATAATGGATGTATCTGTGTGTATGTGCTAGATGTCCGAGTTCATGGTGGTCACGTGATTAGCATTCAAGCTTTCTAAGACAAACGTGTATGAGATGACAGAGTGACTCCCGCTCAAACTTACTTTTTAAACTATATATTTTTTTCATCACTGGTCATATTATTTAATTTATATGACATTAGAGAGATAATATAATTAAAAACTCATGTTTCTCCATGATGTATTAATGAATTTCATGTTATTTGACTACTTACTATTTTTAACTAAATTTAATTATTAGAACAATTAATACTATTGACAAGTAAATGAGGAAATGCATAGAGTTTTCCTGAAAATGTATGCCTGTCATGATTTGCTAAATCCCTTATACATGCAATCTGGTAAGGTACCCGGAACTACTTTGCATCTTGACACTTCGAGCTGCAGACATAGAGGCAGGCCCCATTTGGCAGCTAACCTGCACAGCAGTGCAACATTGCTTATGTAGCATGAAAGAATAGCGTAGGCACATTTTTTTGAATATCACAGAATTTACACTTGTACTACAAAAATGAAGGGTTGAGCAGGAGTTGAACTATCACCTCATACACATTCATCTTATGAAGCTCAAACGCTAAGCAGTTGACCACCATGAACTCTAATGGCTGGACTTAGGCAGAGATACATCAGTTACATAGCAGATGTGTGAAACTTCTCTTTTGATTTTCTCGGAATTTCCAGAGTACTGCTTACTACCTGCACATTACGTTGTTTTAATGCCTATTAAAGGTATGCAAAGTTTGAAGTAAATCTGTGATCCCAACATCGAGTCCTCCTCTTGTTAGCTTGCATTTATATGTACCTATAACACAGTGCAAAGTCCCAAGCAACTGGGAAAAAAGTGCAGCTGACTCATCTACATACGAAGAGTAAAAGAATGGACCCTTAACATTTACTTGCTGTGGAATGCTTAAGCATATTCTAAATTCAAATAATATAATTAATTTCCTTGAGACAGAAGAGCTTCTGTCCACAAGTCAGCAAGGATTTAGAAAGCTTTACTGATGTAAAACTCAGCTTGCAGTGGATCAAGAGTAGCACGCAGATTGCGTACTCCTAGACTTTTGGAAAGCGTTTCACACAGTGCCACACTTGCAGACTGTTAATGAATGTCTGAGCATACGGAATAGGTTCCCATATATGTGATTGCCTCGAAGACTTCATAAGTAATAGTACCCAGTACATTGTCCAGGACAGTCAGTGTTCATCAGAGGCAACATTATCATCAGGGGTGCCCTTGGGGAGTGTGATGAGACTGCTCTTTCTTTCGACACAAAAGTAATCTGACATGTAGAGTGAGCAGCAATTTGAAACTGTTTGCTGATGATGCTGTATGGTATGGGAAAGTGTCATTGTTCAGTCATTGTAGGAAGATACATCATGACTTAAGCAGATTTTCTATTTGATGTTATGAATGGCAGCTTGCTTTAAATGTAGAAAAATGTAAGTTAATGGAGATAAGTATGCAAACCACTCCTGTAATGTTTGTATGCAGCATTAGTGATGTGCTGTTTGCCACACTCACATTGATTTAATATTCAGACATAATGTTGAAAAGCAGTATGAAATGTAATGATCATCTAAGGTTGGTAGTAAGGGAGGCGAATGGTCAGCTTTGGTTTTGTGGATGAATTTTACGAAAGTACAGGTCATCTATAAAGAAGACCCCATGAAGAGCATTAGTGCGGCACACTCTCAGCCCTGCTTCAGTGTTTGGGATCAGCACTAGGTGAGACTGAAAGGAACCATTGATGCATTTCAAAGGAATGCTACTAGATTTGTTAGCAGTGGTTTTGTTCAATACTTGAGTATTATGGAAATGCTCCGTGAACTCAAATGAAAATTACTGGAGGGAAGAACACACCCTTCTGATGAAACACTACTGAGAAATTTAGAGAACGAGAATTTGCAGCTGACTGCAGAAAGATTCTACATTTCATTTAAGTACTGCACAGACAAGATAAGAGAAATCAGGGTTTGTACAGAGGTATGCAGTAATTTCCCCCGCACTCTATTTACAAGTGGATCAGGATGAGACATTTAGAGAGCACACTTACATGAGCAACAAGATAGCATTTGGCTTACATGCAAAAGGAGGGACACAATATTTGTAACATTGACAATTAAAAATGTTACATCAAGCTGAAAAAAGTAGACTGTTAAACATTTTAGAGGAACCTAGAGATTTATATTACGAAATAGAAAGAACCAGACAAACTCAATGTACTGAATGAGTTTGCAACAGATGCATATGACAATATACATGACGATCTATTCAAGTGAGGTAATTAGGTAACTGCTGTTTTATACATCCATGCTCATACTATTGATGGGGCCTCCCTGTGACTTAGTGCTTCACTGTGTTGACAAGGCCATGTCTTCACTTTCTAGCATCTACCTAGCAGCTGTAAATATCTCATAACCCCAAGACGAGTGCCAGCGAGCATCAGCAAAAAGCAATCTTTGTCCATGTCATTGCTTCTAAGCTGATGGGCAGTGATGTAAACATCTAGTAGCCAGAAGTAGAGGGCCAGCCATTGCAATTTTCACCATAAGGATTGCTCCATTGTTTCTTTTATTACAAAGACCTTATATTGTTTCAAAGGTGGTTTTACTGATTAACAACTTGTAATCTAACTTTATATTTTGTGTAAAACTGACTGTCGTAATAATCACCATATTTTATGGTTTTCAAAAGTTAAAATTATTTTATAGATGATGCATGCATCAAATTGACAACACATGAACATCTATTTACAAAATGCGTCTTCAGTGTGATCCACATATGATTTGATAATAATTTAATTAGCTCACAAGTAGACCTATTGTAATAGGACGTTATTTAGGCCATAAGTAAAACTAGTTTAAATCGTTTTACTTACTTTAAGGTCTAAATATAAGCTTTTTATTGCTATCTGTAGCATATGAAAATGGTCAATGTGGCTGTAACCAGTTATGAATGTTTCATGAAAGAAGTGACTGTGTCCACAAATAAATATAAATTATAAAAAGTACATTACCATCGCCTTAAACAAAACGTTGCTTTTCCAACAAATGTGTCCAGACAAGCTTATCGAGGAGTGTTACCGCTTATCACTCAGTAATATGATTTTTATCAGTACAGCTTTCCGACATGTGGAATTTGACTCAGGATAACATGCATTTTTGTTAAGAAGAGATGTTGTTGTTGTAGTCTTCAGTCCAGAGACTAGTTTGATGCAGCTATCCATGCTACTCTATCCTGTGCAAGCTTCTTCATCTCCCAGTACCTACTGCAACCTACATCCTTCTGAATCTGTTTAGTGTATTCATCTCTTGGTCTCCCTCTACGATTTTTACCCTCCACACTGCCCTCCAACACTAAATTGGTGATCCCTTGATGCCTCAGAATATGCCCTACCAACCGATCCCTTCTTCTAGTCAAGTTGTGCCACAAATTTCTCTTCTCTCCAATTCTATTCAATACCTCCTCATTAGTTATGAGATCTACTGTCTATTCTTCAGCATTATTCTGTAGCACCACATTTCAAAAGCTTCTATTCTCTTCTTGTCTAAACTATTTATCGTCCACGTTTCACTTCCATACATGGCTGCACTCCATACAAATACTTTCAGAAACGACTTCCTGACACACAAATCTATACTCGATGTTAACAAATTTCTCTTCTTCAGAAACGTTTTTCTTGCCATTGCCATTCTACATTTTATATCCTCTCTACTTTGACCATCATCAGTTATTTTACTCCCCAAATGGCAAAACTCCCTTACTACTTTAAGTGACTCATTTCCTAATCTACTTCCTGCAGCATCACCCAATTTAATTTGACTACATTCCATTATCCTCATTTTGCTTTTGTTGATGTTCATCTTATATCCTCCTTTCAAGACACTGTCCATTCTGTTCAGCTGCTCTTCCAAGTCCTTTGCCGTCTCTGACAGAATTACAATGTCATTGGCGAACCTCAAAGTTTTTATTTCTTCTCCATGTATTTCAATTCCTACTCCAAATTTTTGTTTTGTTTCCTTTACTGCTTGCTCAATATACAGATTGAATAACATTGGGGAGAGGCTACAACCCTGTCTCACTCCCTTCCCAACCACTGCTTCCCTTTCATGCCCCTCAACTCTTATAACTGCCATCTGGTTTCTGTACAAATTGTAAGTAGCCTTTTGCTCCCTGTATTTTACCCCAGCTACCTTCACAATTTGAAAGAGAGTATTTCAGTCAACATTGTCAAAAGCTTTCTGTAAGTCTACAATTGCTAGAAATGTAGGTTTTGCCTTTTCTTAATCATTTTCTGAGATAAGTCATAGGGTCAGTATTGCCCCACACGTTCCAACATTTCTACGGAATCCAAACTGATCTTCGCTGAGGTCAGCTTCTACCATTTTTTCCATTCGTGTGTAAAGAATTCATGTTAGAAGAAGAAATAAGAAAAGAAATTTTTTAATTTAAGTTCTAACAAAAATTGACAGTAAATAATTAAAGAACCAAAGGTCCAAAAAATTATTAAATGTATTGAAAATGTATCTACTGTTATATTAAAGTGATGAAGAACATGTTTTAAACATTGGTTTACAACGCAGTATAAGGAAAAACTAGGGCAGAGCTACAATTAAAATAAATAAATAAATAAATAAATAATACAGTAGCTGAGATCCAAGTTTTTGTTAGCAACCTGTAATCTCAGCTACTGTATTTTTTTGATTGTGGCTCAGCCTAGGTTTTTCTCACACTATGTTGTATAGGTATATAATCCCAGGTGTCAGGAGTAAGATGCTACCATAAGAAGTTCCTGCTAAATTAACGGTGGGGGTGAGCATCACACAGTAACATATTATCTTGCCTATAAGCTGAGACATACTAGACATAAACAGTAGTTTGACAGCAATTTTTAAACATCATTAATTTATATTGAATAACAATCACATAGTTCAGTATTCATATAATTCAGTATTCTAAAGTTCGTAATTCATAAAACCCAATAACATTAAATTCCAGTGCCAGGTTAAAAACACAGAATTCCCTGAGATTTTATGAAATTCCTGAAACACCCCAAGATTCCATGATTTATCCCGGTAAAATGTAATTCCCTGAAAATTCCAGGTTTCACAGACAAACCACAACCTTGCATTAATGTGACAGGAGAAGTTAGGAAAATTGTGTAGATGTGAACAGTCCATTCCAGCAGTCAAAAACAAAATGTTTATAGAAAGGCCACAGAATCTTTCACACAAAGAAGTCACTGAGGAAAAAGTAATTCAAAAACTAAATACTAAACTTGAAGATCAGAAAGTTCTCATGATTGAGGCAGACAAGGCGATTCATGATAACAATTACATTCGAATGACAGAAGAATTTTTTAAAAAGAAGGATAACACTGCAAACATTGAAAAGGACCTGGCAGAGAGATTCCAGAAATAATTAAACTAGAGCATATATAATGTAAATATTATGTTTCCAGTTAAAGATAAAAGGTATCTAAAGGTGATGAATGCACAAACGCCTGTCCTGAGGGCACAAATTAAATGGCATACAGAAGAGAAATCAGTCAGGCCGGTCGTTAACAATATACATTGTCCTACACATAAAATGAATAGGGAGCTCAATAAAATAATGAAAACAAATTTTATTTATGAAGAATGCTAGAACATTAAATTAAAAACAGTGTGGCACATGAATACACATTGCTCTTGCAAACGAATATGACATGGTAACCGTAAACACAATACACAACAAAATTGAAAAGAATGTAAAGAAAAGAAATAAACCACATGCAAAACATCACACAGAACTGAGCAAATATTTTGGAGGAACAGGATTAAAATGGTGTTCATGATACCTAACACTGATCACAATTAAAAATTTTGAGTTAAAAAAAGTAGCTGATTAGACATTTTAGAAGAACTAGATATTTACATTACGAAACTGAAGGAACTGGACAAACTCCTCAATGACAGAATGAGTTTGCAACAAATGCATACTTTAATATTTATGATGATCTATTCAGTTGGGGTAGTTGAGGTTTCTCACATACATGCTTCAAATTGCTGATGAAGCCTCCCTGTGATCAAGTGCTGTAAATGTGCTGCCCTGACCATGTCCTCACTTCCTTGCATCAGTGCACCAAATGTAAAACCACACAGCGGAAATAGGAGTGCCAGTGAGTTGCTGTAGAAAGCCAATCTTATCTGTCATCACTTCTAAGCTTATGGGCAGTGCTGTAAACATGACAGCCAGAAGTACCGGGCCATCAGCTGTTGGAAATTTGCTCCATTGTTTCTTTTATTATATAGGCATTACACTGTTTTAAATATGACTTTACTTATTTAATGACTGTAATTTATTTTTACATTTGATTGAAACATTGTTGTAATAATTGTCATATTTTATGGTTTTCAAAAGTTATGGTTGTCTTATTTGTCTTGTAGATGATGCATGCATCTAGTGCAAAGAGTAAAGGAGGAAAGGTACACTTTGTTGTATCTATAATTCGATGATTATTCCTAATAGAATATTTGTTCAACAAATGTTGCTTTTAGATATGACCCACATGTATTTTAATAACACTTTACTTAGCTCACAAGTAGACATATTTTGGCAGTACTGAACAGGCAGAATACGGCTCTGCAGTCAGCCATGCCTATATAAGACAACAAGTGTCTGGCACAGTTGTTAGATCAGCTACCGCTGACACAATGGCAGGTTATCAAGATTTAAATGAGTTTGAACGTGGTGTTACAGTCGGCACATGAGTGATGGGGCACAGCATCTTCAAGGTAGTGATGAAACGGGGATTTTTCCGTTCGACCATTTCACGAGTGTACTGTGAATATCAGGAATCTGGTAAAACACAAAATCTCTGACATCGCTGTGGCTGGAAAATGATCATGCAAGAACGGAACCAATGATGACTGAAGAGAATCATTCAACATGACAGAAGTGCAATCCTTCCACAAATTGCTGCAGATTTCAATGTTGGGCCATCAACAAGTGTCAGTGTGCAAACCATTTAACGAAACATCATTGATATGGGCTTTTGGAGCTGAAGGCCCACTCAGGTACCCTTATGACTGCACAACACAAGGCTTTACACCTTGTGTGGGCCCGTCAATGCTGACATTGGACTGTTGACGACTGGAAACATGTTGCCTGGTCGGACAAGTCTCATTTCAAATTGTATCGAGTGGATGGACATGTACGGGTATGGAGGCAACCTCATGAAACCATGGACCCTGCATGTCAGCAGGCGGCTGTTCAAGCTCATGGCGGCTTTGGAATGGGGTGGGGTGTGTACAGTTGGAGTCATATGGGACCCCTGATAAGTCTACACACAACTCTGACAGGTGACACAAATGTAAGCATTCTGTATGATCACCTGCATCCATTCATGTCCATTGTGCATTCCAACTGACTCGGGCAATTCCAGCAGGACTATGCAACAGCCCACATGTCCCTAATTGCTACAGAGTGGCTCCAGGAACACTCTTCTGAGTTTAAACACTTCCGTTAGCCACCAAGATATCTGGGATGTGTTGCAACGTGCTGTTCAGAAGAGATCTCCACCCCTTTGTACTCTTACGGATTTATGGACAGCCTTGAAAGATTCATGGTGTCAATTCCTTCCAGTACTACTTCAGACATTAGTTGGCGCCATGCCACATCGTGTTGCAGCAATTCTGCATGCTCGCGGGTGTCCTACATGATATTAGGCAGGGGTACCAGTTTTTTTGGTTATTTGGTGTAAATGTTCATCTAAATTAACTGTTTGAATAATTTCTTGTATTTCATAATACATTCTTTCAATCTCTTCGTCATACGTGGAGCTAGTGGCTAGTTGGCTTTGTGTGTATCTTGGCTACTATAATGTGTTCTCTATCTGTTCATAGTAGCTCATCCACAGTCCTATATTGTCTGACAAAAAAAGCAAAGCACCCAGAAGGCTATATCTTCATATGCATACACACCATTTGCAGGTGTGTAAATAATTAGTGTCAGGACTCTCTATGACTGGCAGAATGGTATAATATTATCAGCAGTATGTCTTCTACGTACAAGTTAATCAAAGAACAGGAGTCTTAGCTGAGGATCATGTAGCTGGCAAATGGCTGCAAGGCATCTGAATCAGGCAGATGAGGGAACACTTGAAAGTGGTGCCAGGCAGGTGACTCATTACTCGAAAGCAGTCTAAGATGCTGCTGTGAACTTAAAACAGAGGGCAGGGATTGATTGCAGTGAGCCAGTGAGCAAAAGTAGCCTGGGATTTCCTGTGTTGGTAAGGTACAATGTACTGTCATATGCTTGTCACTGCCGAGCAAATACAGACAAAGTCAGTCTGTGATAAAACTAAAGCTTCAAATTATACAAGAAATATTATCACAGTTCCTAACATTTACGTGTAAGATTGTTAATAACAACAGCTAAAAACAAGCTATATATGTATATGGCACACCATCTGATAGGTCTTGAAGTCAGCTACAAAATTAGCATGTTCACTTAATACTGAACAAACTAACTGTTGTAACTAAATTATTTTATAGTTATTAACTGAGTGCCAAAATGAAGTGTTCTTGTAAAACAATGGACAGTAAAGAGGTCAGAGTATGTTTTGTTTTCTCTGAGTGCAGCAAGCTTTGTATGCACCACTCTGATGCTTTCCAGAAGGCTGAGGAGGCATGGTGTCCCATGAGGAATGAGCTGACCAGTGCATGTACATTTGTCAGTCATGCTGAAGTCTAAACATGACATAATGTCTGTCACTGCAACTCGCACAATGGACTAGATAACTTTGTACACATTTGCATGGCTGACACATAAACCACTGAACTTATAGCAGAGTATGATATATCAACTTTGAAAGCGAGTGAGATGATTCATCTTATATACAGGGTGGAAAGAAACAGTCTGGAAAGCTTGTAAGGGTGTTGCAGCATAGGTTGTACTGAGAAATAATTGATAAGAAAGCAAATTTGATTATGAATTAATTGGCACTGAAGTTAGTGAAACAGTCTATTGCATACAAAAATTCAAGTGGCCTACCAGGTACAATTAGCGTCAGTTGCTCTCACAACACAGAGATTTGCTAAGCCTCTGGACAGACTTGTGTTTACTGCAGGTGGTGCCAGTCTGTATTTTGTCACAGAACAATCTTGTTGCGAGTTGGACTCTAAGACTGCTCTGTGAAGGCTCTAATTATTCTACAGTGGTCAATACTTAGAATAATTTCACTATGTGTCAGATGGACTTGTGTTTATTGTGATTAGGACTGGTCTGGACATAACAACATTTTGGGGAAGTGAACTCGTGCACTTTACATAATGGTGCAGTGTTACTGGATTTGTTTACAGCGAGTAGATTTTTCACCACTCTGCCACTTAATACATGGTATTCCTGAATATAAATATATAGTATTACTGAATAAATAGTCATGATATTCAACTCTAAACTCATTGTAGGGAAACATTATTTGTATGTAGCACTTATGAACCAAACAAATAGTTTTATGTTCTGATTTTGTGTATCTAGGGCAATTAATATTTATTTTATTATTGAAAAAGTGATAGGTATGAACTATAAATCCCATGACAATAATATGAGCCATAAGACAACTATTTTATTTTAATATTTATTAATTAGTCACACGTTGCTATCAGAGGGTTCAGTTACAATGTCTGTTAAGCATGTCCTATATATGCACAGAGGGGTTTATGTTGGCAGTCACTGCTGGCCAGTCCATTACTTCAATGTGCAGGCTTCACAAGACATCGCTGCTGATGCATGGCACATAAGCCCTGGCATTAGAAGGAATTCAGGGCCATCACTGTATGCAGCAGCTACCATAAGGATCAATCGGATCTGATGTACCACCTGGCAGTGAGGTGACCATGGACAATGAGAAGATCTGTATGCCTGTCAATACTGAAGCCTCCACACAACATCAAAGAACCTTGAAAATCTGTCAGTTTCCTGGACAACATTTGGCAAGTACCGCTCACCACATGAACACTGCCATCACATTGTGTCTCTGGATATATGGGCTTGTCAGTGAATAACACCTTTCGCCAGTGACAAAGTAGCCAGGTGATATGGGAATGACAGAACAGATGGCAAGCTGCAAGAAGATGATGTGTCAAGTGGGGTATTTGAATAGGAAATGTGGGTAGTTAGGTCCTTTCTAATAATATTGTTCATTACAGTCTAGTTGGACACAGTAGCTCCAGCGGTCCTTCTGAGATTGTCTTGCAGTGCTCAAGTGGTATCCGTACGATGACGCATCACAGAGATGGCCAGATATTGATCTTCACGTGAGGTTGTAATTCATTGGCAGCCTTGGCCACCATGTCTTGCGTACATAATTGTCTTCCTGTAAAGTCTCCACAACCTATGGATGACACATGGAGTGACACTGGAATCTGCAGCAACATGACCAAAAGTCCATCCTTTGGATCAAACAGACCAGCCTTGCAGCTTGCAGTGCTTTAAGATGTTGCATTTAATGTCCTTGGTTGAATACAATGTCTACAAATGACTGCTGCCATCTATGTACCTTACTAGAAAACACTCACACACAGGTACTCAGTTCCTTCTGAAGGGTCACCTGACACTGTAATGCATAACATAGCCAACAGATGGCTAATGATTTTAACTGTTACCTACACTGAAAAGCAAAGATCTCAAGCCATGCAATAAGACCACCTGACATTCATACATGTATTCCCCTAATTCTTTTGAAGAATATATACTTCATTTGAGGTATCTGAAATTTCAAAACTTATATTTAGTAAATAGTGGTCTAAATTCAAGATACTCACTTGACTGCAGCAGTTAGTCACTTGTCAGAAGTGATAAACAGGCAAGAAGAGCAGGATTCTGGGTCTTTTGATGTTTATAGCTGGTTGGGGAAGACTCTTGGTTAGATGAATTGATAATGTCTGTTCTTTTAGATATGTCAGCAGCTGTGATACATATTATGTAAATTGAAGGTGGAAGGAGGAGGAAGGAATGGAAAGGGAAATCCTGGGGCAGCCGACATCATGAGTTTCTTCCCTTTCCTTTCCTTTCTCCACCCCCCCCCCCCCCCCACTTCAATTTACTTAATTCTTGGTTAGGTTGGGTGGTAAATGAGCCACACTGGTTTAAGCTTTCAATAACACACAGACAGTTCATAGAGACACATTCCATGCTTGGACAAGCCTCATCTTGTTGAAAAGTGGCTCCATAAAACTGTTGCATGAGAGGTGACACATGAGGATGCAGGATGTCTGTGATGTACCACTGTGCAGTCAGAGTTCCCACAATCACTACTAGCTGACCTGAACTCATAACTGATGGCTGCCAACACCTTGGTCCCAAGAGTAACACCACTGCCCCTCTCCAAAACATTGGAAAAATGGCAGCTCTTCCCAGGTCACCACCATACCCACTGACAAATGGTCATCCAAGGTAATGCAAATGTACAGTTCATTGATGATCAGAATGGGGTGCCATTCATCAACATTTCATGCTTCTCAGTCATGGCACTACTTCAAACAGGCTGTATGTGCTGTAGTGTTAACATTAGCCTACACAGAAGATGGCTGTTCCCTAGTCTTGTTGTACTTGTTTATGACCAGAGCTACAATGGTACTTTACAGATATTCTGCATCCACACATATTACCTCTCACCCAACAGCATTATGAAGCCATTTTCCAGCAGGATGACGGCTGTCCACACATGGCACATGTGTCTATGAATGATCTGTGTGTTGTTGAGGTACTCTGGTGGGCAGTAATATCCCCAGTATCTGACCCCGATAGAACATGTGTGTGACTAGCTCTGACATCCAAGATATCTAATGACCAGTCACAAAACTTGTGGGCCAGCTTACCTCAGGAGAAGATACAACATCTTTATGTCACCATTCCCGACGGAATCAGCCTGTGCACCCCGGCCAGAGGGGGTGTAATATATGAAGTGAGCTCATATTGCCAAGTTTTTTGTAGATGTGATTCAATTTTGTAATTGCGGAAATAAAACACATACACTCACTCAACACATGAAGCTTCATTTCATTTCCTCCTGCCCTTTTGGTTCCTTCACTTTTTTTGTCAGGCAATGTATTTTCTTACACCCACCCCTGCATTACCTCTATTTGATTTTGTATTGATAACCCAGCCACAGACCTATCCTCCCTACCACAGCACTTCATTAATTCCGACTGTATGTAACCCCGACAAAAACAATTCCCTTTTTAAATTCTCTAAGCAACCCGTTGAATACCAGTTCCGTTTCTCCTGATGACAACATTCTACTGCATAATCCTTGCCCAGAGATCCGGATGAGGAACTATTTTATTTATAATTTTTTTTCAGTCTTCCAGCCATGTCAGGTGGTTAAAATCCCACAAGCTTTCGACTGAGCTCTCCTTGGCCATTGCCAGATGGTAAGTGACTGCCATGTCACCGTGGCCTCACCGTTATATAGTCACACTGTTGGCAGGGACATCCCTGGTGCTCTCTTTCTCACCAAATATGATAATGTTTTCACCCGCGTCTGTTGTGCCCCATTCGACCTTGCGATGGCTGGGTGTAGGCTGTGCTATGCTGCAAACTAACGTTCTTATTAATAGTGTTTTCAGATATTTTTATTGCTATAGTTTCTTTTCAACACTATCCCAAAATCTCTTTCTCCTCATAGCGACAGACATTTATCGAATAGAAGT
Organism: Schistocerca gregaria; assembly: GCF_023897955.1. Lineage (NCBI taxonomy): Eukaryota > Metazoa > Arthropoda > Insecta > Orthoptera > Acrididae > Schistocerca > Schistocerca gregaria. Next base: position 582,467,769 of record NC_064922.1, read on the forward strand.
AAATTTTTTCATGGTGTGATTTAGGTATAAACACCTCTCATGTTCCATCAGCATTGCTCCACAGTGTGTACTGTTTGGTCAATGTGGTAACGGTCACAATGACATGGTATTTTGTACAATCCAGGTGTTCTCAGCCTTAGATCATCCTTCACAGGCCTCATGGCCTGTCATATTTTCATTGGGGGGCCTGAACACTGATGAAGTGTCATGCCTCTTCAGGAGCAACCTAATTTTTCTGAACACTATACTACAGAAAGGCAAAAATACAAGTGCATGCTCTATTCTTCAGTGGTGTTTTTCTTGCATGTCTCACTAGAAACAGTCTATAATACCTGGTGGTGATTGTGGCCATTTTCTCGAAATACTTTTGAAGGCAGTTCAGTTCCAGTGGCAGAATTTCAGGTTCTGAGATGATTCAAGATGATGAGGCTGCACTGAACATCACATTTTTGTGTCAGATGGTGGAGGCTGAGAGCATACAGATACCGATCCATGTGTGTGGGTGTTCATGAGGCCTGCGACAGATGATTTTGGCTTATAATGCTTGGAGTGTAGAAAATATCATGTCATTGCTACTACAATGGCCAAACAGTAACCACTGTGGAGCAATGCTGAACAGAGCACGTGAAGTGCTTATGCCTATGCTCCACAGAAAAATCAGCCATGCAGAATACACTTTACAAAACTGACACCAAATTCTATTTGCCAAAATGTCTGCCATTATGACGACAAAGTGATTTCGTGTTACCACTAAAAAAGAAAATCATAAAAATAAAAAATCTGAAAACAATATCAATAAGGACAGCAGTCTGCAGATCAGCACAGCCTGGCACCTGGCCATCACGAGGTTGAAGCATGCGTGATGGACATTATCATGTTTGGTGAGGAAGAGTGTTCCAGTCATGTCAGAATCAGCAGTGCAGCTATATAGCAGCAAGGCCATGGTGACATGGTAATCATTGACCACTTGCAACTAGCCAAGGAAAGCTCAGTTAAAAGCTCATGGGTTTTTAATCATCTGAGGCGACTGAAAGCCCAAAATGATATTAATTTATACTGCCACAATACCATGCTTTCATATGGACAGAATATTTCACCCAGCAGGGTTACTAAGCCACACAATTAAACTGCATGTCCTCAGGAAATGTAATGGCAGTAGCTTGTCCTTGCTTTTAGCTGTTAGCAGTATCACCATAGCAAAGCCATGTTGATTAATGTTGCAATACCAGATCAGTCTCCCCACATCATCCTTGAATAGAAACGCAAAGGCATAAAGGGGTCACTTATCTGCTGAATGCATCCTGTTCTACAATTGCGTATATGATGTGACTTTTTAGTCCTGCCATAGTCTAGTTGGGTGGTGCCTGATACAACTGCTGTAATTTCTCTTACAGTTGCTGCATGCATGATGATATTCAAGGACCTTGTGAATGCAGAGATTGCTTACAGAAGAGAATCAATTGTAAAGAACATTATCGAAGAACTCAAGTTTGTCTGAAGAACTCCATTTTGATTCCAGCACACTACCAGCATAATTAACTTTTGACGGGTAGTAACTAAATGATATTGTCTTGTCACTTATGCCATGACAATATGAATAAAATACTTGAAGTTTTGACAGCATGGGAGGGAATATGGCTAGATGCTGTGTAGCCCTAAAATACTTGGGCATCACATTAGGTAGAGTGCTCACTCACAAGAAAAATTAAAACTACGCATGACCATTAAAACTACGCATGACCACAAACCACAAAGTACCTTCTAGAAGCAACATTTTGTGCAACTTAACAGGCACCAACCACATGGGGTGCTCAACTCAGGACAGTTTAGCTTTATGCTATTCAGCTGTGGTGTACACATATACTAAATGGTGTAACTCCAGCCATGCCAAACAAGTGGACGTACCGTTCACTGAATCATGCCACATCAACAGACTGTTTGACACCGACTGATGAACTATACTGCCTAACCAGTATCATTTCTCTTACTATCAGATGCAATGTGGCAGCCAATAAAGGAAAAACTAAATCATTTACATCTACAGATTTGGATACCAACCAGCCCACCATCAGCTTCAATCGAGAATTTTCCTGCATGCAGCAGGAAATCACAGTACGATGTAACAAATCAGAGCAGTAATGTGGCAAGAGAGAAAATGTCAATTTCGAGGATAGGTATACCAAGGGAAGAACTTCCCCTGGGTCACACAGAGAAGTGGAACATACTGAGATCTTTGAACAGACTATGTTACAGAGTTGCATGAATCAGAAGAAACATGAATGTATGAGGTTTACCAGATGAACTGGTGCTGTGCTATTGTATACACAAGCAGACTACTATCCACCTTATGAATTGCGAACTACGACCAAGTACCTGCATTGCTGAGGAGCTTATGAAGGCTACATCAAATGCACTAGACGTGGCCAGCTTTTGGTAAAAAATTTCCTAGTCCTGCAATATATTACGCTACATGTTCATTCATATTCAGTTTGTAGTTTTAAAAAGTCCATCCTTACAAATCTCATCCATTGTCTGTTGTTAATTACGTGTCTGATGCTTTTGATGCAGGTAGGCTTATATAGACAAGGGAGCTGCATCTGGAACTTTTCAGAGGACAACCTGAGTAATGCTTGCTCAAAAAGTCAAGATGGGCAGCTTGTTGCAGATCCTATCTACTGAACGATGTTTTGTGGCATGAGAGACTAGCATCACTTTTAAAGCTGCTGCTTCTACTTGACTATAACCACCAAACATCCCTCTTTACTTTTCCTCTGTCTGGCCACTCTTCACATAGCTTGTCCCCAGTACTAAGTATGTATCCATGATCTCAACTGAAATTATTACAATTCAACCTAATCTTGGCTATGTCCTTTATTACTGATTCAAATGTTTGATGCATTTCAAGTGTGCAGCAGTCTGTTCCAGTCATAGTAGCAGGGTCAGCACATCCCATTTCATCTGAGCCACAGAGCACAGTTCCAAGAGCATAACATGCGGATCACTTCCTTGCAACCTGAGATCCACTCTAAACAAAATTCTGCTTATGGCACTTTTTCCTGCTGTCACACCTTCTTCATAAGGAATGCTCCATAAGCTGAATTGAAATACTCACGCTATGCGGAAAGAAGTTTTGCATGCTGAAAATGAAGTTGAGGCCAGCGTCGAAATATGATGATGGATTGGCCAAAATTGTCACCTATTCAAATTGTTCTCTGGACACTGTTCAGCCATGGGTGTCTTTGACTACTCCCTCTATCTAATGTGGCATATGTGTTATAATGCTAAGTCCCAGTGCGAACTGTTTGTCCCTTGTAGATGTTGCTATATTCATAGGGCAGAGTTCACACCTAGGACCCAGATCTACATTACTTTTAATGGGGCTTAACAGATCCCGGCAGGAGGGCAGAACACAGGTCTCAGTCCATAGCCCAGGAGCTTGTGTTTTATTTTACTGGTTGTTGTGCTATAGTCACTGAGCATGCTTCACTGGTTGCACCTTTAAGGGTCTGCAGCATATTCCTTGCTGTAACCAAGTTCTCTGAACACAAGTTGCAAATGCTAAAGTTCAGATCATAGATGTTTATTATCACATGTTATCTTAGTTCTGCTTTTTATTTAAAATGATACACCTTGTAAACTGAGACAATTTTATTTGGATATGCCCAGTGAACAATTCAAAAGAGAAGCGTGCACCCAATGCGTCACTGATTTTGCTCATCTTTGGCACAATTATAGTACATGGATACATACATGTAAAAAATGCTTTTCTAGTATGACAGACTTATAAAGTGTGTTTGAGAAATTTAGGCATGGAAGTTCTGCAAGAATGTTCAATGCCACATAAGAGGGGTAAATTAGTTGCCATGCAAAATTAAAGACAAATGTTTTTAATGACAGTTTGCTACAGAATTCTTGAGCATATTCTAAATTCAAATATAAAAAATTTCTTTGAGAGAGGAAAGATTCTGTCCATAAATTAGCATAAATTTTGAAAGCATTGACTGTGTGGAACTCGGCTTGCTCTTTTCTCACACGATATTCTATCTATGTATGAAAGGCAGCAGGCAGTTTCCATACTTTTGTATACTATGTGTTGCAAAGTGTCCAGTTCAGAAATGTTCTAAAATGATTACATAATTAATTTCAGACATAATTTGTTCAACAAAGTACTTCATATGGATGGGATTAATTACAAAGTGTATTTCTGATTGGAAAAATTAGGAGACACACTAGAGGAGTAGGCAGCTCTTTCTAGACCACACTTGGTTATGAGTCCTACAGGAAAAGTCTCCAGGAGCCATTCCACTACAAACTGAGGAGTGTTATTCAAAACTTGATAAATGCACAAAACTAAATTTCTGAGGAAACATTTTTAAAATATCATACCAGAATACTAATTACATAAATTAGACAATTTAAGATTTACACATCTTTTGTAGAATTGATTCAGATAGTGTGTTTCACTTTTCTAAAGTTTTCATTATTTATTTCGGAATAGAGGAACAAAATTTCCAATTTTTCAATAGTCAATAAATGCAAAGATGGAAATTAAATGTTTTGTTGATATAACATTGAAATTGATACTTTTCTGTTTCTTTTTTAACTTTAACATTAATTTCAGTGAAAGCTACTTTATTGTTCAATCTGCATAGAAATACAATAATGTACTATGATCCAACACTTCACTATTACACTTTCTCATAAATGGCTGATAAAAAGACAGCAAAATAGCAACAAACATTATGGAAATACAACACAAAATACTGGCTACAAAAACACTAAACTTAAAATCTGTTGATCACTGTCAACAATGTCCTTATAAAACTCCCCTGCTCCTTCTGGTATGTTACAATGCCTCCCAAGCTCTAAGATATACTTTTTCTTTTTCTTGCTGATCCTTTCTCAAGGTGACTGCTTTCCACACTTCCTGGCTGCAATTTCTGGATTTCTGTACCTCAGCATCTACAAAACTGCTTTTATAAATATCCAATAATGATAATACCTTCTTCTTAGACTTTGTATAAGCAGTACTTCTTCAAGTTATCTTGAAAGGCATCTTAGACAGTAGGGTTTTTAGTGCACTTGACTTGAGATCCTTTGGTTTCCAATCTTTGTTTAATATCCTGACAGTGCCATGTTGTTCCAGCACTTTTACAATATTCAGTTGGTTAAAGAATATCTTCCTTTTTCCGGTATACTTTATTGACTGTTCCCACCCATTTGTCATGATTATAACTACGATTACAAATACGGAGACATGGACCAACTTATTAAATTAGCTGCTTTCTTGCATGAAGGCCATCATTGTGCATAAAATCACGTTTTTTTAATTTTTTTAGTGGTATAGGAGTCAGAAAATAAAAGAATTTGATTTGGACAATTTTCTGGCTGGTTTCTGAAAAAGTAAAATAGAGTGAAGGCTACTTGGTTACATTCTTTTGGTCCCTTTGTTTCAAAATATTTTAACTACATTTTCCTCCTCCATTATTGCATTGAACTATTTTGCATAGAGTTCATGTAACCTATGGTTTGTTATTAATTGATTCATTTTCATGTGGCTGGATGCTGTGCCATAGGCAACAGCCAAAGATGCAGCAAGCAGCACTGCCACAGTTGTCACAAATGGGCTACGGATATCATGCCAGGTGCAGAATGGGTACAACACACCATTGCATCAGACACATCAATATCACCACCAGTTTTTACACAGCTGGGGGCAAGTCCATCCCCTGGGACTTGGTGCCTTCCTGTAGGTGAGCCACCTCAGGCTCACTTCAGCTGCAACTGGATTCCTACCTTCGAGGGCAGCGGTTTGTATCCAGGCAGCAGTTTGTATGCATTGTTATAGTATATCAAAACAGTATTCTTCCTTTTTGCTTCTTTCTTGACGCTCTTTCTCCCTGACAAAAACTGGCTTGGGCTGAGCACCCAACGGGCTATACATGTGCTGTGATCCACCATTCACAATACCAGCCTCCACTGCTAGAGTCTATCTACTGTTAAAAGAATAATTGCAGGCTTCCATGTCTGCAGACATGCCCTTTCGTGAGTTGTAGAGCCACACCAAGCAGCAAGTGTATTGGTCACTGGGCAGTCACTGTTCCAGAGACAGTCAGCCACACTGCTATCAACGCATGCCCAGGGGGATGAAGCTGCTGTGGGTCAACACTATGAATGTTGTAACTTGAAAATGAATAAAATATATGAATACAGATGCTGTTCTCATATGCTGCTGACAGACAACACATCCTTACAACAACCCATCACCACAATGCAACCCTGATGAAGTAGAGGCCAACCACTGTGGTGCATTACAGTTGGTGTCAGAAGTGGATTCAGCAACCACCATCCATGGACAAAGAAGTAGTGTCACACACTGGGTCAATGATTACAGCTGAAACAGGAACCTGGTCTGCAGCCATGCCTTACATTGATGGAAAATGTCATGGCAAGCCAGTAGATCGTTTGCCAGATATTTATTTGTGGGTTCAGCGTATAGCAGGCACATGCAGAAAGTGTCCTATGGATGAATAAATACGAATGTTAGTTTTTGTCTAACTAATGTGGGCAATATATATCATGAGTGAGGGGTGTGGCTGATTGGCTAGTAATCATGTGCAGTGATGGTTGCAGTGATTCAGGTGGTGAGCTGAGTTTTGTCAGAAAGTTGTCATAGTTTCACTGTGTAAAGGAATAATTATGAGCAGCAGCTCAGGCAGAGTACTTAAGTTAAGCAGTTGCTTAGGGAGAATAGTTAAATTTCAGTAAGAAGCATTACAATATTGTTGCATGTAAGTATCTTTGTCACTTGTTTGTTGAATTGATAAGGGGCTAATCATGTCATTGTCATCATTATGGGAGCTATCCTTAAGGAAGCATTGCTAGCTCTGGCAGGTGAGTTAGAGCAGATGCGAGTGAATGAGGCACTTTTTGTTGAGGAAATATAGAGGGTGGATTATGATATAGCTTTGCATAGCAGAGGTACTCCAAAGTAAGTGGAGGAAATTTAAGGAGGCAAGGAGGGAAATAAGGATGGAAAAGAGGTCAAGAAAGCAAGCAGAAGGAAGTCAGTAGCTTAGTTGATGCACGGAGTACTGGTGTTGTAAAAGTTCAGGAGAGTAGGGTAGATGTGTCAGCTCTGATATCATGTGACACTGCGGAGTTTGATTTATCTGTGGTGCCAGACTGAGTAAGTGTGCGATATACTGAGGTAAAGAAGGGTGTGGATTGCAAGATGAGTTATTCAAGCGCATTAGTATCTACACCAGTGGGTGATAATGGGCACTGTTTACAGGCTGTGGAGCCTGGGGCAGATTTATAGGAAGTACATGTGTCAATTATTGTGTGGCGCAGAGTGGAATTGCAGACAGAATTTCAGCAGCAGATACTGCGGAGAATGCACAGGATGTCAATGAGTCTGACTGTGTTGCGGATGTGATTAGAAGTGAAGTGGCACAGATGCATTTGTTTACAAAAGGCACAGACTTCTCACCACTTGGGCTGCACTGTCGCCACAGAAGTAAGGAAGGGGTAGGAAAAGGAAGGGGAAATGTGTTTGTAAAGTTAATGATCAGTCACTCAGGGCTGAATATCTTGTGGAGTTGATGCCTTAGGATTGAAATGTTACAGTGATGTGAGGACTAGATCACAGCCTTGGGGAGTGGAAGACAGCGCAAGCAGCTGATGCAGGCTGCGAGCTGTTTACAACACAGCCGCAGTTCACTATGCAAAATTGGTGTAATGTAGGTGAAGGGTGCGACGCAAACCTGAGGTTCAGATTTGTTTTCCAAACATCATGCCAAAACTGACTTTGTGTGATGAATGACAGATATATGGAAGGACAATGTTTCGACTGGGGAAGCTGTCACCTGTGGAGTACTGACGCAGGGCTCATCTATATTAAGGGACACATAGGTTACACTGTAGGCAAACCTACTAAGGCTTAATTCATACAATATGTGCCACTAGGCAACAGAAAGTTGCCCCGGGGGAGCAGAGGCACCAGATGAGCATTTTGAGAACAATTCTGTCTGTGATCAGCACTACTCCAGGAGAAGTAAGTCAGACTATCTGTCAATGTATTGCAAGTGCTTTATGTGTGACAATTGTTAGGATATGTTTTCTACTAAAACAAATGGAGAACTGTTGTCGCAGGGACAAAGTCCCACGAGAGAAAGCAAAAACAGCAGATGAATAAGCCATCAAGTAGACGGAAAAGTAATGCTGAGCATAATATATTAATGAGGTCGGTTCACGCACTGTCAAAGATGATGCGTTGAGGATAATTTATGAAGAGATAATGAGCTGTCCAGTGCCATTTTCAGTTTGTAAGAATAAAAAGTTAAGGTTTGTTACTTCATGAGAGCATTTAATTCACATAAGGGTAGAGAGGATGTTTCTTAGTATTTATAAGTACTAAAGACGTTTTGCAGATTATTTACTGGTAAGATATAGTACTAATGTGAGCAAAGACATGGCATCTTTAAGTGATTTGTTGCGTGATGGCAGAGGCATGTTGGAGAAGTGCCAAAAATGCTAGCAGCAAGTTGTATTGTGTAGTTTTATGATGAGTTTATTGAGCTAACTTACTGTTAAGTAGCTTTAAGCTGTTGTGAACAAGAGTGAGGTGTTGATAACACTAATCTGCTAGTTGTAATAGAGATTTCAGAGAAATTACTAAACAAATGTAGATGGAAAGCTGGAGGGCTAGACATTTGGAGTAAGTTCACAGCCACTGATTCGCTATGGTTCAAGTTGACTGGTACATAAAGAGGGACTGGATACAGAATAAACTGTTGTCCATGTTTGTTCAATCTTTGCAGATTATCAATGGCATTGACCGGGAGGATGGATATAAAAGAGTGCGGTCTAAAAGCTGTCAATTTAACTAAGTACCCAGGAATAACAATTATGAACAATAATCCCATAGAAAATGTTGTGTGCAAGGTGAACCAAAGACCGTGTTTTATTGGCAGAATACTTAGGAGATGCAACAGGTCTACCAGACTGCTACACTATGCCTGTAGCCCTCTTCAGGAGTATGACTGCACGGTATGGGCTCTGTTTCAGACAGGATTGGCTGAGGACATCAAAAAAGTTCAAAGAAAGACAGCTTGTTCTGTATTATCATGAAATAGTGCAGAGAGTACAGAGATATGATTCTTGAGTTAGGGTGGCAATCATTAAAATAAAGGCATTTTCATTGTGGCGAGAATTTTAAACAAAATTTCAATTGCCAATTTTCCCCTCTGAACAAGAAAATATTTTGTTGATGCCAGCTTAATTAGAGAGAAATGATAATTGTAATAAAATAAGAGAAATTAGAGCTAGCATTGGAAGATTTAGGTGTTCGTTTGCCCATGTGCTACTCGAGAATGGAATGGTAGGGTAATGGTCTGAAAGTGATTCTACAAATCCTCTGCCTGGCACAAAAGTGTGAATTGCAGAATAGACATGGAGACTTAGGAGGAAGGTGTTGTAGCACCTCCGCTATTTTTGGCACTACTGAGTAAAACTGTTAATGCCACAGCTGTCGCAAATGGGCCACGGGTTCCACTCCAGGTGTATAGTGGTTCCAAAACACCATTGCAGCTGATGCAGCAATACCATGAGCCAGTTTCTACACTGCTGGTCAGGGGCTGTTGCTCACAGTACTACCAATCCAGCATAAAGGCACGCCAATCACAGCAATGGCACTTTAGTTGTCACACATACTATCTGCCGCCTTGTTTTGGTGTACATGGTTAGAAGTAAGTACTCACCAGAAGAAATACCCATCATATCTAGCCAAAGTATTCACAGTCTAGCAGTACCTACTATGACAGGATGTCCACATCAGATGAAGGGGTGACGTAGCTCTGTAAGCAGCCATTACAGACTTGTGCTCCATCACTGATGAGCCGACTATTGGGGCTGAGTCCGTTCCTCGGGACTTGATGGCTTCCAGCTGATGGGCCTCGTCATGCTCACTTCACCCACAGTTGGACTCTTGCCTTGGAGGACAACAGTTTATGTCCAGGGCAGTGCAGATGCCCAACTGTGTATGTTTGTGCAGGCAAACTGTCACTGCACTCCAGTGCTCTCCACTGCTAGAGCCTGTCTACAGTTACAAGAGCCATGACAGGCTTCTGCATCTGCAGGCATGCCTTGCACCAAATTGCAGGGCCTCACCAGGCAGTGCACATGCTTTGGTGTACGTCCTGTGTCAGCAATCCCACTCTGCACCGACATCAAGCTGGTCACTGGCCAGTTGCTGCCTCAGTGATCACTGCCCTCACTGCTGTCAACACATGCCCAACGAAATGTAGCCACTACAGGTTGATGCTATGAGTGTTGTAACTTGAAATTCAATAAAAACTTTGACTACTAATGCTGTGCGCATATGCTATAATTGCTGATATCCTGACAACAAGCTACCACCACAACCCAACTGCTGAGTTAGGGACTAACCACTACAGTTTATAAAGGTTAATATGATTTGTGATTTAGTTTACACATATTTTAATAGTTGTCCTTTTTTCTTTTTAACAGATCATCTGATGCTGACTTGGGAATATGTCAAAACTAATTATGGCACCATTTGTGACATTAGGCTGAAATATTTATTAAATGAAAATAAAATTATACAATTTTCTGTTGAAAAATCAATTTAAAGATAGCCCAATTAAGAAGAGTAGCATTCTCTGTAATAAATTTTTATTTTTAGAGTATGTAATGCTGTAGCTTGGGTTGTACATCAGGGCTAAGATACAGATCAGAGGGCAATTTCCTACAGTAACAAAATGACAGTTTTGATAAGCTGTCTAATATCAAATAGCCCCTTTTTTGATACCCTTAAGATTGAGAAATATGTTTCACATATTTCACCATCTCATTTCACACAAGATAAACCATTATACCTTTATCAGGTTACCTTCCATCTTATAAATTATAGAGTGCAGCAATCAGTTGTCCTGTTTTCAATTTTATTACGCATATCCAGATTTTGGCTAGTAGCTAGCCATTCTCAATGCAGTATTTTCTATTCTCAATGCAAGTAAGTTCCTGAACAAGAACCTACATGTATTGAGAATAGAAAATAGTGCATTGAGAATGGCTAGCTATTAGCCAAAATCTGGATTTGCGTAATAAAATCTAAAAAAGGACCACTGATTGCTGCACTCTATAATTTATAAGCATTATACCTCTTCTCCTGGGTTCAACAGCGATCTTTTATCCTTAATTTTGTTCCCAAGACTTGTTACACAAACCTTCCTCTGACCCCTTGATACAATTCTCAAGAATGTGTTGAATAATGCTTACCTAACATCAGGTAGAATTAAACAAACAGTCAAGTATTTTGCAAAGAAATTTACACTTCTTGCACAAAATTGTACTGGCTTTTCTTTGCCAGTGGATGAGTGCACCAATCCTGAGTCTGCTAAGCAATAAACATATATTTATGGGGTCTATGCCAGTATTATCATTTCATTATGATAAGTGAAGGTGGCGTCCATAAAACATGCTATAAAAGGGCACACATTTTTGAACTTGTATGAGGGTTTGTTGCTCCCTGCTTATAGATGTGCAGCTGTTAAGGTTGTATGAAGCACTGATGTTGTGGTACTTTATGAAAACACATTGAAATCATGCTCCACTTTTCTATAACAAACTGTTAACTGGATAACAGTTTGAAAGATTTTTAAAATATATATATTACGAGTGTTTGAGATTCACTCCCAATTTCTACTGATGTGAACAATGTGGGAATTGAAGTAGAGATCAAACTAATGCTCAGAAATGTAAAATTGTGTACTTCACAAACAAAAAAATGTGGTATCCTATGACCACAATATCAATGAGTCATAATTGGAATCTGTCAAATATCTGTGTGTAACAATCTGTGTTGATATGAAATGGAATGACCACTTAGGCTCAATCATAGGTAAAACAGATGATAGACTTTGGTTCATTGGTCAGATCTGTGAAAAATGCTGCTAGTCTGCAAAAGAGATAGCTTACTACACTATCATGAGAATAAGCCTAAAATTTTGCTTGAGTTTGTGGAACGTATACCAAACAGAACTAATGGGAGATATTGCACAAATAGAACAGAGGGCAACAAGAATGGCTGAAAGTTCGTTTGACTAATGGGAAAGCATCACAAAACCGATGAAAACTCTGATCTGGCACAAAAGAAGAAAAGTGCTCACTATCGCATGAAAGTCTACTTAACAATGTTTCAAGAATCAACATTGTGAGAGGACTCCTAGGTATCTATCCTTTATGGGTAATGAAGACATGATTAGATTAATTAGAATGTGCACAGAGGTATTTAAGAAGTCATTCTTCCAGCACCCCATAAGTGAATGAATCAGGAAAACACCCCAATATTTGCTACAATGGAGGAGGAGGAGGAGGGGGGAGGGTAATCTCTGGCAGGCAAGTTTCCAGAGAATAGATATTATTTCTCATTGTCTTACACTGAGTGTCAACTACTGGTGCATGTACCAAATACTTATATAACAAAACCTGGAGACAGCAATGAACATTAGCTATTACATCATAACTACTTACAGTAGTGGTTATTTTATCACATTCTGTATATGCAACGCTAGATTAACTTCTAACTTAAGAACAATATCTTGGATTCTGTCTGCTACGAGTTTGCAGGCCTATCATACTGATTTCTGAATTTTGTAAGCAATCTTCTCCATAGATCCGGTAATTCTGTTAGAATTCTTCAAGAGGAACACAGTGTGTCAATTAATTTTCTGCCAGCTAGATTTATCTATTATTGCTGATTATAATGCTTGAATATTTGACTGTTGTAACTGACTTTAATGATTACTACCTACAGTGTAATCAAACAATACGAGATCTATATATTTTCTGAGAAATATTACATTTGGTAAAGAAAGTTCTGCCAGAATGTAAATAATTTAGGGGTGCAAGAGACAATTCACGGACCACCAGAAGCATTAGTTCGTGTACAGGAACACTAAAAAGCATGAAAACTTTGCTAGTTTTTGGACAAATCCTTTAATGAGAATTAGTTTCAAATAATTATAGATTGTCAAACTGAATTCATCAGGCTATTTTATTTTAATCCCCTCCCACACACACACCTGTCCAGCTGCTGTGTGCTGGCATTGTGTTTTCAGCTTGTGCAATGCATCTGCTCAGTGTGTGTTGTGTGTGTTGTGTGTGTGTGTGTGTGTGTGTGTGTGTGTGTGTGTGTGTGTGGAGGAAGGCAGAACGGGAAGAGGGAGAGGGAAGTCACTTACACAGTGTACTCCTTTTTTCGTATTTCCTGTTGACGACTCAATGTTTGTAATATTTAGTGATGCTGTTTCCTCTCCTATTAAATATTCACGAAATTTTAGGGTGAAAGCTACCAATGTTACATGCTGTCTTTTACATTTATATATTCTGAAAACAGAAATAGTAAATTCCTGTTTTTATTGGTGACCTAATGAGTTTTGTCTGTAATGACATTCTCAATCCAATCTCATCTCTAAGCTGATAACCCATATGGATGTAGAGTATTTTGTTTATTCACTGCCAGTGTGGGTCTGATTCAAGTATTTTATAGATATAAAAAAGGGCTGTTGTTGTCGACCTACAGACATTATGGAAAAATAAAGCTAACTGAGTTTCAAACAATTATATATTGTAAAAGCGAATTTGTCTGGCCATATTTTTGTCCCCCCCTCCCCCCCAACACACACACACACACACACACACACACACACACACACACACACACACACACACACACATTTTACTACTCTATATGAAGATTCGTAGGTTTGAATATAATCAGTAAATTTCCCAAAAATTGGAATGCTTGTGCTAGTTTCTTGTCACTAGCGACCTTCAATTGTTTCAGCAATCTATGATGGTACAGGTTGCATTGTTTAATCATAAAGAATCTAATAAAAGCAGAGACCATGATACAGTCAACTTCTGTGACACAGTTTTTGATATGCGTGGATAGCAAAATCGAGTCCTGTAGAACGAAGCTATAAATCTATTACCTGCTAGAAAGAGGCCTAATCCAATTCCAATGGATAAATCAATAACAACATAAAACTTGATGTCTTGACATATTACAGCAATCAACAAAATGAAATGGAGATGCCACACCAAAAGAGTAGACATTATATTACAGGAAACTTGTGTGTTTGATGAAGAGAACATTGTTAGTGATTAAGGTATTAATGCCACAGATGTTTCAGCATTCTCAAGATTCAGAGTGTATGAATATTTCATCCCTGCATTAGTGTGTGTGTATATATGAACTTTTGACTAACCTCCTTTTGGGAAATTTCCAGTTTGTACTGCAACTAGGTTACTTTTGGCGGAGCCTTCAAAGTTCTTAGTATAATATACCAATAATAACTATGCATGGTTTGTGGAAAAAAGTTAGTTTAAAATATGTTCTCTCTACACACCTTTTCAGAGTTCATATTTGGTAGAAGGAACAATTGTCCTCATCTGTACTATTAAAAACATGCAGTCAGATTTCCAAATGTATTTTGTTGCACAAAAATGCCAGAGTGGAGATAACAGAACTTACCATTTATTTATGGAAATTAATTTATGACTGCATGCACATGCCCGTCTGCAAAGCAATCATATCTAGATGAAATCTCTATATACAGTGTATTCAGATATTGTAGAAAGGGTTCTCTAAGAAGTCTTACCATGCACTACATACTACATATCAACAGTTTCCATTATTTACCTCTTTTATGGCTGTGACAATTCTTTGTCCAACCTCTGCATCAATACTGTTATGTCTGTCCACATATTTCATAAGTTCATCTTTTAACTCTATTTCAGGAGCATAAAGGCCATCATCATTAGTCAGTGCCACACTGCTTATGGTACATATGGGAGGATACCATGGGAGGCTGTGTTCTCTTCCAGGAGCCAAACCAATGAGAGAATTGAGATATTTTGATGGCCTGAAATTCAAAATTGTGTCACTTTTTAAAAATGGAATAAAGTAACATGAAACAATGCCTTTTTAAATCATGGGACAACACAATGGTGCTCAGAACATATAGGTAACAAAAAACTGAAAGCATTCACAGTGGTAATGGGAAATGACAGATGTAGAAAATTTTTCCAAACAGCAAGTTGTGGGTAGTATGCTCAAATACATTTTTATTGTGAAAAAACAGGTTTTTTTTATCTGTGTTTCTTGGTTCAACACATTAGGCCGAAAGATGATGAAAACTCTTCCCCACGAAACTATTTTTATGTAGCAACTAGTTTCAGAACACAACACAAAACTTACTGAAAAAAATGATCATTGGCCTAACAACAAAAATACTACAGTGGTGAATACTATTTACTTATTGACAGAATCAATGAATTACCTGCAGTGTGAGTCCTAAAATTCGAAACTTAACTTTTAAGATGAATGCACGACATATGTTTTTTGTGTCTCATGTGTGATATTCTGCATAACAATTCCCTTCAGTTAGGAAGGAAAATAACATCACTTCGTATGAGATCTGGACTATGAAAGGAATGTTTTCAAAATATCACAATAAAAGGTCTGTAATGCTTTTGTATGCCACATACGATCTCTTGGCAGACAATTACATACTGTAAACAAATGCCCTGCGACACCAAATCATTTTGCAAAATGCTTTACAGCAGAGTAGTGTGCCACTGATGTGAGTAAAAGTCATCCTTTTTGCCAGAAAAATGTGCCATATGAGTCTTGAGAGTAGGGTAGAAATTTTTAGTTTTTCTTTGCTGGTGAGAGAAAGCGTATTCCACTGACTGTCCCTTATTTTCTTATTATCACATAGGTGTTAAGCTAATGAGATCCACTGCCTGTAACAATGCAATCAGAATGTTCTCACATCAAAAGGAAAATTAAAATTATGAGATGCGCGATTTCTGGCAAGTACTTATTTTCTGGAATTCTTTAGTACTGCCAACAGACACACATGAAAGTGCATAAAGCACAGGGGTGTCGTGCGCGAAATAGCGGTCAATAGCCAGTGGCACCACTGTGGTGTTGTGCATGAAACAGCGGTGTTGTGTGCATAGTATCATGCAGTGGCCGGCGACAGCACTTTAGTATCTTTTGTATTTTGTAGGTGTTTTGTTTAGGTAACAGTAAGTTACACACGTTATCAAGTTTTTTGTTTTTATGAGTACTTGTGCTCTTTCATTATGGCAGACGAAAGCACGATACAATTATTTATGATGAATGTGTGGAGCAAAACATGGAGGTTGCTACTACATCGCGCACATCTCATCACAATCTGGTTGACAGACTTTCCTGTCACATAAAGCAACATCAACTAACAGGCATATGTATTTCCAAAACAAATAAACGATAACAAAGAAACTGCCATGGTATGCCGCCCCCCGCCCCCCCCCCCCCCCCCCCCCCCAAAAGAGAGAGAGAGAGAGAGGGAGAGAGAGAGAGAGGGAGAGAGAGAGAGAGAGAGAGAGAGAGAGAGAGAGAGAGAGAGAACACAGCAAACTTAATGTGCAAGTCTTGCATTACATCTTTATGAAAGAGAAATACTAAGTACCAAATACAATGCAAATAAACAAATATGTGAAACAATCAAATTCTGTATTTATTTATGTATGTATATCTTAGAAATTTTATGAAAGTAGGGAAACAGGGTTAAGAACTTATGAGAACAAATGATGAGATTAGTAAAACGTAACAATTTAAAATCTTTTGATAATGTCATGAACGGCCGGTGACAAGCTAAGTAATCCGAATTAGTGCTGCCGGCACCAAGCAAATAAATTTGTACAAGATGTGTGGACAGCAAATGTTAAGTGCATTATTCTTCTCCTCCTCTTAATCCATCTTTACTTCTCCCTCTGTCCACATTATCTTGAAACTAAAATTATTACTTTGCTTATGATTTACTTCCTTGACCTCCTGCTGTCTCCAATTCTCCCCCTTCATCTTTATCTCCTCACATTCTCACAACAGGTGAGTGTCTCACCCTAGGGTCTGAGTGTCCTACCCTCCTTTTAAGCTCCCGCAACCTATTCCTCTTCTCTCCCCAAGGAGGAAACTAATAGTTCTGAAAGTTAGGTTATTTTCATGTACTTTTTATCTATTGGTAGTCCCAAAAATCTTCACCTCTTGCAGTTAATTACTGGCCAGAAATTACAACTCGTAGTTTTAGACTTATTTTGAATAAAATTAATAGGACTTTTACTTAACAGTTCATTTGTTGATATCACGGAGACTTGCCCTGTTTTGAATATGAAATTGATGGCTGTCTTATGTGAAAGTTTAGGATTTCATACCCAAATCAAAAAGTACTTCACACTGATTAGGTTTTTTAAATTAGGTATGGACTGATTGTGTACTCTCCTAGAATCCCAAAAAAATATGTTCACACTCCACTGCCCTTGATGTTCAACCTGCCACAGCCAGTGCTGTTTTTTTGTGGCTCAAAAATGCATTTTTATTCCATTTAGCTTTCCATGATTTGAATACTTAGCTTCATCAGTAAAGAGAATTCTTTGCTCAAAGAACCTATTGTACTGATGCTGCATCAGAAATGAGAATCAGGATTTCATGTATCTGCTGCAATCCTGCTGTTTGATCTACTGGTGAAGTGACATACATTTGTGAGCAATATGTGAACAAAGTTGCAGTGACTTATTCCAGAGACATCTGCTAGTTCTTTGGAGTCAACATGTGGATTATGAGTACAGCAGCCAGAAAATCTATTTTGTTCAATCTGATTGTTGCAGACTTGCTCCTTACTCTTTGCATAGTATTCCAGTGGCATTAAAATAACAATTTTTGCACATTCACCAAATGTCATTCCTGTTGGACACCATCTATTGGGATGCCTTTGTATGCACAACAAAAGTGTCCTCTCTGCATTTCTTCTGAACTCTCTGTAAGGAAGCAGCATATCTATTTTCTCTTGGTTTGTGGAAAAACATTTAATTTTTTAAGCTAGTCACCGTCTGACACACATTATAGTGTGTAAATACAATAACCAAACAGAAAACATGATATTACAAATTGTTTGTCCTATTTGGTATAATATTCTTGAATAATGGCATGGACTTCATTTTGCAAATGCCGGTTCAACATTGCTTAAAGTAAATGATAATTAATGACCATCAAAAGTAAATATCACAAGATATAATTATAATGCACAATATACTAAAAGGTAAACTATCCCTCTTTTTGCATACATTAGCAAAATAAACTCATAACTTGTTTATTAATCTGAAAAATATCAGGATCAGGTCATTTAAACTACACACATGGGCACACTACAATTCACTTCACTTACTTAATTGTCTCATAATATGTACAATGCTCATACCATATCAAGTCAGGCAAATTATCATTCCAATTTGCAAAATGGTCAAATGATCAAACCAAAGTGAGTCTTTTCCATATGAATTAATAAATTTTATAATTTCAGGAAGTCAGCAAGTGGACACGAGGAATGGAAAAAATCCCTAAACAGCACAGAATATAGCAATTTTGGATCTCTAGTTTTCAAGGCAGAGATAATAAAGTGCGCAAAGTATACACTTATAAATGATATATTATAACATGAATGATACAGACTATGAATCACATTTCCTCTGCGAATCTTCTATATCAGTACCATTGCAGTGCAACACACTGTTTCCTTCTTACCCAATCTGACATATTTCTTTATTTGGATATGAAATCATGAACTTCTGTGTGGGACAGCAATTGGTTTCATGTTCAAAACTGAAATTCTATATTCTAAATATTGTAATTGCCCCAAATCTACTAATAAGATTTTGAAGAGTGAAGTGCTGTTGAATTTGTCTCTTTCACAACTATGATACTACCAGCAGAAATTACTATATTTCTATTTTAATGAAAGAGAGTACATGTTGTTTAGTGAGGACTTGCTCATAATTCATCTGAGTAAAAACAGAATTACGACATCTTAAACGGTTCTGCAAATACTTAAGGTGAACAGCTTAACTGAATCACCCTGTACAGTGTTCCTTATGGGAGATGGCTTATATTAATTCAAGAAATGTATCCAAGAATGACAAATCTTAGAAACAAATGCAAACAAGTTTATGAATTCAGCTACCTGTTAGGTTACTAATTTAAGTCTTCTGGCATGAAGTATAGTAATGTAAATTAATTATAGTTCTTTTAGAAGTAATATGAATGGATCAGAAAAAGATTTATGTGATAGTTACATGTAATGGATGAGCAACAAATTTTGTTGCAAGAAAGGTTTAGGCAACAATGCAATTACCATTCTCACTAAAGGAATAAGTTTGCTACATTACATGAAAATATTAAATTTGCAATGATGATGAATTTCTGTTTTGTTGGTCTTTCTGTGTGGCAATCATCATCATCAGCAGCAGCAGCAGCATCATAATACTTTGTCTTTGTTCTCATACTTTTGCCCTTTACTTCACTTTCCTTTGTACGTCAGTTCTCTTCACATGCTCTCACAATAATTCCCTGCAACAGTTTGTCTTGTAATGTTTCACTGACTGCTGTGTGTTTTGTTCTGTTCCATCTTGTGATTCCTACACTGTTTGTAAAGAATATAACTTTGCAAGCTTATGCAAAGTCCATTAAAAAAATCCCGAAACATTCATAATTTTGTGCTAATCGTGTATTGGAGCAAAATGTGGTTGGCATCCTTGCCCACACCTGTATTTAAAGTGCAGCTGCCAGAAGTTTCACTGTTGTATGTCTGTTAGTTATAGTTCAGTGCAGTATTGAATATAATGTTGTGTCATATAGTTATAGCGAATTTTGAGGTGGCAGAGTTAGACAAGCAAAATGACTGAATTAAATTTTGCATGAAACTCAAGAAAACCTTTACAGAGACACACCAAATGATGTAGGAAGCCTATGGTGATGAATGTTTAAGCCGTACTCGGTGTTATGAATGATTCACATGGTTTAAAAATGAATGGATGGAAGTTAAAGATGACCCTCGTTCAGGACACCCTTTAATGTCTACCGACAATGTGCAGGTCAGAAACATCAATGAAACTGTATATGAGAATTAAAGACTGAGTGTCTGAGAGAGTGCAGAAGAATGCAACATTTCAGATGGATCATGTCATGAAATCCTGCCACAGAAGCTTGGAATACATCATGTTGCTGCCAAGTTTACCTCATGGCTCCTGAGTCTCCAACAGGACCATGACTAGTAAAGCACTAAATTGTTTAAACCAGTTCTCAGGTTCAGGATAGCTTAATCTTTTTCTTTATAGTTATATTACCCACAGTTTTGTTCTTTAATACTTCCAGTACCATTTTTTTATGCACACCATCAAACACTACTTTCACAATCACATACATCCACACTCATAATAGTACTCTTGTAGTTGGACTATCACAAAAAATAGATCTACTGTGGATCTTTCTGGTCTGAAACCATACAGCTTTTCGTGTATCACCGTTTCTTTCCTGCTCTGTTAGCTTCCTTCAAATATTTTTCTGAATATCTTTGCACAGTGGCACACCACTACAATTTCCCTATTACTTTTCCAATCTTTCTGATTTCCTCTCTTGAAAATATGTTGTTGTCGTCTTCAGTCCTGAGACTGGCTTGATGCAGCTCTCCATGCTACTCTATCCTGTGCAAGCTGCTTCATCTCCCAGTACTTACTGCAACCTACATCCTTCTGAATCTGCTTAGCGTTTTCATCTCTTGGTCTCCCTCTACTATTTTTACCCTCAAAGCTGCCCTCCAATGCTAAATTTGAGATCCCTTGACACCTCAGAACATGTCCTAACAACTGGTCCCTTCTTCTTGTCAAGTTGTGCCACAAACTTCTCTTCTCCCCAATCCTGTTCAATACCTCCTCATTAGTTATGTGATATACCCATCTAATCTTCAGCATTCTTCTGTAGCACCACATTTTGAAAGCTTCTATTCTCTTCTTGTCCAAATTATTTACCGTCCAGGTTTCACTTCCATGCATGGCTACACTCCATACAAAGACTTTCAGAAATGACTTCCTGACACTTAAATCTATACTCGATGTTAACAAATTTCTTTTTTTCAGAAACGTTTTCCTTGCCATTGACATTCTACATTTTATATCCTCTCTACTTCAACCGTCATCAGTTATTTTGCTCCCCAAATAGCAAAACTCCTTTACTACTTTAAGTGTCTCATTTCCTAATCTAATTCCCTCAGCATCAACCAACTTAATTCGACTACATTCCATTATCCTTGTTTTGCTTTTGTTGATGTTCATCTTATACCCTCCTTTGAAGACACTATCCATTCCGTTCAACTGCTCTTCTAAGTCCTTTTCTGTCTCTGACAGAATTACAATGTCATCGGCGAACCTCAAAGTTTTTTATTTCTTCACCATGGATTTTAATACCTACTCCGAATTTTTCTTTTGTTTCCTTTACTGCTTGCTCAATATACAGATTGAATAACCGCTGCTTCCCTTTCATGCCTCTCGACTCTTATAACTGCCATCTCGTTTCTGTACAAATTGTAAATAGCCTTTCGCTCCCTGTATTTTACCGCTGCCACCTTCAGAATTTGAAAGAGAGTATTCCAGTCAACATTGTCAAAAGCTTTCTCTAAGTCTACAAATGGTAGAAACGTAGGTTTGCCTTTTCTTAAACTTTCTTCTAAGATAAGTCGTAAGGTCAGTATTGCCTCACGTTTTCCAGTATTTCTACGGAATCCAAACTGATCCTCCCCGAGATGGGCTTCTACTAGTTTTTCCATTTGTCTGTAAAGAATTCGTGTTAGTATTTTGCAGCTGTGGATTATTAAACTGATTGTTCGGTAATTTTCACATCTGTCAACACCTGCTTTCTTTGCGGTTGGAATTATTATATTCTCCTTGACGTCTGAGGGTATTTCACCTGTCTCGCACATCTTGCTCACCAGATGGTAGAGTTTTGTCAGGACTGGCTTTCCCAAGACCGTCAGTAGTTCTAATGGTATGTTGTCTACTCCCGGGGCCTTATTTCGACTCAGGTCTTTCAGTGCCCTATTAAACTCCTCACGCAGTATCGTATCTCCCATTTCATCTTCATCTACATCCTCTTCCATTTCCATAATATTGTCCTCAAGAACATCACCCTTGTATAGACCCTCTATATACTCCTTCCACCTTTCTGCTTTCCCTTCTTTGCTTAGAACTGGGTTTCCATCTGAGCTCTTGATATTCATATAAGCGGTTCTCTTTTCTCCAAAGGTCTCTTTAATTTTCCTGTAGGCAGTAACTATATTACCCCTAGTGAGATAAGCCTCTACATCCTTACATTTGTTCTCTAGCCATCCCTGCTTAGCCATTTTGCACTTCCTGACGACCTCATTTTTGAGACCTTTGTATTCCTTTTTGCCTGCTTCATTTACTGCATTTTTATATTTTCTCCTTTCATCAATTAAATTCAATATTTCTTCTGTTACCCAAGGATTTCTACTAGCCCCCATCTTTTTACCTACTTGATCCTCTACTGCCTTCACTACTTCATCCCTCAAAGCTACCCATTCTTCTTCTATTGTATTTCTTTCCCCCATTCCTGTCAATTGTTCCCTTATGCTCTCCCTGAAACTCTGTACAACCTCTGGTTTAGTCAGTTTATCCAGGTCCCATCTCCCTAAATTCCCACCTTTTTGCAGTTTCTTTAGTTTTAATCTATAGTTCATAACCAAGAGATTGTGGTCATAGTCCACATCTACCCCTGGAAATGTCTTACAATTTAAAACCTGGTTCCTAAATCTCTGTTTTACCATTATATAATCTATCTGATACCTTCTAGTATTTCCAGGATTCTTCCAAGTATACAACCTTCTTTTACGATTCTTGAACCAAGTGTTAGCTATGATTAAGTTATGCTCCGTGCAAAATTCTACCAGACGGTTTCCTCTTTCATTTCTCTCCCCCAATCCATATTCACCCACTATGTTTACTTCTCTCCCTTTTCCTTCTCTCGAATTCCAGTCACCCATTGAAATATGCAATCCCGGGAGAAGACCACAGTTGAAATATGGTCACTATTTTTATTTACTTAAATCTGGCATATTTCATGACAGTACCTTTCCCGTAAAATGTTTACAAGGCGATAATTGTCTTGGTTTCAGTTGTCTAGTGGAAGTATGATTCCACTATGTAGTTTTGTTGGCTGCAGGAATGTCCTGGTTCAATGCGTTTACCTCATTATTTGGTGCTTCAAATACCATTTCTTCAAATGTGGTTTCTTCTTACAGCTTATATAGAAAAAGTAGTAACATAATTCATTTTTTTATTCACTTCCAAATTATTATGACGGCGACCTGCACATTGTACAACCGTCAACACACACTACGAGTTCACTGCCCACTGCAGACTGACTACAGTCAAAGACGATTCCAGCGTCAAAGACATTTTACACAACACACAAGCTTCCACTTGTAATCAGTGTCTTTGATATTCTTGTCACATTTACTAATAGTAATCAATATGCTTTCACTCTCAGAAATATAAGTAAATTAAAAAAAAGGCAAATTACCATTAAAAAAATTTCTGACAAAAAATATAAGAAAACATTTACAATTTGGTATCGACAAATCCGGTAGAAAATAACACATCTCCCAGATCCATTACAACTGCTCCCCAGGGCTTTTGTTGTTATGAAAATATACAACAAAATCCCAACAACACTCAGTAATGGAGCTGTATTACACAATTAGTACATTAATGATGCAGTCTGATAATCTCTTCCAAATTTGGACTCTTTGAATCTGTGGACTTATTACTGGCTGTTGTTGCAATCATCCTTCCCCATCAATCTCGTACACAAAAAGTTCAAGTAAAGAAATTAACATGACAAATATACATGGCATAAAACATACATGAGAAATATTCTAAAATACAGCATACAAATTGAAAATAATAGTAAGATAAAACTCATTTGCTAGAATAAGATATCTACAACCACTTCTTTGGTCACACTGTACCAACTGGTTTTCATAATTATTATTTTTTCTTTATTAATGTTAATTTCATTTTACTTACATATTGTACTATAAAAATGATACCTGACATATATAGTGTAGTGTTTTTTTTATATATATTTGCCTTTTATATATTTTTTCTTTCTTCTGATTTTTGTTTTGGAATTTTTTTTACTCACAGCTTTTTTATTTCGTATATTTTTTTGCTTATGCTTTTTCTTTCTTTTTTAATTTTATTTTTTTTCTTTTACAATTATTTATGTACACTTGCCTCTCTACTAGACACTAATAGTGCATTGCAGCTTGCTCTGCATCTGCTTAGGTAAGCTGTAAACAGCTCAAGCTGAAATTTTGATTTTGTAATTATATATTTGTGAAGTGTCATAAATATCTATTCCACTGATTCTTTGTGTAGTACCAAAAACAGAATCACAGGACTCCAGTGTTCGTGTAGGCATATATAGTTGTAATTACTGTATGCTGGTTACTACTATAGTGGAAAACTAAAGAAATTAGAAGAGCTAGATGAACTGTCAGAGTGTTGAACTAAATAACAGTTATCTGATATTAAAAACACACTTGAAGCTCAAGATTAAGAATAAAAAAAAAACAGTGTGTCAGATGTAAAGAGACAAGGATATGAGGCATCTATAAAAGAAGATAAAATTTTTAAAATAGAAGAATCCTTAACAAATTAGGGATTAAAGCTTCAAATAGAAAACCAGTGTGATTTAATAACGACGGAGAATGTGGAGCAGTTTAAAGAGGTATACGATGAATTAAACACATTAAATGATCAACTCTCAAATATGCAAGGCCAGGTAGAGACAGTAGAATGTAGCAGAGAATTGATTAACATAACTAGTGACCTAAATACTTTGACTAGTTTGCAAGAACACATACCGGAATTTTTAAGTTTAAGTATAAAAGAACGCTGAGCATACTGGCACTATCACCAATTGCTTCAATGTTACGTAGTACACCAGGAGGAATTTTTAAAGTTCAAACCCGACAATTCTGTACAAGGAGTGGAATTTTTGAAGCAATTTTAGGAGGTTCCTCCAAAATTAACTTTATTGTTACATATTTACATTGAGGAAGCAGTAGACTGGAGTTCTAAATGCAAAAACAAGTTTAGAATATTGAGTCAACTTGAAGTAGCATTTAAAATAGAATACATATGCATTTAATATACAAAAGCATATGATCCTAGAAAATCTAGCTTGGAAAAATATTCAAAATATGAAAAATATGATGATGATGATGATGATGATGATTATTTGAGCTTTGAAATCAATGTACTTAGAGACCAGGTAAGCACATGTAGTGGTACTAAGTTGTGTTTATGTTTCAAACATTATAGTAGTGCACATATAAACATTTCATTTGAGTTAACCTTTGTGCATAGCTGAGTCTGGTATTAAGCAATAAAAGCATTTTATATACTGTATTATGTCAGTGATCACCAGTTGAAAACAGAAAGTTCATTAGTCGTGAAATTTGTACTGTTTCACCCATTCTAAGTCATGTAGATGCATAGCGTTTATTAGGAAGAAGTGTACAAATTAAAATAATTATGAAACTTAAAGACTTGAGATGTATCTATGCTCCTGATCGTGGAGGTGTCTGTTTTACATTATTCTGAGGGTACTTACAGATCAGTACAAATGTGACGTGTCTCTTGTTATCTCTCACAGAGCTGGAAAAGGGACATTTACTTATTTCAAAGTTACTTACAAAAACTTGTACAATGGTACTTACTTTAATTACTCACCTGAGGCAAAGTTAAACTTAAATTTTTTTGTTTCATTTATTAGTTTGTAAACAAGGGGCATTTGAATGCAAACATTCTTGTATTTACATAACATTTTTTTGTCTGCCGTAGCACAAAGTTTAGTAATAAATAAAACTGCTGGTTCAGTTTAGTGTTGAACAAATTTTTTGCAGGTTCTAAGGCAGTGTTGCCTATTAAACCTATCATTCACTTTACTGGAATTGAACTTTAAATCGATATTATAAGTGTTTAAGGTTTATTTTAGTGATGTGTAAGGCACCCTTTACATGGGCTTCTAGCATTGCTAGGAAGAAAAATGGCAGGAGATTTAATTTGAAATGAATGATGTTAACCAATAATAAGACACTAATTTTATTTAGATAAATGTAGGCAAAATGATTTTATAAAAAAGTGCAGGAATCCCCCAGGAGAATTTGGGTCCTTTGCAAACTCAGTAAAGTGAAATCCACCAGCGGTCTGAGTTAACTGCTTCCTTACTTCACATTCAGTTTTCCATTAAGCGGTTTCTTTCTCTTCAACTATTCTACCATCTGTAATCTATATCCACCCCTTACTGTCCAGTTATTTGAGTATAAAGAACATAATTAGTGATTAACAATTATGAACTATATCTGAGTGAAACAAAGGGGTTTTCGCATGTATTGTATTACAATTTTCTACCTTTTCTTTCCTCTTGTGAATAACTGTTGTGTTTCATATATGTTTGACACTGGAGGATAGATGATATAAGATGTTAAGTATGTACTGTAAGGCATTAAGTACAGAGGTAGTTATGGCCAAGTGCATAAACTGGAGAATGGTAAAACATAGTGAGCGACTATTGACTAACAAACTGATGACTAAAAACTAGTAACTAGTGACATGTTGTTACCCAATATCTATTGGCTACTCACAGGGGTAGTATAGAAATCTGTCTTTGGGAAACTTGTTTATTTCCTTGGTCCTAACATACTTTTTCTTACCTTTCATTTTACTCTTCTCCAACAGGAGTATCATTTCTATCTTCCCTCTGTCCAGATTCAAATGTTTCTAGCACTCAATCCCTTTTGTTATCTGTGCCACATTATGATAATTACAACTTGTTTCCACAGGCACAGACAAGACATGATGCAAGTAATTCAGGATAACAAACGTATTATATACACTACTGGCCATTAAAATTGCTACACCAAGAAGAAATGCAGATGATAAACCAGTGCTCATTGGACAAATATATTATACTAGAACAGACATGTGATTACATTTTCATGCACTTTGGGTGCATAGATCCTGAGAAATTAGTACCCAGAACAACAACCTCTGGCCATAATAACGGCCTTGATACACCTGGGCATTGAGTCAAACAGAGCTTGGATGGCGTGTACAGGTACAGCTGCCCATGCAGCTTCAACACGATACCACAGTTCATCAAGAGTAATGATTGGCATATTGTGACGAGCCAGTTGCTTGGCCACCATTCACCAGACGTGTTCAATTGTTGAGAGATCTGGAGAATGTGCTGGCCAGGGCAGCAGTTGAACATTTTCTGTATCCAGAAAGGCCCGTACAGGACCTGCAACATGCTGTCGTGTATTATCCTGTTGAAATATAGGGTTTCGCAGGGATCGAATGAAGGGTAGAGCCACGGGTTGTAACACATCTGAAATGTAACGTCCACTGTTCAAAGTGCCGTCAATGCAAACAAGTGGGGACCGAGATGTGTATCCAATGGCACCCCATACCATCATGCCGGGTGATACGCCAGTATGGCGATGACGAATACACGAATACACACTTCCAATGTGCGTTCACCATGATGTTGCCAAACATGGATGCGACAATCATGATGCTGTAAACAGAACCTGGATTCACCCAAAAAAAAATGACGTTTTGCCATTCACGCACCCAGGTTCATCGTTGAGTACACCATCCCAGGCACTCCTGTCTGTGATGCAGCATCAAGGGTAACTGCAGCCATGGTCTCCGAGCTGATAGTCCATGCTGCTGCAAAACATCGTTGAACTGTTCGTGTAGATGGTTGCTGTCTTGCAAACGTACCCATCTGTTGACTCACAGATCGAGATGTGGCTGCACGATCAGTTACAGCCATGTGGATAAGATGCCTGTCATCTCGACTGCTAGTGATATGAGGCCATTCGCTCCGTATTACCCTCCTGAACACACCAACTCCACATTCTGCTAACAGTCACTGGATCTCGACCAACGCGAGCAGCATTGTCGCGATACGATAAACTACAATCGCGATAGGCTACAATCCGACCTTTATCAAAGTCGGAAACATGATGGTACACATTTCTCCTCCTTACGAGAGGCATCCCAACAACGTTTCACTAGGCAACGCTGGTCAACTGCTGTTTGTGTATGAGAAATCGGTTGGAAACTTTCCTCATGTCAGCAAGTTGTAGGTGTTGCCACCGGTGCCAACCTTGTGTGAATGCTCTGAAAAGCTCATCATTTGCATATCACAGCATCTTCTTCCTGTTGGTTAAATTTCACGTCTGTAGCACGTGATCTTCATGGTGTAGCAATTTTAATGGCCAGTAGTGTATATACTGCCCAAGGAGCTGCATGTTACACCATTTCCTTTTCACTGATATGTTAGCACATCACAGTATCTTTTAGGGTTTTGTGTGTGTGTGTGTGTGTGTGTGTGTGTGTGTGTGTGTGTGTGTGTGTGTGTGTGTCTATATATGAGGATTGGAATTTTAATAGTGGCAACTATTTATTTACAGCTTGAATAAAACAGATACACGTTTCAAAGTTTTACTTACCTTCAAAGTAGTGACCAGCATTGTGTATAACCTGTTGTCAGCGATATGGAAGTCGTAGGATACTCTTAGCAGTGCCAGTTGTATTGACAGTTTGAGCAGTGTGATCTATTGCCTGATGAATTTGTAGCAGTTCTGAAGCAAATGCCATGAAGTGCTTCATCAGTTTAGAAATCAAGTTGAACCTACGAGGGCTTAAATCAGGGGAGTGCAGTAGGTGGTGTAGCACTTAGCAGCCCTATCAGTCAAACAAATCAGTAACAGCTTGCACTGTATGTGCTTAAGCGTTGTCCTGCAAAATGATGGTCAGGTTCTGCAGACAGTGTCATCACTTCTGTCTCTATGCTGTTCATTTTTGGAACACAAGCTACGACCAGTTTAGAGACAGAAGTGATGACACTTTCTGCAGGACCTGACCATCATTTTTCAGGATAATGCTGAAGTACATACAGTGCAAGCTGTTACTGATTTGTTTGACTGATAGGGCTGCTAAATGCTATTCCACCTACTGCACTTCCCTGACTTAAGCCCTCATAAGTTCAACTCTATTTCAAAACTGAAGGAAACACTTCATGGCATTGACTTCAGAACTGCTACAAATTTGTTGGGCAATAGATCACACCAGTCAAACTGTCAATACAACTGGCACTGCTAATAATATCCTACGACTTTCACATCGCTGGTAACGGGTTATACAAAATGCTGGTGACAATTGAGAGTAGTTAACACTCAACCCTAAATGATACTGTGATATGCCTACATATCAGTGAAAAGGAAATGGTATAATACGCAGCTCTTTGGGCAGTGGTAAATGTTCCTTGCAAGAAAGCACTGACTGCTAATCACTTGCCTAACAAATGATGAGTGAAATTAATCTAAATTACATGTTATTTCTGACAGGAGTGCACTGGTGCACAGAAGATTGACATTTAAATATAAAATGGTGGGGTTAAAGAGCTTTTAAGTAAGTGTTTTGTACTTTCTAACAATTAAAATAGAAGAAGTAGAGATTAACAACAAATGTAAAAGTACGTTCAAGTGAATGAGAGGATTTATTTGATAATATAAATAAGGGGTATTAATTTCAAGAAGCGAATAATAGAGTACATTCCAAAGTCAATGCCGCTTTTTTGGTTCACTATGGTTTATCCAGCTAGGTATTACCAGAGTGCAATGTGACTGCTTTGATGATAAAAATATATAAACTTAAGTTGCTATTTTCCCATCTGGTGCCTCCCAAGGTGGCAGATAGGGGAATGCTCACCAGATATGGTGGGTATCAGGGAAATAAAATACCTGGGGTGGACCGAAACTAGCAGCTGCTGCCTTGTAGTGTGATATTGGCTTATCAAAGGCTAAAGGAAGAAAACCTTGAGAAGAAATAACCACACAGAAGCCAGAAAACATCTTGAGGCAACTTCTAGGGTTAACAACTCTAGTTGAAACCAGGATGTGTACGTGTCAAAAACAAATTCAAGTCAAGAAGCATGTTGGCACAACATTTCAAGAAAATTACCCCAGAGGGTAAGTATTCAGATGAATCCCTCCTAGTGAAAGCCACGGTGCACGAGTCTCATTCGGATTCTGGAGGAGACTCGACATCATGCATGAGATGAATTGGAGCATCTCGGTGTATTCTGCGCAATCAAAAACTCAGAACTAAATCAAAAACTGTTCTAGTAACTTTCAACATAACTCACTCACACAAACTGGCAAGCTGAAAACCCACACCGAAGCCCTACATGAAAATCAGATATCCAGCTAAAAAATGGATCCTAAATGGAGCTGTGATGCTTGGAACCGCATTTGCCACTAGATCCACCATCCTTAAATCAGTCACAAACTTTGAACCAGTGAATGACAGATTATCCATACTGACTGCCAAATGTGCGAACAAAACTGACGCCCTAGTAATTGTGCATGGACATACAAATGATAAAAACAGATCAGACCCAGAAGAAATGGATAACTTCTGGGACCTACTGGATGAAAAACTATCTAAAATTCCTAAACATCATGTGAAAATCCTTAAGGGGGACTGCAATGCTCAACTCGGCTGAGAACGAAAATACAAGAAAATTACAGGAAATTACCCTACCCATAAGAAAACCAACCAAAATGGCAAAAGACTTGAACAGATGTGTGAAAATCACAGCATGCACGTAATGTCAACCCACTTTTGCCATCTACCCAGAAAGCAGAACACTTGGTGATCTCCCGTCCAAACCATCGGAGAGTACCAAACAGACCATGTCACGATCCCCAGGAGGAACAGCCCTGAAATTATGAATGTCAAAGTAAAGAAAAACATAAACGTGGCTTCAGATCATTACATGTCAACAATTAAATTCAGACCTATACCCACAAACACCAGAAAGACTGCCAAAAAAATTATAAGCTTTGACAATGATAAACTTCGACATAGGGTCATAGAGTTCCAGCAAAAGGCAAGGCCTAGCATCTGTAACTTCAATACCACCAAAGAGCACCTCATAGAGGCTGCCAAAGAAGTTGCAGAAATCAAAAGAAGCAAAAAGCATGCTTTGTGGAATGCCACATGCGAGTCAGTCATCAAGGAAAGGCTCAGTGCATGAGAACAATACTACTCAACTAAATTGGAAACTGACTGGGAAACCTACAAAACCAAATGTGCCCAAACAGCCGGGGCAATCAGAACTGCGAAGTGTAAGTATGAAAAATCACTCGTTGAAAAGATCAAACAAAATTTTAGAAAGGATGAAACCAGAGAGTACTGCAGAACCTTTAAACGCAAACTGACTGGTTACAAACTGCCGTCACTATGCTTTCAGCAAAAGGAGGGTACACTGGAGACTTCTAGTGAAGAAAACTGTCAGATTCCAGCAGACTACTTTTGAGACCTATTGAACTGTAATAAACCCCCAAATTCCACTGAGGCCAAAGTACCACTGCTCAGGTGCCCAGACCACTTGACAAAGATAAAATCAAACGCCACATTGCCCGTCTCAAAAACAATTAAGCACCTAGAGAAGACTGTCGTGGCAGAACTGTGGAAATATGCCCCAAAGGAATCACTTGAAATCTTGTTGTTGTTGTTGTGGTCTTCAGTCCTGAGACTGGTTTGATACAGCTCTCCATGCTACTCTATCCTGTGCAAGCTTCTTCATCTCCCAGTACTTACTGCAACCTACATCCTTCTGAATCTGCTTAGTGTATTCATCTCTTGGTCTCCCTCTATGATTTTTACCCCCCACGCTGCCCTCCAGTACTAAATTGGTGATCCCTTGATGCCTCAGAACATGTCCTACCAGCCGATCCCTTCTTCTGGTCAAGTTGTGCCACAAACTTCTCTTATCCCCAATCCTATTCAATACTTCCTCATTAGTTATGTGATCTACCCATCTAATCTTCAGCATTCTTCTGTAGCACCACATTTTGAAAGCTTCTATTTTCTTATTGTCCAAACTATTTATTGTCCATGTTTCACTTCCATACATGGCTACACTCCATACAAAGACTTTCAGAAATGACTTCCTGACACTTAAATCTATACTTGATGTTAACAAATTTCTTTTTTTCAGAAACGCTTTCCTTGCCATTGCCAGTCTACATTTTATATCCTATCTACTTCGACCATCATCAGTTATTTTGCTCCCCAAATAGCAAAACTCCTTTACTACTTTAAGTGTCTCATTTCCTAACCTAATTCCCTCAGCATCACCCGACTTAATTCGACTACATTGCATTATCCTCGTTTTGCTTTTGTTGATGTTCATCTTATATCCTCCTTTCAAGACACTGTCCATTCCATTCAACTGCTCTTCCAAGTCCTTGCTGTCTCTGACAGAATTACAATGTCATCGGCGAACCTCAAAGTTTTTATTTCTTCACCATGGATTTTAATACCTACTCCGAATTTTTCTTTTGTTTCCTTTACTGCTTGCTCAATATACAGATTGAATAACTTTGGGGAGAGGCTACAACCCTGTCTCACTCCCTTCCCAACCACTGCTTCCCTTTCATGTCCCTCGACTCTTCTAACTGCCATCTGGTTTCTGTATAAATTGTAAATAGAATTTCACTCCCTGTATTTTACCCCTGCCACCTTTAGAATTTGAAAGAGAGCATTCCAGTCAACATTGTCAAAAGCCTTCTCTAAGTCTACAAATGCTAGAAACGTAGGTTTGCCTTTTCTTAAACTTTCTTCTAAGATAAGTCGTAAGGTCAGTATTGCCTCACGTTTTCCAGTATTTCTACGGAATCCAAACTGATCCTCCCCGAGATGGGCTTCTACTAGTTTTTCCATTTGTCTGTAAAGAATTCGTGTTAGTATTTTGCAGCTGTGGATTATTAAACTGATTGTTCGGTAATTTTCACATCTGTCAACACCTGCTTTCTTTGGGATTGGAATTATTATATTCTTCTTGAAGCCTGTTTCATACATCTTGCTCACCAGATGGTAGAGTTTTGTCAGGGCTGGCTCTCCCAAGGCCGTCAGTAGTTCTAATGGAATGTTGTCTACTCCCGGGGCCTTGTATCGACTCAGGTCTTTTAGTGCTCTGTCAAACACTTAACGCAGTATCGTATCTGCCATTTCATCTTCATATACATCCTCTTCCATTTCCATAATATTGTCCTGAAGTGCATTGCCCTTGTATAGACCCTCTATTTACTCCTTCCACCTTTCTGCTTTCCCTTATTTGCTTAGAACTGGGTTTCCATCTGAGTTCTTGATGTTCATACAGGCGGTTCTCTTATCTCCAAAGGTCTCTTCAATTTTCCTGTAGGCAGTATCTATCTTACCCCTAGTGAGATAAGCCTCTACATCCTTACATTTGTCCTCTAGCTATCCCTGCCTAGCCACTTTGCACTTCCTGTCGATCTCATTTTTGAGACCTTTGTATTCGTTTTTTGCCTGCTTCATTTACTGCATTTTTATATTTTCTCCTTTCATCAATTAAATTCAATATTTCTTCTGTTACCCAAGGATTTCTACTAGCCCTCGTCTTTTTACCTACTTGATCCTCTGCTGCTTTCACTACTTCATCCCTCAAAACTACCCATTCTTCTTCTACTGTATTTCTTCCCCCATTCCTGTCAATTGTTCCCTTATGCTCTCCCTGAAACTCTGTACAACCTCTGGTTCTTTCAGTTTATCCAGGTCCCATCTCCTTAAATTCCCACCTTTTTGCAGTTTCTTCAGTTTTAATCTACAGTTCATAACCAATAGATTTTGGTCAGAGTCCACATCTGCCCCTGGAAATGTCCTACAGTTTAAAACCTGGTTCCTAAATCTCTGTCTTACCATTATATAATCTATCTGATACCTTTTGGTATCCCCAGGGTTCTTCCAAGTATACAACCTTCTTTCATGATTCTTAAACCAAGTGTTAGCTATGATTAGGTTGTGCTCTGTGCAAAATTCTACCAGACGGCTTCCTCTTTCATTTCTTCCCCCCAATCCATATTCACCTACTATGTTTCCTTCTCTCCCTTTTCCTACTGACGAATTACAGTCACCCATGACTATTAAATTTTCGTCTCCCTTCACTACCTGAATAATTTCTTTTATCTCATTATACATTTCTTCAATTTCTTCGTCATCTGCAGAGCTAGTTGGCATATAAACTTGTACTACTGTAGTAGGTGTGGGCTTCGTATCTATCTTGGCCACAATAATGCGTTCACTATTCTGTTTGTAGTAGGTTACTCGCATTCCTATTTTCCTATTCATTATTAAACCTACTCCTGCATTTCCCCTATTTGATTTTGTGTTTATAACCCTGTAGTCACCTGACCAGAAGTCTTGTTCCTCCTGCCACCGAACTTCACTAATTCCCACTATATCTAAATTTAACCTATCCATTTCCCTTTTTAAATTTTTTAGCCTACCTGCCCGATTAAGGGATCTGACATTCCACGCTCCTATCCATAGAATGCCAGTTTTCTTACAGATACAAAATCCAAAGTAAAATTCCTCGGTTGTCTCTCGAATTCCTTTGATGTCAAAACAGGGGTCAGGCAAGGTGATGGCCTGTCCCGAATGCTTTTCAACTACATCCTTGTAAAGATCATCAGAACCTGGTGCAAAAGATTAATGGAAACCAATTATAGTCCATTGCAAATTGGAACCAAATCAAAGGGTATTGAGGTAGACTGCTAGGCCTTTGCCGATGACATTGCCATTCTGTCAAATTACATAGACACCGCTGGAGTTCAAATCGAACTGTTAAAAGAAATTGCTGAACAAACTGGTCTGCAAATATCATTTGAGAAAACAGAAGTTATGACTAACATTAAAGACGTCCCACCAAAACTCTGTACGAAATATGGGGTCATCGCCCAGGTAGACAAATTAAGGTACCTGGGTGAGATCATCATGAAAAATGGACTGGACGAGGAAACACTTAGGGAATGGATAAGCAAACTAGAAACAGCTTACCAAACATCCCGCATGATCCACAACAAGAAATCCCTTTTTCAGAACACTATGATACGTCACTATGAAACAGGTTTGAAGCCAGTAGTTTTGTATGCAGTCGAAACCTTATCCCTAAATGCTGATAAAAGACTCCTTGAAGAACTGGAGAAAAAAGAGAGCAAAATCATTAGAAAAATTCTAGGATTCAAGTACAAGAATGGCATCCATCAAAACTGATCCAACAAGGAAGTCTACAGTAAAATAAAAAAAAATTACAGACACAATCCGTAAAAGAAGGGCATGATTTTATGGTCACCTCAAACGAATGGACAGAAATAGGTTAATCAAAAATATCTTTCTCTTTTTTTATTCAAAACAAAAAACTACAATGCCATGGTTTAAATACAACAAAAAAGACCTTCAGATGCTACATATCAAACCCGAAGATGCTTTTCACAGAGCTCTTTTTCGAAAGAAGATAGTGACAAGAGCGCAAGAAGGCCAACTTAGAGTGAAAGAGGGGGCTCAGAAAAAAGCCAGGATCAGAGCTATGTGCAACAAGAATTAACCAGGTCTTAGACAGCTCCAACAAACAAGGAACAAATAAATAAATGTAACTATGTCATAATGGTTTAAGAATCATGACAGAAGGCTGTATATGTGGAAGAGGCCTGGAGACACTGGAAGGTTTAAAATAGATTACATAATGGCAAGACAGAGATTTTGGAACCAGGTTTTAAATTGTAAGACATTTCCAGGGTCATATGTGGACTCTGATCACAATGTATTGGTTATGAACTGTAGATTAAAACTGAAGAAACTGTAAAAAGGTGGGAATTTAAAGCGATGGGACCTGAATAAACTGAAAGAACCACAGGTTGTAGAGAGTTTCAGAGGGAGCATTAGGGGACGAGTGACAAGAATGAGGGAAAAGAAATACAGAAGAAGAAGAAGAAGAAGAAGAAGAATGAGCAGCTTTGAGAGATGAAATAGTGAAGGCAGAAGAGGATCAAGTAGGTAAAAAGACGAGGGCTAGTAGAAATCCTTGGGTAACAGATACTGACTTTAGCTGAGGAAAGGAGAAAATATAAAAATGCAGTAAATGACGCAGGCGAAGAGGACTAGAAACCTCTAAAAAATGAGATCGACAGGAAGTGCAAAATAGCTAAGCAGGTTTAGCTAGAGGACAAATGTAAGATGTAGAGGCATAGGTCAATAGTGGCAAGATAGATACTGCCTATGGGAAAATTAAAGAGACCTTTGGAGACAAGAGAACTGCATGTATAAATATCAAGAACTCAAATGGAAAACCAGTTCTAAGCAAAGCAGGGAAAGCAAAAGAGGTGGAAGGAATACACAGAGGGTCTATACAAGGGTGATGTACTTGAGGGTAATATTATGTAAATGGAAGAAGACATATATGAAGATGAAATGGGAGATATGATACTGTGTGAAGAATTTGATAGAGAACTGAAAGATCTAAGTTGAAACAAGGCCCTGGCAGTACACAACATTCCATATGAACTACTGATAGCCTTGGGAGAGCCAGCCATGACAAAACTCTATCATCTGGTGAGCAAGATGTACGATACAGGTGAAATAACCTCAGACTTCAAGAAAAATATATTATCTCCAATCCCAAAAAAAGCAGGTGTTGACATGTGTGAAAATTACTGAACTATCAGTTTAATAAGTCACGTCTTCAAAATACTTACACGAATTCTTTACAGACGAATGGAAAAAGTGGTACAAGCTGACCTTGGAGAAGATCAGTTTAGATTCCATAGAAATGTTGGGCCACGTGGGCAATACTGATCCTATAACTTAGCTTAGAAGATAGATTAAAGAAAGTCACCCTATGTTTCTAGCATTTGTAGACTTAGAGAAAACTATTGAGAATGTTGATTGGAATACTCTCTTTCCAATTCTGAAGGTGGGAGGGATCAAATACAGGGAGTAAAATGCTATATACAATTTGTACAAATACTAGATGGGGGTAATAATAGTCAAGAGACATGAAAGGGAGGCAGTGATTGGGAAGAGAGTGAGATAGGGTTGTAGCCTTTCCCCCATGTTATTCAATCTGTATATTGAGAAAGCAGTAAAAGAAATAAAAGAAAAATTTGGAGTGAAAATTCAAATACATGGAGAAAAAATAAAAACTTAGAGGTTTGCCAATGACATTGAAATTCTGGCAGAGATGACAAAGGACCTGTATGAGTAGTTGAATGGAATGGACAGTGTCTTGAAAGGAGGTTATAAGATGAACATCAACAAAAGCAAAATGAGGATAATGCAATGTAGTCAAATCAAATCAGGTGATGCCGACGGAATTAGATTAGGAAATGAGACAATTAAAGTAGTAGATGAGTTTTGATATATGGAGAGCAAAATAACTTATGATGGTTGAAGCAGAGAGGACATAAAATAGACTGGCAATGGCAAGGAACACATTTCTGAAGAAGAGAGGTCTGTTAACATCAAGTATAGTTTTATGTGTCGGGAAGTCTTTTCTAAAAGTATTTGTATGTAGTGTAGCCACATATGGAAGTGAAAAATGGACAATAAATAGTTTGAAACAAATACTAACAAAGAGATAGAGGGGCTGGCCAGTACTTACCTCAGCTCAGTACAGCTGATAGATACACATATCTATCAGCTGTACTGAGCTGAGGTAAATACTGGCCAGCCCCTCTATCTCTTTGTTAGTATTTGTTTCACATCTTTATATGAGATTTTTCATTAACGATAAATAGTTTACAAGAAAAGAATAGAAGCTTTTGAAACTTGGTGCTACAGAAAAATGCTGAATATTAGATGGATAGACCATGTAACTAATGAGGACTTACTGAACAGAATTGGGGAGAAAAGGAATTTGCAGCACCACTTGATTAGAAGAAGGGATTGGTTGGGGGGACCTATTCTGAGACATCTAGGGATCACCAGTTTAGTATTGGAAAGAAGCGTGGAGGGTAAAAATCATAGAGGGAGACCAAGGGATGAATACGCTAAGCAGATTCAGAAGGATGTAGGTTTCAGAAGTTACTCTGAGGTGAAAATGCTTGCACAAGATAGAATAGCATGGAGGGCTGCATCAAACCAGACTGAAGACCACAACAGCAACAAAAACAACAACAACACTGTAGTAACAATAAATAGATCATGGGAGATGTGCCTTTGACAGCACGTGTAAGAAAATGATGCATAATAAACGGGAAAATTAATAGAGAAAGGATACAATAATGAAGTATTAGGGAGCACATGTTTGAAGTGACCAAGTAGAGTCAATAGACTACAGAGAAATTTCTTAATTGGAAGTTATAAAAGTAAAGATCAGAAGCCGGGCATACAGTTAAAAATGTTAAGATGGTGTGGACCTAATTTTAAACAGGTATGGCAGAGAGGAAGGACTGACGAACCCACAGAAGAGATGGTCTGATCCTTGGTCAGGTGAATCTCTGGATGGAATGACCCATACTGTATAATGAATGTGGTAGAGAGTAAAGGGTAGGTGGAAAAATGGAAGGAATAGCCTACACTTAGGTCAGATGAATCCATAAAAGGTATGACCTCAATTGCTTTTTTTGTGTGGAAGGATAAAAGAAAGGGACACTCATATCACAAAGGACAATGTATGAACACAGTGTCAGCCGACTGAAGAAGCTGTAAGCACAGCTCTTACAAAGATAGGGAGCTGTAAGGTGACTACTGGTCATGTTAATGAAGTGTTGTCCAAAGTAGTAAAAAAAAAAGATTTATTCTTCGAATCTTCCTTTCCATACATGTTGACTAATCACACACCTGAGATTTGGAATTCTGGAGAGAGGTGTAGATTAAAATGTCGGCACCCAAGTCATTGTAGTACATAAAGATGTAAACCCTTTATATCTCAACAAATTTGAGAACCTTGTGCTGTTACAGATAACAATTTAAAAATAGTGAAAATCAAATTACCCTTGAGTAACAGTTAATGGGATAATGATCAGGCCGGTCAAATAAGACAAATATCTCTCATAAGTTAAAAAAAATATGAAACAGTGTAGCGGTTAAGCAGATACCTGCTAGTAATTTGAACAAGTTATGTTAACAAACAAGGAGATGACACATTATCTTTTAACTATGTAAGCAAAAATATGTGAGGAAGATATAATCAAAAGTGAAATGCAATCCTTGGTAAAACATGTAATCATATGCTGAAAAGACTGAACCAAGAAATACACTCACACACGTTTTGTATTGCGAAGGAATAAAATGGCATTGGGTCTTAAAAGATGTTGAGTTTAATCGTGATAATAATTTAATAAACAGTTAAAGATAATAAAATGTTTGTATTTCATTCAGTAGGCTGTTTGACACATCTTTCAGCTTACTGCGTGGGTCTGTGGTGAAACATATTGTTCCTCCAGACAAATACATTCCACTTCTTCCTCACAATCAGATGAAAGGTTTTCATGTAGAAACATTGTTTAGGTAGTTAGTACATAGAGAACTTTCCACTGTGCATGCACAGGTTTAATATATTTACGAGTCATTGTGAGATGCGTGAGCACAGAACGTCACTGAAGCATGATGGCAATGGAGCATCTTCATATGCTGTGAAGGGGTCACTTATGCTTTAGCATCACGGCTTGGTGGTGTTCTGGAAGGCAGAGAACAAGAGGCACTGCTGACAATGACAATGCCCAGGAAAACAGTTGAGGAAGTTTGAAGAAATGTCATTCGATTCTTTTCTGAGATTCTACTCTGTTTTGTTCTCTTCTAAGAGTCTGTTCAAAGACGATGGTCTGGTTTACTGATTAATATTAATAAAAGATCCATTCACCCAATGTTGTAACTGATATATTAGAGCAACGAAATACAGAGATGTTGCTGAAAGATATTTAAGTCATTTAGTAGTTTGAATACTTCGAAGCTTGCTTCCAGTCCTTGACCCTCTGCATATAGAGAAGAAGTCACAAAGTAAGAGTTTGCAACATTAAACAGCATGTCCAGTGCATCAAGATAATTCAACAAAGGCAACTGTACGGAAAAGTAATTAAGGTAGAAAGCACCCCCCGACTCCCCCCCCCCCCCCCCCCCCCCCACCCCACCCCCCAACAACTCCTCGCATTTCCAGATGCAGACAACCTTTCTCATAATGTCACTCATCCATGACATCTTATTTTCACACATCACTCTAATTCAAACCTCTTTTTGACAAGAACATGCCTTTACAGCCAGAGGCAAGTATAAGGCACCAGCCAGTGAAACAGAAGTGAAATGTTTAGCGGGCAATACATTTTCAATGATAACTCCAAAACTGCAAGGTGTGTTCAAGTTACAACATCTTCAGTTTTCTTTCTCAGGACTGCAAACAGATGAAATATGTGGTTTGTTTTAAAATATATCTGAACTTGTGAATGCATGATACAGATGGCAACACTGTATGGCACACAGAACCCTAGTGGCAGCAGCGAGAGTAAGGACTGTTTTTTTATCCTTAAAAGGTAAAAAATGCTCTCCAGGCCATGAATTCTGTGTGCTTGGCATGTTGCAAAGACCGTTTTGACACATCATGACAGCACAACTGGGACTTTCTTTTTATCGGTTGAAACATTGGATGAACATGGATTGGTCAAATCAGACTGCTTACGCAGCTTTCACAGTGGCCGCGGAATCATGGTGTCAATGTTGTGAAAAATGTGTACGGCTGCAGGAGATTACATTGAGAACTGACACAAGTTTCACAGTCTTCACGTGATTACTTTGTGAGACTGTACTTTGTAATTATGTAACCAGAATTAAGTTACAGCACTCATGAAGTTTATAACTAAAATCTCTTCACTTTTTCTGGTTAAATGAACAGAGGGGACCATGCAGTGTGAGACTTGTAACAAGCATAAATATAGCATTATCGGCGATATCATCAGCATTTCTGCGATGTGGAATGTCGTAGCATAAAAAGTAATTTACATATGAATGCTTTATTTGCTGAAAAGTGTCTATAAATCATCAGTGGCTATTTAGTGTGTCTGTATTACTAAAGAAAAAACAGCTCTGGTCGGATGCTGAGAAGGCATTCTTTCCAGCATGCCACAACCATGATTTATGGCTCAAAACAAGCAGATATGAAAGCACTTGCGTTTACTGAAGACATGATGTACTGACAGTATTTAAACTTTAAATTATTGTGGCAAGAAGTAACAATTATATCCTAAATAAAAACGCTGGAATGCAAACAGTGTGAAGTACGATGAAACTGGATAAAGAGTTCATGCCATACAGTTTAGTTGCTTCAGTTCCAAAAGAAGGTTTGATAGTTGTTTTCAGTATGATATTAATAAATACTGAGTATGGCTTCAACAACTACAAAGAAGGGGAAAGACACAAAACTTAAAAAGACAAACAATGTAAATGATATCAATGGCAGATCCAAAGAAGAGAGAGTGATGGGGGAAGGATGCCTGTCAAGTTTTCACGTGTAAACACAGCTTAATCACAATATTTGGATTCAAAAGAGTGTGGCATGTAACACGGAGTCCATATTTTACTTATTCTTTCTTTATTTCTTTATCATGAAATGTTTTTCTCGGTGATATAGCTACAGCAGTTGCTGCGTAGAAATTATTAGGCCAGCATATGTGACATTTATCTTTATTTCCTTATTATGGAGTTTTTGTTTTGTTTCAATAGGGTATTTCAAGCTGACACAGGTACATTTCAAGAGTTGTGCCAAAGCTTCATTTGTCATCTTTTCACAAGACTGTTGATAGTTTCCCACGCTGGGCAGTGGCACAGTTCATCCACATTCTAGAGCCAGCTCGGCACATCATTTGGGAGGTAGCATATCTTCTGAGCAAAATCCAACTGCAGAAAGGTGAAAATACATTCCAGCACTCTATGCAGGAAGTTCATTTTTGTATTATAGCATCACACAGTTTTAAAAGTTTTGTTACAATGGAAATGACTGATCAGAATTGGGAAAAAAAGTGTTACAGTGTTTCATAAGGCTAATGAAAATGAAAGCATAAGGCTGAAGAAGATAAGGCTTTGAAACAGGGCCAGACATTGTTACCCTTTGTGACACTCACTAAACCAGCTGTGCCGGAAGAGGCAGAAATATGTGGAGGTGATGTTGAATCTTCATTAACTGATAGCAAGCAGGATCAGCATTCTCAAAGACAAGGTACATATTAGTTAGACCGTTCCTCTTATAACGTGTTAAGGTGGTTGTGGCGCAGGTGCAGAATGACCCCCTTCCACAAAAAATAGTGCATTTTTCAAAACTTTGCAGATGTTGATATGCAAGAAATATGGGGTTGAGGAGCATCTGTGGCACTGGTGTTGCACAGATGGGACCACAGCAATCAAAAGAGAGATGACATTAAGAGTGCACTTGGATTGAGAAGGAGTGCACACAAACAAGTGAAAGCGGTAGCATTAAAGTAAGCGACAGTGACGAAATTGTTCTAGATGTTTTAATGGCTAACTTGGCAGGGAATCAGATGCTTTTATATTTCAATATTAGTGTGTGGAGTGAATAAAAGTGCTCCATCAATATGGAGATAAAAGAAGCTGTTAGGTGAGGACCTGATGAAACAGATATAACTACGGTATGACTGAAATAGTAATCAACCCTCTTATTCAAATATATTTGAGCATGCCTTAAAAAATGAGAAAATTTCAAAAAGAGACTGGCTTGTTGGGAGTAAAGAAAAGCAAGCATTGTACTGCCTTGCTTGCCAATTGCTTTCATGATGCA
This sequence comes from Schistocerca gregaria, assembly GCF_023897955.1. Taxonomy (NCBI): domain Eukaryota; kingdom Metazoa; phylum Arthropoda; class Insecta; order Orthoptera; family Acrididae; genus Schistocerca; species Schistocerca gregaria. The sequence continues at coordinate 582,510,418 of NC_064922.1, forward strand.
TGGATGTCTCTAAGTCTGATCTGGCTCCAGGCCACAACTGGGAATTATCAAGAGACCGGAGAAAGCTAAAACAAAATGCTAGTGAACATGAAAGCAATACTTGAAATAAAATGTCATACTTAGAACGATGCAAATTAGAAAATGTGCTAAATAGTAGTTCAGCCACAAAAAAATCTTTCAGACTGAAACACTATAAGGGGAAGATGGCTGCCATAAGTTAACTGCAAATTAAATCTCATGAAACAATTTGCTATGAATTGTGGATGCGTGATTATTGACTAGTGTTGTTAGACGACATGAACAAACTTTAACAAATTGATATTGTTGCATTATTATACAAGAATCATTGAGGAGCAGTTGTAGGGGCAGTAGATTTGTAATTTTACTTTACATATTGCACCTCTAACATGGACGGCAGCGTATATGGCACAGGAGGAAACATTATTTTTGCTGATAACAACAGTGGCAGTGATTCTGTGGTAAGTGCTATGCATTGTTTGAACAGGGAAATAAGTAATACTGTAGTTGAAGATGACTCTAACTAGGACATTCAAGGTTATGACAAAAGACAAGCTTTAAATTTGGCACAACAGATGGCTCCAAAAGTGACTCACAGCAGAAACAACAATGATGGTGTCTGTGAACATATGATAGAAAATGAGATGCATGTAGATCAGGAACCACTGCCAACAGATTCAAATGTGGCAGTACCACACCAGAAAAACTTATATGGAACTTATATAAGCCCACAGATAATAGTCCATACATAGTGTGTTCGGTAAGCAGAAAAGCTGATGCAGGAAGGATACATCCTACGCCATTGGAAAAATTATTCAGAGTTGTATGCCTAGGATCTGTTGCCACATTGTCAATATCTCACAGGCAGCTAGAAATAGATTAAAAATTGAAGCCAAATCTCCAGCAGCTGTAAGTTACTTTGTACAGTCTGAAACAATATTCAAGATGAATTTTGAGTCATATATTCCTAACAATATGGTGTTGAAACAAGGAGTAATTCAAGGCACCTATACAGAATTTTAGGCATCTATACACAATTTTCTGAGACAGAAATTATGGAATTAATGACTTCCAATGTTCATGTCACTAAAGTGATGTGAAAGATGAAATGCGTCACTGAGAATGACATAAGTCTTGCTACAAATTTCCTGACCTGTATCCTCACTTCTGATGGCACTCCTTCTGCAATATGTATATATTCATAGCAGATGCTGTGAAATTACTCCTTACACACTAGTGGTAAAACAATGTTTCCAGTGTTTATGTTATGGCCTTATAGTCAGTCAATTTTGCAGACAATATCATTGTCATCGATTTGGTAGACAATATACTAGAGAACAGCCCGCAAAACCAGTACATCTTGTGTACACTGAGTGAGGGGCATGAAGCTATGGACAAAAATGTAAACAGTTCCTATTTAGGCAACAGCAGCTCAAAACAACTGGAGCTTAAAGACGCTGAGAATTATACAGGGTGTTACAAAAAGGTACGGCCAAACTTTCAGGAAACATTCCTCACACGCAAATAAAGAAAAGATGTTATGTGGCCATGTGTCCGGAAACACTTAATTTCCATGTTAGAGCTCATTTTAGTTTCGTCATTATGTACTGTACTTCCTCGATTCACCACCAGTTGGCCCAATTGAAGGAAGGTAATGTTGACTTCGGTGCTTGTCTTGACATGTGACTCATTGGCAGGCATTGTTGATGATGTCTGGAATGGGCCCCATGTTCTTCCATCTACACTCAATGGAGCACGTTATCATGATTACATATGGGATACTCTACCTGTGCTGCTAGAACATGTGCCTTTACAAGTACGACACAACATGTGGTTCATGCACGATGGAGCTCCTGCACATTTCAGTCGAAGTGTTTGTACGATTCTCAACAACAGATTCGGTGACCGATGGATTGGTAGAGGCGGACCAATTCCATGGACTCCACACTCTCCTGACCTCAATCCTCTTGATTTCCATTTATGGGGGCATTTGAAAGCTCTTGTCTACGCAATCCCGGTACCAAATGTAGAGACTCTTCGTGCTCGTGTTGTGGACGGCTGTGATACAATACGCCATTCTCCAGGGCTGCATCAGCGCATCAGGGATTCCATGTGATGGAGGGTGGATGCATCTATCCTCACTAACGGAGGACATTTTGAACATTTCCTGTAACAAAGTGTTTGAAGTCACGCTGGTACGTTCTGTTGCTGTGTGTTTCCATTCCATGATTAATGTGATTTGAAGAGAAGTAATAAAATGGGCTCTAACATGGAAAGTAAGCGTTTCCAGACACATATCCACATAACATATTTTCTTTCTTTGTGTGTGTGAGGAATGTTTCCTGAAAGTTTAGCCATACCTTTTTGTAACACCCTGTATGTGCAACACAACATATTCTCAGGCTGCTCAGTCCTTCCCTATGTCTGCAAATATTAATGTACCTCAAACACAGCCATATACAGCCACATGAACTTACAAAAATTGGATTCTCTCAGCCCCTCCTACCTCCAGCAATGGCACCGCCAGAAACAAAATGAACTGTAGAGGCCCATAGAGTCATACAGTATAATACATATGACAGCTATCTTTAAATTTATGTAGTTTGCCATTTCAGGCTGGGGCTGCTAGGATTTAATTAGGCAATATGCTAATATCTTATGTATTGTTGTACTTTCCACCATAACTCTGATTAAAAAAGATCACTGGGAGGCTTTGTTCCAATAAGCAGAACCATGGTATGTATTATGCAGAGACTATAATGCTCAAATCACCAGTTGGACTGCAATGACAGAATGGGTGAGTCCATCCTGGCATTGTTCGGTAATAAACCACTGACTGTTACAAATTACGATTCTCCAACAATGGTTATGGTCCCCGAGAGGACAGAATCGGTGTTAGACCTAAAACTATGCTCCCCTTGCATTATAGTAAGTCTATGTGTCAAGAACTCCAGGATTCTCTAGTATCAGACCATTACCCTATACTTATGAAGATCGGGTGTGAATATAGTCATTATCAGTATACAAACCCCACTGTCATATGGAATATTGGAAAAGCAAACTGGGCAAGTTATCAAGAAATTATAATACAAGAAGCTAAAGACATTCCCAATATTACCAAGGGAATTGATGGATATGTAAAGTTTGTCACACTAATCGAAAGAGCAGTTAATTAAAGTCATTCCTCTCCTAAGAAGCTGCAACAAACACAAAGACAGAGACAAGTTGGCTGGTGGAACATAAACCGTTTCAGGGCCACAGCAAGAAGATTAGCAGTATAGAAAGTTAACAAAATTAGAATATTTTTACATTAGAATAAAAAAAAAAGTTTTGGAGGTGCACAAAAGAGAAAGTTGGTTCCAATAATGTGAGTCATTATGAAACGAAACCAGCATGATAGGGGTATGGCAAAAGATCAGATGTTTTACAAATGGGAAGTCAAATACAAAATTAATCAAGAAACAAAATCTTTCTTGGACAGAACCCACACTGAAGATATTTACTTTCATAACGATGAAAGTCTAGCATTTGTAGACTTAAAGAAAGTTTTTGACAATGGGGACTGGAATTCTCTTTTTCAAATTCTGAAGGTGGCAGGGGTAAAATACAGGGAGCAAAAGGCTATTTACAATTTGTACAGAAACCAGATGGCAGTTATAAGAGTCGAGGGAATGAAAGGGAAGCAGTGGTTAGGAAGGGAGTGAGACAGGGTTGTAACCTCTCCCCGATGTTATTCAATCTGTATATTGAGCTAGCAGTAAAGGAAACAAAAGAAAAATTTTGAGTAGGAATTAAAATCCATGCAGAAGAAATAAAAACTTTGACGTTCGCCATTACATTGTAATTCTGTCAGAGACAGCAACGGACTTGGAAGAGCAGTTGAACAGAAAGGAAAGTGTTTTGAAAGGAGGATATAAGATGAACATCAACAAAAGCAAAACGAGTATAATGGAATGTAGTTGAATTAAGTTTGGTGATGCTGAGGAAATTATATTAGGAAATAAGACACTTAAAGTAGTAAAGGAGTTTTCCTATTTGGGGAGAAAAATAACTGATGATGGTTGAAATAGAGAGGGTATAAAATGTAGACTGGCAATGGCAAGGAAAGCATTTCTGAAGAAGAGAAATTTGTTAACATCGAGTATAGATTTAAGTGTCAGGAAGCCGTTTCTGAAAGTACTTGTATGATGTGTAGCCATGTGTGGAAGTGAAACATGGACGATAAATAGTTTAAACAAGAAGAGAATAGAAGCTTTTGAAATGCTGAAAATTAGATGGTAGATCAAATAACTAATGAGGAGGTATTGAATAGAATTGGGGAGAAGAGGAATTTGTGGCACAACTTGACTAGAAGAAGGGGTCGATTGGTAAGACATGTTCTGAGGCATCAAGGGATCACCAATTTAGTATTGGAGGGCAGCATGGAGGGTAAAAATCATAGAGGGAGACCAAGAGATGAATACACTAAGCAGATTCAGAAGGATGTAGGTTGCAGTAGGTACTAGGAGATGAAGAAGCTTGTACAGGATAGAGTAGCATGGAGAGCTGCATCAAACCAGTCTTAGGACTGAAGACCAAACAACAACAACAACAACAACAACAACGATGAAACAGAGCATGAATTGTGTACCTCTTTTACGAAAAAGAACTGATTAATGCTTTACAAAATTCATCCTATACAGCACCAGGTATCAGCAGAATACATCATAGCATGATCTGAAACTTGTCATTTGAGGCACTTTCTATGCTACGCAGGTTGTACAATGAAATATGGATATGTGGTCCAGGAATGGATGACAGATTTTAATTCCTGTTCTTAAACCAAACAAAGATACTCTAAAACTGTCATCTTACATGCTAATATCACTATCTTCAAGTTTATTACAGACACTTGAAAACAGATTAGAATGGTGGATGGACAGGTATATTGTTCTCCCCAAGACCCAGTTTGGATTTTGGAAGTTCTCCTTGTTGGGGCAGGAGAATCACACTGTCAGAAGGAAAAAACTTGTGAACAAAGTCATTTTAAAGTAAATCTCAAAGACAGGACATTCTCTAATCAAAGGCACAATTAAGTATTGGCCAGGCACCAAAAAAATTAATTATTTCTCTGGAAATAGAAGAAAACTACTGATTATGAAATCTCTTGAATGGTGGACCTTGTATGAAAATAAAATACGGAAGTGCAATGCCTTACCAGGATCCATTGTCCAATTCAGCTACCGAGAAGAAAATGTACTAATCTTTGATAACATCATACAATATAAAGATTCTCCAAATATGAAGACTGAAATCAGCATTTTCCTCAATAGTATTTTCCTTAATTTGTCAAAGATTTACATGGATGGATCTCAAAGCATCGACAATGACAAAGCAAGATGTGCAATAGACAACACCACAGAAAATTATCAAGCCCCATATTCTCTACCTGAGAAGCCATAGCAGTTAGACAAGCATTAAAATACAGCAGAACTTGGAGATGAAACAATATGGTGATAATAAAAGATTCCCTTAATGTACTAAAGAGTCTTAAGAAACCAAAATAGAATTAATGTGTGTCACCTACAATTACAGACATTATTAAAGAAGTTGTTACAAATAAGCAAGTAGGAATAGTAACAAATTTCTTGTGGATTCCTGGGAACAGTGTCATTTTCTATAATGAAATAGTAGACAGCTTAGCAAAGCAAGCAAATGAATTTAGATGACATCCTGAATGAGAGACATCCTCATCATGAAATGTTGAGCTTAACCAATGAAAAAGCGAGAAATGACTGGCAGACACAACAGGATTTGACCAAGATATTGGAAAGAGTACAATGTGCCCAGCCACAGCCTAAAATAGTGTTATCACCTTAGTTTACTCATTGAAATAGGAGCAGATGATTCACAACAATGATTACATACTTGTCCTTAAATCATGGCAAATTCCAAATGCACCTGTTCTGAATAAAATAGAAGGAATCTCCTTTGTGGGATTTATGCAATGAAGAAGTGGATGGGAATCGTCTATTGTTCTTGTGTACTAGATACAAGACACAACAAAAATCCTTTATCAGTGCATTGGTCAAAGCAAAAATTCCTCTTCCAGCATCGGCTACAATGATGTCAACCCAAAACGTAATGTTCAATCTCTTAAATATGTGAGACCTAATTATCTAGAGTTTTAGACATATTGTGTACATGATGTGTGAACTTTTGTGAGTTTATGTTTCCTTCTTGCATTAATAATCTAATTAATTTGTGCCTATCTGTGACTCTGCATTTCCACTACATGGTGAGTAGCAACTACCCTTTTCTTAATAGTGTTACATTCCATCTTGGATTTTCCTTTCTTTACTTACTGTGATATAATCACTTTATGAGTAGGCTATAGTGGTGATATATATAAAGTAACATTGTAAGAGTAGTACTGGACAGGGAAAATTTGCTTCATGTAAGCAAAAAAAGGTTTAGCTTTGAGAGTTGATAGTGATCTGTTAACTGGAGATCATAGAAATGTTAATTTTTTGGATTATCAGAGTTTTTGTGGCAAAGTTTAATCCAGTTATGAAAGAGCTTTTAAGGAAAGTTAAGACATCACAACATGGAGGAAAACACATGGTTTACTGTCCACCTCACAATGTTCAGAACAAATTTATTGAAATAACTTGCGAATTTGTTTGCAACTCCCAATGAAGTCCAAAATGTTTTTATACTGTACTATGTTGTTCTTAATGACTACAATCAATATAGGATTAGCTAGTATTTTCTTGACTTTGTTGATTGTAACTGGAAGACTGGCCAATAAATTGTTAAAATGATTTATGATGAGCTGAAACATTATGGCTTACAGATTTCAGACTTGTGGGTAATGTTATGACAATGGAAGCTATGTAAGTGGCATCTAACAGGGAGCTCAAGCTCATATATTAAAGAAAATCAGTTGGGAATTTTATATCCATGCAATGTTCTTTCGTTAAATCTTCCAGGTGTCCATGCTGTGGAGAGTTCCACAGATGTACTCACTTTTTACAAAATTGTTTTGAAAACATATTACTTTTTTCATTCTAGTCCCAAAAGAGAAAGTTTTAAAAGAAAATATTGAATTGTACCTTCACAGGCTATCAGAAACAAGATGGTCTGCACAGATAAACTCTGAGCACCTATTTGCTAAACATTTGCCAGTATTACAAAGGCCAGCTGAACTTGCTTCTAATTTTGACTGTGGGGGCACATACAGAACAACAGAGAACACAGAAGAAGCTTATTTGAAATCATTTCAATATATCTTGATGTCTTCAATGTTGTACAAAGCATTAGTTGCAATAAACATACTTAACATGCTGCTTCAAACCAGGGAAGCCACAACAGATGATGAAAGTGCCAATATTAAGAGTCTAGTAGAAGAATTAAATACATTGAGAATTATTTGGGTTACTATTATGTGAAAGTTGCAAGGCAGCAGAAAATGTTGGAGTATCACCTGACTTGAATGTAACTGATCTGTGACTCACAGAAATGAATAGGCAAAAGAAAATGTTTTGTAGATGAACACCAGAGGAAGATTTAAACCTGAGCCCAGATGAAAGTTTTAAACTACCGTACATGTTTTCATTGTAATTCCTTTTTTTACAATTTTGTCCTCTATAATGATAGCACACTTCCCTCTTTATTTCTCCATTTAGTCAATTTTTTAATACCACTGAGTCTTCAATCTACAACATGCACATAAAACAATGTGGCTGTACAGTTTGTTATTATTATTATTGTCATTGTTTTATCATATGTGTGTGTGTGTGTGTGTGTGTGTGTGTGTGTGTGTGTGTGTGTGTGTGTGTGTACTGTAGATCAAAAAAGGATTTGTCTGAAAGTTAGCAAAGTTCTCAATCTTGATGATGCAACATCTTCAGTTTTGGTAGTTGTTACTTTTACTCAAAAATTATTTACATTCTGCCAGGACTTTCCTTACAATATTTATTTCACTACCACCCTTTTTCATTTCTCTTTCCTTCTACATTTTTATGGTACAATATAAAACTTTTTCTGAATTCTTTTGCCCTTCTCATTTCTATTTTGTTTCTGACATGAAGCACATGTAGTGCCTCCTGCCCATCACATCAACAATGCTTCCTATTTTCCTAGTGTCCTGTATTCAGAGTAGCAAATTGTTGTATGTTCTTTTTGACTTTTTTTCCTTTTTTTTCGAAGACTTGCTCTATTTCTGAACCAGGCTTTCATTGCCCCTATCGGCTTCTTGGCTCTACTGCAGCTTCACCAGAGTCCTGTTAATTGCCACTTTTTAACATGTTATTGTAAAAGAAGGAAATAACTAGCTTCTACAATAACAGAAATTGAACACTTCTTGAGTGCTGATATTAAACATATAAAGTCCATTTTCCTCAAGCTCCCTTTTCCTCTGCATCACTGAGAAATCATCAAAGCATTTAATAGATCATAAAGATTATGAAAAAAACATTAAATGATGTGATAAGGTACCAGTTGGCTAAAAAAACATCTTGTTCAAATATAGCAAGGAAAGTTGTGGCAGAATTTAAATAATTTAGGAGTAAAGGAGAACTACTGACTGAATAGTAGAAATGTTGAATTGTTGAGAGGCACACAAAAAAACCAAAACTTTTTTAGCTTTCAGATGAAATCCTCTTATGAACTACAGAAAACACAAAAGCACACACACACACACACACACACAGGTGTAATTAAATTGTGTGTGTCAAGTGGCTTGGGTACGGAGAGAAAGTGGATGAAAGGAGGAGGAGGAGGAGGAGGAGTTGGGAACAAGTCGCTAGCACATTCCTGTGCTGCACATTTGCTACCTCCTTTTAAGCCGCTTCTCCTGCTCTGCACCTTTTTCTCCCTATACCCATCCCACCCAACACAGCCCCCATAACAGTCCCCCTGGTCTACTGACCTGCAATCCCGGCTTTTAGTGTCCAGCCAGCACTTCTTGCGAAAGTTAGCAAAGTTTCCATCCTTTTTTCTGTAACTATCAACGTCTCAAAATCTTGTACATATATTTATAATGATTATTTTAAATTGGAACAGGAAATGCTACTTGAAACAAACCTATCTGACCAGTTTCATGCGGAAAAGGTCAACAACATATTGGTCAGTAATCACAGTTGCATAGATGTATCACTTCAAACCTGTGAACTTTTGCTGTAGAAAATTGACTAGTTATGACAAACGTAGTTATACTATTCATTATAAGGTCATCACTGTTTTTAAAATTCTAGACTAAACTTTACCAGTATGAAACACTGATTAACTTTGTTAAAAATAAGAAAATAGGATATGGTTATGAAAAAGATCTTACTTGAATCCCTTTGTCTCTGGAGACAGGTACACTGGAGGAAGAGAGATTGGTATACGGTGCCCGGCAACAGCAACACAATCTTTATCTCTCAACCTTTTTTGTTCTTCAAAGATCTCTGGAACTGTGGAAGATGGTGAATGTGTTTTTTTGCTTTTCTTCTTCTGTGTTTCCACAACACGTAATGGAGGAGAATCTTTCAAAAGGCTCACTGCATCTGATTCCTGCCAAGATGACTTTGGACTGTTTGCAGACATTTGTTTGCTGATTAGTTTTACCTGTGAAATTCAGTACTTTAATTCCATTATGCTGAAGACTGTGCAAGCAATCCAGAAACAACATATATTAACACACTATGTCATATTAAAATTACTATGTAATTTTAAGTATTAATTTCCTGATATGTCTTTATTTCCAAAATAGTTACTATTAATTACTATTACAACAACCAGAAGTATAACATTTTTGCTTTCATAATTATGCAAGAATTGCCGACAGCAGCTGCTAAATAGCTATTTAATTTTTTGCTATTATTATTTTGTTACTATTTTATCTCCAACTAGCTGTTTTTATTGTTTTTCATTCATTTGTGACCAATTTTGAGGCTGTACGTTTCATCTTCATGACCTTGCACATAAATACAAAATAAGTTATTCATCTTTGACTATCTTGTAATGTTATTTTTTCGAAAGGTCTGTTATATGTGAGTGTATTTTTGTCTTGTATCAAAGTCTCTCAGTTGTACATTGTAGTCAGCTAATAATTTAAACAGTTTTCAACCAATGTTTCTTGGGAAATAAGTGACAAAAAACCTCCAGGAAAGCTCACTCACTTGTAGCATTCAGTTTTCACTGAGTGTACCAGCGGCTGCAGTTTTTTTTTTTTTTTTTTTTTTTTTTTTTTTTTTTTTTTTTTTTTTTTTCCCAGCTGAAAATGTTTTACCTTGAGGGGACAGGGGGGGAGGAGGAAGTGGGGGAGGTTACAGTGGGGAAGCCATTGGTCATTCTAGGGAAAACTTCAGCAGGATATGCAGGATATGATGTAGCAAAAATAAGTTAACAGAGAAGCATGAAAATACAATCTGTGTTCTCCTGGTGCAGTTAGAAAATCATGAGAGGATGAAGAGGGAGAAGGGGGGTTTGGGAGCTGGAAGCTGGTACAAAGGTTGCTAGTAGAATGATATATTTGGACTGTTTCACATGGTGTACCACTAATAGATCTGACCAACTGTTAAGTGTTTAATGTCTCCACTAGAAAGAGCAGATAACCAGTTGTTTGTTTCTCAATTGCACAATGAATTTGCAATCATTTAGTTCCAGTAAGATGGAAATAGAGGAATTATGGGGCAACTCAGACCCTCTGGCTATAATTGTGTACATTAACTTTTACTGTGTCTCCACTGCAACAGAAGTAGTTTTTTCCATTGGAAACCGGAGGTACACATTTGTGAATGTTCAGTATTTTCACCATATGCAAGTGGTGCCAAATTTTGGACATCACTACAAAAATATCAGCAAGTCAATAAAGCAGTGCGTAGCAGCTCATGACCACTAGAATAAATAGATGTGGTTAGTTTGCTATATTCTCCTGTTTAATTGAAAATCATTATTGTTATTTTGTACGATAATTATTGAATGATCATGTTATTACTCATTAAAATAGAGAATTTTTCAGAATTAGCTATTTTAGTCCATAAAATGAAGCCAAGTTTACAAAATATGTTTTGAAGATGGGTACATGGTTCTAATGGTTCAAATGGCTCTGAGCACTATGGGACTTAACTTCTGAGGTCATCAGTCCTATAGAACTTAGAACTACTTAAACCTAACTAACCTAAGGACATCACACACATCCATGCCCAAGGCAGGATTCGAACCTGCGTTTCCAGGCTGTAGCGCCTAGAACTTCTCGGCCACCCCGGCCGGCGATGGGTACATATTTTTGCATAAATCTTGCATATAAAATCATTAAAAAAATCACCTAAGAGTATTACCACATAAAGAAATATTTTCCTTCCTCTACAAAAATTCAGGTCTGAAAGGGTTAAACAAATTGTAAATTGAGCTCTGGACAAATATTTGTCTGGTAAATGGATTAAGGACAGAAAAGTTCCACTGTGGTTTAGCAACAGAATTTGGAAAGTGCTGGGGAAGCAAAGGTTGTGGCACTTTCGATTTGAATGAGAACACACAAATAATGCCTTGAAAAAATTGGTGGAGATTCGTGGCTCTATGAAAAGATCTATGCATGCAGCATATAACAACTACCATCATCAATCACGAAGTGGGTCTAAGGCTTCTATCCATTTGCTCGATGACCAGTCTGGTGTGGCAGTGAAGATAACAAATGTTAAGACAAAATGTTAAATTCCATGTTTAAGAAATTGCTCATACAGGAGAATTGTACAAAAATGCCATCATTTGGCCATTGTACTGAGTCCCGTATGGACGACATACTAATAAGCATTCCTGGCAGAGATAAACAATTGAAAGAGTTAAAAACAAATGAGCTGCCAAGTCCAGATGGAATCACAATTCAGTTTCACAAGTAGTACTCCATGTCAATTGCCCCTTATTTAATTTGCATTTATTGTGAATCTCTCACAAAGTGCAAAGTCCCAAGTGATCGGAAAAAAGTTCATGTGGCTCTTATATAAGACGGGTAAAAGAACAGACCCTCAACATTATAGAACAATATCCTTAACGTTGGTTTGCTGCAGAATTTTAGAACATATTCTCAATTTGAATATAATAAATATTCTAGGGACTGAAAAGCTTATGTCTAAGAATCATAACAGTTTTAGAAAGCACAGCTCATGTGAATCTCAGCTTGCCCTTTTCTCATGTGATATTCTGCAAACTATGGATTAACAGTAACGAGCAGATTACATATTTCTAGATCTCCATAATGCATTTGACACAGTACCCCACTGCAGGCTGTTAATGAAGGTATGATACAGAATAGGTTCCCAGATATGTAAGTCACTCATAGACTTAAGTAATAGAACCCAGTATTTTTGCCTTCAGTGGCAAGTGCTGATCAAAGTCAAAAGTACTGTCAGGAGAGGCCCATGAAAGTGCGATACAGCTGCTACTACTTTCTACATACATAAATGATCTGGTGGATAGGGTGGACATCTATCTACGGTTGTTTGCTGATCATGCTATGGTGTCAAAAATGAGTGACTGCAGGATGATACAAGACAACACAGATAAAATTTCTAGTTAATGTGATGAATAGCAGCTGACTTTAAATATATAAAAACCTAAGTTTTAGAGATGAGTAGGAAAAACAAACACTTAACGTTCAGATACAGCAATAGCAGTATCCTGTTTGATACAGTCATGTTGTTTAAATATCTGTGCATAACGTTACAAAGCGGTACAAAAATTAAACAAGCATGTGTGGATTATGGCTGGGAAGAATGACTGACTTTGGTTAACTGGGAGAATTTTAGGAAAGTGTGGTTCATCTGTAAAGGAGACCACATATAGGACACTAGTGCAACCTATTTTTGAGTAGTGGTCAAGTTTTTGTGATCCACACCAGGTCGGATTACAGGAAGACATCAAAGCAATTCAGAGGTAGGCTGCTAGATTTGTTACTGGGAGGTTCGAATAACATGCAAGTGTTACAGTGATGCTTCGGGAACTCAAATGGAAATCCCTAGAGAGAAGCTGACGTTCTTTTCAAGGAATACTATTGAGAAAACTTAGAGAACCAGCGTTTCAAGGACTGCAGATTGATCCTACTGCCACCAACATACATTGTGCATAAGGACCATAAAGATGAGATACAAAGAATTAGGACTCATATGGAGGCATACAGACAGTTGTTTTTCCCTTGTTCTATCTGTGAGTGGAGCAGGAAAGAAAATGACTAGCAGTGGTACAGGGAACCTTCGGCCATGCACCATATGCTGGCTTGCAGAGTATGTATGTAGATGTAGATGTAGATGAAGATGTAGAGCAGTCTTCTGTAGCTGTAGGTGTAGGAAACATGCAGCAGACCTCAACAGTTAAGAAACCCAAGACAGTTATAAATTCAGACAGAAAGGAGGAGGTTCTGCTGTTATGTACTTCTCATGGCAGAGGTGTAGGACAACAAATGCAGGAAGTTTTGGGGGAAAGAGTAACAGGTCGTCAACATTGTAGAGCCTAGTGCATTATTGGTTCAGGTGACTTGTAAAATGTGGGAGTTATGCAGAAATTCTGCTAAAGAGGATAAGATAGTGTTTGTGGATGGAGCTAGGAATAATCTTGATTGGGTCGGCGTGTATGACACAGGTGGTGACATGGAAAGATATTTATTCAAACTGATGGCACAAATCTGCAACTCATTCAGCTGTTTTAGTGTCATGATCAGTCTCATATTAATACAACTGTTAGGCATATTAACATGGGGCTTGAAAAGACCCTGACGATGGAAGGTGTAGCTCATATTTCAGTGGTGTTAGTTTAATCTATTGATAGACTGGGCATCATAGGGACACCCAGCACCTCAATCAGTATTGGAAGGGGACACTGGCAAAGCTTTTAGGTGATTGTGTAGTAGCGCGTGGTGGAACCACTTATGGGAAAATTCTTGTAGTAAAGGCTTACACCATTTTTTTTAGTCCGGAGCCACCTGATATGTACCTTGCTTAATGGACACCTCTCTAGCAAAGGGTCCAACCTTCAAAAAAGATCTGGTATCAGAGTAATCAAGGAATTAGAGGTATTAGAGATAAAGTTAGTGAACTGTTTACTGACCAACACTTCAACAATGTCACAATTTGAGGCTTCCTAGACCAGGATATACATTATGTAGCTTTTGTCATAGAGCTCTTTGCGGAATGGAAGTGAAAAATGGTATTCATTTGAACCTATTGGCTTATCAAAGTACTGAACTCAATAGGTCATTGAATGTTGTGCAAGAACAATTGAATTCAGTGAAACTATGCTTTCACTTGTCATTACCTATGGGCCCCTTAACTCTGATTTCAAGGACATTTCTGTACAATCTCGGGAAAGTTGTTGGTTCACTTTATGGAAAGTATCAAAAATTAGTTGTATGTTGTGACTTTAATATTAATTTTGTAACAGATTGTGCAAGAAAGAAAATGATAGATTTAAACACATAGCACCTGATGCACACTGTTTCCTTTCCAACCAGAGTGCAGGGCAACAGTACCACACCTATAACCAACACGTTTTTTCATTCTTCACTCATATAGTTACACACTGTTTAGAAATGTTAACAAACAGTTACAAAGACTTTTTTAAACCTCAGCACAGAACATGAATGGCAGGATATTTACTGTGCTGATAATAAATATAGTGCTTTTCTCGACAAATTTCTCATTCTCTTTGAAAGCTGTTTTCCATTACAATGTTTAAAACAAAATATTGGTACTTACAGGCCATCTGGGTGGCTGACTAATGGGATAAAGATATCATGAAGAAAAAAGTAGAAATTATATCATAACATCAGAGATAGCAACAATCAAACTACACTAACCCATTCAAACAATACTGTAAGGTGCTCAAACATGTATCAGTCCTTCAAGACTGATACATGTTTGAGGGCCTGGCCAATAGAACAAGGACCAGAATATAAAGTCAACATGGGCGAAAAATATTTTTGTTACTGATAAGTCAGATATATGTACTGTATTTTAGATTGGATTATATGTACTTTACATTTCAACAGATCAACAATAGGACGTCCTCCAGGATGAGAAACATGTCAAAAAAACAAGAATATAAAATAAATATTTACAAAGAATAAAAAATATGCTAATGTACCTTCCACAGATCCCATGTGAAATGGTCATTTCATGAATGTAGAATAAGTCAAGAATAACTTAAAAATATTTTATTTAATATGTAGTACATAATTTGTCACAAAAATGTAAATCTTCAGCAACTGATAATTTTTAGGTTATTGTGGACTTACATCACCAAATATAAAAATCATTTTACAACACTTATTTATAATGATAGGATTACCACACTAGATTAATACAGAAATCAGATTGTACATAAAATTCACATAATTTAATATTATTAGTAACATATACTCAATAGTTGATTCCGCTATGAAATTCATCAATGCAGTAGGAGGAGTTGGACATCAATATATCATTTTAGCTGCTTCTTACACTGAACTTTATACGTAGTTAAACTTTTTATTGTTGATGGCAAATTTGTGACACGTGTCACTGAATACTTAGGTGACTTTAAATGTTCATGAGGATTATTCTTATTTCTAGTATTAGTTCCATGAACTGAGCTGTTGGTTTGAAGAAGAGATATATTTTAATGCCAAGTTTCATTAAGGAATAAATATATTGGGAGACAGTAGTTAGTATTCATTGTTCCCTACACGGGTCTCTGAGGATGTTCTTGCGTTCACACAGCAAATAATTCATAAAACATTTTTGCACCTGGAATACTTAAGATTGATTTGATGAGTTACCCCTTAAAATAATACCATATGACTTTATGAAATGAAAGTAAGCATAGTATGCAAGCTTTTTTATTTTTGTGTCACTTATGTCTGACAAAATTCACATTCCTAATAGAGGTTTGCTTAGCCACTTCAGCTGTTCTGTGGCATGCTCCTACTACTTCAATTCATCATCAAGCTGTAAGCCCAAGAATTTAACACCGCCAACTTCTTCTACAGTGCATGTTGTGTGTTTTTTTAGTGACAATGAATTGTCTACAAACCATTTATTAATGTCCATGAAAATTTCATCAACCGATCTTTCTAAGGCTACAGCTGAGTTGCTATTTACTGCAATGTTTGTATCTTCTGCAAACAAAACAAACCTGGCATCTGGTAGCGCTACAGACGAAAAGTCTTTGATGTACACAAGGGGGTGTGGGGTGTAGGGGGTGGAGGGAGGGGGGGAGGGGGGAGGAAGAAGAAGAAGAAGAAGAAGAAGAAAGGGGCCTTAAGGTGGAACCTTTGAGACACCATAGGTAATAGTTCCCAGTTGTGTGATGCCTGATAGCTTAATAATATGTCTCTTTCCTAGTGACACTCACTGTTTCCTGTCAGATATATACAATCTGACTCATTTTGCAGAATATCCTATTACAATGTAATATTCTAATTTACTTGAAAGGATACTGTGATCTACACAACTAAATGCCTTTAACAGATCACAAAATATAGCAGTAACCTGTAATTGATAGTCTAATGAATTAAATACATTCTCACTGTATGTGTAGATTGCCTTCTAACACCTAAAGCTAAATTTCAGAAAAGGTAACAAACAATCAGCTTCTTAGCCATCTGACAACATGGTTAGTCAGAGTTCAGATTTCTAAAGGGTTCCGATACCGACCAGTAAACCTACCCAATGGATACACTTAAACTTTGATTGGATTTGAATGTGTCATAGTGTAGAGCAAAATAAGACGCACACATTTCTTTTTTTATGTGCCCATAAGGCCATTAAGAGTGTGAAACACTCCCTTGAAAGAAATTGAGTTTAATATTTCTGAATGAATACCACTGAAATGGCAACACATACAAGAAAAAAATTTCAAATGAAATTCCTATGGTTTTTAATGTACATTACAACTGTACACTTAAGTTTGTGAATTTTTATTTTATTTTATTTTTATTTTTTTTAAATCCATTCCTCCCCTCATAGGGCGGTGCCATGTGGGTGCCCATAGATGTACCCCAGATTTGTTTGTAGGTAATGCCTTCAAAGGAGAAGTAGTTGTGGATGAGGATATAGTTGGTCATGATGACTAGGAAGGAGGTTCTTGGATTGGAATCTGTTGGGTGTTGGGAGAGGTAGTGTTCAATAGCAGTATAGCCATGGGCATTAGGGATGTTAGTGTAGAGGGAGGTGGCATCCACAGTGATGAGCAGGGCACAATTACTTCTCCTTTGAAGACATTACCTACAAACAAATCAGGGAGGTAGGAAGCGAGGCTGAACGGACTTTTTCAACACCAAAGGTACGAGACAACTGCAATTTGATAATAGGAGTCACAAGCAGGATCACAGTTTTTAAAGCAAAAGTGAACAGATGTCTCACATTTACATGGTTTCTTTTCAATGTAACCACTCTTGTACAGTGCATATTTGAAAAGGTTGAAGAAAACTGAATCAGGATCACAGTTTTTAAAGCAAAACAGATGTCTTACATTTACATGGTTTCTGTTCAATGTAACCACTCTTGTGCAGTACATATTTGAAAAGGTTGAAGAAAACTGAATATGAATGAGGGATTGAATTTTTAGAATATTATTTCTTAAATGCAAGTTAATATTGTAATTATTCAGTATAATTAACCGGAATAATGTTTCAGGAAATTTTCCACTGCTGAAATGTATAGATGTCTAATGGCTTAATCATATTGGTTGTTCCTGCAGGAATCATTAAAATATTCACCTCCTTTCCATGTTTATCAATGGTGTTTAATTTTTTCCTTTTGTACAGCCTATGAATCTACACACAAGACTGATTTTTCATTTGCATTAGGTATATAAATTTGTTCAAACCATTTCCTTATGAACTCTGATGTAAATTTACCAAATGTAAATGTGAACACAAGGATATTATCTACTTTGTGCAAATATTTTCCAACTTTCAGGACACTGTTGCCATCTTTTTTTTTTAAAGTTTATTCGATGAGAACATTAAATGTCTGCTTGCAGGTATAATGGGCTGTATTGTATAACTGTGTGATAAGGTATTCAGGGATTCTGCTAGAATTTCTGACTTTTGACATTTGTCTGAAGGATAATGTTTGTCTTGCATGCAGTTACAAACTGAAATATGAGTGGTCAGAATTATAAAGTCTGGCCTTTGCAATCATTGCAATTTTTAATTTTACTGCCTCCACAAATTCTTAAACTTTTCCCCTCAATTTTTCTTTATTTGCTATTTGCACTTGAGTGATGAATTTATCAATTTTCCTTGATAGAATCTGATGTTTTACTTTAAAATTAGGCATCCATTTTGAGGAAGCCTTGAACAAACACTGTGATAAATTAACATCATTCCTTACTTGTAAAGCCCATCTCTTTATATCTAGATGATTTATTGGTATTGATTTGTCCACGGCAATTTGAAATTTATCTAATACATACTTGGAAATACGTAACAACTTTTCATTTCTTGCCCCATATTCAGCAATTTGTACTTCATATTTCCAAAAAAATATCACTTTTTCAACAAATCTAGTTGCACTATTGTAATGTAAATAAAAAATGATACAACTTTTATTTGAAGTTTGTTCTTTATATCTGTTGTCGTTTTTACAGTATATATTCATAAATATTAAACCTATTTTTTTTTTTTTTTCAAGGATGTTTTTCAGCCTCTTAATAGCCATTCAGGCACCTACAAAAAATACTTGTCTCTTATTTTGCTCTGCACTACAGCACATTCAAAGCCAATTAAAATTGAAGTGTATCTCTTGGGTAGGTTTACTTGTCAATATCAGAGCCCTTTAGAAATCCAAATGTGACTTTAACAGTGTATTATGTGTTGTCAGAGGGTAATATTCCAATATTTTCAAGAATGCTGGCAAAAATGAAAATGTATGTAAATTTGACAGTATTTATATATTTTCCTAGCTGAAAGCTTAACTTGAACATATTTCAACCATCCACATAATATTTCAATGATAAATGACTAGTTACACTGCTAACTTAAAATGTTGCTAAACTCAGAAGCACACACTTTAAATAACTTTGTTGATTTTTATTGTAACCAATAGCACTTTTTGATTTTAAAAATTTTATGGTGGACATGTCTTCTACTCATCAAATGAATTCACAGTTGTGAATAAGGACTACCATCAGCTGTCGAATTGGAAGGACGACAATGAAAATTTGTGCCAGACCGGGACTCGCTTACTGCGAGCTGTCACCTCACCATTTGGCTATTCGTGCTGACGGCCAGACCCAAACTTCCATACATCGTTAAGCATGCGTCTATGAATATGCAGAATAACAAGGCATTGAAATATTGTATTTTTTCTACTGTTTGGTGAAAGTCATATTCATATTACTGAAGTTTTTTGTAATTTCTGATCTGAGATATTATGTGGTATCTCCTATTAAACCTGATGACACCACCCTTTCAGTAACAGTTATAAAACATTTATTAAAAAGTTTTGCAACACTGAACACATCTATTACCAATGTACCATTTACTCTTCATGCTATCTGGTCTTCTTCATGCTGGTTCTACCAATCTCTTCCTTCACTATACCCAATTTTGTCTTTATTTTGTTACCTGATGCAATTACCTTTTCATTGTGATGCACCTTATTTGAAGCCTGTTTCACCAGCTATAATATTTTGTGTATATCTTGTAATGAGCTACAGCATAAACATCAGAACTCTCTAACTCTTTCTAGTGAGTAGATACAGTTTCCTTTTTGTCTTACATGATGCCTTTATTTCTCTAGTAGTCCATGGCTTCTTGGTAGGCTTTGGTCTATTCTGGATTATTTTTTGAGGAAAACTGTTTTCAAATAATGTACGGACAATATTAATATAATTGTTCCATTTTGCCATAAGTTCTGTATACATCACTCCATTTCATGTTTTTGAGAAGTGTCAATTTTTAGCTTACTAACTACTTCCTAGAATTCAGATTCAGTAGATTTTATATCCCGTTAAATATACACTGAAGTGCTGAAGAAACTGGAACAGGCATGCATAATCAAATACAGAGTTGTGTAAACAGACAGAATACTGTGCTGCGATAGGCAACGCCTATTTAAGACAACAAGTGTCCCAGGCAGTTGTTCGATCAGTTACTGCTGCAACAATGGCAGGTTATCAAGATTTAAGTGAGTTTGAGAATGGTGTTATTGTTAGCACATGAGCGATGGGACACAGCATTTCTGAGGTAGCAATGAAGAGGGTATTTTCCCATACGACCATTTCATGAGTGTACCAGGAATATCAGAAATCTGGTAAAACATCAAATCTCCAACATCGCTGTGACCAGAAAAGAATCCTGCACGAACAGGACCAACAATGACTAAAGAGAATCGTCAATGTGATAGAAGTGCAACCCTTCCACAAATTGCTGCAGATTTCATTGCTGAGCCATCAACAAGAGTCAGCATGCAAACCATTCAATGAAACATCATCGATATGGGCTTCTGAAGCTGAAGGCCCACTTGTGTACCCTTGATGACTACTTGACACAAAGCTTTACGCCTTGCCTGTGTCCATCAGCACCAACATTGGACTGTTGTTGACTGGAAACATGTTGCCTGATCAGATGAGTCTCATTTCAAACTGTGTGTGCGGATGGTCATGTATGGTATGGAGAAAACCTCACGAATCCATGGATCCTGCACATCATCAGGGGACTGTTCAAGCTGGCAGGGCTCTGAAATGGTGTGGGGAGTGTGCAGCTGGAGTCATATGGAACCCATGATATGTATAGATATGACTCTGACTTGTGACATGTACATAAGCATCCTGTCTGATCACCTGTATCCATTCATGTCCACTGTGAATTCCAATGGATTTGGGCATTTCCAGCAGGACAACATGACAGCTCACACATTCAGAATTGCTCCAGAGTGGCCCCAGGAACAGTCTTCTGAGTTTAAAGAATTCTGCTGGCCACCAAACTCCCCAAACATGAACATTGTTGAGCATATCTGGGAGGCCCTGCAACATGCTGTTCAGAAGTGATCTTCACCCCCTCGTTCTCTTACAGATTTATGGATAGCCCTGCAGGATTCATGATGTCGATTCCCTCCAGCACTAATTCTGACATTAGTCCAGTCCATGCCACGGCATGTTGTGGCACCTCTGCATGCTCTTGGGGGCTCTATATGGTAATAGGCATGCATACCAGTTTCTTTGCCTCTTCAGTGTAAAAATTTATAAAAGGGAACTGCGTGTTATATTCTGAGACCCCACTGATTATTGGTTTCACAATAGGCCTATAATTTTATTCATTAGACCTGTCTATTAAGATATTGTCCATGGCTGTTTGTGTGCAATTATCTACTCCCTATTTGGGAAGTTTATAGTAGGAATTAAGTTGAATGTTGGTGTTATTGACCTTAGTAATTCTTACTGGAAGATTTTTAAGAAAATCTACATTAAAATCACCCACAACCACCATATATTATTTCTGTTAAATAGCCCAGTGAAGCTGCAAGGTGATTTATCAACACATTAAATTTACCTGTAGATATTTGGCATGCACTCACTATTATGAACAATTTATTAGGGAATTCTAATTCTGTCACAAATGCTTTCATATGCTGCTCTAGGCAAAATTTATGAATGACTATGTTCTTAAGTTCATGTTAATACATGTTGAATGCAACACTTTCCCTTCCTCCTTTTCTGCTCTACAAAAGTGAGATACTAACCTAAATCCTGTAACACTTAACACATCTATACGAGTGGTCACATGATGATTATAGGCCAACTGGGTTGGATGACTAGTTCATCAATGCAGAGAAGTTATTCATTAATTTTAGTCCTTGAATATTTTGCTGCATTAAAGATAGCAGGCATTTTGCAGCGACTGACAGATAAAATTGGTTCGACAAAAAATTTCTACTTATTGCTGAAACTTTTTAACAAACAGTTGCTGGTGCCTGAAGCAATATGGCACAATTATGCTATTTTTTAAAATTCTTTTTTTTATCTGAGAGTTTGTTTCAATACTAACCATTCTTAAAACTTAGTTTGTTACTGTCTTTTCTAACCTAAAAAGGTGCTGTTCTTGCACCAGTAAGTGCTAGTATCTTGCCACTCATGACTATGACACTCCCCCCCCCTCCCCCCTCCAAAAAAAGTTTCTGCTATAAGCCCAGCCAGTTTACCCTTCCCTTTCCAGTTGAGGTGAAGGTCATGCCTAGTATAATCATATCAACTGACAGAATCAGCAGAAACCATGGCAATATGTGACCTTGCATCTGACATAAGCAGCTGTTCCAGCTCCAAATTAATTCTCCTGACAGAAAAGTGCCAATGAGGCTTGTCATACCAGCTCAGAACAGATACAAACTCAACATTGGTATGTCACAACACTGATGCAATCTTTACCTGGTCACACACTATACCGTGTACAGCATCTCTGTCAGTACTACCGTCCAGCCCACCAACTGACACCACAGTGTCTCCCTCAGTGAAGTCTTTGCAAAGTGACCCTAAATCCTCTGCCACCTGCTCCAAATCAGTACTAGGTTTTTAAAAAATGGTGACTTGGTATTCTGATCCTAGTGCATCTCACAAAAATTGGCCTACACCTCTAGCATGAGAATTGCCTAAGCATGAAACTTTCTCTCTCTTTACTAATTTCTGTACATTCTTTCTTTTCAATTTATTGGCAAAAGTTTGTTTTATCCTGGCTAAATCTACACCTGACTGAGGCTCATCAGTTTCTAACTGAGGCCAAAGGCCAATCCTATTTTTCACATTCACCACAAAGCTGTCAGATAAAGTTCTAAACCTGTTCCTTCTGTTTGCTTTTGCCTGTTTCCAACTCTCTATGCCTTTCTCCCTCCTTAACCTGTGTAGATCTTTCCCAGTCTTGTCTAATTTAGCATGAAGGACAGCAATTTTCTGCTCCAGTTACAGTCATCCCAATGGAAAGAAACTACTGTAACCATCATACCAAACCCAGCAACTAACAATTCTACAGCTAGTCAGGCACTTTTAACTCATGAAAAAATAATACTTTAGTAAGAATAAGTCAGTTAAATTACCAAGAAACAAGGAAACACATTCTAAAAAATTAGACCTGTACACAGCTATATGTAACTACACTACTAATGCAAAGTTCCTGGATTAAACAACTTAAAATATACACTACTTTCTGGAAATAAGACCTTAATAAGGAAGGCTACACGGTACTTAAATTGCAGGAATGGAAAAATGAACAACTGAGCAAGATTTTGTTAGTTTACTGCACCAAAACGCAAGCAAAAATATGACTGTAACCCGATTTCATGATATTTTTGCATTTTCTGATATAATATGAGTGAGGTCTTTAATAGTAATATTAAAAAAAAACATCCTAAGGTGTATATTTAGTGAATAATCTCTACTAAATTAACTGTTATTACAATCTAAGCAACTTATCTTCAGGAGAGCACAATAATTTGTGCATCTTG
The DNA here is from genome assembly GCF_023897955.1 of Schistocerca gregaria. Classification (NCBI taxonomy): domain Eukaryota; kingdom Metazoa; phylum Arthropoda; class Insecta; order Orthoptera; family Acrididae; genus Schistocerca; species Schistocerca gregaria. The sequence continues at coordinate 582,533,871 of NC_064922.1, forward strand.
CCTGGTGCGAGGCTGCCAACAGTTTCTGAATGTATAAAGTGAATTAAATAAAAACTTAGTTTCTACAGGGAGTCATAAAACTTTCTTATGAAATTGCTTTCCAAGAATGCTGTCTGAAATACACCTCCCTGATACTGACAAGGGGAAGGTTGAGACAATAATTAAATTGCGGAAGACTAACAACTCTCACAGATATGAGGGATATTGAAGATTACTGTTAAAATTTCTTGAATTCTTGTAGTAGCTTTCTGAAAATGGATGCAGCACAATGCTGCAAAAGAGGCAAGGAGGTGCAAAACACTGCCTATGTTAGTCGGTTGCTTAATCACTTTTGTAATTTGTTCTTTAGAAATGGTCAGTTCCTTATGCAATTGAAGTAATCAATAGTGGAAAAGCTTTATACACACACACACACACACACACACACACACACACACGAGAGAGAGAGAGAGAGAGAGAGAGAGAGAGAAGCCTATTTCAGTGGGATTGGTATTTGCAAAAGTTACTGAAAAGGCTGCATATACAAGGGGAATTGATCACATAATTCATTGTTAAACATACAGTTTGGTTTCAGATGTGGTTTTTCAACTGTAAATGCTATATTCTCTTTTCTCTGTGATGTGTTGGATTAAACAAAAAGCTGCAAACACTAGACATCTTCCTTGGTTTAACTAAGGTTTTTAATAATGCTGATCACAAAATACTGTTGCAGAAGTTGGACCATTATGTAATAAGAGGAGTAGTTCACAATTGGTTCTTCTCATACTGTATGAGGACAGGAGTGATGCTCTCACAAAGTAAGTACGCATGTGCCAAACACAAATAAGCAAGAGCTGTGAAGTGTGAACTCTTCTCCATCAGATGTGGTGTCTGTAAGCAAATCAGTGTGGCTGTTGCCTTCATTTGTGTAAGAGTTGTTATTTTGTTTTGCCGAAAAAATGATAAGTGTAATAATACCGTATTTACTCGAATCTAAGCCGCACTCAAATCTAAGCCGCACCTGAAAAATGAGACTCGAAATCAAGGAAAAAAATATTCCCAAATCTAAGCCGCACCTGAAATTTGAGACTCGAAATACAAGGGAAGAGAAAAGTTTTAGGCCGCACCTCCATTGTAATACGAGACACAATTTAGGTCAAATGAATGACAATACAGCTACAGTAGTTTGGTTCGAGTCGTAAGCTTAGTAGTTAAACTTTACCAGGTAGCCATTGCTATGCGTCAGGCACTCCGTCCATATTTATATGGGTACCCTTCCTTTTTTACGTGCTTTGTCTGGTTTGAACTGATTGCTTATTTTTCTTTGATCTGGTAAGTGCCGTTCTCTTTGTTATAGGTGTTTACATCACTCTAAGCTCAAAATGCATTACTGTACTGTGTCACGCATTGTTTGTCGCATTCTGATAATGAGTGTTTATGGCCTGTCGCTGCTTGCGGCACGGCTTGGTTTTGTGCACGCTACCACCACTTACAATTTAAAAAGAGAGAGAGAGAGAGAGAGAGAGAGAGAGAGAGAGAGAGAGAGAGAGAGAGAGAGAGAGAGAGACTGCTATTTGTTGTTACTTATACTGCTGCTAGCTTTGATAATGATCAATAAGAACCAAATAATAGACTGTATGATAGATGTTCTGAAAGAGAGTTTAGCGAAAAAAAATTCTGTTTGAAAATCTTTGCTGGTGCCTCTTTAGTACATTACAGTCTGCAGAGAAATTAGAGTCATCTTAGATTTAAAAATCTAGTTAATTGCCGTGCTTCATATCTGACTGTATCACTATTAGGCATAAGAATAATATGAATATAAACATTACATGATATGTATATTCTTCCGCATTTGCTGTTGTCTCACTCTAGTTTCGTAGTTTATTAGGCAGACACGATTTACATAAGATAGCAGCAAACACAAAACAATACATGGCAAAATGTTTATATTCGTATTATTCTTATGGTGAAGAGAATATTGCATGTGATTCACAATTCATAAAAGTTCCTATTAGCAACCATCTCTTCTCATAGGTAGGAAATAATTCAGAACATACAGTTGGCCATATTGACAAACATCTCAAATAGTCTTGCAGGTCGGATTTTCGTAGTACATTGAAATGCTGCTACATCTGAAGATGAACAATACGGAATTTGTATTTACTTTGTAGGGTAATGTATGAAAATGCAGTGGTCGAAACTCAGGGCGGAGAAAAAAGCTCGTCTTCTACCTTCTCCCCCCCCCAATTTATTTACTGACGCAGAGGTTTTGGCACCAGTATTTATCTTTGGCCTGAAAAGCATGCCTGTGCAGTGCTACATATATTCGACGGCAGAAGTTAGTTGTGGCGCCACCTACCAACATTTTTCAGAACTTCCGGATTCTAAGCCGCAGACGGTTTTTTGGATTACAAAAACCAGAAAAAAAGTGCGGCTTGGATTCGAGTAAATACGGTAAAGTAACGAACTGTAATGGTGTTTCACATAAAACATGGGAGAACTGTTAGATAAACATATCTTTTACTAAATGAAGTGTATGGTAAAACCTGTTTATCATGTTTGCGAATTTTTACGTGATTGAAGCTTTTTTAAGATGGGCGAGAAGACGCTGAAGATGATTCGTGCTCGGTATACCCTTCAACATAAAACATTGATTAAAATATTGAAAAAGTACATAGTCATATTGGATCTTCTGTTGCTTGGGTATTCAATTGTTTGCTGAAACTGTAGGAACTGACAAAGAATGGGTAAGCAAAATTTTATATACCAGTTTCACATGAGAAAAGTGTGAGAGAACCAACTCATGAAAATGTTTGTACTGGCAATTTTTATACCACTGCAAATGATCATAATTTCTTGGAAAGAGTGATAACATGTAACGAATTTTGGTTTTATCATCCAGAAACTAAGTGACAATCCATGCATTCATGCATTGGATGTGCCCAACTTCACCGAGAGTGGAAAAACACTTGATTGAGCAAGTCAAGCTTCAAAGTGAAGATGACTGTTTTTTTTTTTTTTTTTTTAATTCATGGAATTGTGTATCCTTACTGGGTTACTGAAAGTCAAACTATTAGTGAACATTACTACCTTGAGGTTCCTGCTCAATTCTGCGAGAAAATAAAAACAACAATTACCAAACTGTGGAAGAAGTGGTTTTGTGTTCTGCATTCGTCTTGGGATCTGCATCGAGACTACGTACTGGTACGTACTGGCTCACACCACATTGTCTGTTAAAAGGTTTCTAGCGAAGCACAGCATCCCAGTCTTAGACCACCTGCCTTATTCACCTGGCCAAACATCATGTGACTTTTATCTATTCCCTACAAGTCAAATCTGCATTAAAGGAACAAAATTTCAGTCCATTAGAGCTGCGAAAGAACAAGCAGCATGTGTCTTCAAGAAGCTCAGAGTGGAAGACTTCCAGCACTATTTCCATCAATGGAAAATTGTCATGGAGCCTTGTACGGAGGGGGAAATATACAGAAGACGATAATAATTTTTTTTTTTTAATTAAACATTTTGCAGCAAGAGTCCCATTATTTTACAGCCATACCTCATACTATAAGAACAGACAGTGAAACCTCATTCTCTCTAGTAATGAGAATAGCTGTGAAGTGGCATCTGATTGGGGCATAATAAAGTGGGGGCTGAAGGGGCTGCTACTGTTTCTTCTATATAAAAATGATATGCCTCCTAGTGACAGGTAATTCTAAAATATTTCTGTTCGTTGATAACACTAGATGGTAATGAAGGATGTTGAATTCAACACAGATAATGCATCAAATGGTGCAATTCAAGACATAAATTCATGGGTAGTACAAAATAAAGTAATGCCAAATCACAGTAAGACTTAGTTTTTACAGTTTCTGCAACAAAATTCAACAAAAACTGACATTTTGATTACACAGAATAGGTATATAGTAAGTGAGCCTAAGCAGTTCAAATTTATTGGTGTTCAGAGAAATTGTAAGCTGTCACAGAAAGCCCATATTTAGGATCTTGTTCAAAATATATTGTTATATTTATCGTTAGAGTACTATCTGCAATAAGTGATAGTTCAACATGAAAATTAGTCTACTTTGCTTATTTTCATGACATACTGCATTATATTCTGGGGTAACTGTTCCCACTTATAAGTGAAATTTTTGGCTCAGAAACAGTCAGTTAAGTCAAATGCAAAGTAAGTTTGTGAACCTCTTGTTGACTCCTGTTCAGGTTTTGGGAATTCTGACACTGGCCTTTCAGTGTTGTTTGTTGTTACCTATATGACTTATTCCCAATAATTAGCTGGTTTCACTTGGTTAATACTACACAGAAATCCAATATGAATGTGTATCACATCTCCTTGACTCTTGTGCATAGAAAGGCACGGTTTTCTGGTGCATCCATTTTCAGTAAGCTGCCAAATGATTAAAAAATCTTAGCAGTAATCCTCACACTTCTAAATTTAAACTGAAAGCTTTCCTTATGCCTTGCTCCATCTATTCTCTACTGGTCTTGGAAAAAAATAAGGCTAATTCTTGTGTCATAGTGTTTTTAGCCTAATTTTTGTGTCATCTACAGAGAATTCATGTAAATTTTATTTTATAAGTTATTACTTTTCCGATGTTAACTTCATGTACTGACTCATTCCCCAGCCATAGAGAGTTGCTCCTTAATTTGGTCTTACACAACTAGATGTGTAAAATAAAAAAACAAAATGAAATCATAGATAAGCTCTTCTTTAATACCTGTACATCATTTTATATCAGTATGATCACCACCAGCAGTCCCCCAAATGAATGGCCACCACCAAACTGTGCCCAATAGCACAGTTGACCATCTAGTGCCAGAAAATGCTGCTAAGCAGAACACAATCAATTTCACAGGCTGCTTTACAGCTGTATTAGAAAGAGCACAACACAGCCAGTCAACAATATGCTTCTCAGCGGCTGGACAAGTAATTCTGTTATATTCTGAGAGTGCAATGAGATAGAATCAGCCAGGTGCATATGAGCTTGCTTATCAATTTGACAGTCTGCAGAAAAATAAAGGCTGATATGGGCAACCTGTGAAGCAGAATGGCTGCAGGAATGTTGGGAGGAGATGGAATACTATGTCACAAGATTAGAGAGGGAACATGCTAATCAGCAGCCAGGTAGTGAGATGAGCTTGGAAGATGCACCTAAATCTGTAAATAGTGCAAGGTCTCCCACTGGTGTAAAACCACACTGTCAATCTGGTAATTTCTGCCCCCTACTATGAAGAAAGACTACATTTTAACCTCATGAAGTAACTACAGATCTTAAAGTATGCAAGTTAAACAACAGAAAAATATATCAACACAGTGTTTCATTGAGATGATTCCAACACAAGTAATAAAACTTCAGAAGTCACATTGAATATTATGTTGAATTTTATTCTGAACTATCATTATTAATGACTTATTATGAAAAGGATAGTTGCTTCTAACAATACAGTGAAGATGTTGAGTCGCAGATACGCACAACAGAAAAACTGTCAGCAAGTATGCCTTTGGCCAAAGAGGCAAGTAATTAGAGACACACACACACACACACACACACACACACACACACACACACAACCACAGTCCCTGATTGATAAAGGTAAGGCTGCGAGCTATGCATGATGCGAGAAGCAAACTACGTGCTGGAGTAAGGAGGAGGCTGGAATGGGTAGGGGGAGGGATAGCAGGATAAGGGTGGGGGATGGTAAAGAGCTGCTTGTGGGAGCATACAGGGACAAGGTAGGGAGAGCATAGGACACCAAGGTGCAGTAGGGAGGATTAGATATAGGGCACGGGTGGGAGGAGAGGAGCAGCAGAAAAGGAGAGAATTCAAAAGACATTGCGTGCATTGATGGAGCAAAGGGCTGTATAGTGTTGGAGGGGAAGGGGATGGTGGGTAAAGGACAACTACTAATGAAGATTGAGGCCAGGAGGGTTATGGGAACATAGAACAGGGAGCCATGATGGCTTTAATTTTGGTGGGCATGGAGCTTCGCTGGCGCCACTAACTACTTGTGGTGTCGATATCGATCCTGCTCATATATCAGGACTTTGGGTCTTTGGTTGAAGCATGTGCTGTTGGTTTTTGATGGGCATAGTACTGATGATGACAAGTACCAATAAAAAAAAAAAAAAAAAAAAAAAAAGACATAACTTCAATCAGGTGTGGAGAAGCTGCGAGTTCCCAGACTACAAGTCAGGGTGTTATTACCACCAGACAGGACAGGTACATATTGTAAAGTTTCTTATTAATGAATTGATCCTGTTCAAGTTTTTATATTACTGAGAGCGATATTATTTTTAACAAAGATTTTAATTTGTAATCATAATAATTCTTGTTAAGCAATAAAGTGTATTCCATGAAACAACAAATGACTATATATGTGGGTACAACTTCCATGTGTTTTTACTTAAAATCACCCCAACCCTTGTTGTGAGGTACCATAAATATTGCAGGGAGCATTCCCACTTGCACAGTACAGAAAAGCTGGCTTTGCTGGGAACTATCCAGATGGCACAGGCTGTGAAACATGTCATTGAAATTAAGCACATCAAGTTGGGCTGTGTGTTTAGCAACTGGGTGGTCTAGCTGTTTCTTGCCCACAGTTTGTCAGATGCTACTCATGTGGACATATAGCTTTTTTGTTGTCATACCCACGTGGAATGCAGCACAGTGGTTGTAGCTCAGCTTGTAGATTACATTACTGGTTTCACAGATAGCCCTGTCTTTGATGGGATAGGTGATGCTTGTGAATGGACTGGAACAGGTGGTGGTGGGAGGATTTATGGGACAGGTCTTGCATCTACATACTTTACAGGAGTTTTAACCGTGAAGCAATGGGTTGGGAGCAGGGGTTGTATAGGGATGGACGAAGATATTATGTAGGTTTAGTGGATGGCGGAATACCACAGTGGGAGGGGTGGGAAGGATAGTGGATAGGACGTTCTTCATTTCAGGGCACCATAAGAGGTAGTCAAAACCCTGACGAAGAATGAGTTGCTTACTCCAGTACTGGGTGGTACTGACTCATGACAGGAATGCTCTTCTGTGGCCAGACAGTGGGACTTTGGGAGGTGGTGGGTGACTGGAGAGATATAGCATGGGACATCTGGTTTTTTACAAGGTTGGGAGCATAATTACAGTCTATGAAGGCCTTAGTGAGGGTCTAAGTACATTTTGAGAGGGACTGCCCATCAGTACAGGTGTGATGGCTAAGGGTGTCTAAGCTGTAGAGAAGGGATTGAAGGCAGCTTTCGAACTGGAGGCATATCTGGTGGTTGGTAGGTTTGATATGGACAGAGGTTCTGATGTAACCATGTTTGAGGTGGGGGCCAACACCGAGGAAGGTGGCTTGTTGCGCTGAGGAGGACAAGTTGAAGTGAATGGGGGGAGAAGGTGTTGAGGTTCTGGAGCAATGTGGTTAGAGTGACCTCACCTTCAATCCAGATCACGAAGATGTCATCAATGAATCTGAACCAGGTGAGAGATTTGGGATTTTGGGTGTTTTGAAAGGATTCCTCTAGATGACCCACCAATAGATTGGCATAGGATGGTGCCACGCAAGTGCCCGTGGCCATACCCAAGATCTGAGTCTTATTTATGTTTTTATAGGAGAAGTAATTATGGGTGAGAATATAGTTGGCTATGGTGATTAGGAAGGAGGCTGTAGGTTTGGAATCTACTGAGAGTTGCGAAATCTAGTGTTCAATAGCAGAAAGGCCATGAACATCAGGGATGTTAGCGTAAAGGAAAGTGGTATCAATAATGATGATCTGGGCACCATGTGGTGAAGGAACATTAGCCGTGGAGAGTTGGTAGAGAAAATGGTTGGTATATTTATATAGGAAGGAAGGTTGTGGGTAATAGGGTACAGGTGTTGGTCAACGAGAGCAGAGATTTTCTCTGTGAGGGCGCAGTAACTGGCCACAATGGGGCATCCTGGGGTGGATGAATTTTAGGAATCGCATAGAAGTAGGAGTGCAAGGGTTGGTAGAGGTGAGGAGAGAGGGCAGAGGTTCTGCATTGGGCGTAAAGATTTGAGGGGAGACTGAAGATCCCACTGCATTTATGGAATGGAGTCACTATGGCTAGGGTTTGTATGCGGATGAATCTGGCAGCTGGTGGAGTTCTTCTGTCAGGTAATCCTCGCAGTTCGAAACAACAGTGGTGGTGTCTTTGTCAGCAGGTAGAATTATCATATTGGGATCAGTTTCTAGATAGTGGCTTGTGGTTGTTTCTTGCAGATGTAAGAATAGCTTGCATGTTCAGGGATTTGGGGAATGATGGTGAGGCAAGGTTCGAGGTTAAGAAATTTTGGCAAGTTAACAGGGAGTGATTTGGAGGCAGTGGGATGGATCATGGTTTGATGGAAGAGTGTACTGAATCAGGGAGGGTTCAGTATTGGTCTTTGGTTGAGACTGATACAGTAGATGGCGAAGAAGTGTTTCCACGATAGGGACCGGGAGAAGGAGAGGTCCTTAAAAAGTCCTACATGACTGAATTTGGGTGTGGGATGAAGGGTGAGGCCTTTGGAAAGGACTGATACTTCTGTGGAGATAAGGCTTTTGGAGGAAAGGTTCATTGCTGTGTTTCAGGTCTGTTTAGGTTCTTCATTCTGTATGGTGGTTGGAGGGAAGGTAAATGTAGTAGGTCTGCAGGACAGGGTTTGTCAGCTATGAGGTGATGCAGGTGAGGTCTGAGATTGCTGTAAATGTAATGGATGGTGGTAGTCCAAGCCGAGAGTTGGATGTGAACAGGATGGAAAGTTTTTTGAGTTGGCGTTGTGTATGCTGCTGTAGTTCCTGGAGGGCAACAGTTTCAGTGTGTGATATGGGATCCAGGAATTTGGAATTGCATAGCAGCAAAATTTACAGTTGGAGAGGAGATACTGCAAGGAGCTTTGGGACTGTTTGAAATGGTTTCGCAGGACCATTTTAGGACTGACTGAATCTGAACAGATGGAGGTTACTGTGAAAGGAGGGGTTGCAGCCAGAGATGGGTAATTTGGTAGTGAAGCCATTTGGGGGGAGGGGGAGTGGGGATTCCATTAGCCCAGCAACAATGCAGAAATATTATGTGGGACTATGTTCTGGCTTGGCTATGGATAAGGAAACTTTGTTTTAACATAGACAGAAGGAGCAATGATCCATGGTGGATGATAAAAAGTTGTAAAAATACATAAATAATGTAGGAATACATCCAAAAAACCTGCAAAAATACAGCAAAACACATGGGAAAATCACAAAAAGGATGAAACGCATGAAGAGTGGTGAAACAAGATTAAGATGAAATATAAGGCAGTAGGTCAATAATGAAAGGGGAAAACCAACTGAAATCAATGTGAAAACACAATGAGATCAAAGAAAAAGTCAACAAAAAGATTGTAATATTGGTTGCAGGTCTGTGGTTGCATAAGTGTGAAGAAGGGGGACAGCAGATGTGACTAGGTTAGGTGAAGTTGGTATGTGTGAACTGGAATAGAGAGGAGAAGGAGTGGGGGGTGTGGAGGGTTTTGTAGGATGAGATATAAGTTCATGTGGTACAGGAAGGTACAGAAAATAACATTTTTGTTGTTGTGCCTATATGCGACTCAGTATCTTCATTATATGGTGAGCAACAACTATTCATTTCATAATATGTCATTATTCCATCCTGGATTTTCCATTGTTCTATCACTATTAACTGATGTTGAAAAGTGTGATTTCTCTAAACCACGTGAAACACCAAATAATAGATCTCCATAAGCACAAAAAGTTTGTGAACCCTACACTAAACAGTAATTAAGGCAATGACAAATGAAAAACGCTCTTAAATGGCATATACTCAGCACATAATACCCTGACACATCATCCTGAATTCTCTTTGCCAGTTATGAATTATCTGTATTAGTCAAAATTATGTTTTTGTCCTTTGGCAATTTACAAACACATTTACATTTCAAAATTGGTACTCAATACTACAAAGATCAAAGTCCCATTGAAAATGCTGTAAAGAGTTAAATCAAATACATGTATAACGTTTTGGAAGTAAATTAATTTTACAGCATGTTTTTATGGCTTGAACACTGAGTCCATTCAATAAAATTTGTGTTTTTTATTGTTGATCACATAACTAATGAGGAGGTATTGAGTAGAATTTGGGAGAAGAGGACATTGTGGCACAACTTGACTAGAAGAAGGGATTGGTTGGCAGGACATGTTCTGAGACATCGAGGGATCACCAATTTAGTATTGGAGGGCAGTGTGGAGTGTAAAAATCATAGAGGGAGACCAAGAGATGAATACACTAAGCAGATTCAGAAGGATGTAGGTTGCAGTAGGTACTGGGAGAAGAAGAAGCTTGCCCAGGATAGAGTAGCATGGAGAGCTGCATCAAACCAGTCTCAGGACTGAAGACCACAACAACAACAACAATTGTTAATTCAAGTATGTTTATCATTAATGAGTAGTAAAAATAATCAACTATCATTATGAACAATTAACCTCATGGCAATGGTATGGCTTGCATGCCACAACAATACAGATAGCCCTACTGTATGTGAAACCACATTGATAGTGTACTAATGGAGAAGCCAGACTAGCTTACAGATCCTGACAAAAGAAAACACCCTGCTCAGTGGTGGCAGTGGTAACATTTTTGACAATGTTAGTTAACATGTACTTACTATGCCTGTACTGCGAATGACTGAAAGCAAAGGGAATCTACAACATTTATTTTTTTCTGAGGCTATGCAGTTCTGCTGAATAGTTTAATGATGTCAACATCCTCCTGACTAAAGTATTCTGTACATAAAATAGTGATCCACTCTGAACTTAGAGTGAGGACAATTAAGGAAGATGTTATCAACACAAAAAACGAAAGTAGTTTTCTAGTGGTCAGAACATAGAATTTTAGACCTCCTTACTGCATAGGATGTTTAGAGAATTGATAAAGGGAACTCTATAAGTTGAAGTATAGCAAGAATTAATGAAGGGGGATTCCAGGAAGAACAGGACTTTTGGTCCTGTGAGTACAGGATTATCAACACAAACTCCAAGAGGTACAAATCCAGGGTAGATCTAATAATGGATAAGAAAATGTGAACACGTGTGAATTACCATGAACAACTTAGTGAATAAATTATAATAGCCAAAACACACAAAGTCAATACCCAGCACAGTACTAAAAGTTTATATGCCTGCTAATTCCAAGGATGATGAGGAGATTGAGAAAATGTAGAATACAATAAAGGAAACGAAAATTTAATCATGATTGGGAACTGAAATTCCACAGTAGAAAAGGAAGAGAGGGACAACCAGTAGGAGAATATGGCCTGTGTAGACAATTGAAAAGAGAAGCTACCTGAAATAGTTTTGCATGGAGCACAATTTAATCACATTTAACACTTGGTTTAAGTATCATGGAAGAAGGTAAAGAAACCTAGAGACAGTAGAAGGTTTCGGAACTGCAGTGTAAACCTCAAGAAATTTCAGAAAAGAGGGAGTTTAATGACATGTATTCTGGATAAGTTGAATGAACCATAGGTTGTTGAGAGTTTCAGAGCTTTCGACAAAATATTGACCAAAACAGATGAAATGAATGCAATAGAGGAAGAATGGGTAGCTGTGGGAGATGAAAAAGTGAAGGCAACAGAGGCTTAAATTAACAAAAAGACAAAGCCCAGTAGAAATCCATTGGATAACACGCCAAATAATTGAATTTAATTGGTGTAACAAGACAAATGTAGCAAATGAATGGAATACAGATGTATAAAAAATGAGATTGACAGGAAGTGTGGAAGAGAAAACCAGAATGTCTGACGTCAGAAAAAGAAGGTCAACTTTCTATGAGCACATCAGCAAGTTACCACAAACACGTCTCACAAGTCAATGTCCCCTTCTGCCTGTACACCAGTGAAGTCATATGGTGGCATGTACTGCTGCAAGTTTGTTGGGTTATAACTCAGTCAGTGCACTGAAAGTGGCTATTCATAGCAAAATTCTGGGTATGCAAGAATATTAAAAAACCAATGGGATTGCGAATGATCATTTTGTTACTTTCTTCCATATCAGGCAGGGTTCTCACATAGGTTTGGTTCAAGGCAGAGCCAAGAAAACAGAATATGTTAAAAATCAGATGGTTCACTAGTTATGAATAGTACCATTTCTGTCACTCATTCTGTTGCACTTAGCTACAGGAAGACCTTTCTATTTGTATTTGACTGCAACTCACCACATAGCGAAGTCATATAGTGTTACATTCCATCCTAAATTTTCCATTGTTTGATTTATTTGGCTGCAGATATTTTATTTATTTATTTATTTATTTATTTAAATGTCAAGTTCCGTAGGACCAAACTGAGGAGCAAATCTCCAAGGTCATGGAACGTGTCAGTACATGAACTTACAACATAAAAAGTAATAACAGATAAAAATATATGTTCATGAACCCGAAAGAAAATCAATAAATAAGTTTAAGCAAATGCTATCAGCAATACAATGAGAATCATCTTAATTTTTCAAGGAACTCCTTGACAGAATAGAAGGAGTGACCCATCAGGAAACTCTTCAGTTTCGATTTGAAAGCGGGTGGATTACTACTAAGATTTTTGAATTCGAGTGGCAGCTTATTGAAAATGGAAACAGCAGTATACTGCACACCTTTTTGCACAAGAGTTAACAAAGTCCGATCCAAATGGAGGTTTGATTTCTGCCGAGTATTAACCGAGTGAAAGCTGCTTATTCTTGGAAATAAACTAATATTGGTAACAAGAAACGACAACAAGGAATATACATATTGAGAGGCCAATGTCAAAATACCCAGGCTCGTGAAAAAAGAGGTCGACAAGAGGTTCGTGAACTCACACCACTTATTGCCCGAACCACCCATTTCCGAGCCAAAAATATCCTTCTAGAATGGGAAGAGTTACTCCAAAAAATAATACCATACAACATAAGTGAATGAAAATAAGCAGAGTAGACTAGTTTACATGTCGAAATATTACTCACTTTCGATACCGTTCGAATAGCGAAAATGGCAGTATTAAGTCTTTGAACAAGATCCTGAACGTGGGCTTTCCACGACAGCTTACAATCTATCTGAACACCTAGGAATTTGAACTGTTCAGTTTCACTAATCATATGCTCGTTCTGTGAGATTAAAATGTCAGGTTTTGTTGAATTGTGTGTTAGGAACTGTAAAAACTGAGTCCTACTGTGATTTAACGTTAGTTTATTTTCTACAAGCCATGAACTGAGATCATGTACTGCTCTACTTGAAAACGAGTCAATGTTGCACACAACACCCTTAACTACAAAGCTAGTGTCATTAGCAAACAGAAATATTTTAGAGTTACCCATAATACTAGAGGGCATATCATTTATATAAATAAGGAACAGGAGCGGCCCCAACACTGATCCCTGGGGCACCCCCCACTTGACAGTACCCCACTCAGAACCCACATCACAGCCCAGCCGTTATCAACATTGTGAATAATGACCTTTTGCTGCCTGTTGCTAAAGTAAGAGGTGAACCAATTGTGAGCTACTCCCCTTATTCCATAATGGTCCAACTTCTCGAGCAATAATGTGAGACCAACACAGTCAAATGCCTTTGTTAAATCAAAAAATACGCCAAGCGTTCGATAGTGCACATACTTCAAACTATAGCAAATTTTTCACAAAATACCAGCACCTCTGTTCAAGTAGCAGATTTATGAAAGCAAGAGAGAGAGAGAGAGAGAGAGAGAGAGAGAGAGAGAGAGAGGTGTGTGTGTGTGTGTGTGTGTGTGTGTGTGTGTGTGTGTGTGTGCGCGCGCGTGTGTGTGTGTGCGTGGGTGGGTGGGTGGGTGGGTGGGGGGGGGGTGTAGGCAGATAAGGAGAGAGTTTTATAATCTGAAAGTAGAAGCAAATTCTTATCTTAACCAAAACCCACCTGCAATTCAACATTCTTCAGCAGCATTTGGAGACTCAGGGTCACACTCTGGGCTATAAGTTGGCTTTCAGCATTCACTTCACAGCTAAGGACTGCATGTCCATCCACAATTTTCTGCAAACATGCTCGTCCTGGAGCTAACAAAAAGTTATAGATTTAGACATGGTTAAGAAATAAACAGAAATGTACAACTGATTTTAATTGTATTATTCAACACTACCACAAATTAACCATATGCACATTACTGTACACAAAGCAGGTGTTGTATATTTGATAAGAGAAAAGACATGTAACAAAGCAAGCATTTTCTCAAGATATTGTGGAATTGTCAACCACTTCTGATACGTGGTGCTCTACAAGACTCTATGCACACACATCTCTCTCTCTCTCTCTCTCTCTCTCTCTCTCTCTCTCTCTGTGTGTGTGTGTGTGTGTGTGTGTGTGTGTGTGTGTGTGTGTGTGTGTGTGCCAACAAAAGTAAATTTTTGTACATAAATGTTAGAAATAGAGAGGAAGGGGTTGGAAGAAATAAGAGAAATATGAGATTAAGTAGGAAAACTAGCCAGGACTGCAAGTTAACAGACAGTCATAAATGATGAGAGGAAAATCAACAATGAAATGCTAGTAGCACATAAGAATTAAAACTAAGATGTTACTAGTTAAATGCTTATGACAGAAGAAATTTAAAGATCTGAGAAGTTAGCAGTGGGATATAGAGCTGTTGAGAAGTCAGAAATTATAGCGCTTCAAGAATTTACATGTAAATTCTGGAACCACTTGGCCTTCTGCCCCCTTGAACACGTGATATTTTAAAGATAAGTGTGAGATTTTGAAGTTACCAGCAACGAGAGTGTACATAGTTGGTATTACTGGAACAAAGAGCTGTTGTAACTCACCGATCTTTCAAAGTGCCGCCACACAGTTACACGCATCCTCTACATGCAGTGCTATCTGCCAGCCATGCAGCAGGAGCGGCACCTAAGCCGCCAGCCAGCCAGCAGCTGCTGCACTTGGACTCAGTTATGATTTAACTGTTAAAGTGTACACACGTCTTACTCTGTTTACTTGATCTGTGACTTTCACGTATTGCATCTTCCTTGAAATATATTTGTTCAACTTGAAGTTATAATGATCCGTGACAAGGTAGTGAATTTTCTTTTCCATCGTTGACCTACATGTTTCCATGGCTACTTTAGAGCAACTATTACAAGGTCTCATAGAACAGCCAACACTTCTCACAAATGCGATTCGTGATTTTGTCGCGGCATCAAATGCAGGGCATCTCTCGTTGTTGTCTCTACCTACTTTTCCTCCGTATGACGAGACGGCAGAAGACTGGTCTGATTACGAAAAATGTCTTCGACAGCACTTCTTGGCATTTCATATCGCGGATGAACAAACATGTGAGTCTCTGTTCCTTTCATGGATTTCACCTCAAATGTATCGATTGTTGTCGCAATTGGCTCCATTGAAAGATCCTGGCGTCTTTGTCCTTTGCTGAAATGTGCTCACTTCTGTCCATCTATTTTCAAAAGCAAACGCATGTGGTGGCCTCTCGTGTTGCCTTTTATCGTTGTCAAAAACAACCGAATCAATCCTATCGCGCTTGGGCTGCTGAACTTCACGGCCTCAGTAGAACATGTCAATTTGTTACTGAAGTTCACAAAGAATCCTACGCCAATTCCATGGTATGGGATGCTATTATCCGATCGGCACCCGACAAAGAAGTTAGGCAACATGCCCTTCATTTGGCAAATCTGACTCTAGATGCAGTCCTATCCATCCCTCAGTCTTTTGAAATTTCTCACACCGCTGGAGCGCAAATAGAGGCATGGGGCAACGTCAGGGAAATACAACCTCTGTGCGATGTTGATGAAGTGTGTGGCGTGTCCCCGCTGGCCGACATGGCCACAGTACGCTCCCAAGCGCAGCCTCGGCCTAACTGTAAAAACACCTCTAATAAACTGCAGCAAAATCCATGGCAACTTCCTTCATGTCCGACGGTGTTTTACGAAACATTCATGAGAAGATTGTCCACAACATTGGGCCGTGTATCACAAATGCAAAAAAAATGGTCATGTGTCATCCGTTTGCAAATCCAACCGCATACAAGATGTTCATGAACATGACGCTGATTCTGATTCTGTGTTGTCTGTTAATTGTACTTCTTCCCTTTCAGGGAAGTTATTCCTCACTGTCCAAATACTGGGTCGAGATGCTCGCATGCAGGTGGATACTGGTTCCGCTGCCACTATCATCAATTCTCAGATGTATCTTCAGGCAATTTTGGACTTACAATAAACAGAGGATTTCTGTTTTGGGACAATTTGATGCTGAGGTATCTTACAAATCTGTCGTTCGCACTGTTCTCATATTTGTGGTCAACCATAGTAACATGGATAATCTTTTTGGTTTCAATGCCTTTCGCGTATTTGGGTTCTCCATAGATGTCTCTGACACTATCGTCTCGGATGCTATTCCTTATGCTCAATTGGATTCCTTGTTGACGACATTTTCGTCTCTTTTTTCTCCTGGGTTAGGCTGTGCAAATGACTTTGAAGCTCATATCATGCTGAAACCCACTGCTTGGCCTAAGTTTTTTCGGGCTCAGCCCATTCCTGTGGCCCTTCGTGATCAGGTCAAACGGGAGCTGGATCGTCTCACTGCTTCAGGGGTCTTGCTTCCTGTCACTTCCAGTGAGTAGTACTCTCCTGTCATTGTCATTGCTAAGCCAAACGGTGATATTCGCCTCTGTGACGATTTCAAAGCCACTGTAAATGCTCAATGCCTTATCGACACTTGCCCTATGCCTCGACCTGAAGAACTGTTCACTAAACTAGCTGGAGGCCAGTATTTTTCTAAACTTGAGCTGTCAAAAGCTTATCATCAACTTCCTCTCGAAGCTGCTTCCCAGCAGTTTCTGGTCCTTAACATGCCTTTCGGCCTCTATCAATACCAATGCTTGTCATTCGGGGTTGCCAGCACCTCTGCTCTCTTTCAGCGATTCTTGGAACAATTATTGTCCACTGTCTCTGAGTGTATAACTTGCCAGGACAACATTGTTGTCAGTGGCTCCACCATTGACGAACATCATCAAAATCTCCGCACACTTTTTCATGTCTAACAGACTGCCGGTCTTAAGTTTAATGTTCAGAAATCAAAATTTTTTCAGGCATCTATCACGTACTTGGGGTTTCAACTCTCTCGGGATGGTATTCGTCCGCTTCAGCAAACTGTTGCTGCGATCAATGCCCTTCCTCGCCCTACATCTGTTAAGGAACTGCAGGACTTCTTGGGGAAAATAGCATACTACCACAAGTTTTTACCATCTACTGCTTCGGTGGCTCAGCCGTTGCATCGCCTGTTGCATAAAAATGTGCCTTTTCACTGGTCCACGTCATGCGATGCGGCTTTCCAGAAATTGAAGACTATGTTGAAACAGGCCCCGTGCCTGGCTACTTATCGACCTGGCCAACATCTTGTTCTTGCCATGGACGCCTCTCAATACAGGTTCGGTGCAGTCCTTTCTGACGGTTCTAAACAACCCATTGCTTATGCCTCCAAAACGCTCACGGATGCTCAACAAAAGTATTCTCAAATTGAAAAAGAAGCTTTGGCCATTATTTATGCTCTTCATAAGTTTGGTGTTTTTCTCTATGGATCCAAAATTCATCTTGTTACGAATCACAAACCACTTGTTTCCTTGTTTCATCCATCAACGTCACTTCCCGACAAGGCTGAACACTGCCTCCAGCGTTGGGCTCTTTACTTGTCTCGTTTCAATTATGAGATTCATTTCCGGCCGACGGTTCAACATGCAAATGCTGATGCACTGTCTCACCTTCCCATGGGTCCTGATCTGGCATTCAATAGGGATGAACTTTTGCGTTTCCATCTGGATGTTGCCGAGCAGCGGGTTGTGGATGGGTTCCCCATCACCGGGGAACAGCTGGCGGCTGCTACGGGTTCTGACCTACCCTCTCCCGGGTTTTATGCTTTATTCCGAAGGGTTGGCCAGATCGTCCATCTGCTAAGACTTCTGATCCATTGCGGAACTACTACGCTTTGCATTACCGCCTCACGGCTAGGGATGGTGTTTTTCTCCTTTCCACCGAAAATGCTTCGCCGCGTGTTGTGGTACCTGCAGCTTTGCGTGCTTCGGTCTTGCACCTCCTTCACCAAGGGCACTGGGGTGTGTCTTGCACAAAATCTCTGGCGTGCTGTCATGTGTACTGGCCCAGCATTGACTCCGAAATTGCACACATGGTCGCTGCCTGCAGCCCTTGTGCGTCACAGGCCGCCACCTCAAAGTCATCCTTGTCACCATAGCCTTTGCCTGAGAAGCCTTGGGAGCGTATTCATGCTCACTTTGTGGGACCTTTTTTAGGTACTTATTGGCTTCTCATTATTGACGCCTACTCTAACTTTCCTTTCATTTTCCGTTGCATGTTGCCTACCACCGTGGCAACCACCAATGCTCTAGCTCACATTTTCTCTTTTGAAGGCCTTCCCTCTACTCTTGTTACTGATAATGGTCCGCAATTTACCTCTTCCAATTTTGCTGATTTTTGTGCCCGTCATGGCGTCATGCATGTCACGGCCCCTCCGTTCCATCCACAGTCAAACGGTAAGGCTGAAAGACTGGTCCACACATTTAAGGCTCAGCTGAGGAAACTCCAGACTCCGTCTGCCAATGCCTGTATGAAATCCAGATGGACACAGATGTTGCAGTGTGTCATTCGGACCAGCTCTGGCCTCGTGTGCTGGCAATGCCTGTTCCGGATGCCGTTACAACACCTTCAGCTCTACCTGACACTCGGGATACTGGAATCTCCAATTACTCACAACACAGTCCTCTCACCATCATATCGGTACCAGCACAAGAACTGATGCCACCAGGCGACGTGTCCATGCAGGAAACAGATGACCATCATCTGTCAGAGCAACTCTACTCGCCTCCTTCCCTTACGGACGCGGACACATTGCCCATGTCTCCTGTTATAAGAACTGGACTTGCCGCAACAGGCAGATTGGTGCACAGGGCCTCAGCAGATTCGACCCCCATGTCTCCTGTCATCTCGACCCGTTATCATCGGGGACACTTCCGTCCGTACAGGAAGCCGCCTCCTCGAGGCTTTACGGCCAGTCAAACAACACCTATGGACTTTAACAATCTACATGCCACCTCCATCAAGACCTGTGCAAAAAATTCAAAGGGGGGGAAAAGTGCTGTGACTTGCTGATCTTTCACAGTGCTGCCGCGCAGTTACCCGCGTTCTCTACATGTGGCACTGTCTGCCAACCATACAGCAGCAGCGCCACCTAAGTGGCCAACCAGCCAGTGGCCGCTAGACTTAGACTCAGTTATGATTTGACTGTTAAAGTGTACACACGTCTTACTCTGTTTACTTGATCTGAGACTTTCACGTATTGCATCTTCCTTGAAATATATTTGTTCAACTTGAAGTTATAATGATCCGTGACAAGGTAGTGAATTTTCTTTTCCATCGTTGACCTACATGTTTCCATGGCTACTTTAGAGCAACTATTGCAAGGTCTCATAGAACAGCCAACACTTCTCACAAATGCGATTCGTGATTTTGTCGCGGCATCAAATGCAGGGCGTCTCTCGTTGTTGTCTCTACCTACTTTTCCTCCGTATGACGAGACGGCAGAAGACTGGTCTGATTACGAAAAATGTCTTCGACAGCACTTCTTGGCATTTCATATCGCGGATAAACAAACATGTAAGTCTCTGTTCCTTTCATGGATTTCACCTCAAATGTATCGATTGTTGTCACAATTGGCTCCATTGAAAGATCCTGCGTCTTTGTCCTTTGCTGAAATGTGCTCACTTCTGTCCATCTATTTTCAAAAGCAAACGCATGTGGTGGCCTCTCGTGTTGCCTTTTATCGTTGTCAAAAACAACCGAATCAATCCTATCGCGCTTGGGCTGCTGAACTTCACGGCCTCAGTAGAACATGTCAATTTGTTACTGAAGTTCACAAAGAATCCTACGCCAATTCCATGGTATGGGATGCTATTATCCGATCGGCACCCGACAAAGAAGTTAGGCAACATGCCCTTCATTTGGCAAATCTGACTCTAGATGCAGTCCTATCCATCCCTCAGTCTTTTGAAATTTCTCACACCGCTGGAGCGCAAATAGAGGCATGGGGCAACGTCAGGGAAATACAACCTCTGTGCGATGTTGATGAAGTGTGTGGCGTGTCCCCGCTGGCCGACATGGCCACAGTACGCTCCCAAGCGCAGCCTCGGCCTAACTGTAAAAACACCTCTAATAAACTGCAGCAAAATCCATGGCAACTTCCTTCATGTCCGACGGTGTTTTACGAAACATTCATGAGAAGATTGTCCACAACATTGGGCCGTGTATCACAAATGCAAAAAAAATGGTCATGTGTCATCCGTTTGCAAATCCAACCGCATACAAGATGTTCATGAACATGACGCTGATTCTGATTCTGTGTTGTCTGTTAATTGTACTTCTTCCCTTTCAGGGAAGTTATTCCTCACTGTCCAAATACTGGGTCGAGATGCTCGCATGCAGGTGGATACTGGTTCCGCTGCCACTATCATCAATTCTCAGATGTATCTTCAGGCAATTTTGGACTTACAATAAACAGAGGATTTCTGTTTTGGGACAATTTGATGCTGAGGTATCTTACAAATCTGTCGTTCGCACTGTTCTCATATTTGTGGTCAACCATAGTAACATGGATAATCTTTTTGGTTTCAATGCCTTTCGCGTATTTGGGTTCTCCATAGATGTCTCTGACACTATCGTCTCGGATGCTATTCCTTATGCTCAATTGGATTCCTTGTTGACGACATTTTCGTCTCTTTTTTCTCCTGGGTTAGGCTGTGCAAATGACTTTGAAGCTCATATCATGCTGAAACCCACTGCTTGGCCTAAGTTTTTTCGGGCTCAGCCCATTCCTGTGGCCCTTCGTGATCAGGTCAAACGGGAGCTGGATCGTCTCACTGCTTCAGGGGTCTTGCTTCCTGTCACTTCCAGTGAGTAGTACTCTCCTGTCATTGTCATTGCTAAGCCAAACGGTGATATTCGCCTCTGTGACGATTTCAAAGCCACTGTAAATGCTCAATGCCTTATCGACACTTGCCCTATGCCTCGACCTGAAGAACTGTTCACTAAACTAGCTGGAGGCCAGTATTTTTCTAAACTTGAGCTGTCAAAAGCTTATCATCAACTTCCTCTCGAAGCTGCTTCCCAGCAGTTTCTGGTCCTTAACATGCCTTTCGGCCTCTATCAATACCAATGCTTGTCATTCGGGGTTGCCAGCACCTCTGCTCTCTTTCAGCGATTCTTGGAACAATTATTGTCCACTGTCTCTGAGTGTATAACTTGCCAGGACAACATTGTTGTCAGTGGCTCCACCATTGACGAACATCATCAAAATCTCCGCACACTTTTTCATGTCTAACAGACTGCCGGTCTTAAGTTTAATGTTCAGAAATCAAAATTTTTTCAGGCATCTATCACGTACTTGGGGTTTCAACTCTCTCGGGATGGTATTCGTCCGCTTCAGCAAACTGTTGCTGCGATCAATGCCCTTCCTCGCCCTACATCTGTTAAGGAACTGCAGGACTTCTTGGGGAAAATAGCATACTACCACAAGTTTTTACCATCTACTGCTTCGGTGGCTCAGCCGTTGCATCGCCTGTTGCATAAAAATGTGCCTTTTCACTGGTCCACGTCATGCGATGCGGCTTTCCAGAAATTGAAGACTATGTTGAAACAGGCCCCGTGCCTGGCTACTTATCGACCTGGCCAACATCTTGTTCTTGCCATGGACGCCTCTCAATACAGGTTCGGTGCAGTCCTTTCTGACGGTTCTAAACAACCCATTGCTTATGCCTCCAAAACGCTCACGGATGCTCAACAAAAGTATTCTCAAATTGAAAAAGAAGCTTTGGCCATTATTTATGCTCTTCATAAGTTTGGTGTTTTTCTCTATGGATCCAAAATTCATCTTGTTACGAATCACAAACCACTTGTTTCCTTGTTTCATCCATCAACGTCACTTCCCGACAAGGCTGAACACTGCCTCCAGCGTTGGGCTCTTTACTTGTCTCGTTTCAATTATGAGATTCATTTCCGGCCGACGGTTCAACATGCAAATGCTGATGCACTGTCTCACCTTCCCATGGGTCCTGATCTGGCATTCAATAGGGATGAACTTTTGCGTTTCCATCTGGATGTTGCCGAGCAGCGGGTTGTGGATGGGTTCCCCATCACCGGGGAACAGCTGGCGGCTGCTACGGGTTCTGACCTACCCTCTCCCGGGTTTTATGCTTTATTCCGAAGGGTTGGCCAGATCGTCCATCTGCTAAGACTTCTGATCCATTGCGGAACTACTACGCTTTGCATTACCGCCTCACGGCTAGGGATGGTGTTTTTCTCCTTTCCACCGAAAATGCTTCGCCGCGTGTTGTGGTACCTGCAGCTTTGCGTGCTTCGGTCTTGCACCTCCTTCACCAAGGGCACTGGGGTGTGTCTTGCACAAAATCTCTGGCGTGCTGTCATGTGTACTGGCCCAGCATTGACTCCGAAATTGCACACATGGTCGCTGCCTGCAGCCCTTGTGCGTCACAGGCCGCCACCTCAAAGTCATCCTTGTCACCATAGCCTTTGCCTGAGAAGCCTTGGGAGCGTATTCATGCTCACTTTGTGGGACCTTTTTTAGGTACTTATTGGCTTCTCATTATTGACGCCTACTCTAACTTTCCTTTCATTTTCCGTTGCATGTTGCCTACCACCGTGGCAACCACCAATGCTCTAGCTCACATTTTCTCTTTTGAAGGCCTTCCCTCTACTCTTGTTACTGATAATGGTCCGCAATTTACCTCTTCCAATTTTGCTGATTTTTGTGCCCGTCATGGCGTCATGCATGTCACGGCCCCTCCGTTCCATCCACAGTCAAACGGTAAGGCTGAAAGACTGGTCCACACATTTAAGGCTCAGCTGAGGAAACTCCAGACTCCGTCTGCCAATGCCTGTATGAAATCCAGATGGACACAGATGTTGCAGTGTGTCATTCGGACCAGCTCTGGCCTCGTGTGCTGGCAATGCCTGTTCCGGATGCCGTTACAACACCTTCAGCTCTACCTGACACTCGGGATACTGGAATCTCCAATTACTCACAACACAGTCCTCTCACCATCATATCGGTACCAGCACAAGAACTGATGCCACCAGGCGACGTGTCCATGCAGGAAACAGATGACCATCATCTGTCAGAGCAACTCTACTCGCCTCCTTCCCTTACGGACGCGGACACATTGCCCATGTCTCCTGTTATAAGAACTGGACTTGCCGCAACAGGCAGATTGGTGCACAGGGCCTCAGCAGATTCGACCCCCATGTCTCCTGTCATCTCGACCCGTTATCATCGGGGACACTTCCGTCCGTACAGGAAGCCGCCTCCTCGAGGCTTTACGGCCAGTCAAACAACACCTATGGACTTTAACAATCTACATGCCACCTCCATCAAGACCTGTGCAAAAAATTCAAAGGGGGGGAAAAGTGCTGTGACTTGCTGATCTTTCACAGTGCTGCCGCGCAGTTACCCGCGTTCTCTACATGTGGCACTGTCTGCCAACCATACAGCAGCAGCGCCACCTAAGTGGCCAACCAGCCAGTGGCCGCTAGACTTAGACTCAGTTATGATTTGACTGTTAAAGTGTACACACGTCTTACTCTGTTTACTTGATCTGAGACTTTCACGTATTGCATCTTCCTTGAAATATATTTGTTCAACTTGAAGTTATAATGATCCGTGACAAGGTAGTGAATTTTCTTTTCCATCGTTGACCTACATGTTTCCATGGCTACTTTAGAGCAACTATTGCAAGGTCTCATAGAACAGCCAACACTTCTCACAAATGCGATTCGTGATTTTGTCGCGGCATCAAATGCAGGGCGTCTCTCGTTGTTGTCTCTACCTACTTTTCCTCCGTATGACGAGACGGCAGAAGACTGGTCTGATTACGAAAAATGTCTTCGACAGCACTTCTTGGCATTTCATATCGCGGATGAACAAACATGTAAGTCTCTGTTCCTTTCATGGATTTCACCTCAAATGTATCGATTGTTGTCACAATTGGCTCCATTGAAAGATCCTGCGTCTTTGTCCTTTGCTGAAATGTGCTCACTTCTGTCCATCTATTTTCAAAAGCAAACGCATGTGGTGGCCTCTCGTGTTGCCTTTTATCGTTGTCAAAAACAACCGAATCAATCCTATCGCGCTTGGGCTGCTGAACTTCACGGCCTCAGTAGAACATGTCAATTTGTTACTGAAGTTCACAAAGAATCCTACGCCAATTCCATGGTATGGGATGCTATTATCCGATCGGCACCCGACAAAGAAGTTAGGCAACATGCCCTTCATTTGGCAAATCTGACTCTAGATGAAGTCCTATCCATCCCTCAGTCTTTTGAAATTTCTCACACCGCTGGAGCGCAAATAGAGGCATGGGGCAACGTCAGGGAAATACAACCTCTGTGCGATGTTGATGAAGTGTGTGGCGTGTCCCCGCTGGCCGACATGGCCACAGTACGCTCCCAAGCGCAGCCTCGGCCTAACTGTAAAAACACCTCTAATAAACTGCAGCAAAATCCATGGCAACTTCCTTCATGTCCGACGGTGTTTTACGAAACATTCATGAGAAGATTGTCCACAACATTGGGCCGTGTATCACAAATGCAAAAAAAATGGTCATGTGTCATCCGTTTGCAAATCCAACCGCATACAAGATGTTCATGAACATGACGCTGATTCTGATTCTGTGTTGTCTGTTAATTGTACTTCTTCCCTTTCAGGGAAGTTATTCCTCACTGTCCAAATACTGGGTCGAGATGCTCGCATGCAGGTGGATACTGGTTCCGCTGCCACTATCATCAATTCTCAGATGTATCTTCAGGCAATTTTGGACTTACAATAAACAGAGGATTTCTGTTTTGGGACAATTTGATGCTGAGGTATCTTACAAATCTGTCGTTCGCACTGTTCTCATATTTGTGGTCAACCATAGTAACATGGATAATCTTTTTGGTTTCAATGCCTTTCGCGTATTTGGGTTCTCCATAGATGTCTCTGACACTATCGTCTCGGATGCTATTCCTTATGCTCAATTGGATTCCTTGTTGACGACATTTTCGTCTCTTTTTTCTCCTGGGTTAGGCTGTGCAAATGACTTTGAAGCTCATATCATGCTGAAACCCACTGCTTGGCCTAAGTTTTTTCGGGCTCAGCCCATTCCTGTGGCCCTTCGTGATCAGGTCAAACGGGAGCTGGATCGTCTCACTGCTTCAGGGGTCTTGCTTCCTGTCACTTCCAGTGAGTAGTACTCTCCTGTCATTGTCATTGCTAAGCCAAACGGTGATATTCGCCTCTGTGACGATTTCAAAGCCACTGTAAATGCTCAATGCCTTATCGACACTTGCCCTATGCCTCGACCTGAAGAACTGTTCACTAAACTAGCTGGAGGCCAGTATTTTTCTAAACTTGAGCTGTCAAAAGCTTATCATCAACTTCCTCTCGAAGCTGCTTCCCAGCAGTTTCTGGTCCTTAACATGCCTTTCGGCCTCTATCAATACCAATGCTTGTCATTCGGGGTTGCCAGCACCTCTGCTCTCTTTCAGCGATTCTTGGAACAATTATTGTCCACTGTCTCTGAGTGTATAACTTGCCAGGACAACATTGTTGTCAGTGGCTCCACCATTGACGAACATCATCAAAATCTCCGCACACTTTTTCATGTCTAACAGACTGCCGGTCTTAAGTTTAATGTTCAGAAATCAAAATTTTTTCAGGCATCTATCACGTACTTGGGGTTTCAACTCTCTCGGGATGGTATTCGTCCGCTTCAGCAAACTGTTGCTGCGATCAATGCCCTTCCTCGCCCTACATCTGTTAAGGAACTGCAGGACTTCTTGGGGAAAATAGCATACTACCACAAGTTTTTACCATCTACTGCTTCGGTGGCTCAGCCGTTGCATCGCCTGTTGCATAAAAATGTGCCTTTTCACTGGTCCACGTCATGCGATGCGGCTTTCCAGAAATTGAAGACTATGTTGAAACAGGCCCCGTGCCTGGCTACTTATCGACCTGGCCAACATCTTGTTCTTGCCATGGACGCCTCTCAATACAGGTTCGGTGCAGTCCTTTCTGACGGTTCTAAACAACCCATTGCTTATGCCTCCAAAACGCTCACGGATGCTCAACAAAAGTATTCTCAAATTGAAAAAGAAGCTTTGGCCATTATTTATGCTCTTCATAAGTTTGGTGTTTTTCTCTATGGATCCAAAATTCATCTTGTTACGAATCACAAACCACTTGTTTCCTTGTTTCATCCATCAACGTCACTTCCCGACAAGGCTGAACACTGCCTCCAGCGTTGGGCTCTTTACTTGTCTCGTTTCAATTATGAGATTCATTTCCGGCCGACGGTTCAACATGCAAATGCTGATGCACTGTCTCACCTTCCCATGGGTCCTGATCTGGCATTCAATAGGGATGAACTTTTGCGTTTCCATCTGGATGTTGCCGAGCAGCGGGTTGTGGATGGGTTCCCCATCACCGGGGAACAGCTGGCGGCTGCTACGGGTTCTGACCTACCCTCTCCCGGGTTTTATGCTTTATTCCGAAGGGTTGGCCAGATCGTCCATCTGCTAAGACTTCTGATCCATTGCGGAACTACTACGCTTTGCATTACCGCCTCACGGCTAGGGATGGTGTTTTTCTCCTTTCCACCGAAAATGCTTCGCCGCGTGTTGTGGTACCTGCAGCTTTGCGTGCTTCGGTCTTGCACCTCCTTCACCAAGGGCACTGGGGTGTGTCTTGCACAAAATCTCTGGCGTGCTGTCATGTGTACTGGCCCAGCATTGACTCCGAAATTGCACACATGGTCGCTGCCTGCAGCCCTTGTGCGTCACAGGCCGCCACCTCAAAGTCATCCTTGTCACCATAGCCTTTGCCTGAGAAGCCTTGGGAGCGTATTCATGCTCACTTTGTGGGACCTTTTTTAGGTACTTATTGGCTTCTCATTATTGACGCCTACTCTAACTTTCCTTTCATTTTCCGTTGCATGTTGCCTACCACCGTGGCAACCACCAATGCTCTAGCTCACATTTTCTCTTTTGAAGGCCTTCCCTCTACTCTTGTTACTGATAATGGTCCGCAATTTACCTCTTCCAATTTTGCTGATTTTTGTGCCCGTCATGGCGTCATGCATGTCACGGCCCCTCCGTTCCATCCACAGTCAAACGGTAAGGCTGAAAGACTGGTCCACACATTTAAGGCTCAGCTGAGGAAACTCCAGACTCCGTCTGCCAATGCCTGTATGAAATCCAGATGGACACAGATGTTGCAGTGTGTCATTCGGACCAGCTCTGGCCTCGTGTGCTGGCAATGCCTGTTCCGGATGCCGTTACAACACCTTCAGCTCTACCTGACACTCGGGATACTGGAATCTCCAATTACTCACAACACAGTCCTCTCACCATCATATCGGTACCAGCACAAGAACTGACGCCACCAGGCGACGTGTCCATGCAGGAAACAGATGACCATCATCTGTCAGAGCAACTCTACTCGCCTCCTTCCCTTACGGACGCGGACACATTGCCCATGTCTCCTGTTATAAGAACTGGACTTGCCGCAACAGGCAGATTGGTGCACAGGGCCTCAGCAGATTCGACCCCCATGTCTCCTGTCATCTCGACCCGTTATCATCGGGGACACTTCCGTCCGTACAGGAAGCCGCCTCCTCGAGGCTTTACGGCCAGTCAAACAACACCTATGGACTTTAACAATCTACATGCCACCTCCATCAAGACCTGTGCAAAAAATTCAAAGGGGGGGAAAAGTGCTGTGACTTGCTGATCTTTCACAGTGCTGCCGCGCAGTTACCCGCGTTCTCTACATGTGGCACTGTCTGCCAACCATACAGCAGCAGCGCCACCTAAGTGGCCAACCAGCCAGTGGCCGCTAGACTTAGACTCAGTTATGATTTGACTGTTAAAGTGTATACACGTCTTACTCTGTTTACTTGATCTGAGACTTTCACGTATTGCATCTTCCTTGAAATATATTTGTTCAACTTGAAGTTATAACAAGAGCAAAGTTGTAAAACACAAGACGCAGGTGAACTGCAACATTGGGAATATCCCATTTCGTCAGACACTTTTAGTAGTGGAAAGTATCACTAGGGATGTGCTATTTTGCCTAAACTTTTATCAGAATTTAACGTTGTATTGAATTTTGAGGAGGAGAATCTTCTTTATTTTGGAAAAGATGACTACAAATATTGCCTACAGTTTGTGACGGACAGTTATATTAGTAAACAAACAACTGAGAGTCGATGTCTGAGATTAACTGCTACTGAACGATTGTCACCAGTGACTGATAACTTAAGTCAGGTGGCACAACACGCTGACATACAAAACAAAACAAATGAATCACCAATATTAACCAGTGAACAAATATTAGATTTATCTAAAATTCTATTGGAATATGAAATGGTATTTTCTGATCATCCAGGTAGTATTAGTGACTATGTATGGAAATTTAAAATCAAATATAGTACTCCATTTTTCTGTAAGGCTTATCCAATACAGTAAGTTTAAAAGAAGCAGTTAAGGAAGTAACTGACATAATGATTGACAATAACATAACAGAACGTAGCACTAGCATCATGAATAACCCCTTGGTAGTAGTAAAAAGGCTGCATGAGGTGTGCAGTTGGTACTAGATGTGCGTACTTTGAATATGCATATATAGATAGAACGAGACAGACCCATTAACATTGATGAATTATTGTCCAAATTTGAGGAAGCACAGTATTTTAGTAAGATGGGTCTGACTGCTGGATATTGGCAAATTCGGTTACATCCTGAATCAAAGAAATATACAGCATTTCTATTTGATGGGAAATCATATCATTTTAATGTGTTGCCTTCAGGCTAAATAACTGTGTCCGTGTTTATATGGGCAATAGACAAGGCGTTAGGAAGGGAATCGTTAAAGGATTTAATAATATATGTAGATGATATACTCGTAATCTCATCTACCTGGGAAGAGCATTGCCTGACCTTGAGTAAAACTCTGAAAAGGTTTAAAGAAAAAGGAGTTACAGTAAAATTGTCTAAATCACACTTTTGTGAGGCAAGAGCTTAAGTTTTTAGGGCATATCGCAGGAGTGCAAGGAATTAAACCACATCCGGAACATATAAAGGGCATTAAGGAGTGCCCATCCCCCAAAAACATAAGACAATTGAAGGGATTTATCGGAATGGCCGAGTACTATAGACGATATATACGAAGTCAACAGCTGAACAACCCAAGACTTTTACATTTATTAAGGAAGGAAATACCGTGGGTTTGGGACCAAGAGGCCAATGATGCATTTGAAAATGTAAAAAGAGCACTGGTTGAATCACCCATATTACACCATCTGGTTATGGGAAAGCCATTGAAAATTTCAACAGATGCATCCAACTATGGTATAGCAGCAGAACTTTTCCAAGGAGAGTGGGATCTGGAAAGTACAAATCACAGATCTATAGCTTTTACTAGCCAGAGTCTCGACAAACATGAATTAAACTATACAGCCACAGAAAAGGAACTATTAGCAATAGTATGGGGTATCCAAAAATTCCAAACACTAGTATGGGCGTCAGAAACACACACACACACACACACACACACACACACACACACACATATATATATATATAGGAGATTAATGTGGTGGCTGTTGTTCCTTCAGGAATATGACATTAAAATACAGTATATAAAAGGTTCTGAAAATATTGCACCTGACACTTTGTCTAGGTTACATATAGACATGAAAGAATTAAAACATATGGAAGGGCCCAGCACAATTTTTTTGATTAATGTTTTGACAGTAGAATATCCATATAACAGGGTACAAAATATGGCTTGAAGAATAACTGAAAACATCCACCATGATACCTACTTTACAGAAATATATGCTGTGTGTAACAAGAATTCCTTACCTCTTAATCAAGTAGGTAGGTGGAAAATTATAGGGCATAATTTATTTTGGAGAGACAGTATAACATCTCAACAGTGGCGCATATGTATTCCGAAGTTAATGGAGGTTGACATTGTGTGGTATGTTCATACGGGATATGGACACTTCGGAATAAAGAAGTGTATAGCACATATGAATAAGTTCTATTATTTTAAGAAGCTGGGGCAGAAGGTAGCATCTTTAATTAGGATTTGTGAAATTTGTCAGTAGGTAAAAGAGAGTAACACTTATGTCAAATACAAAAAGTATTCGATCATTACCAAGGCATTACACGATCTTACAGCAGGAGATTTCTATGGAGCAATTCTGGAAGGAAAGAGAGGAGTGTTGTACATTTTTGTCGTCATAGCGTATTGGTTGAAGTATGTTAAATTGAAGAAAGCAAATACACCAACTGTGATTCACTGTCTTCAACAATACTTTCTGGAGGTAGGAAAACCAAAATGGTTTCTCACTGATAATGGATCTCAGTTTTTATTAACAATTTTAAAGAATTTCTAGCTTGGGAAGATATTCATCAAGTATTAATCTCCAACTATAATTCATCTTCCAACCCGTGTGTAGGGGTTATGAAAGGAATTGAGAAATTATGCCGCACCTACTACTATGAAAAACATATGTCACGGGCAACAAAAGTTAAAGACTTTGAACTTATTTTAAATTAATTACCACATTTATCAACTGGATTAACCCCTTTGGAAGTAATAAGCAAACCCTTTGTGGCAGAACCTCTTGTTAAATGTTTTTCTTGGCTGCAACAACCTACTGTTGATTACCAACTTAATCAGACAATAGTTTCTAAGAACTTGATTGAAAGGGCACAACAATGAGTAAGTAGACATAATGAGGAAGCTAATGAACCTCAATACAAGGTCAAGTTCTCATAAAACAGCATCTTCAGAGCTCTGGCCTGAAGAAGGAGACACACAAATTTTTCGGAAAGTATGAAGGACCTTACCGAGTACAGCTGGTAATGCATCCCAAAGAAAGCCTTACTTTTAGCAGATCCTATAACAGGACCAGAAAAAGGAAAATACAATGTAAAAGATATAAAGTTGTATGTCCCCCACAGATGCTAGTGTTCTGTGTTAATGGGCGGAGTGACGACCATCGGATCTTGAGTTGTTTTCGGTGTTTCTTTTGTGCTAGTTTTTCTTGCACCGGATTCCCTTTAAATCTTAAACTATCCAGTAATCTATTCTTGAATTCTTATACTATACTGTTTTCCACCTTTAGAGAAACATACCTGTGTGGAAGTCTGATAACATCACACAATGCCTATCTTTGATTTGGTGTTACATATGTGTATGTTGCAGTATCTATAATCACTCTACAATCATTTCTCATTTCATCAGTAAGTCCATCCATTAAGCACAACTCAGGTATGGGACATATAAGTTGTTCAGTTTCCTCTTGGTTCTGATCATTTTCTTTACTTTGCTGACAAGCAATGGCTGCTGCAAGTCATTGATATCAAGGCCATACTGCTTCTTGTAGTAATAGCAATAAGTGATTGTATCACCACTGGTTGCCTCAAATGTGTCACGTGGGCTTCTGTTCCACACTATGTCATCAACTCGATAAATTTTGTTGATATATCGAGTAAGGACTGAAGCACCTATTACTGCTCATTAAAAGCAGTTGGATTCCGATTTGATATATCTGCAATTACGTCCAGAACAGTCTGTGTTCTCAGTACTCGGTTGTTAGAGGAGCGTGCCCGATAAGTATTTAAGTCACCTTAATAAACCACTCTAGTCAGCAGTGGTCTTTATTGTAAGGTTGATAGCAGCCGACACGGTCTCTGAAGGAGTGTGCCCGCCAAGTATTTGGAAGAAATTGTCCTCGGTTGTTAGAGGATCGTGCCCAATAAATATTAAAGTCGCCTTCAATGCTCTGCTCTAGTCAGCGGTGGTCTCAATTGTAATGCATAGCCAGCCAGTCTTTCCAACCATCTGCATATATTTAGGTCTTATTTTTGATAAGCTATTCTTTGAAAGTAATATTTTATCCAGTTGGTCTATGAAAACCTGGGTGCAGATTAATAAACTGCAAAGAACATTAGATTAATAGAAAATGGAATTTTGTTTGAATCATTACACAATTGCCAAATGACCCTCGCAAACAAGTGTGACTGATTTGCCACCATTTGCCGTTCCGTAGGGTTAAGTTTCGGGGGAGGGGCAGGGGGAGGGGGGGGGGGGGACTTCAACGGTGGAGCTGAGAATGTACATTCTGTAGGAGATGTTTAAGACCATACCTCCTCTGGCTTCTCTTTCACGTACTGGCAAAGTAGGGATCCTGGGGAAGGGGGGTGGGAAGGGTTTCCTGTCTTTGGGGCTATCTTCTTTCTCTTCTTCAATCTTAGCAAACATTTCTACTTTTTCCTTTCTTACTTCTCATCTGAGTACCAGTCTATCTCTCCCTCTTTCCATATTCATATACTTCTATCGCTGAAGTTCTTCTTATTTTCCATGGTTTCCAATAACCTACAACTTATTTTATATAAGTAGGCTGAAGAATCAGGCTATACAAATACACTTACACACACACAAAAAGTACGGTTACACAAACAATGATCTGACACATCCAAAGAGGAGAACTGTCAAGTATTGTAGGGGGAAAGGAATGTATACCATGGAAAAGGAAAGGCTGACCTGTACTGTGCAGACAGGGGCACCAAGAAGGGGATTGACCTGTACCATAGGAAAATAGGAATCAAGAGGGGTGTACCAACCGAAACCGAAGGAGGGAGTGCACTCATAGGGTCAACCCAAATGTAAAATATGTAAAGTATAGGTACTGTTCTAAAAGGGGAAATGGACAACATCGCGACAAAAGTCACACATGTTATAGGGATTATTCTGGTAAGTTTGAATTCTATATACCACTAGCATTATTATGTTTTATGAGTGTCGGAAAGAACACTTTCATTTACCCAGAGTTACTCCAGAATACAAACTACTATGAATAATGATACTAGTCAGTACTGAGAAAAAATAGCACAAAAAAATAGAATAGGATGAAATATTTAAATGTCTATGATGCTTGGAATTTAAGGTTATAGCTGAAGAGAAAGTCCTCACGATTAATAAGTAAGAGTAATGCAGAATGAAATCATAAATAGAGGCTTATGTTCTAAAAACAAAGTAGAGTAAATAATTAGTGGAAAAACAACAATCAGAAGCCTGCTCTATAGAGTACAAAGATTTATGAAAAGAAATTGAAATTGAGGAGGGGGATATGTAGTGCTTTGAGAGTTTACACATAAATTCTCGAACCACTTGACCTTCTGCCTCCTCGAACATGCAATATTTTAAAGATAAGTGTGGGAGAGAGCCTATTTACTGTGCAATACATGTCTGTGTGTGCAGGACTGACATTTATCATGGGAAGACAGGAGCTGCGTCAGACGAGAGGCACCGACAAGTGTTTGCTGCAGGCGCCACAGATGCTGTAGGAGAGGACAGGGAGTAATTGAATGCTATTCTTTGCTGTGTTAGTGAACGTGACTGTTGGTAAAAAAAAAACAGGCAATTGTGATTATGTTTAAATGTATCTAACGGGTGTCGTTTTAGTTGACTTACAAGAATTTGTATGTTTATGTGAAAATGGTGGAGATGAAAATATACCTGAACTGAACTGAAAGTATGATGTTACCGAGTTATTCCTAGTGAGTGAGAGAGTATCTGTTAGTTCCTCTAACCAGCATTATTTCTTTGGAGAAGAAGTTGTGGAGATCGACGCAGCCACATATCCAGAGAAGTGTGGAGTTCGCAATCCAGCTTTGCACTGATTCTCTTCTCACCAAAACCATTAGAAAATAAGGGAACAGCAGACTAAGTACAGAATAAACAAAAATTAGCAGCCACTGATAAAACAGAAAGTGTAAGCATACAATAGAGAAGAACCAACTGAGAAAAAAACATAAAACACTATAAAACATTGAAATAGGCAAAAAGGGCACAACACCAAATGGAAAATAACGGTAGTGAAGACAAAGATAGGGTTGGATGGTGAAATCATAATGTATATGTGTAAAATAGGAATATAAATTACAACACCAGGAGTGCTTAGCTTAAAGCTGACACCAAAACGGGTAGCAAGTACCACTGCACATGCTATATATCACTTTACCATCAGTGAAATTGTGTGTATTAGATAGTTTCCTGTATTTCATCTCTAGAAGATAATTACTGGCCAGCCATATTGTCTCCTTGTATGACAAATGAAAACACCCCCACAACTGACAGCTGGTGAAACTTGATTTTAATTGATAACGCTACTAGTTTCACAGTTTTACAGCCGCATATTCAGGTGCAACCAGCACATTTAAAAACTGAAATATTAAAAATTTGTGCTATTATACAAGGATGACTTAAAGGCTTTGACTTGCTAAAAACTATTACATTAATCTATCATGGATGAAACCAACAATACTGAAGGTTTACTCTTGCAAGCTGCACCTTCTGCAACTGGCTTGACTTAGGTAAAAAAGTGGTGACCTAGTTTATTCCACTTTGTACCTATGATCTGACCCTATTTCCATAATTAGTTATGTTTGAGCTCTATTCAAAATTAGTTTTGCCTTCACCGCTGTTTCTTTTTTTATACATACTTGCACTTACTATGAATGGCCAGTTTATCAGTATGATCTACTCAGCAACATTAGTTGTGGATATTACATGGAGCAACTTTCGAAGTGAACTTCGTTCGTGTAGTTTTTTTTAATACCGGCAGTATTCTATGAATGACAAAATCTTGAGTAAGAATGTGGGTTCATGCATGACGGATTAAAGTAATAATTCTTTGCAAGTACAAGTTTTCAAACAATCTTTATATAACAGTACAAAACCTGATATACTGTATGCAACCAAAACACTATATGAAAAGCAACATGGAACATAACAATATGATGAAAACAGTAGTTGTTACTCACCATATAACGGAGATGCTCAGTCACAGATAGGCATGCGTGTGTGCCACTCTCTCACTCTCTCCCTCCCTCTCCCATTGTGTGTGTGTGTGTGTGTGTGTGTGTGTGTGTGTGTGTGTGTGTGTGTGTGCGCGTGCGTGCATTTTGTCTATTTCGGATGAATGCCTAGTTGGCTGAAAGCTCACTTTCTGATAGTATTTTTGTTGTGCCTATCTGCGACTCAGTATCTCCGCTATCTGTTGAGAAGAAGGATACAGATTACTCACTCGTAAAAACACAGAGAAGATGTAGAGCCTATTAGCATATGTCAGAGGAAGAAGGTTAACTTTCTATGAGCACATCAGCAGGTTACAACCCACCCAAGTCAAATGTGATCTAGAAAGAGCACAAATCAATCCAATACAAACTGACAGAAAAACACACAGACACAAAATACTGAAGTAGAATGTGAGGTCAAAGAACAGGGTCACAAAGAAACCTGGGACAAAGTGGTCTGAAGATTGAAAGAGTCACCATGGAGGAAAAAATGAGAAAACTGGGGAAGATCAGAGAGACTGTTCAAATGAGATCGTATGTTTGGCATGATTCTACAGGGACTCAATGTAAATAACAGTTACTGGTGACCACCTCTTGAGACTGTCATCCTTCCATAATATCTCACAGGCACAGCATGTCTGCAGTTCCAGCATATGACCTTAATCCTCCACTGGAGGATGTGCTTGTGGTGGTACAAATGGTAATGTGGCTCACTTCCACATTTCCATACACAAGCATCTTAACAACATCTACTCTGACCACAAAACGAAGCTGAAACAATGCTGATGGGCTGCTACCATCATACCACTAACACATTAGTACAGAGGGAACATACCTACTTGGGGTGAGTATTCTCATGTGTGATTTCAGAAACTGAAACATACAATCTCAATGATATTTTATTCCGTGTTCAACTGATGTACCTCCCTTGGAACGTATTTTCAGCTGTAATATTCATTAGAATACATGACAGTTATGAAAAATTCAAAACTGAAAAAGGACTCAGACAAGAAGTTTTCAATTAAATTGAACTATTTACAGCTGTTAACTGGGTAACAAGTATGGAATAAATGTTAATGGAACATATATGATCCATCTTTGTTTTCTGACTGGGTTGCACTATTCCCTTTATTGCAGATAAGATTTAACAATGAATGAAAAAAAAACTTAACATGGTAAGTTTGAAAGTAGTTGAGTATTTGTATTTATGGGAGTTGAAGATCATGCCTGTAAGAAAGACAAATAAATATAAGAGAAAAATGGCCTGGAGTGCTTTTGTAAACTAAAAGGCTTTTCAAAAATTAGCTTTCATAGTGCTTGAAAAGGAAAGTTTACAATCATTGTGCATTACCAGTCCTAACTTGCAACAATAAGGCATTGATTTTCAATGTGAAAACCATTTAAAAATTGAGTGCTGCTCAGCAAGCAATGGAGAGATGCATGTTGGGGGAATTGCTACGAGAGACAATAAAGCAAACAAATGTTTCAGGGAATAAAGTGTACTATCAGCCTAAATTATAGTATATAATTGTACTCACACACAGTCACCAATGCTATATCCACACTCTGAGAGCTTAGTTATGTGACTTTTTTTATTATTATTCTAACATTGTGGGAATGTTCCACCTGCTTTACCAACCAATTTATTTTCATCTCTTGAAACTCATTGTTGTCTTAAAAAGTCTTTCCTCTCAGATGCTTTCAGCTTTTGTAGAAAGACAAAAAATTGTGATTCTTGACAAAGTGCTCATCAAAGATGCGTTAGAAACTTAGATATGACAAGCACGAAGAAGGAAATTGGTTATGTCCTTTAAAAATGAGCCCTCTCACTATGATTTAGGGAATCCATGGCAAACTTAAAAAGGGTGTACAAACAGACAATAAAAAAGAATTACCAGATTTTTCCTTTATTTCCCAGTAAAAAAAAAAGCACTTTTTCTTGGGTGAAAATACACGTTTTCCCTGATTAAATAACACTATACCCCTAGTCACAGCAATTTTTTTCCCATTTAAATGTCAATACACTTTCTCTCAGAACTGTAAAACTTATCACATTTTATAAAGGTTTTACACACCGGTTTAGAACTTCCCAGCACATGATCTTGGCAGTCAACTACAGCAGATATTCAGGGCATAGGACACTAAATGTAGCTACATCACTGATAAGTAACATGAACACATGAATAGGAAAAGTTAATGGTTTAAATTACCATACATACAGTATAGCTACAGGAAAAGCTAAGCTTTCACATATAATTTTGATCACTAATTTTTATTGTTATTGTTGTTGTTTTTCAGAGGGTGTGGTTGGGTAGGATCCTAAGTGCACAGCTTAAATTGCAGCAGCATAATATTCATAACAAACATGATTATAAAATTCACTGCTGTGCTCCGAACATTTCGTGAGTTAGCTGACTGGATACATGTTCCATCGAGCACTTCAAATTTTCCATAGGAAAGCCAATTACATGTGAAACTGCTCAAGAATTCACCTTGCACTTTTAATTTTTTTCTTTTTTTGACATTAATTATACCTTTTGCCATCGTTATTGCATAAATCGTAATCTATGAATGAACTGAAAGAAATATGAAAAAATAACTTGAAATGTATTCTCTCTCTCTCTCTCTCTCTCTCTCTCTCTCTCTCTCTCTCTCTCTTTTCTGTTACTCTTTTAAGATATCAAACACATATGTGTCAGTAAAATTTTACATAATGGCATAATTGGCTGGTCTTCTGGGATCAAAATTTTGTAAGTGCCAGGTCCTCTGTGTTAAGTTTTGAAGGAGAGGCTAATGCTCTGTGACTTAAGAAATACATCACATGTTCTCATACATAGACTAATTCATCTTGCGTAAAAGGAAATTTACTTTGAAAGTAACACTTCTCAAATCACTATCCACAATATTTTCCTGTGACCTGTTGCAAATATAAACAGTTACAACACCACAATCATTGAAACCAGGCCCATGAGAAAGATGCAATGAAAGCAGGTGCTTGTGTGTGTACTGTGTTTTGTTTTTGTAAATGGTGCATGTTCTAAAATTTTATGTTGGTGTCATTCTCTTGTTTATGTTTTATTGCTATAGAATTATTCTGCAGTAATGAACTAAAGTACATTTCTTCGTTATAGTATCAGTTAAGGTAGTCAAAATTAGAAAAATTTAACTGAAAAGTAAAACAACTAAAATTCCATGAATTCTAAAAAATGCCAGTGTTTTGCCCAGATTTTTCCCAGATGAAAAAATTCCTGGGTTTTTCCCAGTTGTCCCAGGGCGTATGCAGAAATTTGGAAGACTGGATGAAGATTTGAGGCCCATTCTTCTCAAATGCAAACTTAGTGTTTTAGCTACTGGACCATCTCAGTCAGTTTCAACGTTTCAAACAAGTGGAGATCACTTAGTACAATAAACAGCAACATATAACTGAAATACTAAAATGCGCCTCCTAAAAAATGGTTGGTTGGTTGGTTGGTTGATCTGGGGAGGGGACCAAACAGTGGGGTCATTGGTCCCATTTGGTTAGGGAAGGAGGGGAAGGAAGTCGGCCATGCCCTTTCAAAGGAACCATCCTGGCATTTGCCTGAAGTGATTTAGGGAAATCACAGAAAACTTAAATCAGGACAGCTGGAAGAGGGTTTGAACCATCGTCCTCCCAAATGCGAGTCCAGTGTGCTAACCACTGCGCCACCTCACTCACTCGATAATAAAACAGTTGGGACATGCAGTGTATAGTATATTGTTGGACAATGATGCCCAGTAAACAAATTCCTCATGATATTATTCGCCTTCATTTAAAAAATCTGATTTTTATTATTTTTGTGTAATTACCTCACAATATATTTTTTGGAGAACAACAAAATATACATATGACACACATAACCTTATGTTATAATAACATTTCTTTGACTACAAAGCCTATAGGGGATATCTAGCATCCAATGACATAGTTAACTGATTATCTTTCTGCTTGGATGAACAACATGAAATATCTGACTGTAACACATACCTCTGTTTTTGGATGAAGATAATAACTGCCTGTCTGCAGTGGCAAGTCTAAGTTCAAGTGGTGCTTGGTGCCACACCGCATCCTCTTGATATTTAAGCCACTGCTTTTGTCGGTTGTGATATTCGTGCAGTTCTGCTACAATGTCTTGTAGTGATCTGCAAATTCATAAAAAAATATTTACATTATACATAAATACACATTCAACAAATTTATTAATTTTCTCTATGAATGTAATGTTTACTTAATGGGAAATTTGCTTAACTATTTAATGCTGTATGGGGAATTATTGGAAAAAAGAGAGTAACTGGTTGTGTTTATGATATGACCAGCAATATTCACAAACATTATTCTATTAGTGAAATTGTTGCCTTAATGAAATTCATACCCTTTCCCCACTTTCCCTCTCACTAGACATGGTAGCAGAAGATTTTTCAAAACAACTGTCTACTGTCCTCGACCTCGCAATACTACTGTACAATCTGTGAAAGTACACTGTTGGTGATGAAAATTGTAACTCAATAAGAACAGCACACCACACACATCAAATTGGCATGAACTGCACTACATGCTTATCTATCAATGAAAATAACCAATTTAAAAAATTTAATGTTATTGGACAGATAAAAAATGTAATCACCAAGCAGTGGCAGGAGAAAGTACATGTGGAGGTACTAAAACTTGAAAGCTATCAGAGTCAATGGCTCCTTCTTCTGGTAGATGAGTTGAAGGAGAGGGAAGAGGGATGAAGGAAAAGGACTGATGATGTTTAGGAAATGGGAAGAGTTTGGAAAAGTGACCCAGAACCCTTGGTCACGGAAGACTTGTCAGAAAGTATGAGAAGCACAACCACGCAAAATAGGTAGGACTGTAGTCATCTACATCTCGTACAATAAGAGCCCAGTTCTGGGTTGAACAGCATGACTGACATATCTGTGGATTCAGGCTCCAAAGAGAACAAACATTGCCAGAGTGCATTTGTTATTATCATATGGGCCTGTCACCAGACATGATGATATGATGTGCCACAAGGTACACAACACGATCACTGCTGGTTCACATAGACAATTTGGACAGCATTTCTGATGCTTTAGGGCCAGTACCGTGCTGTATCTGCAAGGTCTCTGTGACATTATCTTTCAACAAGGTAACGTGACACCACATGTTGTCTGTGCTGTCCTCTGCTACCAAGATACACAGGATGTTAGACTGCTTCCCTGGTCAGTATGTTCTACAGATCTCTTTATCCAGTGAAAGAATCTGGCCAAGGGTTGCTGACAGAGACTTGCACACCACCACTCATCAGTCACTAAATGTTGAAACAGCCTGGAACAACATAACCACATCCGTCATCCAATTTCTTCATGTATCACCCAATCACCTACAAAATATAATCATGTATTCTTCCTACTATACTCTGTACCCACACCAGGAGAAAACTGATTTGTTAACATTCCCGGTCATGAAGTTTTAATGGCCAACAGATTAAATGCATATATTTAATTTTAAAAATCTGTGGCAATTAATTTACTACTTCTTTCCAAAGGTGGAAAGTGTGAGTTTAGTACAATTCTAAGTTACTTGCGTAACCAGTCAATTATAACTGGGACATTTCCTGACTGGTTGAAATATGCAGATGTTAAGCCTCTATTCAAGAAAGGGGATAAAGAGATGCCGTCAAACTACAGACCGATTTCACTTTTGCCAGCATTCTCAAAAATTTTAGAAAAAGTAATGTACAAGCAGCTTCTCAACCATCTGACCACAAATAACATATTATCAAGAACACAGTTTGGATTTCTGAAGGGTTCTGATATTGAAAAGGCTATTTACACTTACAGTGAAAATGTACTTAATTCATTAAATAACAAGTTACAAGCAGCAGGTTTTTTTCTGTGATTTGTCAAAGGCATTCAACTGTGTAAACCACAACATCCTTTTAAATAAATTAGAATTCTATGGTGTCACGGGCAGTGCTGCAAAATGGTTCAAGTCATACCTCACTAACAGAAAACAAAGGGTGTCAGTGCAAGGGACTAGTGAATTAAGTCATCAGTCATCAGTCATCATCAGAATGGGAAGAAATAACATGTGGTGTCCCACAAGGATCCATCTTAGGGCCATTGCTTTTTCTTGTGTACATTAATGATCTCTCATCAGTTACACTGCTAGAAGCAGAGTTTGTTTTGTTTGCAGATGACACAAGTATTGCAATAAATAGTATGTCGAGTGTAGTTCTAGAAAGATCTGCTAATGATATTTTATGGATATTAATAAATGGTTTAAAGCCAACTCATTGACATTAAACTTTGAAAAGACTCATTACATGCAATTCAGAACCTGTAGGAGGTTTCCACCCAGCATATGCATAAAGTATGAAGAAGAGCAGATAGAAGAGGTTGACAGTCTTAAATTCCTATGATTACAACTTGATAATAAATTAAGTTGGGAGGAGCACACCACAGAACTGCTGAAACGCCTTAACAAATCTATATTTGCAATTCAAGTGTTAGCAGACATAGGTGACATAAAAGTGAAAAAGCTTGCACACTTTGCCTACTTTCATTCCATAATGTCATATGGTATAATATTTGGGGGTAACTCTTCAAGTCAAACAAAAGTTTTCAGAGTCCAAAAGCATGTAATACATATTATTTGTGGAGTAAACTCACGGACGTCTTGTAGAAACCTCTTCAAAGAACTGGGTATACTAACTACTGCCTCTCAGTATATTTACTCCTTAATGAAATTTGTCCTAAATAATATATCTCTTTTTCCAACAAACAGTTCAGATCATACATACAATACCAGGAACAAAAATGATCTGCACAAGGACTTAAAAGCACTTACTTTAGTTCAAAAAGGGGCCCACTACTCAGGAACACTCATCTTCAATAATTTGCCAGCAAACATAAAAAATTCAGTTACAAATAAAGATCAGTTTAAAAGGAGCCTGGAA
This sequence comes from Schistocerca gregaria, assembly GCF_023897955.1. NCBI lineage: Eukaryota > Metazoa > Arthropoda > Insecta > Orthoptera > Acrididae > Schistocerca > Schistocerca gregaria. The sequence continues at coordinate 582,575,808 of NC_064922.1, forward strand.
GACTTACAAGTGGCCAACTCCATCTACTCCATTGACGAATTTTTTAATAGAAACAAATGATGTGTTGTATATATTTATACTATTACTATTGTTATTTCAGCTTCTTATTTTTTTTTTAAAAAAAAAGGTGACATGTTCCACATCTGCGAGGATCTCCTCAACACGGATCTATGGAACGAAAAACTAATCTAATCTAATCTAATCTAATCTAAGAAGGGTGATGTGAATAGTGGGCAGCAGCAAAAAAATGTAAATGATAATATGCTTCACACTTTTCACCATTTCCTCTTCTGTTAGAATAAACATACAAACATAAATTGCTCATTCCTCTTTTCCAGATCATTGGCTCTGTTAGCTAGTTTTACTTTCAACCTCTGTTGCCATTGTTTTCTATCTTTATTTACATACAATTTTCTTGGTGTTAATGCTGCATTAAATTTTAACTCAAACATGACATGGCTCTATCATTGAGGAAGTCTTATACATAGATCGCCACAGGGACCATTGAGACATGAACTTGCTCACCAACATATACTCTTATACTATCATACAGCTGTATTTAACCCTCCCCCTTTTCTCTTTCACCCACTTCTTCTTTTCCCTTTTTTCTTTTTCTTAATTGTACAGCAATGTAAGGAAAAGATTGATTGCTACTTACCATAAAAATTACACATTAAGTTTCAGACACACACAATTAAAAGACATTACAATTAGCTTTCAGCCACAGCCTTTGTCAGAAAAAGAAAGAGAAATACTCCCCATTCATTTGTACATGCAAGCATAAATCACGCACACATGGTCGTTGACTCCAGCAACTCGGGGCAGAAAGTAGCTGTCAGATGGAATGTAAGCAACAATCTGGAGGGGTTAGGGAAAGGGAAGGGATAGCAGTGTAAGGGTGGAGAGAGCAAGAGTGCTGTCTGGTAGAGTGTACAGGGACCAGACTGCCAACATGCGTAGCATCAGGAAGCTATGGTGCAGGATGGTGGGTAAAACGGAACAAAAAAGCAGAGGCGCAGGGAAAGATGGGTGGGTGCATTGGTAGAGGGTAACACACAAAGAGAGTGGAAGATCCAATATGGAGGAAGTGATAAGAGAGAGAGGGTGTAGATTGAGGCTAGGATGGTCGAGGGAAGGATCCAGATGGCTCGGATAGTTATGTTCAGCTATGTGAAGTGCCACAGGGCGGTCTACTTTGCTCCTGGCAACAGTTTGGCAGTAGCCGTTTATCCTGGTGGACAGCTGGTTGGTGGTCATACCAACATAAAAAGTTATGCAATGACTGCGGCAGAGCTGTTATATGGCTCTGAGCACTATGGGACTTAACATCTGAGGTCATCAGTCCCCTAGAACTTAGAACTACTTAAACCTAACTAACCTAAGGACATCACACACATCCATGCCCGAGGCAGGATTCGAACCTGCAACCGTAGTGGTCGTGCGGTTCCAGACTCAAGCACCTAGAACCGCTCGGCCACAATGGCCAGCTAACTGTTATATGAAACGGCTGCTTTCACAGATGGCCTGGTATCTGATGGGGTAGGATAAGAATTAGCCTGTGACAGGATTGGAATAGGAGGTGCTTGGTGGGTGGATTGGGCAGGTCTTGCACCCAAGTCTTCCACAGGGATATGATTCTTGTGGCAAGGGGTTGGGATCTGCAGTGGCGCAGGGACGGATTAGTAGTGGGGGTTGTGTGGGTGACAGAACACCACTTCAGGAGGGGTGGGAAGGATGTCAGGTAGGACGTCTCTTATTTCAGGACATGATGATAGGTAACTGGAACTCTGAAGAAGAATGTGATTCAGTTGTTCCAATCCAGTGTGGGTTGGTAATGGGTGATGAAGGAGGTATTCCTTTGTGGCTGGTTCTTGGAGGTAGTGGGAGAATTGGGGAAAGGGGGAGGGGGGGGAGGAGAAATGGCACGGGTGACTTGTTTGTGGACTAGGTATGGGGGATAGTGCCTGTCAATGAAAGTCTTGATGACAGCCTCAGCATACTGGGTAAGGGAGTTCTTATCACTGCAGATACACCATCCCTGGGTGGCCAGGCTCCATGGGATGGATTTTTTTGGTGTGAAAGGGATGACAGCCATTGAAATGCAGGTACTGATGATGGGTGGTGGATTTAATGTGGACAAAGGTGTAGATGGAGCCATCAGAGAGGAGAAGATCAATGTCCAGGAAGATGGAATGCTGGGTTGAGGAAGACCAGGTAAAGAAGATGGGAGAGAAGGTGTTAAGGTTGTGAAGAACTGAAGACAGGGTGTCTTGGCCCCGAGTCCAAATCATATTGTCAATGAACCTGAATCAGATTAGGGCTTTGGTAGGATAGAAAGGCCTCCTCTAGATGGTCCATACACAGTTTGGCACAAGGGGGTGCCATGTGGGTATTCATGGCTATTCCATGGATTTGTTTGGATCCCTTCCCTGCAAAGAAAAAGTAGACATGATTTAGGATAAAGTTGGTAAGGTGTATGAGGAATGAGGTAGTGGGTTTAGAGCTTGAAAGGCGTTGGGTAATGTAGTGTTCAATAGCGGTAAGATCATGGACATTAGGGCGGCTGGTGTATAGGAAGGTGGCATCAACAGTGATGAGTAGGTATCCAGGAGGTAAAGGGGTGGGGATGGTGGAGAGTCATTGAAGGAAGTGGTTAGTATCTTTGACGTGGGAGGCTAGATTACAGGCAATTGATTGGAGGCATTAGTGGATGAGGGCTGAAATTCTTTCAGTGGGCACAATAAGCAGCCACAATGGAGCATTGAGGATTGTTGGGTTTGTAGATTTTGGGGAACATGTAGAAGGTGGGTGCGCAGAGTGTCACAGGTGTGAGAAGGGAAGGGGATTGAGGGGAGAGGTTCTGGGAAGGGCCTGAAGCTTTAAGCAGGGGTTAGATGTTGTGTTGGCCTTTTGGGATAGGATCACTCTGGAAGAGTTTACTTGTAGGTGGAGGAGTCAGATAATTGGCAGAGGTCTTCCACAAGGTAGTCACTGTGATTCATAACAACAGTGGGAGAACCTTTGTCTGCAAATAGGATGATTAAGTCAGGATTTATTTTGAGGTTGTATATGACAGTTCTTTCTTCTTCTGAAAAGTTGGTGTTCAGAGGAAGGGCCTTGAGGAAGGATGGTTATGCCAAGATGGAGGTATGGAATTCCTTGAAGATGACCAGCGGGTGGTTGAGGAGGGGGTAAGGTTTAATGTTGGGATTAGGTAAGATGTGATTGGAGGGATTGGAGGCAAAGAATTGTTTCCATTGCAGGGATTGGAAGAAGGGGAGCAGGTCTTCGACAAGTCTAGCACAGTTTCTGCTAACTGACTATTTTTGATCTCTTACTCTCTGGCAGTTCTTCATCTTTGACTTCCTGACTCCATCATAACATGTAGGACCCTCTTAACCTAGGGTCTGAATGACCCCCCCCCCCCCCCTTTTCCCTCCTTCCAGTTCACCATTCTTTATCCTCTGAGAAATGATTGCTCTGAAACCTAGGAGTATTGTTTTCTATTTTAAGTGTTTCTGGTGGCAGTAGTGGGAGTTGCAGCTCCTGGAAGTAAGTGCTGTCTCTTTGTAATGTTATTGTGGTCTCAACTTCAACACTCTTCTTTCTAAAACACATAATAAAGACTTCAATATGAAATGGATGGATTGCTATTCCATTCTAAAGTCTCCACTGTTTGATTTATAATAAATACGCCTGTTAACAAAGTATAAAAATGTCATTTACAAGGACAGGCTTCTGTTAAACAGAAGCACTACATAAATTTTAAACCCAAAAATAAAATAAAGGTCACCAACTGCTCATAAAGAACTGACACCAATAAAAGTTACCTCACTAATGTTTGTTACATGGGAGAAAAGTATATAAATGTGTTCAAATGAATCACGCGACTGGCAGCATATCTCATACACTGAAGTGAAAAAATGTAAACAGCTCCTAAGTTTTAACACAATGTTGCAGTGGAGCCCCACAGTAAGTTATAAACACTGAAACATAAAATAATGAATTATGCACAATAATATTTTAGAGTTTTAAGGGAAGGATGGTATAGTAAATGATACTTCTATAAAGTACGTATTAATTAAATCTAACTATACTGTTACAGCAGAGAAAGTAGAGTTCAGCAATTGATACATGGGAAAAATAGGACAGTAAATAGTTACATGACCAGTAGTAAATTATTAGGACCAAACAAGACTTAATCACTTTATTAGGAACTAGCAGTGCAACAATGTGAGAACAATATACAGCAGAAGTCATTTACTTTACTTACAATATTGTTGCACTCATAGCAGTAGTTAACCAGTAATTAATGTAAACAGCATATGATATGTGCTATGAAAATTTTCCAGATGTGTTGTTTCATTTTTAAAGAGTAATATGGGATGAATTTTGTCAAAATGAACCAACCCATGCAACTGAAGTAATGTCTTCTCCAGTTTGTAGTGGCACAGAACAGCATGCTTGTAGATAAGAGCTTTTTTGAGTGAAGGTCGGAGCTTCAGAGCATTGTCAAAGCATGTTGCAGACCTGGTAACAGTACAAATTGTTAAATATGACTCAAAATACACAAAGAACAACATGATGTAGTTTCACCAAGACTATAATAATAAATATACACCATTGCCTGACAGAGATCTAATGAAAACAAAGTTAAATGGGAAGGACAGGAGGTGAAATAACAGTGGTATGAGATGGTCATCCATCTAGTACATTTAAAATATACTGTGCCTAACGATGTCAGACTGTCTTACACATTTAACACCATTACACACTGTTGTAAACTCATTCAACCCTGTTTCAAAATCTATGTGGGAATACAGCATGCAGGTAATGAACGTTACAGCATGGAGACTGCCAGAAGCTAGTTAAAGATGGACATTGAGTGGGTAAAAGGTTCCCCACCACTATACTTCCTAAGTCCTTAGAATCCTAAACCCCTCACCTGGTTCAGATTTACTGATGACATCTTTGTGATCTAGATCGAGGGTGAGCACACTCTATCCACATTCCTCCAGAACCTCAACAGCTTCTCCCCCATTTACTTTACCTGGTCCTACTCAATCCAACAAGTCACCTTCCTAGATGTTGACCTCCGCCTCAAAGATGGCTATATCAGTACCTCTGTCAATATCAAACCTACTAACCACCAGCATTATCTCCACTTCGACAGCTGCCACCATTCCATTTCAAGAAGTCCCTTCCATACAGCCAAGCCCCCCGTGGTCATCGTATCTGCAGTGACAAGCGGTCCCTCTCAAAATATAAAGAGGGTCTGATTGAAGCCATCACCGGCCATAATTATCCTCCCAACCTTGCACGAAAACAAATCTCCCATGCCTTATCTATCCAGTTTCCCACCACCTCCCAAAGTCCCATCATCTGGCCACAGAGGAGCATTCCCCTCATAACTCAGTACCACCGAGGACTGTAGCTACTAAATTACATTCTCCACCAGCGTTTCGACTAGCTCTTGTCATGCCCAGAAATGAGAATGTCCTACTCACTAGCCTTCTCACCCCTCCCACAGTTGTATAACGCTGTCCACCAAACCTACACAATATACTTGTCCATCCCTACACAAAACCTGCTCCCAACCCTTTACCTCACCAAATCATACCCCTCTAACAGACCTAGATGCAAGACCTGTCCCATACGTCCTTCCACCACCACCACCTACTCCTGTACAGTCACAAACATCACCTATCCCATCAAAGGCAGGGCTACCTGTGAAACTAGTCATGTGATCTACAAGCTAAGCTGCAACTACTGTGCTGCATTCTATGTGAGCATGACAACCAACAAGCTGTCTGTCCACATGAATGACTACTGACAAACTGTGGGCAAGAAACAAGTGGACCAACCGGTTGCTGAGCACACTGCCAAACTAGAAATCCTTCATTTCAATTAGTGCTTCACAGAGTGTGCCAACACTAGCTTTTCTGAATTGCACAGGTAGGAACTTTCCCTGCAATATATCCTACATTCCCGTAATCCTCCTGGCCTCAACCTTCATAAGTCAGTGTCCTCACTCACTAAGCCTGCCTGTTCTCATTCCAGCACTTTGCAGCTCTTGTTCCACCATTGCACCCAGTCTTTTTACTCCCCCCTCCCCACCTCTCCCCTGGCCACCATCTAACCTCCTGACAGCACATTGCTGCCATATCCTCTCTCCACCATGTCCCTGCGCATTCCCCAGCAGCACTGCACTGTCTGCCACCCCTACCCTACTATCCTTCCCCCTCGATGCCCCAGCCTCCTCCTCATCCCCACCTAGTCACCACTCCCATCATGCACTGACTTGCTGCTCGCAGTGTGGCTACAGCTGCCTGAGACTGCTGGTGTGTGTGTGTGTGTGTGTGTGTGTGTGTGTGTGTGTGTGTGTGTGTGTGTGGGTGCGCGCGCGCGCGCGTGCACCCGTGTGTGGCATCTATTTTTGACGAAGTCCTTATGCGCTGAAAGCTTTATTTGTGACAGTCTTTTTGTTGTCCCTATCTGCGACTCAGCATCACTGCTGTATGGTGAGTGGCAACATTTCTTTTCACAATATTGTAACTTTCAGAAAATTCAGTCACATGAATGTGTCACCAACTTCTCCTTCTGAAATTAAGAAAATTATACATTCTCTCAAAAATAAAAGCTCACGTGGTTTTGATGCTGTTTCCAATAGAGTACTAAAAATTTGTTCCTGTGTAATAAACCCAGTCTTATCTGAAATATGTAATGCATCACTACCTCAAGGCATTTTTCCAGAGAGACTGAAATATGCCATTATTAAACCCCACTCTAAGAAAGGTCGTAAGTGAGATGTCAATAATTATCAATCTGTTTCACTGTTGACATCATTCTCCAAAAGTTTTGAAAAGGTGATGTATTCTAGAATAGTATCTCAGCTTATGAACAATAGTATCCTCAGCAAATCACAGTTTGGGTTTCAGAAGGTTGCTCTACTGGGAATAACATTAGTATGTTCACTAACCAGATTTTATAAACATTAAATAATAAAATAGCACCAGTTGATATGTTCTGTGACCTCTGTAAGTCATTTGCTATGTGGATCACAGCATTCTCCTATATGAATTAATATTTTATGGGAATGATGATATAGCCACCAATGGATAATGTCATATCTAATCAAAAGACTGCTGAAAGTTGCACTTAGTAATTCAAGCAATATAGTCCGGGGACAGAATTCTGACTGGGGAGAAACCAAATATGGAGTTCCCCAAGATTCGATCTTAAGTCCACTACTGTTTCTCATATATGTAAATGATCTTATGTCTAGTATACTACTAGCAGAATTAGTTCTTTTTGCACATGACACTAGTATAGCCAAGCATATATACAGAAACAAAGTTCTTAAAAGTATCACTGACTGGTTTTCTGAAAACGGTCTTGCCCACCATTTTTAGAAGACCCAACATATTCAGTTCTTCACATTTAGAGGTACTACATGAATGATAAATATAACACATGGTGAGGAAATAATAAATAGGGTGGTTTCAAAATTCTTAGGGGTCCATATTGATGAAAATTTAAATTGGGAAAAAAAAACATTTTGGAACTCCTAAAACAACTTAGTTCAGCCACATTTGCACTCAGAATCATTGCAAATCTTGGGGAGAGACAAATCAGTGAGCTGACATATTTTGCATATTTTCATTCGACAATGCCATATTGAATAATATTCTTGGGTAACTCATCTTAAGAAAGAAATCTTCACTGCGCAAAAACGTTCTGTCAGAATAATATGTGGTGCTCAACTATGAGCATCTTCTAGACATCTGTTTAAGGAGTTGGGCATTCTGACTACTGCTTCACAGTATATTTATGAAGGTTGCAGTAAATAACTAGATTTCAAAAGGAACAACGAGGTACATAATTACATTACTCCACATTAAGGTTGTCTTCAGCATAAAAGGGGGTGCACACAATGTGGTGACAAAAATTTTTGATCATTTACCCAGTGACATAAAATGTCTGACAAACAGCAAAGTAAAATTTAATAACAAACTGACAACTCCTCCTATTCTGCAGAAGAACTGGAAGAATTTTCTGTTACTGTAATGTGTAAAAGGTGGTGAGGTAGGAATTACTAACTCACACATATATCCTTTTTGTAAATAAGTTCAGAATGTAACCATCTGTACAAATTAATTTGCAATGTGAATGTATAATGACTCATTCCACATAATCACGATCTATCTTGCAAAATGATCCAGGGCACATGTTACTAACTAACTATATCAAAAATAAATTATCGTATACAGTTCTAAACAAAACTGAATGGTACAGCTAGACCATTTTCAGCTGTACAAGTTAACCCAGCGAAACATGGACAACTACCTTTTGGAAAAGAGACCTTTTAAATTTAATAAAGTATGCAAGAAAGATGTTTATTGCTGTGCTGTGGAGCCCATTAGCATGGTAATGCCATCTTCTGATTCAAATTCAAAGACTTTGGATATACAGCAGACTGACGTCAACACTATAACAATAAATCAACAAACTGAGTTGTGTTTTTGGTTACAGATATAGTACAGTATCATATTACTACCAACAACCTGCTCAAAAAAGTTATCCTCTCCCTGCACATCTGCAAATGTATGTGGGCTCAAAGAAAAAAGAGAATAATTAAAGAACAAGCCCCAGGAAACTAAAAAAATAACTTTATGTGAAAGAGAAACAAAATAATGACAAAAGTAAAGACATTTCATTCAAGAGTGCATCTGTGAAATCAAAATCTCATTCTGGATAACACTCAATACATTGTAACATGCTTGCATTCCCCTTGGTAGGCCATCAAAAGATGGCTGAAACATTGCTGTCCGAGCCTGTACCATTAAACAACTGCAGCTCTGTTGTGGTTGTTCAGCATGTGAGGAGGGTTCCTGTGACACTGCACTCTAAGTTCAACTGGGTCTAAGCGTAGTCAGCTCTATTTATGTCAGAAGGTGCAACAGACCAACCTAAAGGAAGGTGTTCACAAGGTGGGTGCAGTGTTGTCATGCATAATAATTTCGATAGCTGAGACCATTGCTGAAATGTTGACTATAGGGTTGGACAAAAGGATGGGATCCTATCCCGATGACACAGAACCCTCAAATTATGTTCAAAAGGGATGACAGGTATTCCAACACCTGTACATAATACCAATACAAAATATGACCAACCAATCTCCATGCTGAACTTGTGGGACTGCGTGCCTAAGATCTGCATTTGTGCTGGCAAAGTCTACACTCTTCTAGAACAATAATAAGGGTGTCTTACAGACATTGCACTTATCATTGAAAGGACCCAATGCCAATGAACCAAGTGCCATTCCAAGTGTTTCCTCACCCATCTTCTCTGGGCACCAAGGTGTTGGGAGGTGTTGTGTGTAACAGACTCCCAGAAGCCAAAATGATCTTATGGTGGTGACCGAGTATTGTTTGGTTTGACAAACCCCTGAAGGTTGCCTTTAAAAAAAAAAAGGGCAGCACACAGTTCTGTTACCTACTCCTCAGCAGACTTAAGAACCATAATATGCAGGCAGCAGTCATCACCTGGTGCTGTTGACAATGGGTGACCACTATGAGGCGTATCAATGTGTTTTGTTTCACAATAGTCATTGAATATTCAAATGACAGCACTGTGGTGGACAGTTTCTCATGCTGATGACCTTTGTAGCTGTACAGTTACACTGGACCAGTAGATGGTCTAAGTTCAAAATGATTCTTTGAGAAATGCTTACAAACTTAACAATATACTCCTGCAACATTGTTCTACCCATGATTGGAGATGCACAGGACTACTTGCATCTTCATTACATAAGTGGCTGTGTGCAACCATCTATTGTGGTACAGCAGTATTGAGAGAGACAAGTCTGAGAAAAATATAAATGAAAAAATATCAAACACTCATAAATAAACAAAAAATAAAAATGATGCAAACCCTGAAGGTTGTGCAAAAGCTCTTTCTAACAGTTTAAAATAAACAAAACTTAAACATCTTTCCCAGCAACTGTTAACTGTAGCGTAAATGGATTAAGGAGGGGAAGACCGACTGTGGTTTAATAAAAAACAAATCAGAAGCTGCTGAGAAAACAGAGATTGCCACACTGTCAGTTCCACAAAAGAAATGCTTGAATGTCAACAGGCAAAAGTTAGTACAGATTTGTGAGTCTATAAAAAGATCGATGTGTGAATCAAACAACTACTTTCACTGTAACACAGTAGCAAAAGATACCATTGTTTGACAGCCATAGATACTCCCATATGGACATAGAAACAGGCATCAAAAATGGTTCAAATGGCTCTGAGCACTATGGGACTCAACTGCTGTGGTCATTAGTCCCCTAGAACTTAGAACTACTTAAACCTAACTAACCTAAGGACATCACACACATCCATGCCCGAGGCAGGATTCGAACCTGCGACCGTAGCAGTCACACGGTTCCGGACTGCGCGCCTAGAACCGCGAGACCACCGCGGCCGGCAGAAACAGGCATCCCTCCTGTTGCAAAGCAGCTGGAAGTCTTGAAAAAAAAAGTAAGTCATCGGGTCCAGACAAAGTTCAAAATCTGTTTTACAGAGAGAACTTTTTGGCATTGGTCCTATACTTAGCTTGCATGTATCACAAATCTGTCACCCAGTGGAAAGTCCCAATCAACTGGAAAAAAGTGCAAATTCTAGAGCATACTCTACATTCAATTGAAATAAATTTTCTTTGGAAACACAAATTTATATCCAAAAATCAAAATGGATTTAGAAAGTATCACCCATCCAAAACTCAATTTGCCCTCTTCTTGCATGATACCCTGTAAACCATGGATGAAGGGCAACAGGCAGATTCCATGCTCCAAGATTTCTGAAATTTGTTAGACTTAGTGCCCCATTGCAGACTGTTAGAGATTTGAGCATGTGGAATAGGTCTCAGATATGTGAGTGGCTCAAAGGCTTTTACAGTAAGAGAGCCCAGTACATTGTCCTGGGTAGAGTGTGTTCATCAGAGACAAGAGGATCGTCCAGAACATCTGAGGGATGTGAGAAAGAACCACACCACACCACATAAACAGTGTAGTGAGGGGCAATCTATGACTGTTTAATGATGCCACTGTAGTCTATGGGAAGTGTTCTCTCTGAGTAACTGAAGACATATACAACATGACAAGGACAGAATGATTACTACACTAAATAAATCCATCATGAAGGCTAGGAGAGGATTTATACTAGAAAAAGCAGGTAAGCAATTGTCAGCATCCCACCCAGACAACGAATGGACATCATTTAGTTCCAATATGATGGACATATAGGAATTATGGGCAAAGTTTAAATTGACAGTAAATCATTCTTTGGAGATGTATGTGCAGTAGCCATCAGAAAGAGACGCACATCGGCACGGCGTGTCACAGACAGTAGTTGCCGCAAGGAAAGTCCTGTCCATCAGAGGGCATGCGAGAATTCGGCCGTGCCCTCTGCCAGTGGAACAACAACAACTCAGGCAGCACGGGCTGTGCCCAGTGAGTTCACATCGGGCATGCCTAGCACACAGTTCCCGGTCTACACTACATGAAGTGCGGCAAAAACGTGAATCTTGTTACTACACAATTGGCAACAAGTAGGGTCGTTCTTTCACGTGTTGCATCGTCATTTCGGTTTTGCACCTTATCCACAGCATGGAGGATTTAGTGCGGGTTTTGGTTGAGCAGCTGACGGAACTCATGGCAACCATGAAACAAGTGTTTCCGGCATTGCTCTCCACACAGTCTGCTCCAGCCGTTCCCTCCTCCCTTTCCCCCATATGACGAGATGGCGGAGGATTGGGACGCATATGAACATCGCCTTCAGCAGCATTTCCAGGCATTTCATGTTGCCAATGCGGAGGTATGTCGTGCTTTTCTTGTCTTGGATATCTCCCTCACTGTATCAAGTTTTGTGGCAGCTGGCACCATTGCAGGAACCCTCGTGCTTGTCTTTTGACACATTGTGTTCATTGCTGTCTTCATATTATCGCCACCGCACGCATGTTGTGGCGACTAGGGTCGAGTTCTATCAATGCAAGCAACAGCCCCGTCAGTCTTATCGGGCATGGGCCGCTACCCTGCACGGTCTTAGTCGCAAGTGTCATTTTGTCATGGAGCAGTCACGAGAGTCGTATGCCCACGTTATGGTGCGCGACATCATTGTTTGTTTGGCCTCTGATAGGGAGGTCCAGCAACGGGCCCTGCAATTGGAAGACCCTTCACTTAAGGAAATCCTATCCATTGCTCAATCGTATGAAGTTTCTCACACCACTGGTCAAGAGTTGGAAGCGTGGTGCGACGATGCGGCGGTTCAGGGCGGCGCAACCATGTCCACTGCATCTGGAGTGGACAATGGGCGAGTGGTGCAATCTGGCCGTTACGTCCGCTCCCGCATGGCGCATAAACAGTGTGCTGGCTGCTGGCCCCTGTTACCGTCCTGTCTGTCATGCTATATCCATCATGATCAGTCAGAGTGCCCCCAGCATTGGGCCATTTGTCGCAAATGTAATAAAAAAGAACACACTGCTAAAGTTTGCCACTCAGCCTCAAAAGAATCGAAGGAAGCAGGTACAGAGGACATAGACGTTGACATTCAGGAAGTTTCATTGGGCCAGGCTCCTAACGTATCGACACACAAACTCTTTATCGATGTGTCGGTTTGGTTGCGCCAATTACAACTGCAAGTAGAAACGGCTGCGGCAGTTTGCTTGTTGAATGCGCACAAACTTACTCCGACCTGGGTCGCCCTTGTTGGCGCCAGTTTACTGGCATCTACGCGGTTATGGTAAACAGTTCATTCCCCTACTGGGTCAATTCACTACCGATGTTACTTACAAATCAGTCACTTGGCCTCTTACTTTAATTGTTGTCAGTGATGCGAGCTCCGCTAACCTTCTTGGATTGGATGCCTTTGAAGCTTTTGGTTTTTCTATTGCCGACACCATACAGTTGGTCTCCGAAGATGTTGCCTATCAATCATTGGAAATTTTGATCTCTAACTTTAAGGATATCTTTGAGGAGTGCCTGGGGCGTGTTTCAGACTTTGTAGCTCACTTAACGTTAAAGGCGTTGGCTTGCCTGCGTTTTCTACGCGCAAAGCAGATCCCCTTGGCTCTCTGCCCTCCGGTAAAAGCAGAGCTAGACCGGCTGACAGCCCTCGGGTCATTCTTCCCATTTCTTCTGGCGAGTGGGCTTCGCCCCTCGTTATTGTCAGGAAACCCTCAGGAAAATTACGTCTTTGTGGCGATTTCAAGGCCACCATTAATTCCCAATTGGTGGTGGACACCTTTCCCTTGCCTCGTTCTGATGAATTGTTCTCCATCGTGGCGGGAGGCCAATATTTTTCGAAAATTGATCTTTTGGAGGCTTATCATCAGATACCACTTGATGAGGACTCCAAACGGCTGGCGGTCGTTAACACCCCGTTTGGCCTTTACCAATACCAGCGGTTGGCCTTCGGAATATCCAGTGCCCCAGCGATATTCCAGCGTTATCGTGAGCACGTCACGTCGACAATCCCTCATTGTATTAATTACCTGGATGACATAATTGTCACAGGCCGCAGCACGAAGGAACACTTGCACAACCTTCGCACCATCTTTCTCAAATTCAGGTCTGTGGGTTTGCGTTGCAACCTGCGTAAGTCAAACTTCTTCCAACCGTCCATTGAGTATGTGGGCTACACCATCTCTCAGCACGGCGTACAGCCACTAGGAAGTTTGGTCCAAAATATCGTCAACCTTCCGCGGACCGCTACGCTGAAGGAGTTACAAGCTTTTGTAGGCAAGATTGCCTATTACCACCGGTTCATTCCCAGGGCTTCCACCATAGCCCACCCCCTGTACTGCCTTCCATGCAAGAGTGTTCCTTTTGATTGGTTGCCTGCATGCGAGCAAGCATTCACCTCGTTGAAAGGCCTCCTCACGTCAGAGCCTTGTTTGGCTACTTTTGACCCCAATAAGCCGTTGGTCCTGGCTACAGATGCTGCGCAATATGGGGTGGGGGCAGTCCTGGCCCATCGCAATGCGGATGGCTCCGAGAAGTCACCGGCGTTTGTGTCTAAAGCTCTTAGTTCCATGCAGGCCCATTATTCCCAGGTGGAAAAAAAGGCTTTGCCCATTGTCTACGCTGTTACCAAGTTTCACCGTTTCTTGTAAGGCACAAAGTTTCAGTTAATCACTGACCATAAGCCATTAATATCGTTATTTGGCCCCACCTCTCAGATTCCGGATAGGGCGGCCCACAGACTACAGCCCTGGGCCTTGTTCTTCTCTAAGTACCATTATGACATTCATTTTTGCCCTACCAGGCAGCATGCCAACGCCGACACTCTTCCCCATTTTCCGGTGGGCCCGGATCCTAAGTTCGATCGGGAGGAGATTATGTGTTTTCAATTGGATGTGGCATCCTGCCAAGTGGTTGATGGCTTCCCGATCACTAGTTCTAGGGTTGCCAGCGAAACAGCAGCTGACCCGGTTCTCCGGCAAGTAGTTCGCCTCGTTCAGCACCAGGCCGGGCCTCGGACCCTCTTCGTAATTATTTTTTTTTATCAGACCGCCTCTCAGTCTTGGAAGAAGTTCTCCTTCTGCCAACTGATGATACAGTTCCTCACGTGGTTGTTCCTACAAGTTTGCGAAGGGAGGTCCTCACGTTATTACATGAGGGGCACTGGGGTGCTTTCCGTACTAAAACCTTGGCTTGCAGATGTGTGTACTGGCCCGGTATTGACAGAAAAATTGAGCACTTGGTGGCCACCTGTTCCCAGAGTGCGAGCCAACAGGCGTCTCCCAGGTCAGCGTTCTCTTCATAGCCACCTGCAACCTAGGCATGGGAACGTGTTCACATAGATTTTGAGGGCCCGTTTCTCAATGGATTTTGGCTCATTGTCATTTATGCTTATTCCCGATTCCCATATGTGGTTTGCTGCTCCTCAACCACTTCAGAAGTTGCAATCCAGGCACTTGCAAAAATCTTTTCTGTGGAAGGTCTGCCAGTCACCCTGGTATCGGACAAAGGACCTCAGTTTATTTTGCAGACCTCCCAGGATTTTTGTAGGCGCTTCGGTATTCGGCACGTTTGCTCTCCCCCCTTTCATCCACAATCAAATGGGGAAGCCGAGCTCATGGTGTGCACATTTAAGATGCAGATGAAAAAGTATGTGCATATTGCCTTTATCGCTTAGGTACTTTGGCACCTTTAGGTATTCCAAACATTCCCATATCCTGTTTCAAGGAACGCTTTCATATGCCTTTTTCAATGTCCACAAATGCAACCACAAGATTTCTTCCATATTCCCAATACTTTTCTGTCAGCATTCTTACTATAAAAATAAGATCCATTGTACCTCGCTCTTTCCTGAATCCACATTGTTCTTCCTCAAGCGAAGGTTCTACTATCTTTCTAATTTTTATTTCCGTGATCTGTTCTACTAAGGATGCGTGACAGTAGCGTGATACCTCTGCAATTTATATGTTTTTGTTGACTGCTCTTTTTGAACAAAGGGATGATGATTCCTTTACTCCAATCTTCTGGGATTTTGTTTTCGTTCCAAACCATTGACAACACCCTATATAGCCCATTTAAGTCTAATATCCCAGCTGCCTTTATCATGTCTGAGCTGAGATCATCAAAGTCTGTTGTTGTTGATGATGATGACAACGATTTGGGTTGAGGGGGCACTCGACATCATGGTCATCAGCACCCAGTTGAAAAGTCAGCAAGAAAATCTAATGGGTGGGGACGAAGCCTGTTCCCACATGCGCAGCAGTTTATAATGTATTAAAGTCTGCCACCCTTCCCCACCAATTCAGGGCTGAGGCCCGACAGTTCACAAAACCTCACCATTCTGGTAACATTGGTATCGGTATCTGCGAGGATGGTGGGCAAATCTCCAGCCAGACTGAAGGCTGCCCTAATATCAGTATATAGGATACATGTAGCCACAATATGCTGAACTGAAAGTGGCATACCACAAACTTTACAGAATGGTGGACCCTCCAGCTGGAAGAAGAAGCCATGTGTGAAAGGGCTATACCTGGTGCTCCTTCTAGCAGTGAGGCTAACATTAAGTCTGCTAAGCCTCTGTGGTTGATTTGAGTGACCACAGTTTTATTGTCTGTCAGCTGCAATCCTTCAGTCTCCCACTGACGCATGATGCATCTGTCAGAAAATGAGATGATGGCGTGCAACGGGAAGAGACACTGATGGGCAGCACTATCCCAACATACTTCCTTGGTGCCTTTGGCAGCCGTAACATTATCCTGTAGCCCAATGTGGCCAAGTACCCAACAAAAGATCACCGTCTTGCCATGGTGTTGGAGCCACTGTAAGGAGTCATGGATGAGCTGAATCAGTGGGTCTACTGGATACATTTGGTGACGTGCTTGCAGTGCACTAAAAGAGTTGGAACAGACATAAGCCTCATACAGTGATGTCTGTGAACCCTTTCCAGTGCCCATATAACTCTGCAACATAATTTGAAAATTGTTCTGGAAGACACACTTTAAAAACCCTATCAGGGAAAACAGCAGAACAACTGAGAGCATTCTCCTGCTGGGCTCCATCTGTATAAATAATTATTACACTGTGGTATGTACTTATAATAGATGAAAACAAAATCTAGAGTACAAGTTTTCTTGTACTGTGCCAAGGTTAAAATCACTTTGGGCCTCTGAAGATGCCAAGGCTGCAGTGCATTCCATTCCTGGGAGTGTGTTTTGATGCTTGTGAGATCTAGATCCTTGAGATATTCTGTAGCACTTATACCAAATGGCTTGGTTACTTGGGGCCGATTCCTGAACAGTTGTTCAAAACTGGGTTGGACCACTGAACTAAGTACCAATGACTGAGGTGACACTGAGATTTTCAGCATCTGTTGAGCTAAAAGGATACATTGCTAAATCCAGGGTGATGGTTCACCAGCCTCTGCACACAAACTCAGAACTGGGCTGGTCTGAAAGGCTCCAGTTGATATCCGAATACCCTCATGGTGGACAGCATCTAACATCCTGAGGTAGGAAGGATGGGATGATCCGTAGACTACACTGCCATAATCTATGTGTAATCAGACAAATGCCCTATAAAACTGCAGGAAGCAGGACCTGTCAGTGCCCATGTTTTTCCGCCAAGGCATTTCAAAATATTCAGTGACTGGAAGCTCTTTGTCCATAGGTCTTTCAGGTGTAGGAGCCAAGTTAATTTTGAGTGAAATAATAAACCCAAAAAGTGCACAGTGTCTTGAAAACATAAAATATTGTCTTCCATTGTGAGCACTTGTTGGTTAAAACTCCGATGAGCATGCGTAAAACTGACGTGAGTCTTCTCTGGTGAGAACGGAAAACCAGTTGTCTGAGCCTAGGTTTCTAGCCTCTTTAATGGTCAGCTGTAGCTGCCCTGTCATCATTGTAGGACCAGAGGAAGAGTAGAAGATTGCAAAGAAATCCACAAATAAAGAGCATTTGACAGGGCTCCTGACTGCAGAGGAAATGCCATTGATAGCGATGGCAAACAATGTGACACTGAGGACACTGCTCTGGGGCACCCCATTCTCCTCAACATAGCAGTCAGACATGGCATCGCCAATGTGATAACAAAAACACCAGCCCTCGAGAAAAGATTGGATCAGAAATGGCAGGCATCTACATAGTCCCCATTCATAAAGTTGGCAAAGAATGCTGTACCTCCAAGTAGTGTCATATGCTGTATCGAGGTCAAAAAACACACAAACCATATGGTTTCGGCTAAGGACACCTGTATTGAAGTCTCCAGTAGATTTAAGTTGTCAAGGGTAGAACGGTAGTGCCTGAAACAGCACTGGGAGCAGCTCAGGTGACCCCACACTCGAGCAGCCAGACGAGGCAGTGGTTGACTATGTGTTCAAGAGTCTTACCCATACAACTGGTAAGGGCGACACTCCGATAACTGTTAGGGGCACTACTGTCCTTCCTTGGTTTCCAGAATGGGACTAATAAAGCCTCCTTCCAAGTCTAGAGTGCTGTCCATCCAACCAGATCTTATTGAAACAAGAGAGGAGTTGTCCTTTCACTTTAGGGCACAGATGATGAAGCATGGCATAATGCATCTCATCAGGCCCTGGAGCAGTGTCTCTGGCTGCAGACAAAGCTGATTCCAGTTCCCACATGGAGAATGGAAGGTTGTATACTTCCTCATTATGCAAGAAGAAATTGAGCTTCCTCATCTCTGCAGTCCTACAGAATACCTGAACAGTGGGACGTTGTCTGGATGACATAGTAACAGTAAAGAAGTGTTCAACTAAAACTTGAACCATGTCTTCTGGCGTGTCCACCAAGACCCCATCATCTGACAAGGCTGTTAAGGGGACGTGTACTACCCTTGCCTGAAATCCGTCTTAGTGATTCCCAAACTTGCGCAGTGATAGTGGACCGATTAATGGAAGTCGTGAATCCCCTCCCGAAAGCTCTCTTCCATTCTTTGATCACTTGCCTCGCATGTGCTCTCGCAGACCTGAAGGCATGAAAATTGTCTCTAGTCGGACAGTGTTCGAAGTTCTACAGAGCTGGTCGTCTGGCCCTGATTGCCAACTGACAGTCATCATTCCACCAAGGTATAAGGCCATTGTCTGTGGTTATTAGACCTGGGGATGGACTCTGTGGCAGCCCTCTGGATCTCACAAGTGATATGGGCCACCACCTCCTATGCACAATCCTTTTGTTCAAAAATAGCCTGTGACTGTACTGTAACCAATTTGTCCTTTGTATCATCCATCTGCATGGTCTCCTGTAGGCCACTGTACTAGTTGGTAGACGGATTCACACTGGGAAGTGGTCACTAGAATGTAAATCTGGAGTCACTTCCCACTGAACTGAGTCTGCAATAGCTGGGGAACAAAAACAAAGGTCAATGGCTGAAAATGACCCTGTAGCTGTGGAAAAGGGTGTCATCTGACCCACATTCAGAAGGCAGATAGTCTCAGAATGGACGAGTTGCTCAATCATCCGACCCCTGGAGCAAGAGGTAGCTGAGCCCCACAGCACACTGTGGGCATTGAACACCACCACAAGGAGAAATGGGTGTGGGAGAGCCCAGAAGAGTTCTGCCAGTGTGTCTGCATCCAACCATCATTAGGGTGTAGGCAAAAAGAACACACTGTTATATTAAAGGGTGCGACAACTCTCACAGCAATTGCATGCATGATTGTGGTAAGAGGGACAGGAGAGGCGAGGCATCTATCATCAAGGAAAATAGCCAGTCCACCAGGAGGAGGAATGGGTGTGGGAGACCCCAGAAGAGTTCTGCCAGTGTGTCTGCATCCAAACCATCATTAGGGTGCAGGTACAAAGCTTTAGTTTTTAAGTGATCAAATGTTCAAGGTACATACCTGAATACATCAATTTACATACATAACATACTTATATTTAATAATAAGGAAATATTCACTCAAGTCGGAACTGCACTGATACAGATGCATGGTATTAGTAGGACATAAGTCTTCTTTTAAGCATTTCATCATTTGATGACTGAGCGCTTGTGAGAGAAAGCTTGATAACGAATGGATGGCATTTCATCCAGGAAATCAATGGCATAATACGGTTTTCATGAAACAAAAAATATATATATGCTTATATTAGAATAAATCTACAACTTAACTTTAATATCCACAGGTTTTGTGGAGAAGGACCATAAGATCTGTGATGTGTCATCACTATGATGCTTTTCTTTACATTCGTGGTGTCTTTCTTATTTGAATAATTAGTTCATATCAAGTGACCACTGTGGATCACACTTGGTTGACTTTGCATTGTTGATGATGTCATTTGCTTAGGAATATTCATTGCGTCAAAATGTTGTGCAACAATAGCTTCTGAATTTTGTCATTTCTTCGGATTATTGCGGGGCGAGCAAGCGTACCACGTGACCCGGCATCGCTGGAGAGTGCGCTTGCATTTGCTCCAAAGGTTGGTCGCTCAACACTGTGTGGTATAATGTTGTTTGATGTGTGGGGCCATGTCGGCGATAGCGACATGTATGCATGGTAGCCCCATAATGCAGGTGTGACTTTTAAGATGCGTTTCTTGTAAGCAGATGCAGAAAGGTTTCTCCTGGACTAGTAGCTGCAATTCTTTCAAATGTGAGCTATATCCATTTAAATTACACTGCAACACAGAAGTCTCTGTGGAAACCAAGGGTTAGCAATGGTTGTTCTTTTCTTTCTCCCTCTGAGGTGGTATTTACTGAGGTGGTCAGGGGGAACATTAGCCAGTTCCTTGCCCTGCAGTACCTCCAATTGGAAGTCCGTACCCTCAAGAGCATAGTCCCCATCAGAAAGGGAGAAAGCTCAATCTGTAGGTTTAACTACCGCTTTCCTGGACTTGAACTACTTTTCGAAGAACGTTTTCCTTTACCGACAGGAGAAGATGGTTTCCAGAGTTGCAGGGAAAGCTTAGTTGGCTTCTGATGTTAGGTGATAAGCCTATTGCTGATGTGTTCCAAACGACATCAGTTGCAAGTGGAGCATTTTCCCTACAGGTACATCAACAAGTGCATGTGCTCGTACTTGAATCTGTGGTCTGAGTTTGTGTGGAGGTATCACACCTAGCGATTGGTGTCTTAAGGCCTGATGTGAAAGAAGTAGCAACAACTAGTGGTTGCATAAGCTTTGAAAGTATTTTTAGCTTCACCATAGGGTATACGTCAATTTGCTTTTAACTCCTGAATTTTCCTTTCCTCCTTGTACACTCCACACTTTCTGCTCCACACTGGATGATCCCCGGAGCAGCAATAATTGGCTGACTCATGAGCTGAGCCTCCACAATCGCCACACATAGCCTTCCCATTACATCCCATAGCAGAGTGGCCAAATCTTTGGCATTTGTACCACTGCATTGGGTTAGTAGCAAATGGGCAAACTTTAAGACGGATATAGCCTGCAAGGATATGTTCAGGTATTTCTGGAGTACTAAACATTAGAGTAAATGTTGCCCATTTTTCCAATTTGCCACTGACTCTCATCATATATCTCCGCACTTTTGTGATGCCCATATTTTTCCATTCTTAAAATAACTCTGTGGGGCCCACCTCCATTATATCGGAGCATTTTACCACACCCTTACTAAAGTTAAGGGTGTTATGCAACTCAGCCTCGACTGCATAGTCACCTAAGCCCTTACATCTCAGAAGCTTAGATATTTGGTTGGAATTAGTAGTTTCAACTAAAAGTGTTTCATAACGAAGTCATCTGACACTTTTCAAAGTCCAAGCAATACCTTCCAATGCCTTGTCAATATAGAAAGGGGATATCTTTTCAAAGGTTCCCCATGTTCACTTGATTACAATGAGAGTGATGGCACACTAATGCCCTGTTACCATGATTCTGAGACTTCTTTATGGGAGGACCGAGCACCCGATCTCTCTTTGAGGAGGGAGTATAGGTACTGACTGATGGTACACTCGTCCCGTCAGGGGTAGTAGTTTGATGAGACCATTCCAAAGGGATCCCATGAGACACTAGGGAAACAACAGTCAACCCAGGCAGAGGCCTGCATGCCTGAGCAAGCCTTATACAAATGGGGGGAGGGGGGGGGGGGGTGGCAGGTGCTCCAGAGGTTGCCTGCTAAAGACTGTTTTACCTCAAAAGCCATGCCATTCATCTCATCAGCATGTATCACATCTCGAGGTTGAGGGGCTTTTTATAGAGGTGTTTAGCTTCCTCGTGGTCCAGGCGGTGAAGCCAAGACCCCTGTTCTCTGAAACAAACGACATTCCACCACTGCGTCACACAATGGTCACTGAAGCATGACCAGATCTCACAGTTACAGAAGACTGGTGGTGCTTACCAGTCCGCAGATCAGGAACCCTTTGGTCACCAAGCCTGTACTCAGCAAATGAATGCTGAGCCCCTGAGGGGAAACCCTGTCGACTTTTCATTCCGTATTGTCTTTAATGCTGTTTCTACCTCATGCCACATTAATGGGTATTTGTTGGTTTGGACTTCATTAATTAGTCTACAGTCGTTGTGTAGTCCCCATCTCCATTTAACAGCACGTTGAAGTACTTTTTCGTTTCATTCCTGGTCCCTTCCTCTGTTCTTTAAGTTACCTTCTTCTGTTTCCAGGGCAAAGATATTTATACATTCATTTTGTTTATGCTTTAGTACGTTGTATAGTAATTTCCTACTTCTCTGACAGTCTTCCTCTATCCTTGTCGTAAAGTCTTCCCATCACTTTTCCTTTTCTTCCTGGGTCAGTCTTTTTATAGCTCGTTTCTTTCTCCAGTATTCCTGAGCTTGATGTTCAATTGCTAATTCATTTTGACTATCATCTGTTTTCTGTTATTCATGGTCTAATTTTCTTTTCCATAAGTTCCTATCTTTTACTGCTGTCTTTATCTGATCATTCCACCAAGGTGTTTCCTCCTCTTTTGGTGTGGCACTAATTTTTAAACGGGTGTCCATGGCTTCTCTAACAAGGGTCTCTTCAAATAAGGAGCATTTTTCTTCTACTCCTTTCCCAGTTTTGGATCATTTGGCTGCTATTCGTGCTTTATACTTTGTATTTTTTTCCATGACCTTCAACAACCAAGCCTTAATCTTTGGCAATCTCGTTGTTTAAATTTTTGTGCTTGAGCATCTTTTCGGCCAGCAGTTAATAGCCAGTGGTTGCTATTTAGGCACACACTGGGTATGACTTTAACATATGTAACATACTGATCAGCTTTTCTATCAGTGATGATGAAGTCTTTCACAGTCTTGAGCTTACCATCCCAGCTGTATCTCATTATTTTACGACTTTCCCTCTTCTATACCACATATTCTTTATGGCTAAGTTGTTTTGCACACAGAAATCAACTAGGTTCTCTCCCTCTGGGTTCCTGTTCCCATAACCACGAGGATCGATAATGTTTTCACATCCTAGTCTTTCCTTGCCAACTTGAGCGTTCAGATTGCCCACAACGACGGTGTTCTCCTAGCTGTTATTTGTTCTTAAGTTTGTTAAGGAAATGCTCTTTCTCCGCCATGGTGCATCCTGTCTGTGGTGCGTATACTTTAAAAACAGTGTGCTGTGTACTACCAGTCCTTAGTCTCATTTGGATGGTCCTGCCACTCACATATCTGACACCTGTCTGTATGACAGGTTAGCTCAGTGTTGTTTAAC
The DNA here is from genome assembly GCF_023897955.1 of Schistocerca gregaria. Taxonomy (NCBI): domain Eukaryota; kingdom Metazoa; phylum Arthropoda; class Insecta; order Orthoptera; family Acrididae; genus Schistocerca; species Schistocerca gregaria. The sequence goes on from NC_064922.1 coordinate 582,598,941, forward strand.
GTCCCGTCGACAATGAGGTCGTTAGAGACAGAGCGCAAACTCGGGTTAGGGAAGGATGGGGAAGGAAATCGGCTGTGCCCTTTCAAAGGAACCATCCCGGAATTTGCCTGAAACGATTTACGGAAATCATGGAAAACCTAAATCACGATGGCTGGAGACGGGAATGAACCGTCGTCCTCCCGAATACGAGTCCAGTGTGTCTGTATGACAACTCCATTTTTGGAGTCACTGCTGTTTCCACTCCAGTATAGCACATATCCAATTCTCAGTGGTTTCTTCCTACAGCTTTTCCACTTTGCCTTACTCAAGCCTGGTATCCAGAGCTTATGCCTGTTCATAAGATCTACTAGTTCTTCACATCTGTTGGTGAGAGTGGGGATATTGGGTGTATCAATTTCCAGTTCTTCCTTTTTGGGACGGTTTTGTGTCTTCTCATATCTTTGTTGAGTATCAGACATTTGTCTGTCATTACTTTGGGTGGTACTAGAAAAACTGTCATGTCTTGTGTTTAATTCATTCTTCCATCCGAGGCTTGGTTTAGGCTGGACACATGTTATATGGAATTTTTTATTCAAATTAGTCTGCTCTACCATTTCCTAATTCCTCCTGAAATTCCTTATGAACAAAGTAAAGAGATTTCTGCTTTTAAAATGGTATTGAAGAAACATAGCCATTCAGTATTACAGCAGGTGTGTATGAAAATAACTGTAAGGTTATCTGTAATTTTAGCATACTGCAAGATCAGTATCGAATGTGGCAATGTTTGTAGACAGCCTGTTGTGATTTCCCTTAGAGTCCAGGAGACTTTATGAGGTTGTTCGGAGGATAGTCGTTTTTAAAGTTTCCAAATTCATGGCCATCCTGTCTGAAGAGCAGTATTTGTGTCTCCCAGCAGGTAAAGGTTCCAAAGCATGGGGACACTTCTATCACTTATCTTTACTCATTTTAGTGTTGGCTTAAAAGTTTCTTTCTCTTTCTTTCTTCCTTAATGCTCTTTCAACAAACTTATCAACTTACACAATTACAGGGATCAGATGCACTAACTCCTCCCAATTCATATGATGGGAAATGAAACAAACAAGCAATTTTAACATGAAGAGACTAACTGTATAAAACTTTACATAGAAGGTTATATGAGGATGAAGGGAGATCCTTAAAATAATTTTAACTACGGAAATAATGAGCTTTGTACTCTTGCAATAACTCAGGTAGTTAATAAAACTATTAGCTGACTCAAAACACCAGGATTCACAAATGTGTGTTACATTTGTCATGACAAACACGGTTTGGCTATCCTTGTGAAGAATGAACTCCTAGGGAATTTAGAGACAAAAGTGATACTAGCAGAACATAAGATTGGTATAAAAGTGGGAGAGCTGACGTTGTATAATGTCTCCATCACAGAAATAGCCCACTGGTATTCTGGCTAACCATCCAGCAGTTTATGCCCGTGATTTTAACTCTCAATACATCAGGTGGAGGTATCTGATATCCACAGATGAAGGCATCACATTAATGACTGAGCAGATAACCAGGACCTACATCTTGTGTTCAACCCCAATGATACAGTGACCTACAAATCAATGACATTGGTGTACAACATTAACATTTGACATGATGTTCATCACATGCATAGCAACAGACAAAGCTGTGCAAGCTACAAGGAGGGTCTTCAAGGCATTCCTACAGAGCCAGCACTCTCTTATATTTGCAGAGATTTGGCTATCAATCCCATTTACAAAAAGCCCCTGCAATTCCCACACTGGTACTCGAGGAAAGCTGACTGAAAAAATTTGGTTTCCAAATAGTCACAAAATGACATGTGATCTCAAATTAATTACATATTTCTAGAGTGAGTCGTGCTTCGGTAGCTCAGATGGTAGAGCATTTGCCCGCGAAAGGCAAAGGTCCCAAGTTCGTGTCTCGGTCGGACACACAGTGTTAATCTGCCAGGAAATTTCATATCAGCGCACACTCCGTTGCAGAGTGAAAATCTCATTCTGGAAACATCGCCCAGGCTGTGGCTGAGCCATGTCTCCGCAATATCCTTTCTTTCAGGAGTGCTAGTTCTGCAAGGTTCGCAGGAGAGCTTCTGTAAAGTTTGGAAGGTAGGAGACGGATACTGGCAGAAGTAAAGCTGTGAGTACCGGGCGCGAGTCATGCTTCGGTAGCTCAGATGGTAGAGCATTGAGTCTCAGTCGGGCACACAGTTTTAATCTGCCAGGAAGTTTCATATCAGCGCACACTCCGCTGCAGAGTGAAAATCTCATTCTGGAACCTCATTCTTATATATCTAACATCAGCTTATGATACCATATGGTCTGAGGGTCTACTGCTTAAGTTATATAAAATTATCAAATGCAAACAGACTTACACTTTACTTAAAAACATGTAACAAACAGACATAATCGATGTTTCACTTCATGATATGAAGAGCAAGGGAATGGTTTTGAATAATAGCTTGCCACAAAGATCTACACTAACAACCATTATCATCCGTCTATGTACCACTGACATACCAGACACAACTTTACATAAAGCTCATGAAATCAATATATATGAAACAAGCTTCAAAATTTCTGATTGTGGCAACAACCATTTCCTTCATTATGTGCCACATGAACTTGATATAGTATGGATAATATTGTTAATGCTTCATACTACAATAACAGAAATTCCAGGGTGGAAATAATTAATGAGAAAAGAAGGAAGGCGGCTACTCACTTGTAACTGATTGTTTTTAGGTACACAGACAACCATACAGATTTCCAAACGCACCCATCATAACATAAAATACAAGCGTAAGTTCATTTATTTATTTGTTTTCTCCTATGTCATTTACAAACGCAGTTATCACACTAAATGATTACCACAATGTATTAATCACAATATTCTTATAGCTCTGTACAGAATAATCATATTCTTTACAAACTTCAATAATATTATATCATATTACAAATGATACAGCTATAGCAACTAGAGTGCACAAAATGGAAAGAGTGTTTATTATGACCAAAAACGTTTATAATAAAAAATCCTAGTCCTGGAACATGAAATTAAGACACTACCAAACAGTGGCCAGACCTGAAGCTCTCTATGCAGCAGAAACACTTAAACTAACAAGAAATGGAGATCTTGAGAAACTAGAGAAGGTCGAAAGAAGAATTTTAAGGAAATTACTGGGAGCTAAAAGAAACAATAATGCTGAATACAGGTTAAGACCAAACAGAGAGCTATATCTGAAAACGGAGAAACTAACTGATGTAATGAGGAAGAGGAGATTACAGTTTTTTGGACATATATTCAGAATGGATAACAACAGACTAACCAAGCGGATATTCACATTACTCAATAGCTACAGATCCAAGCCAGCATGGTTCATAGAGAATGAAAAGGACATTGAAAATGCTGGAGTTACAATAGACACAATAGAAAACAGAACACATTTCAGAAAGGCAGTTCAAAAGGCAGAATTTCAGGAGAGAAAGAAAATAACTAGACGAAAGTGGACTCAAGAAGAAAGGGAACAACACTCTAAAAGGATGAAGGAAATTTGGAAACTGAGGAAATCTAATACAATGAAGAGTAGCCAAAGTTGATTCATCGTACCCTTCAAATGGATTATTCGAAAGAAGAAGAAGAATATTACAAATGATGTTATATTACAAACATTGTTTAGTCACTTCATGGCTGAGTCAGAGAGCCTGTGTATGTCCTTCGGTTCACCCTCGTAGCCATGCACTTCAAACAAAAGTAAATGGTCGGTTGGTTTTCACTGCACTAACTTTCAGCACTGGCTGATAGGCCCCATTTGGTCATCAGTTGCTTAAATCTACCAACACACATTCTGATATGATGCAGAGTTGTCCACAATTTCGTCAGGAGGTGGAATCATTTGATATTCTTGTTGGGGTCATCCACAAAATTTCAGTTCTTATGTCCATAGTTCTTTCTAAGCTGTCTCTGAGTTGAAGCCCTGCACTTATTCACAGATTTTTCACAAAAGTGACCACGATTTATGTCTGTTTGCATGTGCCAAGTCTTGGTGTAAGAGTGTTCTGAGTTTTCTAGGATTTTATTGTATGCTGTTGTGGCTAACTGTGATAACCTGTGTCGGCGGGCTCTATGTTTGCAAGGCCAAGGAGCCAGGTATCTGAAGTAGCCATGCATTCTCCCCTTCAGTTGGATGTCCATCTTAGCTATGTGTGCACTTCTCATCCAAAATGGTGAACAGTACTTAGCCACAAAATGGACAAGGGTTAGTGTTGAGGTCCTCAATGTGCTTGCTCCACAACATTCCAGCCAGTTTCGATAGGATAGTGTTACATGACTTTAATTTCTATTTAGTATCTCCTAGATATGAGCTATATCTTAGAGTGCAATTTAACTTCACCCCCAAGTGGCTCAAATGGCTCTGAGCACTATGGGATTTAACTGCTGAGGTCATCAGTCCCCTCACCCCCAAGTATCTAGACTTATCCCCACACCTGATACTCTGGCCATTCATAGAGAAATATAGTTTTCTATTTGTATCTGTATTGTAAGGTGCATTATGGTGCTGGTCATTTTCTTAAGTTTTGAATACAGATGCCACTTTAAGTAACAGGTTTTCAACACTTCTTGTCTGTATTCAATATTTTGTCGAGTTCATTAAAATTTTTTCTTTGATATGGAACAGTTGGGTCATGTGGGTACACAGATTTATGTGAAGTGGTATCTGGTACATCAGTGGTATACAGACTGAAAATAATGGTTGCTAGTGTAGAACCTTGTGGCAGGCCATTATTCAGAACCATACTTTTGCTCTTTATATGGTGAAATGAAACCTCGATTGTGCCTGTCTGTTACATGTTTTAAAGTAAACTGAGTCTGTTTGCATCTGATAATTCTAGTTAGCTTTATCACCCTTAAACTTTATGCTACTACATACAACATTTGAGAATGTATATGCACACATTTTCCGGCAAAGAGAGCAGCTTCAAAGGCTTAGTAATGATGTCAACTGCTCAACATTCCCTCAACACACTAAGTATTGTTTTTTCTCATAACACTTTTAAATGGGAATATTCCATTACTGAAGAAACTAGTCCGGTGTTTCATTACTTATAGGGATTTGATAAGATGATACATTGCCAGTTATACCTTCAAGCACATTTTAAAAGAGAGAGAGAGACAGAGAGAGAGAGAGAGAGAGAGAGAGAGAGAGAGAGAGAGAGAAGGGGAAGAAGGTGAAGAGCGCGTGAATTCCTAAACTAACTTATGCTAAGAACAACACACACACACCGATGCCCAAGGGAGGACTTGAACCTCCGGTGGGAGGAACAAGCATCTTAAACACCCAGCATATACTGACATTAATTATCTGTAGTTAAATGAGATATACATCCAATAACTGTACCTGTTATAGTCACCCAATACAGCATACACATTCCCAAGTGCCATATGACTCCAGGCTTTATCAGGAGCATGATCGACAGCAGCATGCATGACAATTGCAGCCTCTGCTGGATGACTGGACCGATGAAGTGTTCCTCCCAATGTGAGGAGAGCCAAGTCACGGTACTGCCTGTAAACAAAAGTACTTAGTTTTGTACTGTCTTATTCCAAGGAAAAATAAAATAAAAAATAAAAACTAAAATAAATGGATTAATTGTGATGAAACAGTATAATCAGCCAACACACAAACAGCCATGTTGTCCTGACTAGCTACACTGTACTCGGGCAGCACAACCAGCAATTTAGCTGAGCATGTTTTTCTGTTAGTCAGTTAGCTCCAAGGAAAGACACTGACCAAAAGCTTAGCGACATGCCAGTATCCATCATGTGCTCACTGTCTCAACTATGGAGTGGGTGGTTACTTTTGCTGCTTTCATTATTTGTATTCCATCCAAACTTTCCAATACTGTATTAACAGTAAAAAGTTAAAACAGATCAGGACTTGAAGACCTGTCAATATGGCACTTCAGAAGGCTCCATAGTGTTTAGATTTTAGACTTAAAATCTCAATGAATGGTGAGCAACTAAGTTTCTCATCAAAGTAGGGGCCCACAACCCTAATTCTTTACAGCTGAGAGTGGTGTCCCTGTGTCACAATTCCAGTTGATTTAAAACACAATATATAATATTAAATTAACAAAAACAGACAGAGACATGTTTCTCCCAGAATAGCTGAAAACCTGTGGTTTTTATATGGCTCACCAGCCTCTTTAAAATGAATTAAATATTTTTTACTTTATTTGAATTTCTTTTGTTTTTATATTTAGGTTCTGTGGGATCATCTGAGCCAAAGTTACTTTGGCCATGCAACAACACACTACTGACATATTTCACATAATGGAGATATTATCTAAATAGTTATTTTTAAAAAGTTCAAAAAATAAGTTTAACATAGTATATACAAGTGTCAGTCAAAAAGCAATGCCACCTTTCTTTTTTTTCTTTTTCTTTTTTTTTTCAACTGGAAGGATAGAGGTCAAAAAACACAATAGTGCCAAGTAATTTACGACATTTCAACACAATATATGTCCATTTTCACAGTTTTGGTCTCTCTTTTAACTAGTAGTCCAGTGTGATAAAAAGAAAAGGGGCTGCTTCCGAAGCCACTGACACATGACCATTTTAATGGCCTACACATCTTCAAGGTGAATCCCACAATGACCTTTTTCTAGCAGCCCAAACAGATGGGAGTCTGATAGTACCAGTACGGAGCTGTATGGGGGTTGGAAGCAAGACTTCCCATCCAATTTTCTCAATCTCTTCAGGGTGTGATGACTGGTGTGTGGTCTTGCATTGTCATGCAAAAGACTAACATTGGCCATAGCTTTGCTTCACTAATTAAGACATGCTTTAAGCTGTTTGAGAACTGGACAGAATTTATTGTATATCCCTGTTCCAAAAACTCAATCATAATTACACCTTCTGCATACTGGTATACTGTAGCCATAACTTTCTTGCCAGTCACATAATGTTGAACTTTTCAAACAATGGAAAACCCAGGATGGAATGTAACAATACCAGAGAAGGATAATTGCTACTCACCATATAGCGGAGATGCCGAGTTGCGATAGGTACAATAAAAAGATTCACACAATCATAGTTTTCGGCCATTAAGGCCTTTGTCAGCAGTAGACACACTTACACACACACACTCAGGCGAACACAATTTGCACACACGTCTGCAGTCTCAGAGAGCTGAAACTACACTGGTAAGGTGACACACTTGAACAATTGGCTTTAAACTACGGTGAGGAACCCATGTACAGAACATGTGTGTCAATGAAAAGTAGCTGAAAGCCTGGAGATAATACAGAAAGTTATAAACTCATTCACAAAGTAGCACAGTGTAGAATTCCTTATTGTGCACCCTATTCTGATAAGTACTGGGGCAAAAAGTGAAATGCTGCAAGCACTTCCTTGACAGACATCTCCCTCTCTTGTGCATATTGATCAAACAATACATTACCATCTCAATACTAAAAGTACTATTTGCCAAGTAATAACTGACTGGAATCAGAATTTATTAGTAGATAGAATAGAAAACATCATTCTTAGTCAGTCAAAGTCAACAGACATAAAAGTAGCAATGGGGGTACTACAAGGAAGAGTTATGGAGCCATTACTGTTTTTGCTAAGCTATAATGAACAGTGTGACAAACTTTCTTGTGTAAATAAGTAGTTTTTAAAATAGAAAGAAACTTCCACATGGGAAAAATATATTAAAAACAAAGATTCCAAGACTTACCAAGTGGGAAAGCGCCGGCAGACAGGCACATGAACAAAACACACAAACACACACACAGAATTACTAGCTTTCGCAACCGATGGTTGCTTCTTCAGGAAGGAGAGGGAAAGACGAAAGGATGTGGGTTTTAAGGGAGAGGGTAAGGAGTCATTCCAATCCCGGGAGCGGAAAGACTTCCCTTAGGGGAAAAAAAAGACAGGTGCGCACACACACACACACACACACACACACACACACACACACACACACACACACACATATCCATCCGCACATTCACAGACACAAGCAGACATATTTAAAGGCAAAGAGTAAGGGCAGAGATGTCAGTCGAGGCGGAAGTACAGAGGCAAAGAAGTTGTTGAAAGACAGGTGAGGTATGAGCGGCGGCAACTTGAAATTAGCGGAGGTTGAGGCCTGGCGGATATCGAAAAGAGAAGATATACTGAAGGGCGAGTTCCCATCTCCGGAGTTGGGATAGGTTGGTGTTGGTGGGAAGTATCCAGATAACTCGGACGGTGTAACACTGTGCCAAGATGTGCTGGCCGTGCATCAAGGCACGTTTAGCCACAGGGTGATCCTCATTACCAACAAACACTGTCTGCCTGTGTCCATTCATGCGAATGGACAGTTTGTTGCTGGTCATTCCCACATAGAAAGCGTCACAGTGCAGGCAGGTCAGTTGGTAAATCACGTGGGTGCTTTCACACGTGGCTCTCCCTTTGATCGTGTACACCTTCCGGGTTACAGGACTGGAGTAGGTGGTGGTGGGAGGGTGCATAGGACAGGTTTTACACCGGGGGCGGTTGCAAGGGTAGGAGCCAGAGGGTAGGGAAGTTGTTGAAAGACAACCCAACCCAACCCAAAGTTTGGTGCAGATTTATTGATGACATCTTCATGATCTGGACTCACAGTGAAGAACAACTCCAGAATTTCCTCTCCAACCTCAACTCCTTTGGTTCCATCAGATTCACCTGGTCCTACTCCAAATCCCATGCCACTTTCCTAGACGTTGACCTCCATCTGTCCAATGGCCAGCTGCACACATCCGTCCACATCAAACCCACCAACAAGCAACAGTACCTCCATTATGACAGCTGCCACCCATTCCATATCAAACGGTCCCTTCCCTACAGCCTAGGCCTTCATGGCAAACGAATCTGCTCCAGTCCTGAATCCCTCGACCATTACACCAACAACCTGAAAACAGCTTTCGCATCCCGCAACTACCCTCCCAACCTGGTACAGAAGCAGATAACGAGAGCCACTTCCTCATCCCCTCAAACCCAGAACCTCTCACAGAAGAACCCCAAAAGTGCCCCACTTGTGACAGAATACTTCCCGGGACTGGATCAGACCTTGAATGTGGCTCTCCAGCAGGGATACGACTTACTAAAATCCTGCCCCGAAATGAGATCCATCCTTCATGAAATCCTCCCCACTCCACCAAGAGTGTCTTTCCGCCGTCCACCTAACATTCGTAACCTCTTGGTTCATCCCTATGAAATCCCCAAACCACCTTCCCTACCCTCTGGCTCCTACCCTGGCAACCGCCCCCGGTGTAAAACCTGTCCTATGCACCCTCCCACCACCACCTACTCCAGTCCTGTAACCCAGAAGGTGTACACGATCAAAGGGAGAGCCACGTGTGAAAGCACCCATGTGATTTACCAACTGACCTGCCTGCACTGTGACGCTTTCTATGTGGGAATGACCAGCAACAAACTGTCCATTCGCATGAATGGACACAGGCAGACAGTGTTTGTTGGTAATGAGGATCACCCTGTGGCTAAACATGCCTTGATGCACGGCCAGCACATCTTGGCACAGTGTTACACCGTCCGAGTTATCTGGATACTTCCCACCAACACCAACCTATCCCAACTCCGGAGATGGGAACTCGCCCTTCAGTATATCTTCTCTTTTCGATATCCGCCAGGCCTCAACCTCCGCTAATTTCAAGTTGCCGCCGCTCATACCTCACCTGTCTTTCAACAACTTCTTTGCCTCTGTACTTCCGCCTCGACTGACATCTCTGCCCTTACTCTTTGCCTTTAAATATGTCTGCTTGTGTCTGTGAATGTGTGGATGGATATGTGTGTGTGTGTGTGTGTGTGTGTGTGTGTGTGTGTGTGTGTGTGTGCACCTGTCTTTTTTTTCCCCTTAGGGAAGTCTTTCCGCTCCCGGGATTGGAATGACTCCTTACCCTCTCCCTTAAAACCCACATCCTTTCGTCTTTCCCTCGCCTTCCTGAAGAGGCAACCATCGGTTGCGAAAGCTAGTAATTCTGTGTGTGTGTTTGTGTGTTTTGTTCATGTGCCTGTCTGCCGGCGCTTTGCCGCTTGATAAGTAGTTTTTAACTTTCATAGCTGAAAAATTATTACATTGACTTCGTTTTCCTTAAATGACACTATATATTTATTTCCTTTGGCACTGGAACAAGCCTTTGAAGGAAACTTCAGTGAGGTTACAAGTGTGGAACTTAATCAAATATTAACAAGATAATTGCACTGCACATTGCTAATCCCCTGTCAGGATAGAAGGTGTCACGATAGATCTACAGTAATGCACAAAATGTATGAAAGTATTTAATTCAATTGTAGTTCATGTATTTACCTGTGCCTTTGAAGTCCACCATTCTCTGCTCTACTGTTGTAGTGATCAGAAAACATCTTCATGGAGCTATTTGGACTTTCACAATGTACACAACTAGTCAAAAAAGTGAATATGGTTTTAATTTATGGCAAACGTTACCAAACTGTTGGAACAGAGGTGCAGTTCGGGATAGAACTGTCATCTTAGCACAGATATAATATAATGAAATAGCCAAATGCCATATACACATAGATGTAGGCAATACATGCTTCAAGTGAATTATGTGATACCTGTGTTTACTGAGATTTGATAAATTGTATTTTTAATTATGTTGGCCTATTTTTTTTATTATAGGTTGAATTGACATAAATATTAAACATTGTTTAATATTATTTATAGTATTTTAATGACTTAGGCAGAAGATATCATTCATTATTTCATTTACTGCATAAAGTTACAAAATTATACAGATAAAACCTTTGTGTAAACATATGTCAGTTCAGTCTATTGATTGCACCAGATTCAGGAAGACAGAAATTCATTTATGTAAAGTGATTTTTGAATAATAAACACAAATTTAGGCTACAGAAATTTCTGAAAATAAAGTACAACAACACTGTTGGACATTCAAAATGTAAACATTACGACGTAGATGACCACCAGTTTGAAGCAGTTTTGAAACAGCTGTTGATGATGTTTCTTGACAAAAATATATATGTGACACACAAACTGGTGTTTCTATTCAAAGTTTGCATTAAAATTCAAACTTTTGCTGACTTAAGAAAACATGCCATCTTCAACAAAAAGGGATGTAATAAATTCTATATACCCCTCTTGTTGTTGCAGCTGTATATTTGGATGCAACTGGAAGGATATGAAAGAAGCTGCATGCTGAAAGGTGCTCTGATCTTGTCAAGCCCTTACAATCTGTCTCTGCAAACATTATTTTTTTCCAAAAGATCAAGAAATGTAAGTGTGAAGAATAAAATATGTCAATTTGAAAGAATATCTGCTGACAAGAGAAAAGCAACTACCATTTTAGCAAAAATAATACACATTCTACATGTCACTATGAGGCAGTTTGATTATGTGAATGGGATCAGCAAAATTAGTGGTCTGTGGATACTACATTCAAACATGTTTAACTCTTTACACATTTTGCTCCATCAACAATTCATGACAGTGGCTTTCAAACTTGATTATAGTACTCTGAATAGTGTCTACGAACACTGCACAGTAATATGGCATTTCTATGCAAGAGTTTGTCTACAGACGAATTACAAGGGTAGTTTGAGAAGTTCTAGGGATGGAATAGAAATATACTACTTGCATCAGTGAAGTTTCTTTATTTTTCAGCATAGTCTACCTGTACACTAACTCACTTGGACCTGTAATTTTCCAATGCTTTGATCCCATTTCGAAAATTATATCCCTTCAAACCTTTAAAATACCTGTCAGCTTTGGCTGCTAGTTCTTCTTTAAAGACAATCTCTGCCCACTAAAGAAAATTTTGAGCTTGGAGAAAAGATTTAAGTCTGTTGGAGCCAAATTTGATGAATACAGCATTTATGGCAACAATTTGTATATCAGTTGATCAACCCATTTCATAATATAGTCAAATGCACAGCTATCTATCAAAGTTTTTTTATAGTATGTTCAGTGTATAAAGTCATAATAATGAACACACTAACCATACCTGCATGTTTCCTTACATTTGGTGCAGTAGGACATACAACTGTGGGGCCTCTTCTCTTGATGCAGGATGGTGGTTTGTGACATTGTTATCTTGTTACTATTTGATCTAGTTGTGCACATGTTATCGTCACTGAAGTTCTCTTTGGACATTCTTACTAATGCAATGGAAAAAGTGTATAGTTTCATTAAAAAAGTCAGTGTCTTATTTTAGCAGCTATAAATGCTAAAAATTACTTGAAACAACAGAAAACTCAGGATGGAATAATGATAAAAATTATTTGCACAGTTCAGAAAATTTGCCACACTGTCCGCTCAAACATAGCAAAAAATGCAACTTGATATACTTATTCCTTCATATGGCCCATCTTAGCTGCCGCACCCTGTGTGTATAAATGATCTAGCACATAATGTTGGATACTACAAAAAGCTGTTCATAGATGATAATGCTGTATGTAAGAAAGTTGCAACACTGTAATACCATAATGAAATGCAAATGGATATGCAGAATATCAACAGTTGGGGATTGGTAGTTGACCCTTAATATAATCAAATATATGACCTACTGCAAAAAAATAGATGGAAAGGACCATTACTATTAGAGCAAGAAATAACTTGATGCTGCAACAGCCATAAAATATTTAGGAGCACCCATCTGCAGTGACCTAATGTGGACTGATCACATAAAAGAAATTGTAAGAAACATAAATGCCAGGCTGTGATTTATCAGAAGAATCCTACGGAATTGTAACTAGCCCATGAAAGAAGTGGCATACAAAACACTCCTTCGGCCGTTAACCAAGTACTGTTTGGCAATCTGTGACCTTTAGCAAGTAGGATTAATAGGGGACATGGGGAAGATCCAAATCAGAGTGGCGCACCATACCATGTATTCATATGGTAAGCATCAGAGAGCAGCTAATTAAACTTCATTGCCAGATGTTATAACAGAGGTATTGAGCTTCATGGAGAAAATAATGTTAAAATTCTGAGAGCATATATTTCAAGAAGAGTCAGGCAACAAATTATTTCCTCTCTCTTGTTCCTTGCACAACAACTACAGTGGAGAAATTAAAAGCATTAGATCTTATAAAATGACTTACTGAACAATTCACGAACAGAACAGGAAAGAGTAAAAGTGACAGTGTAACCAGAAGTAACCACTGTCACACACTGTAAGTTGCCTTGCATGCAGCAGAAGCAGAAGTACAGCGGGGATATGATGGCAGAGCCACCAAACAGATATTTGGCACTAGTAACATCACAAGGTTTTTGGATATAAACGAAAAGCTATTATTAGCAAAGTCCTCTTATACCACAATAGTTCATAAACTCAAGTAGGGAAGTAGTGAGAGATGTTAGCTAAACCCACAGTGGATGTAATTTATTAGCTTTCTGCATTCAAAGACCCATATAACAGGCAATTGTCATGTATTCAAATGCCTTGCCAAAGCAACTGGTGGAATGAAAACTGCAATAACAAGCTGCATTTGAGCAATGTATCATTAAAGGTTTTAATTTCTCACAAGGGAAACTCCCCATCAGTCTCCTTAGATTTTGTGTAAAAATGGCCCAGTGGATGCCAGATTAAGCATGAAAACAGGAAGGTGTACTGAACTATCAGGCGGGAGGGGGGAATAGAAACAGTGACTGGTCCAAGCTGATGGTGTGCAATATCGAGCAAGTTGCAAGAACCACGGTGTTGTGGTTCTGTGGTCATGGTCACAGTACTGGACTGCGAAGTGGGAGACGCGTGTTCAAATCTCCCTCATGCCGCCACCCCCCCCCCCCCCCCCCCCTCCCTTTATTATTTTCACAATATTATTAACTGTCCATCTGGCCAGTGACGTGTCTGTTCCCCTTCACTTGTCTTGGCAGTTGTCAAACTACACATTGGTTATAGAATATGAGTCATGTGGTAAGGATATATTACTGTCGCACGTAAATGTAATTAACAGTGAGAGCACACGAGATGGCGCATAAGCCTCTCACAGAAATGAAAACAAAAAATAAATAGGTGTGAACGATGTTACAACAAATGAATTCAAGAGTCAAAACTTCCAAAATGGAATGCAAGAGTAATAACAAGTGGTACTTGTGTAATACAAATAGGAGGTGGGTACATCTGGAAGAGGTCCCTTCCTTACACCTCACTGTTTTAGACAGACACACCATGAAACAGACATAAATTTGAATACAGTGAACAGACATGTCAATGACCAGATGGGCAGTTCAAAAATTTGTGAAAAAAGGGCGGGGGGGGGGGGGGGGGGGGGGGGGAGGCACGAGAGAGAGTTGAACTAGGATCTTCCCGTCCACAGTCCAACACGGCAATCACACAACAACAATACCATCATTCTTGCAGTTTGCTTGATGCGTCACATATTGAGTCTGACTGGTCAATGTTTCTATTTTGATCATTTTTTACAGTTCGGTAGACCTCCTTCCTGTTTTTATGTTTGATATGTGTTCAGTTTTTGAACGGCTATCCACTGAGCCATCTTAGCACTAAATCTGATAGGGAGTTTCCCTTGTTATTAAATTAATTAGATGACCCATTTAAAAAAAAAAGAGAGAGGAAAAAGTGGACTAGCACAGTATCCAGAGACTGTGAACTCATAGCTGCTTCTAAGTACAGCTAACACACATATGAATATGTTACATAATATATCAAAAGGTTGCATACAATGCTGCAGTGAAAGTATCCGAACGATATCCTTTAGGAACAATAGATATCATGGTGTTCTACAACTACAAACATACTCCGCAAGCTGCCATATGGAACATGGTGGAGGATGTCCTGTACCACTACTAGTCATTTCCATTCCTGTTCCACTCACAAACACAGTGAAGGAAAAGCAACTGCATATATATCACCATATGAGTCCTAATTTCTCTTACCTTACCTTTTTGGTTCTTACATGAAATTTATGTTGGCAGCGGTAGAATTGTTCTGCAGTCAACTTCAGATGTTAGTTCTCTAAATCTTCTCAATAGTTTTCCTCAAAAAGTACACCACCTTCCCTCCAGGGATTCTCATATGAGTTCCTTAAGCATCTTCATAATACTGAAGTGTTGTTCACACCTACCCGTAACAAATATAGCAGTCCCCCTCTGAATTGCTTTGATGTCTTCCTTTAATCCAATCCCGTGCAGATTCTAAATATGCAAGCAATACTCAAGAATGAGTCATAGTATGATTACAATGGGTCTCCCACATACCTTACTATAAATCAGCAGTTTTTTTTTTTTTTAATGATAACCAAAAGCTGTTTTATCACTATTTAAGCTACAATGTTCTTTGAAGAAGATATCAAAGGATATACTTTTAGCCTGTGTAAATTTTTGAACAGATGCCACATTTTATCTCATACACAACTGATTTTGAATATTTATTACAAACTACCTTTTCCTTATGCCATATTTTATGTTGAAGTTGATTCCAGACTACAATCATTTTATTTTTAGGGAAATACGGAACAAGCCGTTTAGACATCTTTCCTTTGTAAGTCAACACTATAGTTTTTTGTGATCTATCAATCCTCAGTTGCTTTTAATAGTATATTAATGATTTTTATGTCAGGACCTTCTGCATGCATCTGAATTAAGAAAATATTGGTTTGCCAGATATGTTTCACCTCAGATTATTAATGCATCATCTAAATCATGAAATACTTTTGATTTGTAACTTGCATGTAAGTTGAAAGTGCTGTATGCAAATGAAAATATATATATTAAAAACAAAGAATCCAAGACTTACCAAGCGGGAAAGCGCCGGCAGACAGGCACAATGAACAAAACACACACACAGAATTACTAGCTTTCGCAACCGATGGTTGCTTCTTCAGGAAGGAGAGGGAAAGACGAAAGGAAATGGGTTTTAAGGGAGAGGGTAAGGAGTCAAGGAGTCATTCCAATCCCGGGAGTGGAAAGACTTCCCTTGGGGGGAAAAAAAGGACAGGTGTACACACACACACACACACACACACACACACACACACACACACACACAGACATATTTAAAGGCAAAGAGTAAGGGCAGAGATGTCAGTCGAGGCGGAAGTACAGAGGCCTTACTCTTTGCCTTTGCATTTGCCTTTAAATATGTCTACTTGTGTCTGTGTATGTGCGGATGGATATGTGTGTGTGTACGAGTGTACACCTGTCCTTTTTTTTCCCCCCAAGGGAAGTCTTTCCGCTCCCGGGATTGGAATGACTCCTTGACTCCTTATGCATCATCTAAATCATGAAATACTTTTGATTTGTAACTTGCATGTAAGTTGAAAGTGCTGTATGCAAATGAAAATATATATATTAAAAACAAAGAATCCAAGACTTACCAAGCGGGAAAGCGCCGGCAGACAGGCACAATGAACAAAACACACACACAGAATTACTAGCTTTCGCAACCGATGGTTGCTTCTTCAGGAAGGAGAGGGAAAGACGAAAGGAAATGGGTTTTAAGGGAGAGGGTAAGGAGTCAAGGAGTCATTCCAATCCCGGGAGTGGAAAGACTTCCCTTGGGGGGAAAAAAAGGACAGGTGTACACACACACACACACACACACACACACACACACACACACACACACACAGACATATTTAAAGGCAAAGAGTAAGGGCAGAGATGTCAGTCGAGGCGGAAGTACAGAGGCCTTACTCTTTGCCTTTGCATTTGCCTTTAAATATGTCTACTTGTGTCTGTGTATGTGCGGATGGATATGTGTGTGTGTACGAGTGTACACCTGTCCTTTTTTTTCCCCCCAAGGGAAGTCTTTCCGCTCCCGGGATTGGAATGACTCCTTGACTCCTTACCCTCTCCCTTAAAACCCACTTCCTTTCGTCTGTGTGTGTGTTTGTGTGTTTTGTTCATTGTGCCTGTCTGCCGGCGCTTTCCCGCTTGGTAAGTCTTGGAATCTTTATTTTTAATATATTTTTCCCATGTGGAAGTTTCTTTCTATTTTATTTACATCATATATATATATATATATATATATATATATATATATATATATATATATATAGAAAGAGATTTCCACATGGGAAAAATATATTAAAAACAAAGATTCCAAGACTTACCAAGCGGGAAAGCGCCGGCAGACAGGCACATGAACAAAACAAAACAAAACACACAAACACACACACAGAATTACTAGCTTTCGCAATCGATGGTTGCTTCTTCAGGAAGGAGAGGGAAAGATGAAAGGATGTGGGTTTTAAGGGAGAGGGTAAGGAGTCATTCCAATCCCGGGAGCGGAAAGACTTCCCTTAGGGGAAAAAAAGGACAGGTGTACACTCGCACACACACACACACACACACACACACACACACACACACACACACACACATATCCATCCGCACATACACAGACAACGTGTTTGTGTGTTTTGTTCATGTGCCTGTCTGCCGGTGCTTTCCCGCTTGGTAAGTCTTGGAATATATATATTTTTACATGCCGCTGATGAGTGATACCTTACCAAACTGAAGTAAAATGTTCCTGGAAAAACAAACATTGCTTTATATTCAGTTGCATACAAATAGTCTGAACTCAAAAATCATTAATATAATATCAGTCACAGCTATTTGTTTTAACCCTTTCATGGCTATGGGCATTCATGCATGCCCAGCAGGTGGAAAGTCCAGACAGCTAATGCAATTCCTATACACCTGTTCTTGAGAGCAGGTAAATGTACACAATAGAACGGATACTTGCTTTTGGCCGCATTTCTGACAATAGTGTCATTATCTGGTCTTCTTTGTGATGTAGGAAAGTGCTTTAGTTTTCAACTCCCCAGGGCCCTTTATGTTTAAGAGTCTACATTCAGCCAGTCCTCTTTTCGCTTCTGGTAAGATGACAGCATTCACGTGTGTACTCTTTGCCTTGTTGGGACACAATTGATCAGACAAGTAAATCATGGATATTCTTATGAACAGTAACGACGAAGATTGTAGTGATACTTTGGAGCTCTGTTCCAACAAAGAGTTGGATGCATTGGACGTATTGCTGAATTCTCGACACCACAAACAGAAGATTCTTCCTCTGAAGATGGAAAAGAAGATGAAGTAAGTGAAACATCATCAGGAAAAAGAAAGTATGACTGCATGGAGATTCATCCAGTGACGAAACAACACAATTTTGTGAACACATTTAGCACGTTAAGAGTCAGCAAGTCATTTAGATTTTTTCGTACTTCATGTCCATGGAATTTGTTTCTGCCATCTGTACACAGATCAATAATTATTATACATTTATTACTGAAAAATGACGACAGTACCCAGAAGATTAGCATGCTGGAAGCATATAGAGCCAGCAGAATTTTATTGCTCCCTAGCGTTATCTCTGCTTATGCCTAGAAGTAAAATGTTAGAAATGATTGAATATTGATCAACAGATTCTATGCTTCAAACACCAACATTTTCTAACATAAAGGCCAGGGACCGGTACAAGTTCATTGCAGTACAAGTTCATTGCAGTACAAGTTCATTGCAGTACAAGTTCATTGCACTTCAGTGACAACTCCACTGCATCTCAAGATATTCTTGTTAAAATATGTCTCATTGTAGATCACATAAAAAATAAATTCTACAAGGCAGCAGTACCCTTTGAAAAACTAGTGATCAACGAAAGTCTGCTACTTTTCAAAGAAAGATTCCAATTTAAAAAGTAGATACCAAATAAATGTAGCCATTCTGGCATTAAAATTTTTGTCCTTTGTGATGTGCAAACCAATTATATTTTGGATTATATTGTCTACACTGATGACACCACCAAAATCTGGATATGCACACTGGGGAAAATCGGACGATATTTTTGTGAGTTTGTTATTTCCATACCCCAATAAAAGTCATATAATTTATTTAGACAATTGGTATTTGAGCCCTGAATTATTCCTGTAGCTCCATGATAAATGTACAAACGCCATGAAAACAGTATTCAAAAACAGGAAACATGTACCACTGTTGCCAGACAAGCTGAAAAATGGGGAAATATAGTTCAAGTTCTGTGGAACATTAATGGCATTAAAATGGATGGACACCAAAGAACTCTGGATGCTTTCCACCATCAACAGATCAGAGTTTGTGGAGATAGAGAAAAAAGAACACAGAATGTGCCAAAAACAAATTGAAACTTACCTTTGTTGTCAGCTATAATAAGTCAATGGGTGCAGTTGATAAGACAGACATGCTGTTATCTTCAGTACAGTGCATCCGGAAGACAATGAAGTGGTACAAGTAAGTATTCTTTCATTTGACTGACTTGTGTGTGCTTAATGCAGAAACTATTTTTGAAATACAAAAGTGACAGAAGATACCACTAGCAAAATACCACTTAGAAATGATCAGTCAGTTGCTTGATAAATTTCATAGTCAAACATGTAAAAGTGCGACCCCACAGACAACCAAAGAAGAAAGCCCTTTCCGCCTGCAGAATAATGAGGGACATTATCCAGGGTTCCTCATAGCAAAGGAGAAAATGGAGATTCCCCAGAGATGCTGTGTAGTATGTGGTGCACATTCACAACGAAAAATGGTCATGCATAAGATCCAAAAAGTGTGATGTGGCTCTCTGCATGGTGCTATATTTCGAAAAATATCACACACTAAAGAAATATTAGGATGTTTTAGTGACTGTGTATGTTTCAACTAAAGGAAAGTGAAAAATAAAAATAAAAAAAGTAACTAAAAGTAAAAAAATGGTTTTTTATTCAACCAGCGGCAGTCCAAAGCCTGCGTCAAAAATGAGGATGGGATAACTTAGTCTTGGTACTGACTTCCTTCTTGCAGAAGAGAGTAGATCGTAGGTGAGCGTTCACTGCATTAGCTTTGCTACACCTCACTTCCAGTTCTTTCACTATGTTGCCATTCTGTGGGAATATGCATCCTAAGTACTTGAAACCGTCCACCTGTTCTAACTTTGTTCCTCCTATTTGGCACTCAATCCGTTTATATTTCTTTCCCACTGGCATTACTTTCGTTTTGGAGATGCTAATCTTCATACCATAGTCCTTACATTTCTGATCTAGCTGTGAAATATTACTTTTCAAACTTTCAATCGAATCTGCCATCACAACTAAGTCATCCGCATATGCAAGACTGTTTATTTTGTGTTTACATATCTTAATCTCACCCAGCCAGTCTACTGTTTTCAACATATGATCCATATACACTCCTGGAAATGGAAAAAAGAACACATTGACACCGGTGTGTCAGACCCACCATACTTGCTCCGGACACTGCGAGAGGGCTGTACAAGCAATGATCACACGCACGGCACAGCGGACACACCAGGAACCGCGGTATTGGCCGTCGAATGGCGCTAGCTGCGCAGCATTTGTGCACCGCCGCCGTCAGTGTCAGCCAGTTTGCCATGGCATACGGAGCTCCATCGCAGTCTTTAACACTGGTAGCATGCCGCGACAGCGTGGACATGAACCGTATGTGCAGTTGTTGGACTTTGAGCGAGGGTGTGTAGTGGGCATGCGGGAGGCCAGGTGGACGTACCGCCGAATTGCTCAACACGTGGGGCGTGAGGTCTCCACAGTACATCGATGTTGTCGCCAGTGGTCGGCGGAAGGTGCACGTGCCCGTCGACCTGGGACCGGACCGCAGCGATGCACGGATGAATGCCAAGACCGTAGGATCCTACGCAGTGCCGTAGGGGACTGCACCGCCACTTCCCAGCAAATTAGGGACACTGTTGCTCCTGGGGTATCGGCGAGGACCATTCGCAACCGTCTCCATGAAGCTAGGCTACGGTCCCGCACACCGTTAGGCCGTCTTCCGCTCACGCCCCAACATCGTGCAGCCCGCCTCCAGTGGTGTCGCGACAGGCGGGAATGGAGGGACGAATGGAGACATGTCATCTTCAGTAATGAGAGTCGTTTCTGCCTTGGTGCCAATGATGGTCGTATGCGTGTTTGGCGCCATGCAGGTGAGCGCCACAATCAGGACTGCATACGACCCAGGCACACAGGGCCAACACCCGGCATCATGGTGTGGGGAGCGATCTCCTGCACTGGCCGTACACCTCTGGTGATCGTCGAGGGGACACTGAATAGTGCATGGTACATCCAAACCGTCATCGAACCCATCGTTCTACCATTCCTAGACCGGCAAGGGAACTTGCTGTTCCAACAGGACAATGCACGTCCGCATGTATCCCGTGCCACCCAACGTGCTCTAGAAGGTGTAAGTCAACTACCCTGGCCAGCAAGATCTCTGGATCTGTCCCCCATTGAGCATGTTTGGGACTGGATGAAGCGTCGTCTCACGCGGTCTGCACGTCCAGCACGAACGCTGGTCCAACTGAGGCGCCAGTTGGAAATGGCATGGCAAGCCATTCCACAGGACTACATCCAGCATCTCTACGATCGTCTCCATGGGAGAATAGCAGCATGCATTGCTGCGAAAGGTGGATATACACTGTACTAGTGCCGACATTGTGCATGCTCTGTTGCCTGTGTCTATGTGCCTGTGGTTCTGTCAGTGTGATCATGTGATGTATCTGACCCCAAGAATGTGTCAATAAAGTTTCCCCTTCCTGGGACAATGAATTCACGGTGTTCTTATTTCAATTTCCAGGAGTGTATAATATGAATAACAGTGGAGACAGGTTGCAGCCTTGTCTTACCCCTGAAACTACTCTGAACCATGAACTCAATTTACCATCAACTCTAACTGTTGACTGACTATCCATGTAAAGACGTTTGATTGCTTGCAAAAGTTTGCCTCCTATTCCATAATCTCATAGAACAGACAATAAATTCCTCCTAGGAACCTAGTAATATGCCTTTTCTAGATCTATAAAGCATAGATACAATTCCCTGTTCCACTTATAACACTTCTCCATTATTTGCCGTAAGCTAAAGATCTGGTCCTGACAACCTCTATGAGGCTTAAACCCACACTGATTTTCATCCAATTGGTCCTCAACTAATACTCGCACTTTCCTTTCAACAATACCTGAGAAGATTTTACCCACAACGCTGATTAAAGAGATACCTCTGTAGTTGTTACGATCTTTTCTGTTTCCATGTTTGAAGATTGGTGTGATTACTGCTTTTGTCCAGTTGATGGAACCTGTCCCGACTCCCAGGCCAATTTAATTATCCTGTGTAGCCATTTAAGACCTGACATTCCTCTGTATTTGATGAGTTCCGACTTAATTTCATCCACCCCAGCTGCTTTATTGCACTGCAATCTTTTGACCATTTTCTCCACTTCCTCAAATGTGATGCTATTTTCATCACCATTCCTATCCCATTCTACCTTGAAATCTGAAACATTACTGATTGTATTTTCATCTACAATGAGCAACTCTTCAAAATATTCCCTCCATCTGCCCACGGCATCCAAAGGATTCACCAGCAGTTTTCCTGACCTGTCCAAAATACTTGTCATTTCCTTCTTACCTCCCTTTCGAAGACTGCTAATTACACTCTAGAATGGTTTTCCAGCAGCTTGACCCATAGTCTCCAAAGGCTTCCCAAGATGTCTTCTTGGATGCTGCAATTATCTGTTTGTCTTTGTTTCTTTCTTCAACATAACTTTCTCTGTCTACCTGAGTTCTAGTATGTAGCCATTTTTGATACGCCTTCTTTTTCCTTTTACAGGCTGCCTTGACTGTGTCATTCCACCAAGCTGTTTGCTTCATCCTACTTTTACACACCACTGTTCCCAGACATTCTTTAGCCATTTCTAGTACTGTGTCCCGTACCTTGTCCATTCCTTTTCCTATGACTATAATTGACTACATTCAACTGAATGGTACCTCTCTGAGATCACTGTTATGTACTCGTGCCTGATTTCCTTATCCTGAAGTTTCTCCACTTTTATTCTCCTACATATGGACCTGACCTCCTGTACTTTCGGCCTCACAATCCCAATTTCACTGCAGATTAAATAATGATCAGTGTCATCAGAGAATCCCCTGAATACACGTGTGTCCCTCACAGCCTTCCTGAATTCCTGATCTGTTATTATATAGTCAATGACAGATCTTGTTCCCCTGCCTTCCCAAGTATACCAGTGAATGTTCTTATGTTTAAAAAGGAGTTTGTGATTACTAAGCCCACACTGGCACAGAAATCCAAGAGTATTTTCCCGTTCCTGTTGGCCTCCATATCCGCTCCAAATTTACCCATAAACTTTTCATACACTTCTGTTCGATTTCCAATCCTGGCATTAAAATCCCCCACGAGCAGAACACTGTCCTTGTCCTTTACTCTAACAACTACATCATTGAGTGCGTCATAAAAACTATCCATCTTATCTTGATCTGTCCCTTCACAATGCGAATATACTGACACAATCCTAATTTTCTTGCTAGACACTGTCAAATCTATCCACATCATTTGTTCGTTTACATACCTTATTGCAACTACACTGGGTTCCATTTCTTTCCTGATGTAAAGCCCTACACCCCATTGTGCCATTCCTGCTTTGACTCCTGACAGGTAGACCTTGTATTCTCCCACTTCCTCTTCTTTCTCACCCCTTACCTGAATGTCACTAACAGCTAAAACGTCCAGCCCCATCTTACTTGCAGCCTCTGCCAGCTCTACCTTCTTCCCAGAGTAGCCCCCATTGATATTAATAGCTCCCCATCTCATTACCATTTGTTTGCCAAGTCGTATCTTAGGAGTCCCTGGTATGTCAGTTAGAGGTGGGACTCCGTCATCTCCAAAGATCCGAGGCATTTTGCTCTGATTGTTGCTAGCATCATATTTAAAGTACCAGGAAAGCAGGTTGCTAGCCTTACTTGCCCCGAGTCCCATTGAGTTTTACCCTTAACGGTTGAGGGACTAACCGGTGGATTTGGTAGTCTTTGCCGTATGAGCACAAAGGTGACCACGCCTCAGAATATGTCCGAGATGCCCAGCCTTATTCCAAAGTAACTGGTATCCCGACTGTCGGGACCACTTACTTAGCCACTCACACGTTGCCCGTGGTTCATGAACTAGGATATGACTACAGGAACCCACACTATGAACCACCGTACTGAATGCAATGAGCTGAAAAAGAAAACAGCGAGCAAGATGACGGTAGCCACTTAATATCAGATTTCTTACTGTGGAGAATCGAATTTAGGCTTTAATTACAAATGAAGCCATGGGCATATCGTAAAATGAGTTATCCAGATATATTCTTTGTTTAACTCTGAGTCCAGAAACATGACAATTTGGTTTTAAATTCCTATAATTATTTTTTATTTAAGATAGTAGAAAGAGTTGTCTGGGATTTGGATGTTTTCGCTATGCACTACTCACTATAAAACTATATATCTTGAAACAAATTCATTCGATATTAATAAAATTTTATTATGTTGTAGACACATACAGCGACGGTGTAAATCTGAAGTTATAAGAATTACTATTAAAAAGTTCCCATCATTTTACTAGACAAACTGTTTTCAGCCCATAATAAATATATAACTGAAAGTGTTGCAGAAACTATGACCACTGTGACCATACAGGGTATACTGTTTTTGAGAAGAACATTACTGAACAGTGGTTCTGTGCATGCAGCCTATAGCGACCATAGAGCTGAGTCCGCCGCCCGCTGGCCAGGCGCACATTGCATTTCCTCCTGTCAGACAGCCGGGCAACTAGGACACTCAGCCCTTGCAGCCACAAAAGGGTTAATATATCCAGTTCATGATTGTACTCATCCTGGTTTAGGTGTATACTGAGTAATCTGTGGTGTATTATTAACAGGAAATGCACCCACTCACATTGTCAGGGATGCTCGACTTGATTAGTGATACCATCTACACTGGTCAAATTACAGTATATGGCAAAACTGTATTTGTGAATATTTTTACTCTAATATTTACAGTTTAAGTGTTACAAGATTTATACTGTTAGCATTTAACTGTATTCTTCAATTCCATTCATTACAGTGTAGATATGTTTCTGTGTAAGTGTGCTCCTTGAACTGCAGTACACATCTGTTTGCTGATTACTCTATGTAACTTCAAGTGGGTCTTAGTTGTTTAAAAAAGTTGCTTTCGAGTTTCTAACTTAGTTTCTTAATATTCTGCTATTCCCCTTTTGTTTTTCCTTCTAACAGATCATCTGATGATGACTTAAGAAGTCAGAACCAGTAATGGTACCATATGTGTGAACAGAGGCTGGGAAAATGCAGTAAATGAATTTTGTTTCTGAGACGGTCTCTTAAGCAGTTGTCTCTGTATAAGTTGGGCAAAAAAGTGTGGGGACCCATTCCTTAGCTGTAGCATTATATTGATCAATTACTAACAAAGAGATAGAGGGACTGGCCAGTACTTACCTCAGCTCAGTACAGCCGATAGAAACACAAAAAACAACCGAAAATTTAAGCTCCTAGCTTTCGGAATAAATGTTCCTTCATCAGGGAGGAGAGAGGGCATTATATTGATCAACAGTTTATCTTATACTTCACCTGGCCTTAGTATTGTTTTGTGAGACACAGACAAGTACTGCTTTAAGTCCCAACACAGTGAAGGAGTGACTGTAATCTTCTGAATTTCTTGAACTTAAATTCACATTGGACTTCTCAGTCAACTCAACAGTGGCAATGTTGGAACTGAGATTCACACAAGATGATGGAAATGAATGGTCATTATATGGACAAATATGTGGGGCGCAGTTCTTGTTAATTTGAACTATTGCTGAACATACCATGACTTTATCATTAATCATCCTCAAACTAAATGGTGCGATGTGACTTGCAAAAGTTAAAAAAAAATCTCATGATATTTTTATTTTTTGATTATATGTCTTACTTCTGTTCATGTCGTCCATGGTCTCTTCATAAAACTGTCCAACTCCTCGAGATCACTAAATGGAACTTTTCCTCCGCCAGAGAATTTCAGTGTCTCTCTGAAGACTTCAGACTAGGCATTTTATCAACCTGCTGGATCACATGGGTGATATAATACTTCATGTACTGAACATTATCTCTTTGACTGAACACAGCTAGTTGGGTATCAAGTGTCCTGTTAAATCTGCAAAGCACTCATTTTGTCAGCCTTTTGTTTGTTGTGCTTCATAAGTTGATCCAGAAATGAATGTGATGACTCAAAAAAAGTCATTTGCCACTTTCCACTGCACTGCTCAGGTTGTGGTAGAAGGTTTAAAAATGTGAGCAACTGCTAAGAACAATTATGTGGCTGTGCCAAAACATGTTTTTGGTTATTTGAATTCTATGGAAGAAGTAAAACCCTATGTTTCATGAAACTCACGGCTTTACACACAACTGGTATGAATCATTCTTGACAAAAAGAATGCCAAAGTTGTACTGATTAATTCAAACACTGCTGAAAGGAGAAAAGTTTTAGTAACTAGTGATAAATCATGAAAGGAACCCCACATGTTCAATTCTCGGCCCAATCCTGTTCCTTGCATGTATGTGAGTATCTTTCACTTAACATTCATCAAGCAGAATTAGTACTTTTTGTAGACAATGCTAGTGTTATAATAAATCCCATCAGTGAAAAAGCAACACAAGAGATTATTAGTGATGTTTTTCAAAGAATTAGTGCATGTTTTCTGATAACAGACTTTCACTTAATTTTGAGAATATACACTATATTCAGTTCTGTATAACAAAGTCATACCAACAACTGATGTAGCACATGAACAGGAGCCAGTAAACAGGGCAGAGTGCTCCAAATTTTTGGGTGTGCGCATTGATGAAAACCTGAAGTGGAAAAAGCATATTACCGAGCAGCTCAAATAATTAATGTTCAGCTACTTTTGCTCTTCATAGTATAACTGACAATCTTGGAAACAAACAAATCAATCTCCTGACATATTTTGCATATTTCCACTAAATAACGTCTTATGGAATAATCTTCTGGGGTAACTCACCACTTAGAAAGAACGTATTAATTATACAAAGGCAAGCAATAACATTAATATGTGGTGTTCACCTGCAGTTGTGAAGTATGCAAATTCAATATAAATAATCCCTCACAAATTGAGGAGAGTGGTGTCCATACCTACAACACTTAGAGGAAAAAATTACCTTTATTACCCATTACTAAAAGTTGTGTCAATGGCTCAGCTTTCACTATGCAGCAACAAATATTTTTGATCATTTGCCCAATATCATGCTTCTATTTCATGGACTAATTTTTATTTAAAAATTGGTAGCCTGAAAACACTTAATTTTTTTAATGTAGTTGCATGAGCAGAACTAAAAAATTGTTTGTTAATGTTAAGACTAATCACACACACAGATATATATATATATATATATATATATATATATATATATATATATATATTAAAAATAAAGATTCCAAGACTTACCAAGCGGGAAAGCGCCGGCAGACAGGCACATGAACAAAATGCACAAACACACACACAGAATTACAAGCTTTCGCAACTGGCAGTTGCTTCGTCAGGAAGGAAGGAAGGAGAGGGAAAAATGAAAGGGTGTGGGTTTTAAGGGAGAGGGTAAGGAGTCATTCCAATCCCGGGAGCGGAAAGACTTCCCTTAGGGGAAAAAAAAAGGACAGGTATACACTCGCACACACACACACACACACATATCCATCCGCACATATGTGCGGATGGATATGTGTGTGTGTGTGTGCGAGTGTATACCTGTCTTTTTTTTTTTTTCCCCTAAGGGAAGTCTTTCCGCTCCCGGGATTGGAATGACTCCTTACCCTCTCCCTTAAAACCCACACCCTTTCATTTTTCCCTCTCCTTCCTTCCTTCCTGACGAAGCAACTGCCAGTTGCGAAAGCTTGTAATTCTGTGTGTGTGTTTGTGTGTTTTGTTCATGTGCCTGTCTGCCGGCGCTTTCCCGCTTGGTAAGTCTTGGAATCTTTATTTTTAATATATTTTTCCCATGTGGAAGTTTCTTTCTGTTTTATATATATATATATATATATACCAAGCGGGAAAGCGCCGGCAGACAGGCACATGAACAAAACACACAGACACACACACAGAATTACGAGCTTTCGCAACTGGCAGTTGCTTCGTCAGGAAGGAAGGAAGGAGAGGGAAAAATGAAAGGATGTGGGTTTTAAGGGAGAGGGTAAGGAGTCATTCCAATCCCGGGAGCGGAAAGACTTCCCTTAGGGGAAAAAAAGGACAGGTGTACACTCGCACACACACACACACACACACACACACACACACACACAAACACACACACACACATATCCATCTGCACATACACAGACACAAGCAAATGTCTGCTTGTGTCTGTGTATGTGCAGATGGATATGTGTGTGTGTGTGTGTGTGTGTGTGTGTGTGTGTGTGTGCGAGTGTACACCTGTCCTTTTTTTCCCCTAAGGGAAGTCTTTCCGCTCCCGGGATTGGAATGACTCCTTACCCTCTCCCTTAAAACCCACATCCTTTCATTTTTCCCTCTCCTTCCTTCCTTCCTGACGAAGCAACTGCCAGTTGCGAAAGCTCGTAATTCTGTGTGTGTGTTTGTGTGTTTTGTTCATGTGCCTTTCTGCCGGCGCTTTCCCGCTTGGTAAGTCTTGGAATCTTTGTTTTTAATATATTTTTCCCATGTGGAAGTTTCTTTCTGTTTTATATATATATATATATATATATATATATATATATATATATATATTAAAAACAAAGATTCCAAGACTTACCAAGCGGGAAAGCGCCGGCAGACAGGCGCAATGAACAAAACACACACACAGAATTACTAGCTTTCGCAACCGATGGTTGCTTCTTCAGGAAAGAGGGAAGGAGAGGGAAAGATGAAAGGATGTGGGTTTTAAGGGAGAGGGTAAGGAGTCATACCAATCCCGGGAGCGGAAAGACTTCCCTTAGGGGGAAAAAAGGACAGGTGTACAATCGCGCGCGCTAGCGCGCGCACACACCCACACACACACACACACACACACACACACACATATATATATATCCATCCGCAAATACGGATGGATGTGTGTGTGTGTGTGTGTGTGTGTGTGTGTGTGTGTGTGTGTGTGTGTGTGTGTGTGTGTGTGCGCGCGCGCGAGTGTAGACCTGTCCTTTTTTCCCCCTAAGGGAAATCTTTCCGCTCCCAGGATTGGAATGACTCCTAACCCTCTCCCTTAAAACCCACATCCTTTCGTCTTTCCCTCACCTTCCCTCTTTCCTGAAGAAGCAACCATCGGTTGCGAAAGATAGTAATTCTGTGTGTGTGTTTTGTTCATTGTGCCTGTCTGCCGGCGCTTTCCCGCTTGGTAAGTCTTGGAATCTTTGTTTTTAATATATTTTTCCCATGTGGAAGTTTCTTTAAGACTTACCAAGCGGGAAAGCGCCGGTAGATAGGCACAATGAATAAAACACACACACAGAATTTCGAGCTTTCGCAACCGACGGCTGCTTCGTCAGGAAAGAGGGAAGGAAAAGGAAAGCTGAAAGGATGTGGGTTTTAAGGGAGAGGGTAAGGAGTCATTCCAATCCCGGGAGCGGAAAGACTTACCTTATCCTGTCAACAGTCTCGGCCATTTTGTTAAAAGAATCATTCAAATGATCTGTGGAACATGTAGCTAATCAACAAGCATTGCACATTTTGCACAAAAAAACCAACCAAATTATGGGGGTGGAAAATACTATGAATACTCCACAATTTTTTGCAGGCCTATACATTTCTGAGGTTACTGCATGATGTTTACTGATTAGATGAACAAGTCAGGCATATAAGGGACACTAAATAGAATGCTGTCATTGTGTCCTTAGCTCTATCTCTGTGTAGTTCATACTTCTTTTGAAGGTTGTATCTGCTAGGTGTTTGATAGTTTAAAACGAATTTGTTGTAAGTACACGTATAGTGGAGTCCCATGTCATTATAGCATGTTTCTCCAGATGAGTTCTAAACTTGTTCTTTCATTGCAATATTTCTGTGATTTGTCTAAGTAATGTCTTCCTTCTGCTTGTAATGAAATTGGTCAATGGTACACTCTCATTCTCCATAACATGATAGACTTGCTTAATAAACAACACAAACCAATAAAACTTCTCATACAATAGCATTTTTTACATCTTTATTTTTTGCATCTCTGTTTATAAAGCAGAAGTTATGAATGTAACATCCACATTTGAATCAATGTGAAATGCAAACATAAAAATTATTTTCACTTGAAAAGTTTAATTTCAAACCTGTCATAGTTAGGTATTAGTGTAGGTGGATATAATAATGATAATGATAATGATGATGATGTTATAATAATAATAATAATTATTATTATTATTATTATTATTATTTCTTTCTTTCTTATCTCAGACGTTATGTCTGGTCAAAAGTAGAAAGTGATGCGGACCTTGATCAAGTGTGACTTCCTTTTAACTGTATGGTATATGTTATATTGCATTTAGGAAATTTCGGGTAATTGAACATGTATCAATAATTACGGATTTCTGTAGTTGTATATAAAGGTTTGGATGTAGCTGTATTGCATTGATGTACTGGTGGATATTGTGTGGTATGACTCCTGTAGTTGATAGTATAATTGGTATAATGTCAACTTTATCCTGATGCCACATATCCTTAACTTCCTCAGCCAGTTGGATGTATTTTTCAATTTTTTTCTCCTGTTATCTTCTGTATATTTGTTGTATTGGGTATGGATATTTCAATTTGTTGTGTAAATTTCTTCTTTTTATTGGTTAGTATGATGTCAGGTTTGTTATGTGGTGTTGTTTTATCTGTTATAATGGTTCTGTTCCAGTATAATTTGTATTCATCATTCTCCAGTACATTTTGTGGTGCATACTTGTGTGTGGGTACATGTTATTTTATAAGTTTATGTTGTAAGGCAAGCTGTTGATGTATTATTTTTGCTACACTGTCATGTCTTCTGATGTATTCTGTATTTGCTAGTATTGTACATCTGTTTGCGATGTGATCTACTGTTTCTATTTGTTGTTTGCAAAGTTGCATTTATCTGTTGTGATACTGAGATCTTTAATAATATGCTTGGTGTAATATCTGGTGTTTATTGTTTGATCCTGTATTGCAATCATGAATCCTTCCATCTCACTGTACATATTGCCGTTTCTTAGCAAAGTGTTGGATGCGTCTTGATCGATGTGTGGGGTGCTTGCCATGTAGTGTTTTCTTTTTCCAATTTACTTTCTTCATATCTGTTGATGTTGTGTGATCTAAAGGGTTGTAGAAGCGGTTATGAAATCGCAGTGGTGTAGCCGATGTATTTATATGAGTGATTGCTTTGTTTATTTTGCTAGTTTCTGTTCAGTGTATATAAAGAATTTTCTTAAAATTGTCTACCTGTCCATAACGTAAGTTTTTTATGTCGATAAATCCCCTTCCTCCTTCCTTTCTCCTTAATGTGAATCTTTCTATTGCTGAATGTATGTGATGTATCCTATATTTGTGGCATTGTGGTCGTGTAAGTATATTGAATGCTTCTAGGTCTGTGTTACTCCATTTCACTACTCCAAATTAGTAGTCAATATTGGTATAGCATAAGTATTTATAGCTTTTGTCTTGTTTCTTGCTGTCAATTCTGTTCTCAGTATTTTTGTTAGTCTTTGTCTATATTTTTCTTTTAGTTCTTCTTTAATATTTGTATTATCTATTCCTATTTTTTGTCTGTATCCTAGATATTTATAGGCATCTGTTTTTTCCATCGCTTCTATGCAGTCGCTGTGGTTATCCAATATGTAATCTTCTTGTTTAGTGTGTTTTCCCTTGACTATGCTATTTTTCTTACATGTGTCTGTTCCAAAAGCCATAGATATATTATTGCTGAATACTTCTGTTATCTTCAGTAACTGTTTGAGCTGTTGATTTGTTGCTGCCAGTAGTTTTAGATCATCCATGTATAGCAAATGTGTGATTTTGTGTGGGTATGTTCCAGTAATATTGTATCCATAATTTGTATTATTTAGTATGTTGGATAGTGGGTTCAGAGCAAGGCAGAACCAGAAAGGACTTAATGAGTCTCCTTGGTATATTCCACACTTAATCTGTATTGGCTGTGATGTTATATTATTTGAATTTGTTTGGATATTAAGTGCGGTTTTCCAATTTTTCATTATTATGTTTAGGAACTTATCAATTTAGGATCTACTTTGTATATTTCCAATATTTGTAGCAACCATGAGTGGGGTACACTATCAAAAGCTTTTCGGTAATCAATGTATGCGTAGTGTAGCGACCTTCGTTTAGTTTTAGCTTGATATGTCACCTCTGCATCTATTATCAGTTGCTATTTGCATCCTCGTGCTGCTTTGCAACAGCCTTTTTGTTCTTCATTTATAATTTTGTTCTGTGTTGTATGTGTCATTAATTTCTGTGTAATGACTGAAGTTAGTATTTTGTATATTGTTGGTAGGCATGTTAGGGGGCGGTATTTAGCTGGGTTTGCTGTGTCTGCTTGATCTTTAGGTTTCATAGAAGTTATTCCATGTGTAAGTGTATCAAGGAATGTGTATGGGTTTGCAATGTAACTGTTAAATAATTTATTAAAAACAAAGATTCCAAGACTTACCAAGCGGGAAAGCGCCGGTAGATAGGCACAATGAATAAAACACACACACAGAATTTCGAGCTTTCGCAACCGGCGGCTGCTTCGTCAGGAAAGAGGGAAGGAAAAGGAAAGATGAAAGGATGTGGGTTTTAAGGGAGAGGGTAAGGAGTCATTCCATCCCGAGAGCAGAGAGACTTACCTTATGGGGAAAAAAGGATTGGTATATACTCGCACGCACACACACACACACACACACACACACACACACACACACACACACACACACACACATATCCATCCATACATACACAGACACAAGCAAACATATTTAAAGGCAAAGAGTCATACATTTTATCCTGCCTAATTATACTCAATAATACGTATACCATACCTTTATTTACATCATTGTTAAATAATTTAGTTAGATGTGGATATGTTGAGGTGAACTTCTTTAGCCAAAAATTCGCTATTTTATCTTTTCCAGGGGCTTTCTAATTGTGAGTAGTATTAATTGCTTTGGTGACTTCATGTTGCAAAATTATCACTTCAGGCATTTGTGATATCATCTTGTATGTGTCTGTTTCTGCTTCTATCCACCGTGCATGCCTGTTATGTTGTACCGGGTTTGACCATATGTTGCTCCAGAAGTGTTCCATGTCTGTTATGTTTGGTGGATTGTCTATTTCAATGTATGTGTTATCTATTGTCTGGTAAAATTTCTTTTGGTTTGTGTTGAATGTTTGGTTTTGTTTCCTTCTATTTTAACTTTTTTTTTATATCTTCTAAGTCGTTTGGCCAATGCTTGTAATTTCTGCTTCTTTTCATCTAATTGCTCTATCACTTCTTGTTGTGAGATTTTACCTAACCTTTTTCGTTGTTTTTTTTCTGACATTTGATGTCTTATAAATTGTGTTAGCTGTCCAATGTCTTTTCTGTTTTTCTATTCTGATCTGTAGCCTGTGTTGCCATGCTGGTTTTGTGGGTTTCTTCTGTGTGTTGGTTGGTTCTGATCTCTGCCTAGTGTGTATATTTAGTGTAGTGAGTGCTCCTATATAAACCAGTAGTTGGAACTCTTCCATAGTTGTTTTTTTTTCATTTATTTTGTTGTGTATGATTGTGTTGATAGTTGTTGTTGTTGTTGTTTCGATTTGTGGGTTATTTGGCAGTCTACGCAAGAATGGTCTAATGTCTGTATTTGTGTCTTTGTATTCTACATATGTCAGCTGAAATTTTTCTTCTATATCTAACATGTGTGTCACTTCGTGTTCTATTTGTACTTGTTCTGGTGGCAGTCTTAAGCTTTCGTTTTCCTCTGATTGTTTAATTGATGTGTGTTGTTCTTTGCTTGTTTGCTCTGGGATGTTTGAGTCCATTACTGTATTTTCTTCTTCTTCTGATTGCACACTACTTTGTTCCAGTATTTGTTGTACTTGTTGTTTGATGTTTTCTAATTCTGACTGGGGTATCCTGTTATTATTTATTATTACACGGATCTGATCAGCTAGTCGTTGTTCTGTTAAAAATTTTAATTCTGGGTATCTGCTAATAAATGTTGTGTATACTTGTGATATGTATCCAGTTGTGTTGGTTCCGAGGTTTGTTGCTTGGTAATAACAGAACATGAGGTGTCGATTAACTTCATCTGACCATCTCATCCTCTGTCTTTGTTTTCCTTCTAGGGTAGTTGCAGGAAGCATATCCTGCAAAACACCTCTATTTGGATTTAAATCATTTTCCAGTTGGCTAGCAGTGTCGTTACCATTGTGGGCAGGCATAGGGTTCAAGCGTCGTCCCCGACCATGACGGCGCTTGTCCGAGGCTTCTTTAGTTCTGTCCTGAACCAACTAATCACACTAAAAGGGGGGCTAGACCTGTTAGTGGTTTGTTCTTTTCGTCGCCTTTTACGACTGGCGGAACATACCGAAGGCCTATTCTTTTCCCGGGCCTACACGGGGGTTATTATTACTATTATTATTATTATTATTATTATTATTATTATTAACAGTACTGGTATTACTGAAACTATATGAAATAATAAGTTAAAAATAAGTTGAAAATGAACATCTTATCTGTTAAAAATGTTAATGTTAAAACTACTGGAATAAGTTTATAATTTTTGAAGTCATTTATTTGGAATGAAGAAGTGTTTGAGTTGGACATGTGTTAAAGAAGTACTATGATGTATAGCATTACCATGTATGAAGTATTTAGAACTTGTGTTAACCAGACATAATTACCAGAGAACATCAAAGGTGTCCTTTTACATTTAATTTGTTCGCATAAATTGAAAAAAACTGAAACCTTGAAATCTGTTTTGGACGTAAGATCATACCACTGGATAAAATGTGACAACAATGAAAATGAGTAATGATCAGACAATGTACAGAAACAGAGTAATCTTTAAACATTATGAAATTATGAACAATTTTAATCTCAATCTCTTATGTCTTCTCATAGCCCAGAGAACTGCTCACACAAACCAGATCACTGTGGCAGTTAGTGATGTTTGCTAATTCTAATTATTATTATTATTATTATTATTATTATTATTATTATTATTTCTTTCCTTTCTCAGATGTTATGCATGGATAAAAATGGAAACTGACGTGGACCTTCATCAAGCGTGACTTCCTTTTAACTGTACGGTATATGTTACATTGAATTTAGAAACTTTCGGGTAATTGAACATGTATCAATAATTACAGACTTCTGTGGTTGTACATATACGTTTGGATGTAGCTGTATTGCATTGATGTACTGGTGGATATTGTGTATTATGACTCCGATAGTTGATAGAATAGTTGGTATGCTGTCAACTTTATCCCGATGCCTCATGTCCTTGACTTCCTCAGCCACTTGAATGTATTTTTCAATTTTTTCTCCTGTTATCTTCTGTATATTTGTTGTATTGGGTATGGATATTTCAATTTGTTGTGTTAATTTCTTCTTTTTATTGGTGAGTATGATGTCAGGTTTGTTATGTGGTGTTGTTTTATCTGTTATAATGGTTCTGTTCCAGTATAATTTGTATTCATCATTCTCCAGTACATTTTGTGGTGCATACTTGTATGTGGGTACATGTTATTTTATAAGTTTATGTTGTAAGGCAAGCTGTTGATGTATTATTTTTGCTACACTGTCATGTCTTCTGATGTATTCTGTATTTGCTAGTATTGTACATCTGTTTGCGATGTGATCTACTGTTTCTATTTGTTGTTTGCAAAGTTGCATTTATCTGTTGTGATACTGAGATCTTTAATAATATGCTTGGTGTAATATCTGGTGTTTATTGTTTGATCCTGTATTGCAATCATGAATCCTTCCATCTCACTGTACATATTGCCGTTTCTTAGCAAAGTGTTGGATGCGTCTTGATCGATGTGTGGGGTGCTTGCCATGTAGTGTTTTCTTTTTCCAATTTACTTTCTTCATATCTGTTGATGTTGTGTGATCTAAAGGGTTGTAGAAGCGGTTATGAAATCGCAGTGGTGTAGCCGATGTATTTATATGAGTGATTGCTTTGTTTATTTTGCTAGTTTCTGTTCAGTGTATATAAAGAATTTTCTTAAAATTGTCTACCTGTCCATAACGTAAGTTTTTTATGTCGATAAATCCCCTTCCTCCTTCCTTTCTCCTTAATGTGAATCTTTCTGTTGCTGAATGTATGTGATGTGTCCTATATTTGTGGCATTGTGGTCGTGTAAGTGTATTGAATGCTTCTAGGTCTGTGTTACTCCATTTCACTACTCCAAATTAGTAGTCAATATTGGTATAGCATAAGTATTTATAGCTTTTGTCTTGTTTCTTGCTGTCAATTCTGTTCTCAGTATTTTTGTTCGTCTTTGTCTATATTTTTCTTTTAGTTCTTCTTTAATATTTGTATTATCTATTCCTATTTTTTTGTCTGTATCCTAGATATTTATAGGCATCTGTTTTTTCCATCGCTTCTATGCAGTCGCTGTGGTTATCCAATATGTAATCTTCTTGTTTAGTGTGTTTTCCCTTGACTATGCTATTTTTCTTACATGTGTCTGTTCCAAAAGCCATAGATATATTATTGCTGAATAATTCTGTTATCTTTAGTAACTGTTTGAGCTGTTGATTTGTTGCTGCCAGTAGTTTTAGATCATCCATGTATAGCAAATGTGTGATTTTGTTTTGGTATGTTCTAGTAATATTATATCCATAATTTGTATTATTTAGCATGTTGGATAGTGGATTCAGAGCAAGGCAGAACCAGAAAGGACTTAATGAGTCTCCTTGGTATATTCCACGCTTAATCTGTATTGGCTGTGATATGATATTATTTGAATTTGTTTGGATATTAAGTGTGGTTTTCCAATTTTTCATTACTATGTTTAGGAACTGTATCAATTTAGGATCTACATTGTATATTTCCAATATCAGTAGTAACCATGAGTGGCGTACACTATCAAAAGCTTTGTGGTAATCAATGTATGCGTAGTGTAGAGACCTTTGTTTAATTTTAGCTTGATTTGTCACCTCTGCATCTATTATCAGTTGCTCTTTATATCCTTGTGCTCCTTTGCAACAGCCTTTTTGTTCTTCATTTATAATTTTGTTCTGTGTTGAATGTGTCATTAATTTCTGTGTAATGACTGAAGTTAATATTTTGTATATTGTTGGTAGGCATGTTATGGGGCGATATTTAGCTGGGTTTGCTGTGTCTGCTTGATCTTTAGGTTCCAGGTAAGTTATTCCTTGTGGAAGTGTACCAGGGACTGTGTATGGGTCAGCAATGTAACTGTTAAATAGTTCAGTTAGATGGGAATGTGTTGAGGTGAATTTCTTTAGCCAGAAATTTGCTATTTTATCTACTCAAGGGGCTTTCCCGTTGTGCATAGAATTAATTGCTAAGGTGTCTTCATGTTGCATAATTATCACTTCAGACATTTGTGGTATCATCTTGTATGTGTCTGTTTCTGCTTGTATCCACCGTGCATGTCTGTTATGTTGTACTGGGTTTGACCATATGTTGCTCCAGAAGTGTTCTGTGTCTGCTATGTTTGGTGGATTGTCTATTTTAATGTGTGTATTATCTATTGTCTGGTAAAATCTCTTTTGGTTTGTGTTGAATCTTTGATTTTGTTTCCTTCTATTTTCACTTTTTTTGTATCTTCTACGTTGTTTGGCCAATGCTTGTAATTTCTGCTTGTTTTCATCTAATTGCTGTATCGCTCCGTGTGGCTAGCAGTGTCGTTAGCATTGTGGACGGGCATAGGGTTCAAGAGTCATCCCCAACCATGACAGCGCTTGTCTGAGGCTTCATTAGTTCTGTCCTGAACCAACTAATCACACTGTCTTTTGTACTTTGGCAATCATTGTTGAACAATTGTGTCAGTCTCTGACACTACTTTCGATATGGACATCCTCAAAGAGGTCGTGCCTATCTCTTTCTGTTAGATCTAATGAATTTGCATCATGAGTGGGATTCCAAACTATTTATTCTATGTAGTTTTCAGAGAAGGAATTTAGTAATGTTTCACATGATATCTTGTCATGTCAACCACTAACAAAACTGTAATTTTCCCAATTGATTGTTGGATGATTAAAGACTCCACCGATTGTTATGGTATGATAAGGGAATTCAAGTGAACATAAGTTTTTTCCAAGGTTTCTCATTACATCACGAGGTGAGTTCAGTGGGCACTAGAAGGATCCAATTACCATTTTATGATCACCCGATGCTGAATCTTGCGCTAACCATTACTTGTATGCAGCTTCAACTTGAATTCTCCATGTTATGTTGGTCATAATTACCATCCTGCATTTAAATTTCCTCCTCAGTTGTAACGAAAAGTGTCAGTCAACACAGGTGGAAAGTGTTAGACTAATGCTAAGGAAACCTAGAACTCCACAATTCAGAGTTAAGTGCACTACCTCCTCACATTTCACATGTACGTGCACTTCCAGATACGCTGGCAGAACAAACTGTGCTAAAAATGATGCGTTTTGGAGAAATCTTTAATGCAAGTATCACAATATCTGCATATATTCATAATACACAAGCATAAATTGGAAAATACTAAATACAGCTTGGTTGCCTCCTGTTCTCTTAAATTCTTTCCGGTGTAAGTGCCTATATGCAGGTAAAAGTGTGCATGGTGCCTACAACCAAAATCTTGCGCATTGTTTGCAGAAATGCACATTTGCTCTGTGTTTGCATGCGACTGCTTCACAGTAAACAGGGTTTTACAATATGGCAGTTTTATGATATTTTTCTTCTATACAAAATAATAGCTCACACATTTTGCTATCCAGTATAGCTACAGTATTATATCTGTTTTTCTCTTTCCCAAGTCACTGACTTGCATATAAAGCATATTTCTTAAAATGTACATGACATTGCCACAATTTTGTATCCAATTAAGACAGACACATGACCAATAATGCCAATGACAAAGCCCTGCTAATAGTGATAATGTAATTTGGAAATCAGACTGTTGTTGTCGCACATGAAACTAAATTTGCACTTGTGATGTGTGACCAAAAGTGTGTACAACTAAAGTTAACATAAAAAACATCAAGAACATCCTCCAATGCTGAGTAACCATCAACATAAACAAGTGGTA
Organism: Schistocerca gregaria; assembly: GCF_023897955.1. NCBI lineage: Eukaryota > Metazoa > Arthropoda > Insecta > Orthoptera > Acrididae > Schistocerca > Schistocerca gregaria. The sequence goes on from NC_064922.1 coordinate 582,638,007, forward strand.
CAGAAAGAGGCTGCTTTCTGTTGTAATGGGAAAAAAGTGCTGTTGTTGTTGTGGTCTTCAGTCCTCAGACTGGTTTGATGCAGCTCTCCATGCTACTCTATCCTGTGCAAGATTCTTCATCTCCCAGTACTTACTGCAACCTACATCCTTCTGAATCTGCTTAGTGTATTCATCTCTTGGCCTCCCTCTATGATTTTTACCCTCCACACTGCCCTCCAATGCTAAATTTGTGATCGCTTGATGCCTCAAAACATGTCCTACCAACCGGTCCCTTCTTCTAGTCAAGTTGTGCCACAAACTCCTCTTCTCCCCAATTCTATTCAATACGTCCTCATTAGTTATGTGATCTACCCATATAATCTTCAGCATTCTTCTGTAGCACCACATTTCGAAAGCTTCTATTCTCTTCTTGTCCAAATTAGTTATCGTCCTTGTTTCACTTCCATACATGGCTACACTCCATACAAATACTTTCAGAAACGACTTCCTGACATTTAAATCTATACTCGATGTTAACAAATTTCTCTTCTTCAGAAACGCTTTCCTTGCCATTGCCAGTCTACATTTATATCCTCTCTACTTCGACCATCATCACTTATTTTACTCCCTAAATAGCAAAACTCCTTTACTACTTTAAGTGTCTCATTTCCTAATCTAATTACCTCAGCATCACCCGATTTAATTTGACTACATTCCATTATCCTCGTTTTGCTTCTGTTGATGTCCATCTTATATCCTCCTTTCAAGACACTGTCCATTCCGTTCAACTGCTCTTCCAAGTCCTTTGCTGTCTCTGACAGAATTACAATGTCATCAGTGAACCTCAAAGTTTTTATTTCTTCTCCATGAATTTTAATACATACTTCAAATTTTTCTTTTGTTTCCTTTACTCCTTGCTCAATATACAGATTGAATAACATCGGGGAGAGGCTACAACCCTGTCTCACTCCTTTCCCAACCACTGCTTCCCTTTCATGCCCATCGACTCTTATAATTGCCATCTGGTTTCTGTACAAATTGTAAATAGCCTTACGCTCCCTGTATTTTACCCCTGCCACCTTCAGAATTTGAAAGAGAGTATTCCAGTCAACATTGTCAAAAGCTTTCGCTAAGTCTACAAATGCTAGAAACGTAGGTTTGCCTTTTCTTAATCTTTCTTCTAAGACAAGTCGTAAGGTTAGTATTGCCTCACGTGTTCCAACATTTCTGCGAAATCCAAACTGATCTTCCCCAAGGTCCGCTTCTACCAGTTTTTCCACTCGTCTGTAAAGAATTAGCGTTAGTATTTTGCAGCTGTCACTTATTAAACTGATTGTTCGGTAATTTTCACATCTGTCAACACCTGCTTTCTTTGGGATTGGAATTATTATATTCTTCTTGAAGTCTGAGAGTATTTCGCCTGTCTCATACATCTTGCTCACCAGATGGTAGAGTTTTGTCATTACTGGCTCTCCCAAGGCCGTCAGTCGTTCTAATGGAATGTTGTCTACTCCCGGGGCCTTGTTTCGACTCAGGTCTTTCAGTGCTCTGTCAAACTCTTCCCGCAGTATCGTATCTCCCATTTCATCTTCATCTGCATCCTCTTCCATTTCCAGTACATCGCCCTTGTATAAACCTTCTATATACTGCTTCCACCTCTCCGCCTTCCCTTCTTTGCTTAGAACTGGGTTTCCATCAGAGCTCTTGATATTCATACAAGTGGCTGTCTTTTCTCCAAAGGTTTCCCTAATTTTCCTGTAGGCAGTATCTATCTTACCACTAGTGAGATAAGCTTCTACATCCTTACATTTGTCCTCTAGCCATCCCTGCTTAGCCATTTTGCACTTCCTGTCGATCTCATTTTTGAGACGTTTGTATTCCTTTTTGCCTGCTTCATTTACTGCATTTTATATTTTCTCCTTTCATCAATTAAATTCAATATTTCTTCTGTTACCCACAGATTTCTATTAGCCCTCGTTTTTTTACCTACTTTATCTTCTGCTGCCTTCACTACTTCATCCCTCAGAGCTACCCATTCTTCTTCTACTGTATTTGTTTCCTCCATTCCTGTCAATTGTTCACTTATGCTCTCCCTGAAACTCTGTACAACCTCTGGTTCTTTCAGTTTATCCAGGTCCCATCTGCTTAAATTGGCACCTTTTTGTAGTTTCTTCAGTTTTAATCTACAGTTCATAACCAATAGATTGTGGTCAGAGTCCACATCTGCCCCTGTAAATGTCTTACAATTTAAAACCTGGTTCCTAAATCTCTGTCTTAGCATTATATAATCTGTCTGATACCTTTTAGTATCTCCAGGATTCTTCCATGTATACAACCTCCTTTCATGATTCTTAAACCAAGTGTTAGCTATGATTAGGTTATGCTCTGTGCAAAATTCTACCAGACGGCTTGCTCTTTCATTTCTTCCCCCCCAATCCATATTCACCTACTATGTTTCCTTCTCTCCCTTTTCCTACTGACGAATTCCAGTCACCCATGACTATTAAATTTTCGTCTCCCTTCACTACCTGAATAATTTCTTTTATCTCATTATACATTTCCTCAATTTCTTCATCATCTGCAGAGCTAGTTGGCATATAAACTTGTACTACTGTAGTAGGTGTGGGCTTTGTGTCTATCTTGGCCACAATAATGCGTTCACTATGCTGTTTGTAGTAGCTTACCTGCACTCCTATTTTTTTATTCATTATTAAACCTACTCCTGCATTACCCCTATTTGATTTTGTATTTATAACCCTGTATTCACCTGACCAAAAGTCTTGCTCCTCCTGCCACTGAACTTCACTAATTCCCACTATATCTAACCTTAACCTATCCATTTCCCTTTTTAAATTTTCTAACCTACCTGCCCGATTAAGGGATCTGACATTCCACGCTCCGATCCGTAGAACGCCAGTTTTCTTTCTCCTGATAACGACGTCCTCTTGAGTAGTCCCCGCCCGGAGATGCGAATGGGGGACTATTTTACCTCCGGAATATTTTACCCAAGAGAACGACATCATCATTTAATCATACAGTAAAGCTGCATGCCCTCGGGAAAAATTACGTGCTATGAGGCAAAAATAAAACATAAAAGTGTGTGTTCTTTAGCTAGTATCTTCCACGTAAGTCCTGCAGATGCTTGCTGAGATGTTCACGTTAGAACAAAAACTTGCACAAGCTTACTTCTGCAAATCATTATTGCAAGATAATTTCATAGACTTCTACAAGTATCTGCACAATGTTCCACTACAGTTACATTGTGTGACAGATAAGTGGAACAATAGTGTGTTGTGGTAAAAAAAGGGCAGCCATTGCTATTTGTTGCATTATTATTGAAGAAAAATTGCTATGGAAAAAAAGCTAAGCAAAACAGAAAAGTTTAGGTCAAGACGTAGACACAGAGATGAATATACTTAAGTTATCAAAAAACACTATTGAATGAAATAAAATTGGAGACTTCACTCAGATTGAAAACTTTCTGAGTGTGTCATATGCTGGCTTCAAACATCTCTTTTTTATTGTAAAATCAAATATTCAAAAATACAATATGAAAATGCTGCAAGCTGTATCAATAAGAGAGATCTTTTAATTACTCTTTTATTTCTGCAAACACTATTTTATTATGAAAGTAATGCATCAATGTTTTTGCTAACATTAAAAAAATCAGCTAAAATTTAAAGATGTCTGTATTGCCATTCTACTTTCCCTTCTGGTGAAAAAAAAGTGATTGGTAAATTCATTTCACACTTCCTTGGCTACAGTGGCCATTTTTTTTTTAATTATTTGTGGTAAGGACTATGGGACCAAACTTCTGAGGTCATCGGTGCCTAGTGGCCAATTATGTATGCTTATGGGTTCTGCGGTACATTTGTTTTGTCCCACTTGTCTTTGCATCATTCTCCTTTTTTGACACTGACATTTTTCTACTACCATTGAACATACAAAACCTCTGTAAGTTTGAGGAACTCGCAAGTTCAGCAAGAATTTGAGGAAAGATGCAAGAAACTGTGTCCATCAACTTGCAAGAGCCACTTCTGCAAATTGAAAAAACTAGGAAGTCTACTTATTGGGGGTGCTTCCACTTGAAAGAACTTGCAGATGTAGCTTCTGCAGGTGGCTTGCAGAAGGTTAATTGCTATCAGAAACACAGATTAATGAGTATAATATTTTGATCAGTTGTACAAAAATAACTCAAATCCATGACCCAACATATGTTCAAAAAAAAGTTAGCACATTATTAATAGATACTACAATAACTTTTCAGTCTGATGGTTGGTGAGTGTCACTAGCATAATGGAAAACATAAACCTGATTGGCCTAGCATGATTTTGAACTGCCCCCTCCTAAATACAAGTAGAGCGTTCTGCCAGTGTGCTATCATCTCACTATTGGCCATTGGTCAACAACTGTTAGAGAACACTACTGATACAACAACTCTATGAGCAACATAATAGAACATTACAAAATGTTGCCTAGTGCTAATCTAAGTGCATTCAATACAAATAACAAAAAAGTGAACTTGTCCATTACCTTGGGGAAAAGTGGACAGCTCTTCGAGCACATTCAATAGCTTTTGGAGCATTTCCTTCAGCTCGCCAGTAAGCTGCTGCAAGATTGTAATGCAACCACGATGTTCTGTTCTTCTGCAGTGATGAAGAAATCTGGTGCGCAAAGAAATTTATATCCCCATTCACCACAAGATCTTGAAGTACTAGGAGCTCTGGGCTCATACTAAGATTTCTGCGTTCAACCATAGCCTGAAATTACATTTTTGTGCAATTAACTGCAATCTTTTGTCCATGCACCATGGATCATATTTGTAACAACTTGCCATGACATGGAAATTGTCAGTCGATTTACGAATAAGACATTTTCTCTGTGAAAAAATGGCTACATGCTTGCCATTTACATTACTGGATTTTTAAAAGCTTCATCTACAACAAAATTTTATAAACATTACCAAACCACATACACACCACCAATTCAGGAATTCATATATGGCACAGTAGGAGTTACTGAGTAGCAATGATTTAAATTTGTTCTTGAAACTGTCATCATCAGCTACCAACTTTAATCTATACGGAAGATGATCAAATTGTTTTATGGGTGAACATTTTCTTTGTAAGTTGTGGATAGTGAAGTCTAGTTTTATTCATAATGTTATATTTATGAATGTTTTTGTTATTTTCAAATAGTGCCTTATTCTTCACAATAAATTTTATAAGAGAGTAAATGCACTGTGAGGCTGTTGAGAGTAAACAGTTATCTCTCTCTGTGTGTGTGTGTGTGTGTGTGTGTGTGTGTGTGTGTGCGGAGCTGCAGCTCACAAAATTATGCCTTATGACATCAATGAATGGAAGTATGCTAAGTAAGCTAATTTTCTAATGAAAGCAAATATACGTAGAGCAAAAACTGCTAAACTCAAGCATTTGAGAACATGTATAATATATTATTTCCAATTCAAGTTCTGATTAATGTGCAAACTTATGTCTTTTAAGCAATTACTTCTGGTATTTCTTTTCCACTGTGTATTATTACTGAAGGCATTTTACTGAATTGAAATAACTGCCCCCCCCCCTTCCCCCCACCCCACACACACACACACACACACACAGAGTTATGTGATAAATTATTTACTGACAGTCAATCAATAACACTTTTGAATTTTTCATTTATTGATGCTTTTGTTGTTGGTGTGTTTTTCCAGTGTAAGATGAAAGGTCATTTGTATACAGAAATAAAAGAAGTGGTCCTAAAACTGAATGCGGATCACCAGTAGTAGTAGTAGTAGTAGTAACTTCCTCTCACATCCCTCCCCCTCAGAGGCATATTCATCATGTAACCTATATGAGCTACATACAATGACCTTTTGCTTCCTCTCAGTTATATTTGAAGTGAACCACTTACTCATTGCACTTCAAAAGGCATAAACTTCTAGTTTCTCCACAAGAACATTACGATTTACACAGTCAAATAGCTTGCACAGCTCACAAAAAATCTTGATAGGGAAAATACTGTCATTCAAATATTTTAATACATGGCTAGTGAAATGATATTTGCACAGTCTGGATCCATGCACAGCCAGAACTCCTAAATGTTCATGAAAAGATTAGTCAATATTCTCAGGTAAGTCTGAACAGAATGAAATTTTCACTCTGATGCAGAGTGTGCGCTGATTTGAAACTTCCTGGCACATTGAGACTGAAACTTGGGGCCTTTGCTTTTTGGGGGCAAATGCTCTACCAACTAAGCTACCCAAGCACGAATCCCAACCCGTCCCAATACTGGCGAAAGTAAAATTGTGAGGATAAATCGTAAGTCATGCTTGGGTAGCTCGGTTGGTAGAGCATTTGCTCACGAAAAGGAAAGGTCCTGAGATCGAGTCTCTGTCAGGCACACAGTTTTAATCTGCCTGGAAGTTTCAAGTCTGAACCGGTTTTCTTCTGGATTTCTACATCTACATCTACATCTACATGACTACTCTGCAATTCACATTTAAGTGCTTGGCAGAGGGTTCATCGAACCACAATCATACTATCTCTCTACTATTCCACTCCCTAACAGCGTGCAGGAAAAACGAACACCTAAACCTTTCTGTTGGAGCTCTGATTTCTCTTATTTTATTTTGATGATCATTCCTACCTATGTAGGTTGGGCTCAAGAAAATATTTTCGCATTCGGAAGAGAAAGTTGATGACTGAAATTTCGTAAAAAGATCTCGCCGCGACCAAAAACGTCTTTGCAGTAATGACTTCTATCCCCATTCGCGTATCATATCTGCCACACTCTCTCCCCTATTACGTGATAATACAAAACGAGCTGCCCTTTTTTGCATTCTTTCGATGTCCTCCGTCAATCCCACCTGGTAAGGATCCCACACCGCGCAGCTATATTCTAACAGAGGACGAACGAGTGTAGTGTAAGCTGTCTCTTTAGTGGACTTTTTGCATCTTCTAAGTGTCCTGCCAATGAAACGTAACCTTCGGCTCGCCTTCCCCACAATATTATGTATGTGGTCTTTCCAACTGAAGTTGTTCATAATTTTAACACCCAGGTACTTAGTTGAATTGACAGCCTTGAGAATTGTACTATTTATCGAGTCATCGAATTCCAACGGATTTCTTTTGGAACTCATTTGGATCACCTCACACTTTTCATTATTTAGCGTCAACTGCCACCTGCCACACCATACAGCAATCTTTTCTAAATCACTTTGCAACTCATACTGGTCTTCGTATGACCTTACTAGACGGTAAATTACAGCATCATCGGCGAACAACCTAAGAGAACTGCTCAGATTGTCACCCAGGTCATTTATATAGATCAGGAACAGCAGAGGTCCCAGGACACTTCCCTGGGGAACACCTGATATCACTTCAGTTTTACTCGATGATTTGCCGTCTATTACTACAATCTGCGACCTTCCTGACAGGAAATCACGAATCCAGTCGCACAACTGAGACGATACCCCACAGGCCCGCAGCTTGATTAGAAGTCACTTGTGAGGAACGGTGTCAAAAGCTTTCCAGAAATCTAGAAATACGGAATCAACTTGAGATCCCGTGTCGATAGCGGCCATTACTTCGTGCGAATAAAGAGCTAGCTGCGTTGCACAAGAGCGATGTTTTCTGAAGCCATGCTGATTACGTATCAATAGATCGTTCCCTTCAAGGTGTTTCGTAATGCAAACCGACGTCAATGATATAGGTCTGTAGTTAGATGGATTACTCCTACTACCCTTCTTAAACACTGGTGCGACCTGCGCAATTTTCCAATCTGTAGGTACAGATCTATCGGTGAGCAAGCGGTTGTATATGAGTGCTAAGGAGGGAACTATTGTATCAGCGTAACTGAAAGGAACCTAATTGGTATACAATCTGGACCTGAAGACTTGCCCGTATCAAGCGATTTGAGTTGCTTCGCAACCCCTAAGGTATCTACTTCTAAGAAACTCATGCTAGCAGATGTTCGTGTTTCAAATTCTGGAATATTCCATTTGTCTTCCATGGTGAAGGAATTTCGGAAAACTGCATTCAATAACTCCGCTTTAGCGGCACAGTCGTCGGTAACAGTACCATCGGCACTGCGCAGCGAAGGTATTGACTGCGTCTTGCTACTTGTGTACTTTACATACGACCAGAATTTCTTCAGATTTTCTACCAAATTTCGAGACAATGTTTCGTTGTGGAACCTATTAAAGGCATCTCGCATCGAAGTCCATGCCAAATTTCGTGCGTCTGTAAATTTTAGCCAATCTTCAGGATTTCGTGTTCTTCTGAACTTTGTATGCTTTTTCCATTGCCTCTGCAACAGCGTTCGGACCTGTTTTGTGTACCACGGGGGATCCGTTCCATCTCTTACCAATTTATGAGGTATGAATCTCTCAATTGCTGTTGCTACTATATCTTTGAATTTGAGCCACATCTCGTCTACATTTGCATAGTCAGATCAGAAGGAATGGAGATTGTCTTTTAGGAAGGCTTCTAGTGACACTTTATCCGCTTTTTTAAATAAAATTATTTTGCGTTTGTTTCTGATGGATTTGGAAGAAACGGTATTGAACCTAGCTACAACGACCTTGTGATCACTAATCCCTGTATCAGTCATGATGCTCTCTATCAGCTCTGGATTGTTTGTGCTTAAGAGGTCAAGTGTGTTTTCGCAACCATTTACAATTCTCGTGGGTTCGTGGACTAACTGCTCGAAATAATTTTCGGAGAAAGCATTTAGGACAATCTTGGAAGATGTTTTCTGCCTACCACGGGTTTTGAACAAGTATTTTTGCCAACATGTCATTCGCCTCCATGTTAACCCTGTTCTTACTGAATGCTAGTTCCATATTCAAAAAATAAATTAAGTCTACCAAGAAATAGTTGTGTCTACACTATGACAGCTGACTTCTATTCTAGGACTAACCTATTCATTTGAATTTTTGTTTACATGAAAGATAATTAAATTTAGAGGGTATTAGAAAGAGATATTTTTTATTTGAATTTTAAAGTTTATTGAATTTAGAAAAACATGCCAACAATTTGACACATTTTGCAAATAGTTGCCTTTTTTTCAATTTTTTTCAGAACCCTATCATGATTGTCGCCCACTTTCAGAAATAGTCACAAGCCTGTAGAACGCTTCACGCAAACCAGGCCATGTTGTGAGACAAATACTTTGACAATTTGACAAGGGCTGCAGTTCTTCTTTAAGAAAAACAATTCTTGTACGAAAAAAATTCTAAACTTCACACATATTTTGTGCCTCTTGACCAGAACCTTCTCTTAAGCAATTTAGGGAAATCATGGAAAACCTAAACCTGTATGGCGATATGGAAATTCAAGCTGATGTCCTCCGGAATGGAAATCCAAATCTGTTTTCTGATAAAAAAAGAGAGCGCTCTTGATCTAAAACTATCACTGATAGTTTTTATTACACACACACACACACACACACACACACACACACACACACACACACAGAGAGAGAGAGAGAGAGAGAGAGAGAGAGAGAGAGAGAGAAAGGCGTTTCAGTGTGTATGGAATCATTTGCCTGCAGATAGTACAGATAATTAATTGGAAACTGACTTCTGCTGGAATAGGCAGCTGCAGCTGGATATCAGAATGGGCAGACTTCATGGTGACAACATGCAACAGATCTACACATGAAGTATCCCGTCTTTTCTCAATGACATTCACCAGGCACCTCTGCAAGGCAAGCCTGGACAAAGCAGGGTATTTGCAAAGTTACAATCCTCTTTCCTTTCTTTCACCACAGACTGTGTGTTTTTGGTGACCAACATTCTTTGTTTGGATGTAGAAGCCCCAAGGAAGCTTTATAATGTGATCCTCTGACATACAAATAAGTTGGTTTTATGTTTTTCTGACTTGTTCCATAAATATTAGTTTGTCTGAAAAATGTATATTTAATATTGACAAGTACGTCACTCTTGAAAAGGTTACTGTATTTTAACACTGCCACCAAGTTGGAAAACTGAGAGCTTTTTATCAATAGTGTAGCCTACATTTACACAATTGCTATATGGCTTTCAAGTTCCTTTCATTATTTTTTTGCATGTACTTTGAACTTCTGTATACAGTACACAAAAACTTGCACTGTGTGTGTGTGTGTGTGTGTGTGTGTGTGTGTGTGTGTGTGTGTGTGTGTGCACGCGCACACATGTGTTTTATATATCAGAATATTATTCTACTGAGCGAATGTGCAGTTATGTGTGTTTCAATGTATGTCTAATTAGCTAGCACGAGACAAACAGAAAGCAACGTTTCAGCCACAAGAGTAACAATAATATTCAATATGAAAGCATAAATATTTAATAAAGCTTTTTTTTACACAATGATACATAATGATGGTACTTACAGATAATTATTAAAATTGCAAGCACAAATAATTACCTTGAGATGTTCAAATGTCCTCATGCTAAAGTCCAATCGAGCTGCCTTTGTACAATCTGGTTTCTTAAAGTAATTATCCTGAATTAAACTCGATGGCAAAAATTTCTCTATCCTAAAGAAAAAGACAGAAATTTCATTATATATTTATGAACACCTATCCTGTCAGGTACAAAGGAATAGAATTTTTCTTTGATGTGTATTTTTCCTCAACTTAAATATGCACAAACACTGACATACTATCAACTACAGAAACTTTAATCTGATTACTACAATTTACAAATATCTTTATCCAATCACAATCTGTCAAAAAGTAGCAAAATATCAATATATATTATCAACAGCACTTCATCACACTTGGACACAATACCGATTTAGCTCTTTGTCTCAGATATACTGAAGTGTACTGAAGAGCAGTTAAATATTGCTACATGCTGTGTATCATCTATTGGAGACTGATGGCTACAGAAGATGTCTGGTGACTTGTATGTCACCTGTTAAATCTGCCGCCTTCAATTCTTTATCATTTAAAATTTATAGCTTCTGGAAAAAGCTGTGACTGGCTCATTTATGGGGTGCTGTAATTTGCTAGCATGTTCTTTGTACAGATAAACTGGAGCACTCTTCGTTGAGGCAATATTTCAGCTCCCTCTATACCCAGTTTCACTGAGACAGTAGTCCAATAGTAGATTCAGAGCAATGAGGAATACCTAAAGAGCTGCAACAAATTTCACATGGAGATCAAGAAAACTTTTCACAACAATGAGCAGCACACACACACACACACACACACACACACACACACACACAGCTAAAGAAAAATTGAAGAACAGGAGCCCAACACTTGGGAAAGATGACTCAGTTGTACATACAAAGTGTGTTGGTACTGTGTCACACAGTAAACCAAAATAAGACAGAGGTTTACAAAGTTTTACACATAATGAAGGGCAGGGCAGAAGATGTCTATCAAGCATTTCTCTTAAAGGGCGTCACCACACCAGAGGACTTCAAGTCGTGCCTGCAAAGTGAGACAATTGACCAGAAAAGAGTACACAAAAACATGTTTAACAGACTTCCGAATGGTGTATAAATGGTAGTCCTGGTAAACCACCAGATCTTTGCATTGCTGATTAGGAAAACACTATGAGAAAAGAGGTTAGGATTTATGACATCTGCTGATGTCCAATCTCGAAGTAGCAATGTCGAATGTAAAAGTAAGTTGTGACATCACTAATTAAAGAATAGAGATCACTGGCAATGACCTCTACAAATTAGGTCCACACTGAAGAAGGGAAACAAAATCCATGGATTTATGCGGGATTTGTCAGACAACATCCAACACTCTCAGTGACACAGATACTACCAGCTCCCTCGCTAATACAATGCCATTGAGAAAGATATTTGGAGGCTGGAGGAGAAAACACGGCATTTCTGTTGTGGACACACAGGGCGAGACATAAACTACTGTAAAGAAGGAAGAGTATTCAACAACTATTATACTACAAGATGTCATGCGGTAGGACAGGTCTATGTGAGCCAGGACCTGCAGATAACTGCAGCCAACCTGCTGGACCAGGCAAACTACGCCCTGATCAAGGTCATCCTTCAACATGACACAATCTTTCCCCATCACCATACAGAAGATCCAATTGCTCACCCATCCCTCAAAATCAGAAAAAAAAGTCATATGAGATGACCACCTATGGGGGTGAGGCTGCCACAGGTGTAAATATTCAATGGACGACTGTTGTTCAAATGTTGGGAAATCATATCACAGTCACTGTCGACTACCAGCTTGTCCACACATGAGTCAATTCTGAGGAGTCATTGTGTGCTGTACTGAATGCCTATTGTCACTGGCTGAAGGAAAATATGTTCCCAGATTCAAAGGCCATTGTTCTGAAGAATGGAAATGGAAGATAAGTTCAACCAACAGAAACCTGTGCTGTGAGAATATCTATCAAATTTGATAGAACACAGACTTCAAATCTGTCATTATTCCAGAGTGTAATCATTGGTGAGGCTTCTTGTAGGCAGCACAATCAGAAATAGACTGTGGGTGATTGGATCTCTACAATGACAAAGCTGTTCTACAAGTTCACACAAAAATGACTGCTCTGGGCTAGTGCCCACCACTGAAGACACACATTTTTCAGAGTCATCAAGGAGGCAAATTCTAGTCAACAGTTTGGATGCACCATTTACTTTTGAAGCTCTGGTCACATGTCAGAAGGGACTCACCCTCTCAAAAGAAATATCCATGCCAACAACAATAACAGCCATCACAGATGGACATGAAAAGTTCTTAATCAGCTACTGCCATGAATGGAAGCAACACACGCCTAAGGGGTGTGGCAAGGATAGGTAAGTTCAGTTCGGTTCAGTAACATAATTAATTTTATCAGGCTCAACAGCCTGGCTTCTTTCCATTGGATGTTACTTCAATGACCTGTGTGTCCTTAGGCTGTCCCAGTAATTCTATCAGGCAAAGGGGACCGCAAGTCATTCCTGGTGAATCATCACATAACTGAGAGATGAAAGTTAGGTTAAACACAGATTGACAAATTTCTGTAATTAAAATGGGGTTGTATCTTGTGGTCCCTTTGGTTTCCAGATACACACTTCACAACTGAGCACCAGGCCTGACTATTCAGTTCAGTCCCATTGAGGAAGAAACATGCTATACTAGCATTACCAACTAATACACACTGGAAGAATCTACTGTCTAGTCAGCAATAGGTCCCAGCTTGACCGGGAATATTAGTTAGTGTTAGCTACTCCGAGTCAATTTATGGGAGCATTCACAGATAGAGTGGAAGCAATGCAGACCAGCTGACCCAATGTGTGTACCATACCAATATGGGAGTCATCTTCTCACGAGCCAGAATTTGTACAGTGTGTATCCCAATGAAAAGTGCATAATTCAGAAGGAAATTGAGAAAATGCTACAAATAATAATCATTCAGACGTCAGAAAGTTCCTCAGTTGGCCCCTTGGGTCCTTGGGGAGAAGAAAGATGATACACAGCATTTAAACATTGACTACTGAAAAGAGAGAGAAATTATCCAATTGAATTTTTAACCACTAGGATGAATTGATGATACTATTTGTCTGCAGCAAGTCAAGTATTTTCCCACAATGAATATGCAAATTCTGGAGCAACTGCTAAACAGAAATGGAGTCCATCAAGATCCAGAAAGAAACTAGGAACCATAACAGATTTTCTGACTTCTCAGTACATTTGTGTTGTGAGAGGCTTTCTGGAAATGTATTCCTACTACAAGCACTTCATTAAAGATTTCCATTACAAAACAAGACCCCTACAATAACTGTTGCTGGGAGACAGCACATTTTCTTGAAGCAACAGAACAAGAAAGATTTCCTGTGTTCTTGCAGAGGTGCTGACAGTTTTACCAATACTGACACTTTTTCACAAGAATGCAGAAACAGATCTGCATACTCATGCTAATGGTTAAGGGATATATTAATAGTAACCTCAGACTTTTTGCACATAATGCACTTTTTATAAAGAAATGCTGTCTGAAAGAAGCTACAAAAATATTCAGTCAGATCTTGATAAGGTTTTAAAGTGCTGCAAAGATTAGCAACTTGCTTTAAATGCTCAGAAATGTAATATATGCACTTCACAAAACAAAAAACAAAAATGTAGTATGCTTGGATTATAATATATTATAATATCAATGAATCACAACTGAAATCCATCAACTCACTCAGATGCAGCATTTAAGAATATGAAATGGAATGATCACATGGTCTTAGTCTTGGGTAAAGTGGATGGTAGACTTTGATTTATTGGCAGAATATGGAGTAAATGCAATCAGCCTACAAAGGAGATTGCTTACAAATCACTAGTGTGCTCTGTCCTAGAATATTGCTCACGTAAGTTGGACTGATACCAAGTAGGAATAACAGGATATTGAATGTATACAGATAAGGGAAGCACAAATGATCACACGTTTATTTCATCCTGAAAGAGTTCACAGAGATGTTGAAGAATTTTACATGACACACTCTTGAAGACAGAGATAAACTGTCCCAATAAAGTTAGTTACATAGTTTCTAGAACCGGTTTTAAATAATCACTCTGAAAGTATAGTATAATCCTTATGTATTACGCCAGCCCTTATGTACCACTTTCATAAGGATTGTGATGGCAAGGTTAGATTAATTATGGCACCCACAGAGGCATTTAAACAATCATTCTTCCCATGTTCCACACCCATATGAAACAGGACAACACTCTAATAACTGGTATAATGGAGATGTACCTTCTGGCATACACTTCGAAGTGGTTTTCAGAGTACGGATACAGAAGTTCTTCTTCAGCACACCCGTGTGCACAGAAAGAGTTAAGTGAAAAATCCGGACAATATGCACATTTTTATATATATATATAAAAGCTGACTTAAGACCTTTCCTTTGTGGGACACCACCTGCACAAGATTCGTGTGTTGATTTGAAGTTCTAGATCTGCATAGTTTACTGTTCAAGTCGCTTCTGCATAATCTTTCATTGATTATATCAGTACCCATTTGTACTGTGATATTTTGAACTTTCACGAGTGCTGTGATAAACCCATGCTGTTATCATCAATTACAGGCTAAAGCTTAATTGTGCTCTTTCAAAATTTTTGAGAACAGTAGGCCTATCCTTGATCAAAACAATCTTTCTCTAATATCATTGTACAATTAAATGAGAAATAGGTTACTTTTGAAAATTTTTTGGATGCTGCAAAATTATATTTTTATAAGTTACTCGTACGAGTGTTTTGTACACGTACCTTATTTCGCACCAAATCAGCTTTTAATATTTCTTAGTCCTACCAAACAAAATATCACCCCTGAATTTCATTGTATATTGATGCAAATAAATGTGTATTTTTGAGAATTTTCTGAAGCTACCATTGTCCTCTGCATAATCTATGAGCAATTTGTAGTAAATTGGCATCTGTGATTTAGTTACTGTAGCAGATATTTTAATTAACATATTGTGTAAATCTAGTCTTCCATTAAAGGTGGTAGCTCTATGTATTATCTGCATTTATCACAGATTAACTCTGTTTTTGAATTTGGTAACAACTACAATTAACCTCACAAACATTTTAGGAAACTAGTAATTTTTACCACAGGTTTTTGTGTTGCCTCAATAGAAATCTCGTTTTGTGTTTCTGCTTCAATTCTTACAGACAACTATCTACTTTTTAACTCAACAGATTAAAAGATAATTCGTCAGCTCAATTTAGCATTATTTGTTCACTGCCTTGCAATTCATTTCACCAGCCAAAATGCAACTCCACTGTGAATGCCGTTCTCCAACACAGGATGAGTTGGTTGATGTTCATAAGCAGGTGGAAATTTCTCTGACTACTGTCAAACAATTGGCAGCTGTTGCAAATGAGTGTGTTGGAAGAGCTCCTGAGAGTCATGCACCTGCGCTACTGGTACCAGAGGTACCTCAAGTACCATACTCACCTGTGGATCCTGTCTCCTCTGCTGAAAGTGCAAGATCTGTCATTACTCGTCCACTCGACTGTGACGAGTGGCATGTCAATGACAGACCGAGGCATCTTTTACAGATGGACAGGGACCAAGGAGGATTTAGGGTGTTGTACCAATCCCCCCAACCAACAAATTTCAGGTGCTGTCTTTCATGAAACTCAAGCTGAGCCTTGGGGAAACCTGTTTTGTCCAGTGCCAAGAGGAGGCAAATGCAGGAGGGTAGTGGTCTATTAATCATTGGGAGTTTGAACTTATGGCAAATGATGGCACCCCTAAGGAAAATGGCAGCAAGGGACAGCAAAGAACACCAGGTGCACTCAGTGTGTATGCATGGCACCTCATTCATCATGTTGAAGAGGCTATTCCAGCAGTCACTGAGGGGACAGTGTGCAACCAACTGCAGATTGTGGTGCACGCTGGAACAAATGATGCCTGTCATTGACCTCTGAAGTCATACATGGGTCACTTCATTACAGTGACTGGAAGAGAAGGTTGAGAAGACCAGCCTTGAGCATGGCGTTTCAATGAAGCTCACAATTTGCAGCATTGTCCCCAAAACTGAATGTGACTCTTTGGTTATGAGTCGGGCAGAAGGACTGAAGCAGAGATTTTGGAGGATCTGTGACAAGCTAGGCTGCAACTTCTTGGACCTGTGCCATAGGGTTGAGAACTGCAGGTTCCTCCTAAATCGGTAAGGTGTGTACTACACATGAGAGGCTGGTACTTAAGTGGCTGACTGTGTGTAGGGTGCACACAAGGGTTTTTTAGGTTAGGTGGTTCTCCACACAATCCAGATAACAACTGCTGTAGGAAACCCAGATGTATCAGTGTAAGATCAAATAAATGCCTCACACTGGTGAAAGTATTAAAATCTTAATAGTGAACCGCCAAAGTATTCATAACAAAGTGCCACAGTTTGAAGTGCTCACGAAAAGCAGTGAAGGTCATTTAATACTAGGTATGGAAAGCTGGTTGAAACCTGAAATTGATAACTGTGAGATTTTTGGGGTAAATTCAAGTGTATGTCATAGAGATTGGCAACTGAGAAATGCAGTTGGTGTTTTTGTCACAGTAGACAAGAAATTCAAATCCACCATGACAGAAATTAATGCTGCATGTGAGGTTGTTTGCACAACACTCAGTACCAGGGTTGGGCATAAAATTATAATTGGATCCTTCTATTGCCAGCCTTATTCATCTCCTGATGTATCTGAAAACTTCGGTTCATCTGTACATAAGTTCCCCAATTACACTGTAATCATCGGCGGAGATTTTAATCATCCAACAATTAACAGGGAAAATTACAGTTTTGTTTGTGGTGGGAGTGATAAGACATCCTGCGAACCATTACTAAATGCCTTCTCTGAAAACTACCTAAAGCAGATAGTTAGGAATCCCATTCACAGCAGAAATATACTGGATCTAATGGCAACAAACAGACCTGATTTCTTTGTGGATGTCCACATCCAAACTTGTATTAGTGATCATGAAGTGGTTGTGGCAACATTGATGTTGTGGCAACATTGATTACGAAAATACAAAGGACAATTAAAACAAGCAGAAAGATGTGTATGTTCTGTAAACTAGATTAAAAATCAGTAGTGTCATCTCAATGAGGAACTTGAAACTTACAGCATAGGGCAAGAGCACACAGAGGATCTATAGCTCAAGTTTAAAACAATAGAGACCCAAAACTGGATAGAGATGTACCCACTGTAACAGTTCATAATGGGAGGGAACATGTATGGTACACAGTCATTGTAAACAAACTTTTATAGAAAGAAAGATTATTGCATAATGAGTTTAAAGCAAAGCATGAGGCTGTAGATAGAGATGGTGAATGAAACATGTTTGGCTGTCAAGAGAGCAACACATGATGCCATCAATGACTACTGTAGCAGAATATTATCAAATGATATTTCACAAAACCCAAAGAAATTCTGATTGTATGTAAAGGCTGTTAGTGGTACTAAAGTTCCTAGCGAATGAGACAGGAACTGAAGTTGAGGGTAGCAAAGCAAAAGCTGAAACACTTAACTCCATTTTCCTTTGTTCCTTTACAAAGGAAAGCACACAAGAACTGCCCCAATTTAACCCCCATGCCACTGAAATGATGAATGAAATAAGTATTAGTGTTAGTGGTGTGAAAAACTGCTGAAATCATTAAAACTGAAGAAAGCTCCAGAGGTTGATGGGATCCCTGTCAAATTCTGTTCTGAATTTATGGCTGAGTTAACCCTTCTTCTGACTATAACCTATCACAGATGCCTCAAACAAAAAACTGCGCACAGTACTTGGAAAAAAGCGCTGATCGCACCCATCTACAAGATAGGTTGTAGAAGTGATCCACAGAACTACTGTCCGATAGCCTTGACATTGATTTGTTGTAGAATCTTAGAAGATATTTGGAGTTCAAACACAATTAGGTGTATTGAACAGAATGACCTCCTACATGCCAACCAGCATAGAGTCTGAAAACAGTGATCATCTCACATGACATTCTGAAAGCTTTAGATCAAGGCAGTCAGCTGAATGCAGTATGTCTTGATTTCCAAAAAGCATTTGGCTCGAAAAAGAGATATTCTTCTGCTGATGGGTGACTTCAATGCAAAAATTGGGAATGACAACTACGGGACAGAGAAGATTATCAGGCAACATGGGTTGGGCACCCAAAATGACAAAGGAGACGTCTCATACACTTGTGTAGCATGTTGTAACATGATCATTGGAAGTTCCACTTATCCCCATAAATGGTAACACAAAGTGCTCTGGGTTTCATCAGATGACGGAACTGAGAACTAGATCAGCAGGATAAGGCGAAGATCACTCCTAGATGTGAGGAATAAAAGAGGAGCAGATGTTGGTAGTGACCACCACATTATGCTAGCAACAGTCTCTTCAAAAATAGCTGAACACAAGAGACAGCATCGGCAGAAGAGGACTAAGTTTTCAATTTTGGAAAGCTGTACGATACAAAAGTGCGAGAGAAGCTCTCAATCCAACTGAGAAATCATTTTGAAGTGCTTAGCAGAGGAATCAAAGAGAATGGCATTGAGAGTCAATGGGATGCAGCGAAAACAATCTATGCACAGACTGCTGAAGAAATTCTTGGTACAAAGGACCATGGCAGACAAGACTGGATCTCTGACTATACTTAGGATGCAATACAGCAGAGGAGGGAGGCAAAACTCTGGCTAAGTTGTGCACAGGCAAGGGAAGTAAAGGAAGAAATCCAAAAGGAGCTCTGCATATTACATAGGATGGTGAACAGAAGCTTCAGAAAAGATAAGAGAACCTTCATCAATAATTTTGCATCTCAGGCAGAGGTGATGGCTAACAGAGGAGATAAAAGGACACTATAACATCACACAGAAACTGTCAAATATGAAATTTGACGGTGATATGCCAACCAAGGACAAGCAAGGAAAACTACTCACAAATCGAGAAGACCAGTGCAGAGATGAAAACAACATTTTGAAAATGTTCTGAACTGTGAGACTACAGATGAATATGTAACTCAACTGAACGTGGATGAGGTAGGACTCCCACAAGACATGTAAATTAATGTAAAACTGCCATCCAAAGAAGAAATCGCTAAAGCAGTCCAACAAATAAAAAATGGAAAAACATCGGGCCTGGACAATATCAGTGTAGAGTTACTTAAAGTACATCCCTCTATAACAGCAGAAATTTTACATCCACTCCTGACAGCCATATGGATGAATGAAAAGGTACTGAACAATTGGAACAGAGGCTTGCTCATCAAACTCTTCAAGAAAGGAGCCTGTCAGATTGTGATAACTGGAGAGGTATCACCCTGCAGTCAATCCAAGCAAGATCCTCTTGTGAATAATCCTAAATAGGATAAAATCAAATGTACACAAGAAACAAAGAAGAGAATAAGCAGGATTCACGGAAGGTCGCTCTTGCATTGACCAGATAAACACCTTGAGAATAATAGCTGAGCATTCATATGAATACCAATTGCTGCTTTACATGCTGTTTGTAGTCTTTGAAAAGGCCTTTGACAATATAATTACGGCAAAAATATGGAGCTGACTGCAAACTTTTGGAATTCCCAAGAAAATAATTTCTCTTGTCAAGTGCATGTATGAAAACTGCACATGCCAAGTTCAACATAAAGGTCTGCTTTCAGATCCAATAGCAGTGAAAACAGGAGTTAAGCAAGGCTACATGCTCTCACTGATACTATTTAACATAGTTATGAATCATGTAATGGTACAACCAATGGATAAAGTGAGAGGGATAAAATAGAGCAATGGAACTCATCTAGAAGACCTGGATTTTACAGATGACCTCTGATTTATTTCCCACAGCCTCAATGATATGAAAGAGAAACTTGAAGATCTGAAATCTGCAGTGAAGAAAGTCGGTTTGAAAATTAATGCCCAAAAAACAAAAGATATGTGAGCAAATGATAACACTGCTAATCTTAAGCTTAGGAGCTAGGTAATCAAAAGGGTGGATAAGTTTCGCTATCCTGGAAGCATGATTACACCACATGGTGGTACAACAGAGGACATGAACAGCTGCATCAACAAAGCCAAAGCCAAGTTGTAAAACTTTCCGCTCTAACTGGAGATCAAAGGAAATAACATTGAGGACCAAATTGTGGATATTGGAAAGTAAGGTAAAATCTGTGCTTCTACATGAATGTAAAACATGGATAGTGACAAAGCAGCTAATCCATAAGCTGCAGACATTTAACAACAGATGTCTGAGGAACAGTGGCCAAATGTCATCTCTTAACAAAAAACACTGGGGAAGAACCAGCCGGAAGCCAACTGAGCTGCAAGTAAGAAGCAAGAAGTGAAGATGGTTAGAACATACACTCAGGAGACCAAATGAACATATTGTGGAGGAAGCACTTTATTGGATCCCACAGCGAAGATGGAGATGAGGCAGGCCCAAAATGATGTGGAGATGATCAGTTGAAGCAGAAAGTCAACAGCAAGGAATAGGATGGGAAGAAGTGAAAATACCAGCAGAAGACAGAGCAAGATGGCAATCCTTTGTTGCAGCCCTATGTTCCACATAAGGAGTTAAAGGAATTATAAAATAAATAATAAATAACTTGACTCAGTACCACACCTACACTTACTGCCAAAAGTACAAGCATAATGGATATCAAGTGAAATTTGTGACTGGACTGAGGACTTTTTGGTAGGGAGGACACACCACGTTATCTTGGATGGAGAGTCATCGTCAGATGGAGAATTAATATCAGGTGTGCTAGAGGGAAGTGTTTTGGGACCTTGCTGTTAATTCTGTATACTAATGACCTTGCAGACAATATTAATAGTAACCTGAGACTTTTTTGATGGTTATGAAGTTATCTATAATGAAGTACTATCTGAAATATGTTGCTTAAATATTCAGTCAGATCCTGATATTTCAAAGTGGTGCCAACACTGGCAACTTTCTTTAAACGTTCAGAACTGTAAAATTGCGCACTTCACAAAAAAATTCGAATTATCCTATGGCTATAAAAACATCAGTGAGTCAGAGTTAGAATTGGCCAACTCATACAAATATCTGGGAGTTACACTTTGTGGGGATATGAAGTGGAATGATCATAAGCCTCAATTGTGGGTAAAGCATGTGGTAGACTTTGGTTTATTGGTAGACTACTGGAGAAGTGGAATCAGTTTACAAAGGATACTGCTTACAAATCACTTATGTGACCAGTGTGTGCTACCTGTTGCAAACAGGACTACTGTGGGGGCGTGTCACAGAGCTACTAAAGGAACTGAACTGGATGACTCTTGAAGATAGATGCAAACTATCCCAAGAAAGTTTATTAACAAAGTTTCAAGAATCAGCTTTAAGTGATGACTCTATTAATATACTACAGTCCCCTATGTATTGCGCACATATGTGGTTCATGAGGATACAATAGAATAATTACAGCACGCACAGAGGCATTCGAACAATCATTCTTCCTGCATTTCGAACGTGAATGGAACAGGAAGAAACCCAAACAACTGGTACAGTGAGATGTAGCCTCTGGCATGTATCTCATGGTGGTTTGCAAAGTATAGATGTAGATGTAGATATAGATGTACATGAAGTTCAAGCCCAATTCCAGGAAGGCACTCAACAATCATTCTTCCTGCTCCATTCATGTTCGGAGAGAATGGGGTATGAAATTTCCTGTCACGAAGTTTGTACACAACACAGCCAAGCAAGAGACAGCAACTTTGACATCATTTCTCCTGCTCCATAGGCTGTACCACTGCAACAACAATGAAGACTTTTGTTTTACTTCGACCCAACAATGCTTAGGACATGAATTTTAAATTTTACCAGTGAATTGAATGTTCAAACAAATTTTGAGCTTGTAGCCAGTCATTGTTTAATTCATCCCACAATATTTTGACTGGGCACCTGCCAGCCACCTACAGCTGAGCCACCGAACACGGATGAAGGCTTGTCTGCAATATATGGCACACTGCAAGTGTTCCATTGTTCTGCTGTCCTTTGTATTACTGCTTGCTGTAGCTGTTGGCACACACTCTCATCTTTGATCAGAACAAATCATGGAGATGATGGAGTTCCATGCATTGTCCAACTGGTAGCCGCTATCATGACCCATCAGCTTTTCCACTAAGTGTATTTCCATGGATTCTTTAACAATGGAGCCCCAAAAAGATGTTGCTGTGATCAGAATCATAGTTCTGTCATACTCCATTGAATGTCCATTGGAAATACTTGCTTGGTTGCAAAAGGCGAGAGCAGTTTGATGTTCAGTGCAGCATTCTTTAACAGTGCATGTAGCCTGTTTCATTTAAGCCGTAGCACACACAAGGTAGTTTGTAAATTCCGGCCTTCTGCTATAGCAGGTCATCTTCCACTGACTTCAAAAGGTCTGCAGTCTTAGATGGTGGGCGGAAAATCACTTTCGCCTGAAATTTACAGAGGATTCTTGCTATTTTAAATGAAATATTGCCCTCAAAAGGAAGAAAAGCCAAACATTTTGTTAGCATGTTCTCCTCTTTATTCATTTTCTGATTCTTGGTTTTAAATGACTGCCCTGATAACCTGTGTATCATAAACCCTCTCATATTTACTTGTATTCGAAAGCATCAAGTTGTCATCACCTGTTGCAAATTATGAGCATGCTTAAAATACTCAATACACAGAGCTCACCCTGTCGCAGATCAAGATAGTTTGCCTGAAGAGCTTACCCACCTAAAGATGGGGTCAGAAAAAATGGATAGTTCACACAGCTGATTAACAGGGCACTGTTATTTAAAACCAAGAATTAGGAAATGGATAAAAAGGAGAACGCACTGGCAAAATCTTTAGCTTTTCTTTCTTTTGTGGGAACTTATCATTTAAAATATCAAGAATTGTCTGTCAATCTCAATTGAAAGTGATTTTCTGTCCAACTAAGATTGCAGACCTTCTGGGATCAGTGAAAGATAACCTTGTCAGTGTGGTATGGCTTACATAGGAGAGACCATATGCACTGTGAAAGAACACTGCATTGAATATCAATGTTGTACTCGCTTTTGCAACCAAGTGAGTCCACTATAGCTGAACACTGTATTTCCACTGGATATTCAATGGGATCTGAAAGAACTATGTTTCTGACCACATCAACATCTTTTTCAGATAGTATTACGGTATTTGTGGAAATACAGTTGGCGGTAAAGCTGATGAACTATGGTAGTGGCTACCAGTTGGACAGTGTATGGAACCCTATTATCTACAAGATCTGATCTGCTCATATATGACAGAGTACACCAACAACTACGGTGAGCAGTGATGCTGAGGAATGCTGAGTTCTTGGCTCCACTAGTGAGAGCACTGCTGTCACAAAGTGTAGTCCTGTCAACTTGATTTAGGCACATGCATGAACCATTCGCAGCATGCTATATATTGTGGGATGGAGAAAGTCTACATAAGTCTTCGGTGGTTCACCTGAAGTAAGCTAGCAGATGCACAGTCCAAATATCATGGGAAGAATTAAGCAATGACTAGTTATAAGACTGAAATTTGTCTAAACAATTCTCAGGATTGTTCCATCAAACAGCTCATCACCAGAACTGAGGAAGTGACATAACCAGCACACACATGGAACAGAATGCCCAGGTTAAAGACCATGGGCTTTATAACTTCAAACACTGACCTGTCAGGTATAGCTCAAGCAACCTGGAATGAACTTACACCTGTGCAGAAGATTGAGCTATAAGAAAAATGCTGTCAAATTCTACGTCACTTTTCAGACTTCATCTATGAAATTAAGAACAATTATCCTAAGTGTTGTTGTTATTGTTGTGGTCTTCAGTCCTGAGACTGGTTTGATGCAGCTCTCCATGCTACTCTATCCTGTGCAAGCTTCTTCATCTCCCAGTACTTACTGCAATCTACATCCTTCTGAATCTGCTTAGTGTATTCATCTCTTGGTCTCCCTCTACTATTTTTACCCTCCACGCTGCCCTCCAATGCTAAATTTGTGATCCCTTGATGCCTCAAAACATGTCCTACCAACCGGCCCCTTCTTCTAGTCAAGTTGTGCCACAAACTACTCTTCTCCCCAATTCTATTCAATACCTCCTCATTAGTTATGTGATCTACCCATCTAATCTTCAGCATTCTTCTGTAGCACCACATTTCGAAAGCTTCTAAACTCTTCTTGTCTAAACTATTTATCGTCCATGTTTCATTTCCATACATGGCTACACCCCATACAAATACTTTCATAAATGACTTCCTGACACTTAAATCTATACTCGATGTTAACAAATTTCTCTTCTTCAGAAACGCTTTCCTTGCCATTGCCAGTCTACATTTTATATCCTCTCTACTTCGACCATCATCATCAGTTATTTTACTCTCCAAATAGCAAAACTCCTTTACTACTTTAAGTGTCTCATTTCCTAATCTAATTCCCTCAGCATCACCCGACTTAATTCGACTACATTCCATTATCATCGTTTAGCTTTTGTTAATGTTCTTCTTCTACCCTCCTTTCAAGACACTGTCCATTCCGTTCAACTACTCTTCCAAGTCCTTTGCTGTCTCTGACAGAATTACAATGTCATCAGTGAACCTCAAAGTTTTTATTTCTTCTCCATGTATTTTAATACCTAATCCAAATTTTTCTTTTGTTTCCTTTACTGCTTGCTCAATATACAGATTGAATAACATTGGGGAGAGGCTACAACCCTGTCTCACTCCCTTCCCAAACACTGCTTCCCTTTCATGCCCCTCGACTCTTATAACTGCCATCTGGTTTCTGTACAAATTGTAAATAGCCTTTCACTCCCTGTATTTTACCCCTGCCACCTTTATAATTTGAAAGAGAATATTCCATTTAACATTGTCAAAAGCTTTCTCTAAGTCTACAAATGCTAGAAACGTAGGTTTGCCTTTCCTTAATCTTTCTTCTAAGATAAGTCGTAAGGTCAGTATTGCCTCACGTGTTCCAACATTTGTATGGAATCCAAAGTGATCTTCCCCAAGGTCAGCTTCTACCAGTATTTCCATTTGTCTGTAAAGAATCTGTGTTAGTGTTTTGCAGCTGTGACTTATTCAACTGATAGTTTGGTAATTTTCACGGTTAAAGCAGGCTCAGACATGGTAATTGGATGTCTCTATAGGCCCCCTGGCTCAGCAGCTGTTGTGGCTGAGCACCTGAAGGATAATTTGGAAAATATGTCCAGTAGATTTCCCCAACATGTTATAGTTCCGGGTGGAGATATAATTTGCCGGATATAGACCGGGAGACTCAAACGTTCATAACGAGTGGCAGGGACAAAGAATCCAGTGAAATTTTTTTAAATGCTTTATCTGAAAACTACCTTGAGCAGTTAAACAGAGAACTGACTCGTGGCGATAACATATCAGGTCTTCTGGTGACAAACAGACCCGAACTATTTGAAACAGTTAACACAGAACAGGGAATCAGCAATCATAAAGCAGTTACTGCATCGATGATTTCAGCCGTAAATAGAAATATTAAAAAAGGTAGGAAGATTTTTCTGTTTAACAAAAGTGACAAAAAGCAGATTACAGAGTACCTGATGGCACAACACAAAAGTTTTGTCTTGAGTACAGATAGTGTTGAGGATCAGTGGAAAAAGTTCAAAACCACCGTACAATATGCGTTAGATGAGTATGTGCCAAGCAAGATCATAAGAGATGGAAAAGAGCCACCGTGGTACAACAACCAAGTTAGGAAACTGCTGCGGAAGCAAAGGGAACTTCACAGCAAACATAAACATAGCAAAAGCCTTGCAGACAAACAAAACTTACACGAAGAAAAATGTAGTGTGAGGAGGGCTATACGAGGGGTGTTCAATGAATTCGAAAGTGAAGTTCTATGTACTGACTTGGCAGATAATCCTAAGAAATTTTGGTCTTATGTCAAAGCAGTAAGTGGATCAAAACAAAATGTCCAGAAACTCTGTGACCAAAAAGGTACTGAAACAGAGGATGACAGACTAAAGGCCGAACTACTAAATGTCTTTTTCCAAAGCTGTTTCACAGAGGAAGACTGCACTGTAGTTCCTTCTCTAGATTGTCGCACAGATGACAAAATGGTAGATATAGAAACAAACAACAGAGGAATAGAGAAACAATTAAAATCGCTCAAAAGAGGAAAGGCCGCTGGACCTGATGGGATACCAGTTCGATTTTACACAGAGTACGCGAAGGAACATGCCCCCCCCCCCCCCCCCTCCTTCTTGCAGTGGTGTACCGTAGGTCTCTAGAAGAGCATAGCGTTCCACAGGATTGGAAAAGAGCACAGGTAATCCCCGTTTTCAAGAAGGGACATTGAACAGATGTGCAGAATTATAGACCTATATCTCTAATGACGATCAGTTGTAGAATTTTGGAACACGTATTATGTTTGAGTATAAAGACTTTTCTGGAGAGTAGAAATATACTCTGTAGGAATCAGCATGTGTTTCAAAAAAGATGGTCGTGTGAAACCCGGCTGATGCTATTCGTTCATGAGACTCAGAGGGCCATAGACACGGGTTCACAGGTAGATGCCGTGTTTCTTGACTTCCGCAAGGCGTTCGATACAGTTCCCCACAGTCGTTTAATGAACAAAGTAAGAGCATATGGACTATCAGACCAATTTTGTGATTGGATTGAGGAGTTCCTAGATAACAGAATGCAACATTTCATTCTCAATGGAGAGAAGTCTTCCGAAGTAAGAGTGTTTTCAGGTGTGCCACAGGGGAGTGTCATAGGACCGTTGCTATTCACAATATACATAAATGATGTTGTGGATGACATCAGAAGTTCACTGAGGCTTTTTGCAGATGATGCTGTAGTACATCGAGAGGTTGTAACAATGGAAAATTGTACTGAAATGCAGGAGGATCTGCAGCGAATTGACGCATGGTGCAGGAAATGGCAACTGAATCTCAATGTAGACAAGTGTAATGTGCTGCGAATACATAGAAAGATAGATCCCTTATCATTTAGCTACAAAATAGCAGGTCAGCAACTGGAAGCAGTTAATTCCATAAATTATCTGGGAGTGTGCATTAGGAGTGATTTAAAATGGAATGATCATACAAAGTTGATCGTCGGTAAAGCAGATGCCAGACTGAGATTCATTGGATAAGGAAATGCAATCCAAAAACAAAGGAAGTAGGTTACAGTATGACTGAAACTTCCTGGCAGATTAAAACATTGTGCCAGACCGAGACTCGAACTCGGGACCTTTGCCTTTCGCGGGCAAGTGCTCTACCATCTGAGCTACCGAAGCACGACTCACGCCCGGTACTCACAGCTTTACTTCTGCCAGTATCTCATCTCCTACCTTCCAAACTTTACAGAAGCTCTCCTGCAAACCTTGCAGAACTAGCACTCCTGAAAGAAAGGATATAGTGGAGACATGGCTTAGCCACAGAGTTCGAGTCTCGGTCGGGCACACAGTTTTAATCTGCCAGGAAGTTTCATATCAGCGCACACTCCACTGCAGAGTGAAAATCTCATTCTGGAAACATCCCCCAGGCTGTGGCTAAGCCATGTCTCCACTACATCCTTTCTTTCAGGAGTGCTATTTCTGCAAGGTTCGCAGGAGAGCTTCTGTAAAGTTTGGAAGGTAGGAGACGTGATACTGGCAGAAATAAAGCTGTGAGTACTGGGCGTGAGTCGTGCTTCGGTAGCTCAGGTGGTAGAGCACTTGCCCGCGAAACGCAAAGGTCCCGAGTTCGAGTCTCGGTCGGGCACACAGTTTTAATCTGCCAGGAAGTTTCATATCATCCCACACTCCGCTGCAGAGTGAAAATCTCATTCTGGAAACATCCCCCAGGCTGTGGCTAAGCCATGTCTCCACTATATCCTTTCTTTCAGGAGTGCTAGTTCTGCAAGGTTCGCAGGAGAGCTTCTGTAAAGTTTGTAAGGTAGGAGATGAGATACTGGCAGAAGTAAAGCTGTGAGTACCGGGCGTGAGTGGTGCTTCGGTAGCTCAGATGGTAGAGCACTTGCCCGCGAAAGGCAAAGGTCCCGAGCTCCAGTCTCGGTCGGGCACACAGTTTTAATCTGCCAGGAAGTTTCATATCAGTGCACACTCCGCTGCAGAGTGAAAATTTCATACAGTATGCTTGTTTGTACACTGCTTGAATACTGCTCAGCAGTGTGGGATACGTACCAGATAGAGATAGAGAAGATCCAACGGAGAGCAGCGCACTTCGTTACAGGATCATTTAGTAATCGCGAAAGCATTACAGAGATGATAGATAAACTCCAGTGGAAGACTCTGCAGGAGAGATGCTCAGTAGCTCGGTACAGGCTTTTGTCAAAGTTTCGAGAACATACCTTCACCGAAGAGTCAAGCAGTATATTGCTCCCTCCTACGTATATCTCGCGAAGAGACCATGAGGATAAAATCAGAGAGATTAGAGCCCACACAGAAGCATACCGACAATCCTTCTTTCCACAAACAATACGAGACTGGAATAGAAGGGAAAACTGATAGAGGTACTCAGGGTACCCTCCGCCACACACCATCAGGTGGCTTTCGGAGTATGGATATAGATAGATGTAGATGTCAACACCTGTTTTCTTTGCGATTGGAATTATTATATTCTTCTTGACGTCTGAGGGTATTTAGCCTGTCTCATACATCTTGCTCACCAGATGGTAGAGTTTTGTCATGACTGGCTCTCCCAAGGCTGTCATTAGTTCTAATGGAATGTTGTCTACTCATGGGGCCTTGTTTCGCCTCAAGTCCTTCAGTGCTCTGCCAAACTCTTCACGCAGTATCGTATCTCCCATTTCATCTTCATCTACATCCTCTTCCTATTTCCACAATATTGTCCTCAAGTACATCGCCCTTGTATAGACCCTCTATATACTCCTTCCACCTATCTGCTTTCCCTTCTTTGCTGGGCTTCCATCTGAGCTCTTGATATTCATACAAGTGGTTCTTTTTCTCCAAAGGTTTCCCTAATTTTCCTGTAGGCAGTATCTATCTTACCGCCAGTGAGATAAACCTCTATACCCTTACATTTGTCCTCTAGCCATCCCTGCTTAGCCATTTTGCACTTCCTGTCGATCTCATTTTTGAGACCTTTGTATTCCTTTTTGCCTGCTTCATTTACTGCATTTTTATATTTTCTCCTTTCATCAATTAAATTCAGTATTACTTATATTACCCAAGGATTTCTACTAACCCTCGTCTTTTTACCTACTTGATCCTCTGCTGCCTTCACTACTTCATCCCTCAGAGCTACCCATTCTTCTTCTACTGTATTTCTTTCCCACATTCTTGTCAATCATTTCCTAATGCTCTCCCTGAACCTCTCTACAACCTCTGGTTTAGTCAGTTTATCCAGATCCCATCTCCTCAAATTCCCATCTTTTTGCAGTTTCTTCAGTTTTAATCTACAGTTCATAACCAATAGATTGTGGTCAGAGTCCACATCTGCCCCTGGAAATGTCTTACAATTTAAAACCTGGTTCCTAAATCTCTTTCTTACCATTATACAACCTTCTTTTATGATTCTTGAACCAAGTGTTAGCTATGATTAAGTTATGCTCTGTGCAAAATTCTACAAGACGAATTCCTCTTTCATTTCTTAGCCCCAATCCATATTCACCTACTATGTTCCTTCTCTCCCTTTTCCTACTCTCGAATTGCAGTCTCCCATGACTATTAAATTTTCATCTCCCTTCACTAACTGAATAATTTCTTTTATCTCATCATACATTTCATCAATTTCTTCATCATCTGCAGAGCTGGTTGGCACATAAACTTGTACTACTGTAGTAGGCATGGGCTTCGTTTATATCTTGGCCACAATAATTCGTTCACTATGCTGTTTGTAGGAGCTTACCCACACTCCTATTTTTTTATTCATTATTAAACCTACTCCTGCATTACCCCTATTTGATTTTGTATTTATAACCCTGTATTCACCTGACCAAAAGTCTTGTTCCTCCTGCCACTGAACTTCACTAATTCCCACTATATCTAACTTCAACCTATCCATTTCCCTTTTTAAATTTTCTAACCTATGTAGAGGAGGGAAAATTACACATTCATCATCCATATCCGTTGCATGAAGCCATACCATAGAACTGAGATGCAGATTGATGATAGTACTTTCAGTGCAAGGGACAAGAATACCCGCCCAATAGTCATAAAGCTTTGTTGGAAGTACCACGATGTGGATGCTGCAGGACCAGTGTGTAAATACAGATCTGGGACAGCAGATCACTGTTTTGCGAGGAGGAGGTGTGGTGTCACCGCCAGACACCACACTTGCTAGGTGGTAGCCTTTAAATCGGCCGTGGTCCGTTAGTATAGTTGGACCCGCGTGTCGCCACTTTCAGTGATTGCAGACCGAGTGCCGACACACGGCAGGTCTAAGGAGCCTCCCTAGCACTCGCCCAAGTTGTACAGCCGACTTTGCTAGCGATTGTTCACTGACTACAGATGCTCTCATTTGCAGAGACGACAGTTTAGCATGGCCTTCAGCTACGTCATTTGCTATGACCTAGCAAGGCGCCATATTCAGTTACTATTGATATTGTGAAACATGTACCGTCAAGAGTGATGTTCATCATTAGTGGATTAAAGTTAAGTATGAAACTAATTACGTCCGCTTTCTGAATTCTCATTCCTTGTCATGTTCCAGACCTCACGTAAGTATAGTTCTTCCCTCCTCATGCCAGCCTGCATGAGCTAAAACGCGTGCATTTCGGCCTCCTCTAGTAACACTGTGTTGGCTCTTCTGCCCACACAACAGGAGGAATATTGACACCTGCTGTGCATCATCCATCATGGTGAAGCAATTATAGCCATTGGCTGATGGCGTGTAGGTCATCAATTTGAAACCTGCCTCCTTCAATTATTTATCATTTAGAATTTATTGTTTCTCGAAGCTTCTGGAACTTATTGATGCAATAATGAAATGCCTGATCTATGAGTGGCATTCATGTTACGTAATTTGACAGGACATTCTATATATGTGTAAAAAGGAGCACTCTCTGCTGAGGTAGCCAGTTTGATTCCATCAATGTCTTTCCAGTGTAAAGTGTTAATTTTTGATGAGGACCCTGCTCTTGTAACTGGTATTTGATTTCAGATTCTCTGTGAAATGAAAATGGTTCTTGGTAAACCGACCTGTAGTAATTGGTCTTCTACTAGCAATAACCAGCCAATTGACAATAATGTCAATAAAAGGCCAACATTTGTTCAACATGATTGAATGGAAACATTTGTACAGTAATTAAATATGAATCTCATATACTCACTAAGTAACACCTCAAAATTATTTTTAATGATGCCAAAAAATTGATAGTTCGTCCAAACTGTCCTAACATTTAGGAGAAACACATTATTGTTGTGATAAAGAGATCACTCACACAGATGAAAAATTATCTACAGTGGGAGTTGAGGAAAAAAGTCTCAGTTTCACAACGGGGGAAATTAAATAAGGTATGTGTAGAGTACTGCAATAGTGAAACTAAGTTCCAATCATTTCAGGTACGCACACCACATTTGAAGGTCAACTATAATTCTCAGACTATAAAAATCAATCCCAAAACTTCTACATACTATTTTAATTTGATTACTGTCATGAATTCATGCACTTGGATGACACAAAGATTACAGTTTAGCTTCTTGCTGACAGCGAGGTTAACAGAAACAAAGCAACATTAGAGTTTGGGTTTTTATACTCCAAGTTCTGCAAAACATAATATTTTTGTATTTGCTCAAACATGTTCAGTCACTTCTTTAAGCAAATTCTTTCATCTACTTTGCAGATGACATGCTGCCCATCCACAAAAGTCATAAATTCAAGTCAACCTGTATAAATCTATTTTCACAATTAATGTAGTTTCAGGTGAGAAAAAAGACCATGTTATAATTTTTAGGCCTAAAACAAGAAAAAACCATGAAATGTGTATAACACTTTTACAGAAATAAGTTGAGATTGTATGAAGAGGTCCCAAAACATGTTTGGCTAAATAGAAAAATGAGTACATTCCTTGTATTTTGCTTGTGGCAGAATTTACAAACCCCAAATTTAATTTTGCAGTCATGGAACAAAATTTCAACAGGAGTGTCCAGTCTCAGTATGATGATTGTTGAAACAGTAAAGTCTGATGAGGATGAGGAAGGAAATCGACTACAGTCGATTCAAAAGTACTGTCCTACCATTTGACTTCAGTGATTTGGGGATATAATGTAAAACCTAAATGTGGACTGCATGATGGAGATTTGACTCCCACTTCTCCAGTCTCCAGTCTCTTAAATTATCTTGTGGAATTAACAAAAGCTGCCCATACACACCTAATAAAGCTCTAATATTGCTAGCTGATGTTAACACCCAGCTAGTTTTATTGTTTGAAATTGATGTTCTTAATGGGTTCAATTGATTTAACTGGCAAAGGTTGATAGTTTAGTCATATCCAAGTATAATTCTGTCTGGCCTCAGCAGCCAGAGATTGTGGTCATGTGTGTGAGATGTGTGTGTGTGTGTGTCTCTGTCTATTTCCGACAATAACCTTGTTAGCCGAAAACTCACTCCCTGAAAAGCTTTCCCCCCTCCCGTGTTGGACTCTTTAAAGGAGCTGTTGGTTGTTGCATACGAAGAAGTTAAAAACTAGTCCTCTTTATCAACAGGCCAATGGTAGAATGGAGCAGGTACATTCAACAACTGGGAACATGTCAAGTTATTATGTGAATGTACATCATAGTGATTGGGATATGTATATTAGGTATGTTGTATTAGTGCATAATACAAAAGTACACACAGATTATTAGTTTGTCACCATGTGAGGTGGTGTATAGTCAGAAAATAAAGACAAATAAAGGTAAAGATGAGGAGTCGGTCTGTGAGTTTGCAAAAGCGCTATGAGAAATATGGAAACAAGTACAGAAGGCAAATACAAAGGTGTTAGGGAAGCAAGAGGAATCTGTGAAATGTACAACAAGTTTATCACAGTATAAAATAGGGCAATGCGTGATGTTATCAATGCTGGTAGATAAGATGAAGAAATTCATCAGAAGTTATCAAGGACTCCATTAGGTGGTGCAAACTAATTTTCAAGTCAAAATGAAGCTTCAGTTGCCAACAAGAATGGCAATAGTGCATGTTGGATGTCTACAACATTTTTTGATGGTGCTGAGCCACAGTCACACAATATTTTTTGAAAGAATAGACAGCCATTTGACTGTATATTACTGTATTTATCTTCTGTGCCATGTAGATTTCAGCTTTTATGCCACTATCAAGTAGAATGTAAAAGTTCTCAGACAATTAACACATCATATATGTTACGGCAGTCCAAAGCATGTAAACACGACTAATACATGCCTTTCAATGGCATGTGTTACTCTTGTTGCATGAATAACTGGGTATGTATCTTCTGTTGCCTGAACAGTATTTTCCAGGATTACAGTAAGCACAGGGAGAGCTGCTGTCCGAGTTAAGACTGATTATGAAATCATGAAATCCAGTAGACAAAACCTGTCCTCCTGCTACCATATAGCACCAAAAGAATTGCAAATTGACTGAGCACAATTGTATATTCTAATTCGATTCCTTGTAACAGAAAGACACACGTTTCAAGTTTCATGCCACCCACATGAACCCGGTGAAGTGTGGAGTTCTCAGGAAGTTTGTACAGATGACAATTCGCAGGCATGCAGTAATGATAGAGGAGCAGTTACAAAACTGATGAAGAGAAAGGTTGGTTGGTTGGTTGGTTGGTTGGTTGGTTGGCTGGTTGGTTTGTGGGATTGAAGGGACCAGAGTACTACGGCCATTGGTCACTTTTTCCATGAACTTGAAACACCCACAAAGAATAAAAACAAACAATGGAGATGACAAGAGATGACACAGGACAAGAAAGACACAGACAGAGACCAAATAAAAGGAATCAAAATTACACTGAATGTGACAGTGGTTGGCTGACCATAGAAATAAAAAAGGAAAAGCCAACCACCAAGAAACACACTAAAAACCCGTCTAAAATCATAGGCAAAAGGCCAGACTAGACACAAAAAAAGGACAAACACTTACACTGAGCGATAAAAGCCCCCTGCACAAATAAAACTCAAAACTAAATCTGGCACTGCAACATTATCTGATAAAAGTGCAGGAAGCATATCAGGCAGTGCAAACGTCTGCCTGAGCGGAGTTAAAAGCAGGCAGTGCAAAAATATGTGGACCACCGTCAAAGCTGGCCCGCATCAACATAAAGGTGGGTCCTCGCAGCGCAATAAACACCTGTGTGTCATCCAGGTGTGGCCAATGTGCAGCTGCCAGAGGACAACAGAGTCCTTGTGAGAGACCTGCAAGGAGGAGAACTACGCACCGGTAGCCTCCTGCATGGCCCGAAGTATGTTGGGTGAAGGAAGGGCATACCATTCTTCACCCCAGGTGCAAAGTACCTTCTGCCACAAAACTGACCTGAGGTCACTATCCAAAAGACTACTCTCCAAGGCTGGTGCACTGACAGCCTGTTTAGCCAGCATGTCAACACGTTCATTTCCCGGGATGCCGACATGACCCGCGTTTCACACAAAGACCACAGAGCGGCCGCAACGGGGAAGAGTATGGAGGAGCTCCTGGATAACCATCACCAAATGAGAGCGAGGGAAACACTGGTTGATAGCTCATAAACTGCTCAGGGAGTCACTACAAACAACAAAGGACTCACCTGAGCAGGAGCAGATTTACTCTAGGGCGCGAGACATGGCGACCAGCTCGGCAATGAAAACACTGCAGCCAGCCGGCAATGAGTTTTGTTCATAATGATCCCCTAGAGTAAGAGCATAAGCGGCATGACCAACAACCATCAAACTGTCAGTACAGACAACGTCAGAGCCTTGAAATGCGGCAAGGATTGAAAGAAAGCGGCAGTGGAGGACCTCAGGAGGGACTGAGTCCATCCGGCCCTGTGGCAAATTGAGCCGAAGGCATGGGCGGGGCACACACCATGGGGGTATAGGCAGAGGGGCCTGGAAGAAAGGTGGAAGAGGGAAAACCTCAAGCCCAGAGAGAAGAGCTTAGATACAAACCGTGATCGTACACCCTGACCGGGGCTGCCATTCCGGAAGATTGACGACCGACTGAGAGAACAGGAGACAATAATTGGGATGCCCGGGCAAGCAACAAATGTGTGTAGCATAAGCGGACAGTAATTGTTGGTGCCAGAACTGCAATGGAGGGACAGCTGCCTCCACAAGTACGCTGTTGACAGGGCTTGTCCAGCAAGCTCCAGTGGCGAGTTGGATCCCGCTGTGAAGGATGGGGTCCAGCAACTGCAATGCGGAAGGGGATGCCAAACCGTAAGCCAGGCTCCCATAATCTAGACAGGAATGAATTAATGTCTGGTACAGCCGTAGAAGGGTAGACAGATCAGCACCCCAGCTGGTGTGACTCGAGCAATGAAGAGCGTTAAGATGCTGCCAACACGTCTGTTTAAGCTGCCGAATATGAGGGAGCCAAGTCCCGGGTATCAAAAACCAATCTCAAAAACTGATGTGTCTCCACCACAGCAAGAGGTACGCCGTCAAGATAAAGCTGTGGCTCAGGGTGAACAATGCATCACTGGCAGAAATGCATAATGCAGGTCATGGCAGCCGAAAACTGGATGCCATGCACTACAGCCCAAGACTTCACCTTGCGGATAGGACCCTGCAGCTGTTGTTCAGCAGCTTCAATGCCAGTGGAGCTAAAGTTTAGGCATATGTCGTCAGCATACAAGGAAGCTGAGACAGACGTTCCCACCACTGCAGCAAGTCCATTAATTGCAATTAAAAAGAGGCAGACACTTAAGACAGAGCCTTGCAGTACCCCATTCTCCTGAACTCCCCGTAAGACCACAACCATGAAGTGTAGAGAGGATGTAATGTTGCCATGTCGTATTGTATGCCTTCCGCATGTCAAAAAAGATGGCAACCAGATGTTGATGGTGGGCAAAGGCCATACAGATGGCAGACTCCAGGCACACCAGATTATCGGCAGCAGAGTGGCCCTTACAGAACCCACCATGAGACAGAGCCAGAAGGCCCCGAGACTCAAGTAGCCAACTCAACCTCTGGCTCACCATGGGTTCAAGTAACTTGCAAAGAACATTGGTGAGGCTAATGGGGCAGTAGCTGTCCACCTCCAGTGGGTTCTTGCCAGGTTTCAACATGGGGATTACGAAACTTTCCCACCATTGCGACGGGAACTCACCCTCAACCCAGATATGGTTGAAAAGGCCCACTCACTGAATGGAGCATTGTACGATTAAGGGTGGCGTGTGTGAAATGAAATGCTCCAACGTTCCAACCCCTTTTTCAGGGAGCGGAAGGCCAGTCGCTAATTCGCAGAAGCGGAACTCTGAGCAAAATGCTCTGCTAAGCGGTTTGCAATTGTGTCAGAGTCAGTACAGACTGCTCCATTCAGTGAAAGTGCACGTACCCTGACCGGGGTCGAATAGCCATAGAGTCGGCTAATCTTGGCCCAAACGTGCGACGGAGAGGTACGGAGGCCAGTGGTGGGGACATACGTTTCCCAGCACTCCTGCCTGCATTGGCGAATGAGGCGGCGGGCTTGCGCAAAAAGCCGTTTAAAGGCGATGAGGTGTGCCAATGAGGGATGCCGCTTGTGATGCCGGAGTACCTGCCTGCAATCTTTAATCACCTCAGTGATCTTGGGCGACCACCAAAGCACAGTCCTCCGCTGAGGGGACCCACAACAACAGGGAATGGTAGATTTTGTGGCATTAACAATGCCACTGGTGACCGAGTGAACCACCGCATCAGTGGCATCATTGGAGAGAGGCTCAATTAGTGGCAATGGAGGTGAACAAGTCCCAGTCAACATTATTCATAGCCCATCTGCAGGAGTGCCCAGAAGAGTGATGCTGTTGTAGTCACTGAAAGATCGGAAAGTGGTCACTACCACACAAGTTGTCATGCACACTCCATTGGACAGATGGTAAGAGGCTAGGGCTGAGTACGTGCCACACACCACACTAAAATGTGTGAAGGCACCAGCATTTAAAAAGTGGCAATTGGGCTATCAGCGCAGCCACGACATGCCGCAGGACATCACCATCCCGTGGAAGATAGAGACTGCAGACAGTAACGGCCTGAGGCATCCACATCCGAACAGCAACAGTCTCTAAAGGTGTTTGTAGAGGGACAGACTCGCTGTAAAGAGAGTGAAGGACGTAGATGCAGATGGCACCAGATATCCTCTCACAAGCTGCCTGGTTCTTATAATATCCCCGATAGCCATGGAGGGCAGGGGTTCACATCACCGGAAACCAAGTTTCCTGAAGAGCAATGCAGAGGAAAGGGTGACGGCTGAGAAGTTGTTGGAGTTTAGCAAGATGGTGCAAAAAACCACTACAGTTCCACTGGAGGATGACATTGTCCATGGCCGAGAAAGGCGTGAAGGGACCGAGGAGGCAGATTACGCCGCTGGGTCACCTGCTGCCACCGACTGAGTACCGACAGGAGCGACATCCATCATGTCTGAGGGACCAGCAAGATCTAGGTCCTTAGCGTATGCCAGAATCTCGACTGCATCCTCCATCTCCATCTAGCACTGATCAAGATGATCAGTGAGATGGTCAAAATACTACAAATCTTACTGTATAATTCTGCTGACCAAAAGCCAGGTAGGAAGTTATCAGCCAATTAGGTGCAGCACACCATTACATGGCACATCATATTAAGACAACACTCAGCTAACCAGTCTCTCAATGGCCACAGAAATTGTGTCCCAACTGTTTTTCCACAACAATAGCGGAAACTGAGGAAATGTTACAAAAGGGTACCATACTCAAACCCAATAAACCATGGACATCACTATTACATCTAGTGAAGAAAAAAGATGGCACCTGGAGCCTGCTTTGACTGCACTCACCAGCCCTGACTGCTACCCAGTCCCTAATGTAAGGGATTTTATGACTGTATTAGCTGGATCTACAATTTTTAGCATAATTGACTGTAAAAAGGTCTAGGTCCAGTTTACAGTTGGAGATGAAGACATCCCCAAGATTGCAGTGGTGACACATTTTGGTCTTTTTGAGCATTTACAGATGCCATTTGGTCTACAAACTACTGCCCAGTCATGCCAGCACTTTATGGAGCAAATGCTATGGAGACTGAATTTCTGTTTTATGTATCTGGACAATATTTCGTTGTATTCCCAGGCAGCAGCAGTACATATTAAACACCTCAGTGCAGTGTATAGGGTATAAAAATACAGTTTGATAGGGAATTAAACAAAATGTGTTTTGTGCCAAAAACAAGTAGCTTCTTCAGCCATATTGGTTCTGTGACCAGTATTTGTCTCAAAGAGAAGTTAGAGGTACTTAAAAATACCCCACTCAAAACAGATTCTCAGCAGCTAAGAAGATCACTGTGAACTGTTAACTTCTACCACCAAAACCTGCTGGGAGCTGCAGAGATACAGGCACTGATGGAAGCAGCACTGATAGATAACACCACCATGAGTTGATGCCCCTTCCATGGATGGCAGTGATGCAAACTGCCTTTGAAAAGATAAAAGCTGTGGTAACACCAACTTTACCATCCTTTGCTGACTGCACTTCCACTGTTGCCATTAAATCAGCTGGTTTTTCTCCTGTATGGAGTAAAGACCAATTGCATCATCATCACTGGCCCAGGGGTCACCAGTCTAGTGCAGGATGCTGCCTGTGCTTCTGCTGGGCACCCAAACAAGCCACCACTTTCGACTTGCCCACATCTTTGCTGGCTCAGTACAGGGTTAGCTGCCACATGGCAGATCTCACTAAGGCCTGCACATACTAGTGCCAACCAGCACCACCACAACTCACCAAGACACAAAATGCTGTCATATAACCCAGAGCAGAGACCACTTCCGTCATTCTCTCAGTTCCACTGTTACAACTGCTGCTATTACTCTGCTCTCATGAACAGCATGTTGCTACTATTTTGGACTCTGTTTCGGATGTGCTATTTTAGACTTATATTTAACACCTGTACTGTACCGTGAAACATGTATTGTTATTAAACTGTTTAACTGTTAGGTGTATTTTTTTCTGTGCTTAGTCACCATAAAACTGGCGATGTAGATGTTTGGACTATCACATATGTCTACGACAAATGATACGATGGCAGCAAGTACACTGAACACTGTACTCCAAAACCCACTAGAATAGCAACATTTGGAAAGAGAGCAGCAAGAAAATATATCCAAATTGGAAAAGACACTTATAAGACTACTTGGCAAATAGTAACAGTGGCCAACTCATCTGCCTCCACTACCAGCAAATAAAAAAGCTGCCAAAGATTGGGATGCATACGAAAGATTTTATGGCAACATTTTGCAGGATTCAAGGTAACAGATTATCAGATTATGACACCATTACAGCTCTTTTTCTTTCATGCATTATACACCACAAATACTGCTTATTATGCAAGTTGGCTCCCCTTATAGAAACCACATTCTACCATTTAAAGTAATGCCACTCACCATTCCCATGTGATATTTTCAAGGTTAGACTTCTATCAATGTCAGACACAATCTAAGCAATACAGGCTCAGGGCAATGTAAGGAGCAACCTAACCAATTCAGTCTTGGGGGCAATTCTTGTCCATTAAAATTCAGATAATTCAGAGCAAATGATATCGTTTGCCTCTAAAATGCCGAACACTGGATAGAAAAACTAATTGCAAGTAAAAAAAAAGAGGCACTAACCATAAATAATATATGCAATAATTTTTTTAAGTGAAATTTCTCCTCATCACATACCACAACCTGCTATCTCATTATTCAGCCTATCCGCATGGTTACCAGATAAAATGGCTCACAGGTTACAACACTGGGCCCTGTTTCTCAGCTGCTATAATTACGAAATTCACTTTCATCGAACAGCACAGCATACCAATGCAGACACTCTACCTTATCTTCAAATAGGTCCAAATCAAGCTACAACCAAGAAGAAATTCTCTGTTTTTATCTCTAAGATGAGGCTTAATGGGCAGTTGATACCTTCCCAATTACTAGTTTGCACATCACCAACACTGCTGACACAGACCCTGTTTTGCAACAGGTGTGGCATCACATCTTGTGGGGAAGGTCTGAGTGGCCAACAAGACAGAAATCACACCCCATATGTCACTACTTTATGCCGCAGCACAGAGTAATTCTGATGGACAGTGTGGTGAAGGTATATCCCCCATAAGTGGCAATCCCAGCACCTTTACAAAATGACAGCCTTCAGCTATAGTCCATATATGGTGGTCAATGTACAGTCACCAGTTTCATCCAAAGTGCTGGGAGAGTTCATTCATTTGAAAGGGGAGGCTGACATTGTTTGTCCACTTCTGGCCAACAGGCACTGGGCTGCAATGACACCATCGAACCACATGCCCTGC
The DNA here is from genome assembly GCF_023897955.1 of Schistocerca gregaria. Lineage (NCBI taxonomy): Eukaryota > Metazoa > Arthropoda > Insecta > Orthoptera > Acrididae > Schistocerca > Schistocerca gregaria. The sequence continues at coordinate 582,678,785 of NC_064922.1, forward strand.
AATCTTTCTAAAATGATTTTACAGAAGCTATTTGGTAAAAAATTTCATTTTTGTGTTACTTGGAGCTTTACATCTCAATTTCAGGTTAATATGACCATCATTTGATTAACAGTTATAGTTATTGTGATACTTAAATTTAAGTAAAACACTGTGTGAGATTTGTAAAAGTTTGCAATTAAAAATAGGCATCGCTACGATTTTGTGTTTGGTGCATATTATGTACTATGTTGTTGCGTATGAAATTTAGCTGACATGCTGAATTTTTCTTTAGACTTGGGTGGAGGTGTCCAACTGTCATATCTCAAGAAAATAGATCTGATTAGCACACTCATTTGCAATTGTGCACGCCAGCAATAAAGCCACAATGAAATATTGACAACATTTCTCATATTTCATAAGCAGTTTGAGATATCAAAATGAGATTTTGGCAAATGATAGCACACAAAGAAGAGAGTGTTTTGTCATATTATTATTATGCAAAACTCCATTATCTATCACGTTATTCCACTAATTACAGACTTTTCCGATGAAAGAACGTAATTTTTAAAAGCAATCAATAGTTGGTTAAATGAGAAATGCTGTGAGTTTTGAAACAGCACAGTGAGGACATTATACGTTTATTTTTGTACCAAGGATGTGCTTTTTCATAAGCTATAGACCTTACTTTTCCTTAATAAATTACAATTTCAGAATTCTCTCACAATCACATCTGCACATGTCAGTCAGGTGACATTGTGTTAACTCCACTGTGTTTGGCAAAAGAATTAAATTTTAATATAGTAACTAGAGAGAAGAAAGTTTTACTCAAAATTCGGCACTCATGACAATTCTCTGAAAGTTACAAATGGCTAACAAGCCAGGCAAATATAAATCGCTGCTTTTGTTGCATTTTCAGTGGAATTCCTTTTAGATACTAACCAAAGCAGTGGTGAGAGTAGATCTTTTCAAATAGTCATCACGCAACTGTGAGCATGGAGGACCTCCACTTAATATTTACAAAAAGATTTAAGTGTAGGCTTCAGGTTAGCACTTCCCCTCCAGCATTTGGCATTTCCCTTACAGCATCTGTCTACAATCCACACCAATACTGCTCTCCCCACATGTGCCCTGCCGATGGTGCATCTACCGGCCACGTTGTTCTGCGTGAACTCTACTATATCATGGACACTAGGGAACGTCAAAAACCAAGATACTTGGCCATCACAATGTTTACCAGCTACGCAAATAAAGAGAAATCAAGCAATTATTTCATGCATGTAACAAGTGTGCATGACAATAAGCCATTGTGAGCAACATTTTTCACTGTGCCCAATGCCCTGACAGCCATAGGAATATGCTCACCTGGATTTCACAGGCCTCTTTCTCGATGCAAATTTGTTGACTGTTATTGGTGTGTATTTATGGTATCCATACCTCATCAACTGCCACTCCACAACAGCAGTTGATCAAAGGACTCCCCCACACTCCAATGACAGATAATGGGCCGCACTTCATTCTCAAAGCTTTAACGATTTTTGTGGCTGTGTCAGAGATTTTCTCCTCTCGGAGACTGGGTGCAGTGTTGCCCTCATCATCCTTTGTACTCTGACCTCTCCAAGAATCAGCCCGACAAATGAACCCCCTCTGATCTTTCGTCCTACCCTGCACTCACCCTCCACCACTGAGCACTGATCACCTGGCTCCTCACAGGTTCTTCCTCAGCCAGAGTCAGGAAAGGGCCTCCCATTGGATGTGCAGCCTAGGCTCCACAGGAGCCTCTCCAGCACTCTCACAACTCCACCTCTTGGAGCCATATTTCCATATGACTCCAGCCCTGGTGCCAAAGCAACCAGCAGCAGCCATTGAGCAGTGGCACTTCTATGGTGTAGCCACCCTCGCAAAGGCCACTTATGGCCTTACTCTCCAGTTCCCACAGACAGGGAGCTACTAGTAAAAATAGACTCAGCAGAGCCTGATGCCCCACATGCGATGGACGTAAGCTTCCTGGGGGAAGCTGACCAGCACAAAGGTTTTGAGCCACTGCCTCGTTGTGGTGCCTCTGCTTCCACCACTAAATCAGACTTTTTTCTCTCATACATATTAAGGGCCAGTCGTTTCATTATTGATGATCCAGCAGTTGATGGTCCACCACTGTTAGTTTGCCTGCAACTTTGTTAGTCTCAGAATATGGCCAGCTGCCAGAGGGCAGCACATGCCAAGCACTGACCAGCCTCACTACCACTCATTGAGGAACAAACTGCCAGAATATAACCTGGAGCAGAGACCATTTACAATATTCTGTCATTTGTAGTGTTATGGCCATTACTAGAACTATGCACCTGTGAACTGGACTTTGATACAATCTTGGACTCTTGTTTTCAGCTGTGTTGTTTTCAACTTGCATTTGTAACCATTGTACATGCTTTTCTTAAGTGCTTAATCCCCACAAAAGACAGCTTACAAAAAGTAGTTCTCATTTCATCCAGCCCATAATGCACCGTTAGCAGCAGTAGAAGAAGCTAGCCAGCATGCTATCAGCACAGCTCTCCATTAATATGCTGAGAAGTGTTTGAAACATTTATATTTTATCTCCCAGAAACTGACAGAGGCACAAACAACTCAAGTGCATATGACGAAGAGCTGCTGGACATTATGAAGCTGTGCATGACTTCTCCCCTTATGCAGAAGTCATTTTATTTGAAGTCTATAAGGATTGTAAACCAATTAAGTTCACTTTTGAGAAACTCAAGAGTTGTTATAGATACATAAACTACAGCTCACCATTCAATTTACAACGGACATAAAGACACGTAAGAGGGGCAGAAAATTTAGTTCCTGATTTTTTTTGTTTCTCTAGGTTTTGTGCCATCTCTTGTACAATAAATTACAATCTGCTCTGTACAGTGCAATCCACAGATGAACAGCTACAGGAGTATTTACACAGTAATTCAACTGATTTCCAGCTCAAACAAATACATTTAATAAATACAAAAGGCCTTACTTGGTGTGATATGTCTCAACCCTCACCCAGACCATCTGTGCCTGAAATTCCATTTAAAGTTGTATTTGACAGCATCCAAAAACCTTGACAGAGAAATCTGTGGAGTCCAGGATTTTTTTAAGAACCATCACCAGTGGTCGTGAATGTGTGTTGCATGCCAGAAAACATAAACACAAGTCACACATTCAATTTCCAGATGCATCAGGCCATTCTCCAACGAACATATAAAACTTGTCGGCTCACTTTCAACATCAGAGAGATATCATTACACAGTGTGGTCCATTGATCATGACCGGGCCAAATATCTCACGAAATAAGCATCAAACGAAAAAACGACAAAGAACGAAACCTGTCTAGCTTGAAGGGGGAAACCAGATGGCGCTAGGGTTGGCCCGCTAGATGGCGCTGCCATAGGTGAAACGGATATCAACTGCATTTTTTAAAATAGGAACCCCCATTTTTATTACACATTCACGTAATATGTAAAGAAATATGAATGTTTTAGTTGGACCACTTTTTTCACTTTGTGATAGATGGCGCTGTAATAGTCACAAACACATGGCTCACAATTTTAGACAAACAGTTAGTAACAGGTAGGTTTTTTAAATTAAAATACAGAATGTAGGTACGTTTGAAAATTTTATTTCGGTCATTCCAATGTGATACATGTACCATTGTGAACTTATCATTTCTGAGAAAGCATGCTGTTACAGTGTGATTACCTGTAAATACCACATTAATGCAATAAATACTCAAAACAATGTCCATCAACCGCAATGCATTTGGCAATAAGTGTAATGACATTCCCTTCAACAGTGAGTAGTTTACCTTCCGTAATGTTCGCACATGCATTGACAATGCACTGACGTATGTTGTCAGGTGTTGTCAGTGGATCACAATAGCAAATATCCTTCAACTTTCCCCACAGAAAGAAATCCGGGGATGTCAGATCCAGTGAACGTGTGAGCCATGGTATGGTGCTTTAACGAGCAATCCACCTATCATGAAATATGCTATTCAGTATTGCATCAACTGCACGCAAGCTATGAGACAGACATCCATCGTGTTGGAAGTACATCGCCACTGTGTCATGCAGTGAAACATCTTGTAGTAACATTGGTAGAACATTATGCATACATTGCAGCATTTAGATTGCCATCGATAAAATGGGAGCCAATTATCCTTCTTCCTACAATGCAGCACCATACATTAACCCGCCAAGGTCGCTGATGTTCCACTTGTCACAGCCATTATGGATTTTCTGTTGCCCAATACCACATATTATGCTGCTTTACATTACCACTGTTGGTGAATGACGCATCGTCACTAAATAGAATGCCTGCAAAAAATATGTCATCATTCCGTAATTTCTCTTGTGCCCAGTGACAGAACTGTAGATGACGTTCAAAGTCGTTGCCATGCAATTCCTGGTGCATAGAAATATGGCACGGGTGCAATCAATGTTGATGTCTCAACACTGGCGTTTTTGAGATTCCCGATTCTCCCGCAATTTGTCTGCTACTGATGTACAGATTAGCCACGACAACAGCTAAACCACCTGCTTGGGCATCATCATTTGTTGCAGGTTGTCGTTGACGTTTCACATGTGGTTGAACACTTCCTGTTTCCTTAAATAACATAACTATCTGGCGAGCGGGCTGGACACTTGGATGATGTCATCCAGGATACCAAGCAGCATACATAGCACACGCCTGTTGGGCATTTTGATCACAATAAACATACATCAACACGATATCGACCTTTTCCGCAATTGGTAAATGGTCCATTTTAACACGGGTAATGTATCATGAAGCAAATACCGTCTGCACTGGAGGAATGTTACATGATACCACTTACTTATACGTTTGTGACTATTACAGCGCAATAAATCACAAAGCAAAAAAAAGAAAAAAACTAAAACATTAATATTTCTTTAAATACTACATGAATATGTAATAAAAAAATGGGGAATCCTTTTTAAAAAATGCAGTTGATATTCATTTAACCTATGGTAGCCCATCTAGTGGGCCAACCGTAGCGCCATCTGGTTTAGTTTTTTCATTTGATGCTTATTTCATGAGATATTTGGCCCGCTCACTATCAATGGACTACCCTGTATATTCACAGCTATTGATAGACACACTCGTTGGACTGGGGTTATGCCAGTCAGTGACACTTCAGTAGAAACAAAAGCAAGAACCTTATTAAAACAATACGACTTCCTCATTTCAACTGTGCAACTCGTGCTACTACTGATTAAGGGCATCAATTTGGGCTGATACTGTTCCTCAAAATGTCAAAGTTGTGTAGGTTCCAACACCATCACATGACCAGTCACCATTCCACAAGCAACAATACGGTACAGAGCTTGCGCAGGGTGTTAAAAGTCGCGCTTATCTTCCAGGAAAACAGCTGGACCACTGAACTACCACTGGTTCTACTGGTCCTCCACACAGTTTTCTAACCACAAACTGGCGCACTGACAGCCGAGATGGGCTCATGGGGAGACATAAAGCCTGCTGTTGTAGTTTCTTTCTGGCACAATTGCTGTCAGTTGAACAAGAGCTGCTATTTTTACAGAAAGTGCCAGATTTTCATTTGATGGCTGCAGCATAAAACTCAATTAACCAAGTCTATTCTTCCTGGCACTTTCAACCTTTAGTACAGATTAGTGCTAAAGATTGATACACCTCTTCTTTAACATTTTCTGTACCTAGATTTCATACTCACCATGGTTTACATTTCAACAGACTACGTTAACATCTAGTAACCAAGGAAGTGCTCTCTACCATAGCAAACAAGCCTCAAATGCTAAACACACAGTCAATTATGTTATGATGGGATCACAAATCTTTTTTAGGCTAAATGTGGAGACTGACTGTGTTGAGCAAGTACAAAGGGCAGTGCATTCAAATTAGACAGACCTCCCACTGTCTTGTGACAACTCTTTGGTAACTTTTCATTTCAACATCCAATCTCTAAAAAATATGGACTGTCATCCCCCCAGCCAGTGCCACAAATATTGTAAATATCTAATTCTTTGCCTATCCTTGCTGAAAACAGAACTTTAATTATGCTTCTAAATGTACAATCAATTAAAAACAAAATAGATGAAATTGATGTATTCCTAAATTCAAACCCATGCCACGTATTTTTGTGTAAATGAACACCAGCTCACACCAGCTGAGACTGCTCTGTATATCCCAAAAGGATTTGAATTAGCAAGCTCATACTGTAGAACCAAAATCAGTCATGGAAGAGTTGCTATTTTTGTTAACAAAAACTCTAACACTGAGTATGTAGAACAGAAAGTTCATCATTTTTGCAAGGAGAAACTTCTTGAAATTGTTGTACTATTACTTCTCAAATTTCAGTTAGTCGTCATACCTATTTATTGCACCACAAGCTCTAATATTCGGGGTGCACTCAGCCTCGTGATGCCAATTGAGGAGCTACTTGACAGAATGGTAGTGGCTCCGGTCAAAGAAAACCATCATAACAACCGGGAGATCAGTGTGCTGACCACATGTCCCTCCTATATGCATCCTCAGCCGAAGACGACACGGCGGTCGGATGGTCCCAATGGGCCACTTGTGGCCTGAAGACGGAGCGCAAGCTCTAATATTAATTAGTTTATTCATCAAATGGAGACTTTTAATAAGTATCTGCTGGTAAAATACAAACAACACAAGATAACATACATTGGTGATCTTAATACTGACATCTGACAAAAAACACCAACTATCACCCACTTTCAAAACATTTTAAGATGCAACAACTTGTATTGTATGAATGACAAGCCAATCATATTAAATGCCTGGATAACATAATCTCCCATTTGATGAAAGACGAATATCAGTATGGAGTGATAAATCCAGTATCATCTGACCACGATGGCCTATGGCTGAAGATCAACTGTGAAAATTATCCTACTCAACAACCTAAACACAGTAAGAAGATCAAACTATTATATCCAGAAATCACAAAAATAAGGCAGAAATTATCAGAACTTGAATGGGACAGAGTATATAACTGTAACAACAATGATAACGCTTTTAACTTATTCATGAACATACCAATAAGCTTAGTTCAGAACTGTTGTCCACAAGTAATTAAAAATATGAAAACAGATAGTGCAAAAATCAGAGCAACTGGTTCATTCCTAACCTGCATGACCGGAGAAACACACTTATTGCCATACATAAAATGGCTAAAACCGGTAACCCAGAAAGAAATAAGAGGTATAAAGAAGCCAGGAAGAAGTACAGGACTCAAATACAGACAGCAAAGCAGAGAGCCAAGGATACTTTCGTTGAAAACTCCAGCAACAAATGCAAAGCTGCCTGTCAGGTAATAAACAAAGTAGCAGGGCAACATAAAAAGAGACAAGAAATTCCAATAGAGCCAGAAAAATTAAATGAATTCTATGTAAACAGTACTAAATTCGAAGCTCCTACCACCTCTGCACCAGATGATACAACTTCTTGAAGTATTATGCAAAACATACCTGTCCTAAATCACTTATCTTTTAAATGGAAACAGGTTACCTGCTAAACTGTATACAAAGTGGTCACAAACCTACATTGCTCGTACAGTGAAGATCTCTATGGCATCTCAAACAACATCTTAAAACAAATAATTGGCATTATTATTGCCCCTCTTACCTTTCTGATCAACAGTACTTTTACAACTGGAAGATTTCCTAAGGTCCTGAAGGCCACTATTGTTATCCCAATTTATAAAAAAGGGGGAAAAAACAGACCCGAAATTTACCGTCCAATATCTCTCATACCTATAATATCCAAGATAGCAGAATCTTGCATTAAATTGTAACTCTGCAACTACTTTGCTGAACAAAATCTTTTTTCCTCCTCGCTCTTTGGTTTTAGAACAGGTTTGTGTACAATAAATGCAGTAGAAAGTGAAAGACATACTTGATGGCTTTGAGAACAATTCCACCACTTGTGCCTTACTCCTAGACGTGAGTAAAGCATTTGATACTGTGTCACATGAAATACTAATAAATAAGCTAGAGTGCTATGGTATCAAGAATAACAAACTGACACTAATCAAATCATACCTGACAAACAGAAGTCGGATAGCTATGGTAAATAACCAATACTCAAATGCCCTAAAAGTTGTAAGAGGTATGCCACAAGGCTCAGTGCTTGGACATTTCCTCTTCCTGGTATACATGAATGCCTTGTCTACTTACAAGCCAGTAATATATGCTGACAATATTACCCTGATTACCTCGGATTACAAATTAGATGAAGTGAAGAAACAAACAAAAGTAATGCTTGAAAAGTCTGCCATATGCCTCCACAGTAATCAACTAATCCTCGACAGTAGCTAGACTGAAACTATGTTTTTCTTCTTGCACAACCTACAGGAAAACGTAAATGAGTCCGAATCTGTAACACTTCCACCGAGACCCCAAATGAACATGGAACAGTTAGGTACCGGACTATCTAGAGGAGTCTTTTTGTTAAGGAAACTAAAAACATTAGTAAGCAGACAACAACTTTTATCTTCTTATTATGCCTTCTTTCAAGCTCACTTGCAATATGGAATAAAACTACGAGGCAACTCTCCTGCCGCTCAGACAGTATTTGTGTGGCTGAAGAAAGCCATCAGGGCAACTACAGGTATTAAAAGTCAAGAATCATGTCAAAAGCATTTTAAAGATTTTAACATCTTGACTGTACCTTCACTGTATATTAAAACATGTCTTCATTGCATAAAAAAAAATAATAATACATACATACATTACCTTGCAGGACAGATGTTCATTCGTATGGAACCAGATATAAAAACAACCTCAATGTAGACTTAACAAGACTGTGTGAGCTCCAATGTACCTTTAAATAAACAGTCATAAAATTGTATAACTAGTTATCACCATCACTGATAGACCTACAAGGTGATACTTTCAAGAAGTGGTTTCACAAATTGTTAGTTGATAAGTGTATTTACAATGTTAAGGAATTTGAATGTAAAGAGTAAATCTCTTCATCCTCATGTAGTGAAATATGAATGTACATAATTTCCCATTGTTAGATTCACTATCAAATGTGATGAACCTAAAATTGTTAAATTGTCTATTTCAACAAATGTTGGCTAATCACAAATAAACAAATTACATATGAGGTCAACATTTATGGGTAATATCTTTTGCTTACTTGGACCAACAGTTATGGCTGCCATAAAATGCTCTCTTCTCTTACAATATGGTGTATGAAAGAGATTTGGTCATGTTGAGCTTTCACAACTGACATAGGGATCAGATTCAGAAGCCAGTCATACTTATTTCATGTGATTCTTCTGTTGTTGCATTTCTTATATGCACTGACACCAAATGATAAATTCCTTGGTTGTAGTAAAATCCTTTACCAGAAGAGCTTGGTATATGTGCTCTGTGTTCCTTTTCATAATAGTAAGATTTTGTCAGCTTCTCATAATCAGATTCCTAAAAATCATTCATCTTCTCTACTACAATCCTTAAGTTTTAGAGTTAGCTGCCATTCATCACACCAACTAGAAATTTTGCCTATGTCATCTCGTTCTCCTACTGTCACTCAACAACATCTTCCTGTACACAACAACCTCACCAGCAAGCAGCCGCAGATTGCTGCTCACACTACCTGCCAGATCATTTCTGTACATAGAAAATAACAGTGGTCGTTTCACATTTCCCTGGGGCATTCTTGATGATAACCATGTCTCTGGTGCACACTCACCATCGAGGACAACATATTGGGTTCTATTACTTAAGAAGTCTTCGAGCCACTCACATATCTGGGAATCTATTCCCTAAACTCACACCTTTGTTAACTCATTGCTCTACAATGGCGGGTACACCCGTCATCGAGCTCACACGCATTTATGTAGAAGGACAGGAACAACTGTCATCGTACAGTTGCCTTGTTGTGTGGTGCTTAGGCATGTACTGCATTAAAAATTGTTCTATTTTTAGGTCAGGCAGCATGTTAATAGATGGCTGCAGTTGTGTTCACATTTAAATCAACTGGAAACACTGAATTGCAGATAAATATTACAATGTAAAGCTGGCATATTTTCATAGATTTAATAGCACAACATGGCTGATCCATATGAAATCCAAGCCAAAAGAATATGTTGATCTCTTGAAGGAAGTAATCTGAGTGATACTGATGGTGAGAGTCTGAAAACAGTGAAAGCACAGAATCAGAAGTGAGGGATAACAGTGGTTGTGTTGACAAAGGCAGTTTTTCCCCAACTATCATGACGGTGTAGCAGAGCTGGCAACAGGTACAACAACAATTACTGATGTGTGGAACTGAGATAGTGTTTGCAATAATCCTTACATTACCAAGAGCAGCACTGAAGGTGAGATAGATGCTACTATTCACAAACCTCTAGGTTAAAACCCATCAAAATCATATGTGACTGATTAGTTATTTATGTCACAGTTCTGGGATTCGGTGATCAAGGAGACAAATTTGTCTGCAGCTAAAACACGTGCAGAAACAACTGAACATGTGGAACAAAAAAGAATGCTTGACAAAGCACACTGGTTTCTGTGGCAGTAGATGAGATGGAGGGCCACTTTGCACTCATCATACTTATGTCCCAAATAAAGAAACCTTATGTAGAAGATAATTTATCAAAGAGGAAAATAATATAAACTCCTATTTTCGGTAAAACCATGCCTTTTAGGATATTCAAAGTAATTTCCAGGTATCTTCATTTTGATATTGATTCTGCAGATATGCAGCATGACAAGCTGAGGAAGGTAAGTCCAGTTATTATTATTCTTGTTGAGAGATTTCAAAGGCTATACAGACCTGGGAAAAATTTTTGTGTCAATGAGAATCTGATGAAGTTCAGGGGCAGATTGTCATACATGCAATACAGGGCAAGATTTGAGGGTAAGATTTGGTTTGAAAATATATTAAGTATGCTCATCTAACAATGGATACTGTTACAGTTTTAAAATTTATACCTGTCTTGAGGCAGAAAAAGTATTCAGCATCCCAGCAAGTGGGAAATTGTTTTGGGTTTGTGAGAGACTTAACTGAATGAATGGAGAACAAAATACATGGATAATCATTATGGTTTTCCCAACTTGTTTCTAAAGCTATTGGAGAGGAAGACATATGCAGTTGGAACTTTAAGACCAAACAGGAAGAACATGCCACCACAGTCAAGAACTTAGTGCTCAAAAGAGGTAAACTGACTTCTAATAAAGTTCTTGCTGTGAAACTGATTAACAAATACCAGTGCACGTCCTGTCAACCACTTATGATCGACCCCACTATGAAGAACAGGGTGAAAAAAAAAAAAAAATCAAAGAAGCCTAAGTTGAAATCTAATTGCATCAGTCATTATAACAAAGGAATGGGTGGAGTTGATACATACAGCCAACACTTAGCATTACATCCTCTTAATTACATCCTCTCATGAGAAGATATGTGAAGTGATATAAAATTATATATTTTCACATGTTAGACATGGAAATTCTCAATGCAAGTGTAGAACACTGTATGATGATCTCCAGTAAAAGAAGAATGACTTTCACAGATTTTCATCTCAAGCTGGCAGAACAAATTCCAAAAAACATCCTGATTATGGGATTCACAGACGCCCAAGCCAAGGAACAAATCTATTAAGACTACAAGGAGGGTACTGGGGACATTTTCCCCACAAAAATTACGCCAACTGACAAAAAAGCAGCACCATCTACAAGGTGTAAGGTCTGTTACAAAGAGGACAGCATGGAGAATCCTGCTTTGAGAGAGAATGAAATATTTGCCTACATGTGAACAAGCATTTTAAGCTTTACCACACTTAGACAAACTATGTAGGATCTTATTTCACAGTGTAACATAGAAATACAACAGACTGCTCTAATACAGCTTACAGTACGTTGCTGTAAAAATGAGGAAATTCACTGAGAAATATGTGTACTTCTGTGTAACAATGTCAATAAAAGAACTGTATGCCAATTTGTTAATGGGTTGCAGTGGGGCACCACATCAAATGCTTTTTAGAAATCTATGAATATGGAATTTGCCTGTTGTCCTTCAGCCATAGTTCACAGGACATCATCTGAGAAAAGGGCAAGCCGAGTTTCGCATGAATGATTAAACTGTGCTCAGAATAAAATTCTACCAGGCAGTTTCCCCTTTCATACCCCTCACCAAGTCAATGTTATTCTGTTTTTCCTTCTCATCTGTTCCTAGTACTGGATTCCAGGCCCTCATCATAATTAAATTTTTATCTCCTTTTACCATCGGAATAATTTCTTTTGTCTCATACCACATTTTTGGCACTACAGAAGTGCCGGATTTCACCCATCTGCTTTGACCCATGATGCCATCAATATGGCAGTAACGGCTACTTCCAGCATATACAAAATGACAACAATGATGTCACTAAAGACACATGCCCACAAATGTGAACAAAAATAAAAATAACACAATAACATCTCCCTTCAAAAATAAAATGAAACTAATGGGACAACTGCAGAAAATTGGGGGGTTTAGGGTGGGGACAAGCTAAATGTACAACAATGAAAAAAAACACCGCACCATCCCAAAACATCCCAAATTAAGTTACAGCATTCTCTACACCAATAAGACCACAGGAATCACACATTTTCCTTGACCTATATAGCTCAACCATAGTTATCAATAACAAAAAACTAACACCTACAACTTCAAAAAGTGGAACCAAACATTCACAACTCAAAAACCCAAAACCCATATTCACTCCATCAGTTAAAACACAAACAACCTACAATAAATATACAACACACAAAATATCACAATTACTATACAATAAAACCAAAACAAAAAATTACTTACAAACAAAAGCCGGCAGTACAATGTAGGCATGCGCACATAAACACACACACACAATGCCATGCCACAAACATGAAAACTAACATACTCAGCAATAAGACCAAACTTCTGCAGAAACTGAATGACAGACATCATATCATCACCCATCTCAGAACATCATGATACACTGTCATATCCACACCTAACGAAAAAGCAATTTAAAGACTTCTTTACACACAACGAACACCAAACTAACCAGATCTAACAAATCTGTCAAACACATAAACAAGAAAGAACCTTAATCACTCACTGAAGACATTTCCACAACCCATGTTACCGCACCAACTACTTAAACTCAAAACCACATTAGCATGATGACAACAAAAACTCAAAAGAACCTAGTCCGCAAGTTGAGCTCAGCACACCCACATCCACATCCAAAACCAGAGGGCACCATCAAGTACAACAACACGACATCTACAAACACAATCTACTAAAAAACTCCACACCATAATGAGGTCACACACACCACACCATTACATCACGGATCAAAGCAGACTGGTGGAATCGGACGCTTCCGCTGACCCACATTTTCCAATCTCTTCATGATCTGCAGAGCTAGTAGACACACAAACTTGAACTATTGTGATGTCTACTTGGCTAGTGTGATGCATTCACTATACTTCTCATAATAACTTATCACTATACTTCTCATAATAACTTACCAGAATTCCTTTTTTTTTTCTTATTCATTATTACACTTTGTCCTGCATTACCCATAATTGAATCAGCTTAAGTAACCTTGTAATTACCTGACGAGAAGACATTTCATTCCTGCCACTGCATGTCACTATTTTGCATCATATGTAACTTCACAACCTACTCATTTACCTATTCTAATACTCTACCCAACCAACCGATTAAGGGATCTAACATTCCATCATCCAACCATCAGAACAACAGTTTTGTTTCACCTAATGACAACATCCTCCTGAGCAGTCTCCACTCAGAGATCCAAATAGAGGACCATTTTACCACTGGAATATTATATCCACAAGGAAGTCATTATCATTAATCTGACAGAAGAGAGGCCATGTTGGCTGATGCAACAAGTTCAGATCAATCAGTCAGAATGTTGCCTTTGCTAGTACTGACAAGTTGCTGCCCCTGTTCATGAATCATCTTCGTCTAATTTCACCACAGATGCCCCTCTGACGTGGTTGCACCTCTATCTGTATTGTAGAGGCAAACAAGGCACCTCGCCCCAGTTAGTCCATGGTTGGTGGTGGTAAGGAGAGGGGGGGGGGGGGGGGGGGGAGAGAGACTGTTGATATACCTCCTCATAAATTCATGTTTCTCTTATTTTATTGTTGTGGTCATTATGCAACATGTATCCAGAAGGAATAAACATCGCTCTTCTACTTACTGTACTTCATTATTCATCATTCGGTTTTGCATCTTGTTTAGTAGCCATGCTTGCAGGCAAAATTACTGGATATAAGGTCTGCCTGTTATGTACAAACATTTTTTTTCCCCAGCCATTTGCATAACAGACAAATCCTATATCCAGTAATACACCATTTAATTTTACAGTGTGAAGTGGTATGAAAGAGTACCGTTAAATCATTTATTTTCACCAGAAAAAAAAGCATTGCTTTCTGAAATATTGCTCCTTTCTCAAATCAAACCGTCTAACAAGACAGTGTGTATTAACCATTATATGGCAATTTACATGGTGTAGTTAATAACTTTGCAAAAAAGGTAATCACAGATTACGCAAAATAATTGACTAAATATATGTAAATCCTGGACAACAACATGGAGAATGGGCTGTTAGAAATCGAGCACACAACCTTCACATAAGGATTTAATATATTATGCTCAAGACTGGTGAGCTGGGGTTCATTTGGATATGAAGAAGTTCATTTGTCAGCTCAAAATGCATAAGAAAATATTTCACTGATATGAACTACTTGTGATCTACATTTATTCTTGCTTTTGCTCAAGCTCTCTATATCTAAACAGACCAAATATTGAATTTGTGCTCAAATCAGCAACACAAATCCCGACAAATCTACCACCAAGTGTTAGTGAACTGTTCACTGTCAATGCAGTTTTAATCGGAAAGAGAAGGTCATACACGAAAAAGAGACAAAAGTCTGTTTTGAGGACTCATGAGTATCTCAAAGGGTACGAAACACTGAACCAGTAAATATTACTATACAAACTTTTAATTCGCTGAAGTGTTCAGTACTACTTTGGTAATTCACCAACAAACTATCACCCTATAGCCTTAACTTTGACTTCAACCTAAGTTACAGATCAGTATCACATCACATCTACAACTTTGTATTCACATTTATTGTCCTCACCAACTCATAATAAAACTGCCTGCTTCCTACCACACTTAGACTTCAGGATTTTCTACAGATCATTTTGTCAACACAAACTACATTTCACAAAATTAACATATGCAAAAGAATTCTTGTCAATGTTTGTTCTCTTTCTATTTGCACACATATGATGTAGAACCACAACCACCATTGGCAACAGCAGCACAGTCACCAGCGGCAGCAGAATCCCCAGAATCATTATCATCAGAAACACAGGCAACAAGAAAAGAATCAACACCAATAATGGAAATCACAACATCAACACTGGCAGAAGTAATATGAGCCACTCATCCCCTTAACAAGACAAGAAGTTCACCACCATGCCATCTAAAGGAGCAGTGAACACTGGAAAACCCATCAAATGGTCATATACTGATGAAGAAGAAAGCAGAAGTTCCATTCCATCTCAATGATTTTTTGCTGAAGGGCTACAGAAAAACCACAGTAAGATAAGTACAAGTGTAATGTTCTTACATACTAATGTGCAGTCTCTTAAGAATAAACTTAATGAACTACAATATTGGCTGGAAAACTTAAACAGCACTGTGATTTCAATAAATGAACACTGGCTTAGCAATGATGAACTAAAATTAAGTGTACCATTTGGATATGAATTGGCAAGCAGCTACTGTAGAACAAGTATTAAACATGGTTGTGTATCTGTATATCTTAAAAAGAGTGTGAACCTAATCTATGAAGTTAAAGATGTAAGTGGACTGTGCATATGAGATGGAATCCAAAATTTTTGGGACTGGTGCTGCCATCTAGAGACTAGGAGTAGTAGATCTTTGCACTACTAGGTGGCGAGAGCTGCGTATCTGCCGAGTCAGTGTGTGGAGTGGCATTCAGCTGGGAGGACGTGTTGTGTGTCCACAGTGATTTCTGCAATACTCTGTGTTTGGTGTACGGCGATTTTACAATGGATCTGCAAACACAACAGCACATTTGTATCAAATCCTGTGTGAATCTCAGGGAAAGTGATACAAAGACCCTTGTAATGATTCAACAAATGTTTGGGAGGCAGAGCATGAGCCATACACGTGTGTGCGAGTGACAAGTTGCATGCTCGGTTCAGGGCCAGCCGTACAGATGTCGCAGATGAGGCTCACACTGGAAGGCCCGTTAGCCACACAACGCCAGACATTGTTGCCAAACTTCAACAATTGGTTTGTGCGAATCGACGTTGAACCATTCGAGACCTTGTGGATGAAGTGGGTATTGGTTACAGGCATGTCATTGAATGTTGGCTGATGAATTGGGCATGCATCGTGTCGCTGCAAGAGTTGTGCCAAGGATCTTGACTGCCAATCAGAAGGCACAGTGTGTTGAAGTGTGCACAGACCTTCATCAGACTGCATCTGATGATCCAACCTCCTTGTCACAGGTTATCACCAGTGACGAGAGGTGGATTTATAGTTATGACCCAGAGAGAAAGCAACAATTGGCCCAGTGGAAGCGCCTGGGTTCTCCGAGACCCAAAAAAGTGAGACAGGTGAAGAGCAAAGTGAAGAGCATGGTCATCATTTTCTTTGATACCAAGGGAATTGTGCACAAAGAATTCATCCCACCCACCCAAACAGTGAATTCCACATACTACTGTGATGATTTGCAGTGGCTCTGTAAAAACATCGCGACAATGCACCCTGTCACATGTCCTTGCTCACCAGGACCTTTTTAGCAAAAAACAACATGGCAGTTGTACCACACCCACCATACGCGCCAGATTTGGCACCTTGCGACTTTGCACTATTCCCAAAACTGAAACTCAAGTTGAAACGCCATTGGTAGAGAGGATTCAAGAAGCATCGTTGGTGGTGATAAACACCCTCAAAGAACAGGACTTCCAGAAAACTTTTGACCAGTGGCAGAAGTTCTGGGACCAGTGTACGTGCGGATGGGAACTGCTTTGAGGGTGATGGTGACCATTAGTCCAAATGTAAGGTTTTCAACAGATGGTAGCACCAGTCCCAAAAATTTTGGATAACACATCGTAGATGCAAAATTTAAAGCTGCAGCCATAATGTTGCCAAACCAGGAAATTTTAAAAGCTTCAGTATACTGCCCCCCAAAACATAATGAAGACCAGTTTATGGAGCTTCTGGAGAACCTGATACTGTTGCTACTTGAATACAAAAATTACAGAATACTAATATTTTGTGATACCAAGGTAGACATTAGGTTTAAGAATAGAAAGGTTGATCACTTGCTAAATACATTAAGATCCCTTAACTTCAGTTGCGTAAATGACAAAACCACAAGACAGGAAGCATGTCTAGATAACATAATGTGCAATTTTCATCTACACAAAACAGAATACAACACAATCAAGTTAGGCATTTCAGATCATGAGGGACTATGGCTCTGAAAAACTCTTAACAGTAAAGCAACTGAAACTTCCACAGACTGTAGAAAAACTACAAGACCAATTAATGAATCAATGCTAAACAAGTTGATAAGTAAATTGAATTTAATAAAATGGCATAAAATAATAAACACTGCAAATGCAAATGAATCAACTAACAAATTTCTAGAACTGTTAACTGAAAATTTTGAAGCATGTTGTCCTAAACGATGCAAGAAAATATCAAAGCAAAATCATTACACCAAACCCCACATCTAAGTACAATAAGGATCATAATAGGTCCAAGCACAATGATGCTGACAAGGAAATGTACATGGAAGTGAAAAAGATTTACAGGTCTGAAATCAAGGCAGATAAGTGGAAAGCAAATGATACATATATACTGAATTCAGTAAATAAATGCAAAGCTGCATGGGAAATTATTAAAACAGAAACTAACTGTGAAGATAAAGATACCAGTCCTCAATCGGATAACAGCTTAATGGAGTGTGAGTAAGGCAGAGCCACTGTTGCCAGAAATGAACATAAGCAGACACACAGCTTTCACTGGACTTGTGTAACTGAGAAGATGGTCAATGAATCAATAGCTAAGCTCAGTAATTCTAGAGCAGAGGATTACTATGGTCTCTCAAATTATGTTATTAAATATATCAGAAATCAAACTGTAATCCATTGACTAAAATAACCAACAAAATTTTAAATGAAGGTAATTATCTGGAATGTTTAAAAATATCTGTAGTTTAACCAGCACATAAGAACGAAGATACAGCATCGCCAGACAACTATCGACCAATATCACTTATATCCATAATATCAAAAATAATAAAATACTGCATGCATAAACAGATGAGTTAATATTTTGAACATAATGATATACTTAGCTCGGCATAGTATGGTTTCAGATCCAGCCTTTCTACAGTCAAAGCAGTTGAGAGCATGGTAGTAAAAATATACAATTGTTTTGAAAATAAAGATATTATCTGTGCAACACTGTTGGACCTCAGGAAAGCTTTTGATATGATGTCCCACAATATTCTCGTTAAAAAAAAGTTATTTTTAAAAAATAAATAAGAAGAAGAAGAAAAATACTCTAGCACTATGGAGTGAGAGAGAATGACCTATGCCTAATGCAGTCATACTTGGGACAATAGAAAACAGTTAGTTACGGTAAATAATCAAATGTCAGCATGTCTTCCAATTGTAAAGGGTATATCTCAAGGATCTGTTCTTGGACCTTTCCTTTTCATTATTTATAAAAATGATTTGCCTGCAGTTGTATCATGTGATGCAGTGCTATATGCTGATGACACAACACTCATCACATGTGATACCAATCTCGAAAATGTGCAACACAGCATGGCAGTGGCAATGGAGGGGTGCACTACTTGGTTTGAGACAAATGTACTGCAAAAGACTGATAATAAAACTGAAGCTATTGTATTCAATCTGAATGCTCCCAGTCATGATAACAAAACAGTAAAATTATTAGGATTTTATATAGATCAAAAGCTCAGCTGGGATATCCACACAGGGAAGATATGTGGCAAATTGGCACGTGCCATTTATCTGCTGTACAAGCTGAGGAGCAGTGTCAGTAAAGAACTTCTGTTATATGCACATTTTGCATTCTTCCATTCGCACTGATTTATGGAATACTATTATGAGACAATTCTGTCAGCTCAAAATTGGTGTTTAAATGGCAAAAGAAAACCACAAGGTGCATAGCAGAACTTAGCCCATTGGAATCATGTCAAGATTATTTTAAGAAACTAAATATAATGACAGTGCCTAGCCTGTATATTTACAACTGCCTTGTCTTTGTTAAAGAGAATCTGAGTAAATTTGACTTAAGGAGAACAGTTCATGACCCTAACATAAGAAGTGGACATACAATTAATATACCATATGCTAGGCTTGCAAAGACACATAACAGCTACAAATATCTTGGTCCTATCTACTTCAATAAATTAGCTACCTGAAAATGCCTACACAGTGCCAGTAAATAAATTTAAAATTAGTCTATTGAGGTGGATCAAAAGTAAAGAAATTTACTCTGCTCAAGAGTTCCTTGAGCACAGTATGTGACAAATGACCCCATTTTCCTTATGAGAATGAACTATACATTAACTGCACACCATACATATACCACACTGTGCAACTTTTTTTTATTACTGTTTCATGTACTTATTGTTAATTATAAGTTTGATTATTTATTTGCCATTCACTGAACTATATAGTTCATTTATCTTGTAACAGATCAATTAGGAAACTTCTTGTTGTTATTGACATTTGCACAAATACCATGGTATAAAACAGTTTTATTTGTAAACACATCATAGTTGATTTATGAAACAAAGCAACATCTGGTACTGGTAGATTTGGAAGTCCACAAAAATTTACAGATTTGTACAACATATAGCAACTATCGTATGTTAAAATTTGAAATCTTGCCATTTTTTAAATAAGTCCAACAATTAAAAAATCCTGCAAGTAACATTAAAGTTTTCTCGATAATGTATCGGTGTCAAAATCTAAAAAATAGACATTTTAAATATCGTGTTTGTTACTTATGTTTTGTAACTTAATAAAGCAAACTGTGTAAAGAGAAAAATTTATCGTCAGCCAATGTTAAGAACAGTCTACGAATTTGTTTTTTCGATATTACATATGTAATGCTTCACTACAGTTTTGTAGTGAAGAATATTAAGGCTGACTGTTGTTATTTTCGCAGCGCTGCTATATTAGCGTACCCTTACAACCTACAATTCGAAACACGTAAATGGGTCACGAGGAGTCATTTAGATAACTCGGTAAGAGAACCATAACTTCTTACCTTATTCTTTCTTTAAGGTCTCCTAATGCACTGTCATATAAGTCTGTATCTGTTAAACGACGGCCAGCACGAATACAATCACTATCTTCAGAGTAAAAGCGCGTCTCAATGTCAGTTGCTCCCTCAAGGCTCGCCCAGTGTCTGTCAATTGCCGCTTTTCGGGAAATTAAATCATGATGTAGGTGATCAATTGCTCGCACTCTACTCTCTTGTTCTAGCAGAGCGAAAAGGTCATATGGCCGTCGCAAATGGAATGCTGAATCAAGCTTAAAGAAAAAAAATTGTGTTAGCTGAAATGCATTTACAGTTACAGTCAGATATTTTATTACCGTATATCAGCACACCAACAACACAAGTAGCATTGTGTTTGGAATCTGTAGAACTGTCTGTATTTTGCAATATTTAATAATATATAAACCACTGTGTGAAACTTGACTTCTTGAACGAGGTTATTTTAGATATACCTGGGCCTGTATACGTCCATTTTCGGTCACTACCCAGTGAGTGACTGCGAAACAGCGTGTAAATACACTGTAAATTACGACCAACAATTTCAAGCCAACCTCAACCATTTTAAAATGAGTAGTTCAGCAAACACATTGTATTGTCACCTGCCCGATTTGTTTATTTACTTTTCCAGAAACCAATACAAGCAGTGGGGAGGAAATTTGTCAGGTTTGCCAACATTCGCATCACATGCAGTACCCACGATGCTGCGGTACTGTCAAATTGTTCCAGTTCAGAGACAGCTTGTCTATATAGCATAACTTAAAACTTTTCAGGTTTGATACACAATATCTCTGAGTATTACAGTTGACACTTTGACGCTTGGGAGCCCACAGGCAAGTGACGGATCAAAGTAGCTCTCTGATTAGCAGATACCGAATAATATTTCTGCTAGAAAATGACAGAGAGTCAAGTTCGTCAGAATTTTCACAAAGATAGTGAAGATGCCATTAATAAACAAATAAATATGGAACTTTATGCAAGCTATGTGTATTTGTCAATGGTTAGTACAGAGATCAGGTAATTCGTATATTATAACTACTTTTTTAGGAAACGGTTTTAACAGGGAATGACTTATGACATTTGTAGTTGCAGAATCTTGTCCGAAAGACTGCAGCATGAGTCAAACGTACAATTACAGTTATACCCCTAGCGCGTAATGCATAATGTATACGTATAATTTTACAAAACTGCATGGTGCGTTAAGGAAATCACAAACTTTACAGAAGCGCAGTTACAATAACAGTTAACATGGGTTTCATGGGCACATGAAAGGTTTGTGCACTAAGCACTATAGTGCGCTAACGTCCAACTTCCAATTAGTGTGCAAAAATTATCAAGTACGCCAAGCTATAATCCAGAGGTAAACAGGTCCTGTTGATTGTACATAACAATCTGTTTTTAGCAAGCCAACTTCGAATAGCTATTATTATTTGTATTTAATTTGGCGAATCGTACAGTTTTGTGGTGCCAGTGCTGCAAAAGTTTACTACTTATGGAAGTACCAACATTCCTATATTTTACCTGTTAAATCACTTGGTGCCAGACAATTAAAAGGCTTTTCTTCGGCATCATCATTTACTTGCCATGAATTAAAGCTGAAAGTTTTTATGGTGTCAGACTTACACTAAGTGAGGCTGCATAAAATTACGCCAGTTTACACATTTTAATAAACCAGTAATGAATAGTTTTATGATTATCCTCTGCCTGTTCTGTCTAGTGCTTTCCCTTAAAAGTGAAGGTATCTTAGCAAGGTGGATACTGATAGGCATAATCCGTATCACTTCAGGAGGTGGTTACCTTCATAGTCTTGGATGTTATTGAATTTAGCATTTGTTAAAATTCAGGAGTAAGTAAGAAACATGTATTTTCTTGTTTTCTCCAAAAAAATCTTGCCCCAAGATACAGGCCTCCAAAGATGATACCGTGAACACCATTTTAAAGATGTGAATTTCAGATTTTTTTTTTAAATGCTGTATCTCTTTATCAGTTCTAGATATTTTATTGAAGTTTTTTTTTTTATTTGTGAAATAATTGCTTTATGATGCAATGGTATCCTCCATTTGGACATATTTGTCAAAGGTCTTTTACTGTTGCCTTTTGAATTTATTTTTATAATTGAGAGAAAAAAATTTTTTATAAAAAATGCCAATTCAGAACAGTTAGATTTTTTTCTGTTGATTAGTACCATGTGATACTAAATTCTTTGCACAGAGAGCTTCCACTTTTAAGTTGGACAGGTTTTATTTATTTATTTTTTCCCCGAAGAATGATGTAGGTCTCCACTGAAGTTGTTTTTTACAAAATTCTTTCTTACAATATTTATTTCTGTTGTCTTTGTTGCAGTTATTTCATATCACTTTCTTTGTTGCAGTTATTTCTTTTCACTTTCATTTTTGCTAATATTTCTTACATTTTGTTGTACAAACATCAAAAAAGTTCTTCATCGACTTGGGTCTGAGAGTTCTGGAACCTGTACAGGAAATTGGAATAGAGATCAGCATGAACATCATTTCCACCCTTTTTATTGCTTATGAAAATCACACATTGCATGTTGTACCACCATACTGCAAGACCTTGAGAGGTGGTGGTCCAGATTGCTGTACACACCGGTACCTCTAATACCCAGTATCACATCCTTTTGCATTGGTGCATGCCTGTATTCATTGTGGCATACTATCCACAGTTCATCAAGGCACTTTTGGTCTACATTGTCCCATTCCTCAACGACGATTCGATGTAGATCCCTCAGAGTGTTTGGTGTGTCACGTCATCCATAAACAGCCCATTTCAGTCTATCCCAGGCATGCTTGATAGGGTTCATGTCTGGAGAATATACGGGTCATTCTAGTCAAGCAGTTTTATTATCCTGAAGAAAGTCATTCGAAACATGTGTATTATGGAGGTGAGAATTGTTGCCCGTGAAGATGAATGCTTTGCAAATATGCTGCCAATACGGTTGCACTATCAGTCAGAGGATGGCATTCGTGTATCATACAGCTATTATGGTGCCTTCCATGACCACCAGTGACATACACTGGCCCCACATAATGCCACCCCAAAACAGCAGGAAACCTCCGCCTTGTTGCACTCACTGGACAGTGTGTTTTAATTCTGTTCAGCCTGACTGGGTTACCTCCAAACACATCTCTGACGATTGTCTGGATGAAGGCATATGCGACACTCATCGGTGAAGAGAACATGATGCCAATACTGAGCGGTCCAGTCAGCATGTTGTTGGGCCCATCTGCATGGTGCTTCTTGCTGTCATGGTTGCAAAGATGGACCTCGTCATTGACATCAGGAGTGAAGTTGTGCATCATGTAGCCTATTGTACACAGCTTGAGACATAACACGACACCCTGTGGCTGCACGAAAGCATTATTCAACATGGTGACATTATTGTTGGGGTTGCTCTGAGTCATCAATAGGTAGTGGCAATCCACTGCAGTAGTAGCCCTTGGGTTGCCTGAGTGAGGCATGTCATCGACAGTTCATGTCTCTCTGTATCTCCTCCATCTCCGAACAACATTGCTTTGGTTCACTCTGAGACACCTGGACACTTCCCTTGTTGAAAGCTCATCCTGGCACTGAGTGACAATGTGGATCCAATTTTACTGCAGTATTGACCATATAGGCATGGTTGAACTACAGACCACAAGAGATGTGTATCTCCTTCCAGGTGGAATGACTGGAACTGATCAGCTGTCGGACCCCCACCGACAAATAGGTGCTGCTCATGCATGGTTGTTTGCATCTTTAGGTGGGTTTAGTGATATCTCTGAACAGTCAAAGGGACCATGTCTGTGATACAATACACACAGTCAACATCTATCCTCAGGAGTTCTGGAAACTGGACCGATGCAAAACATTTTTGATGTGTATAGTTTGTCAATTTCTTTGTCGTGGTTGTTCATTGCAGGTTTCTGTATTGTAGTTGTTCAGTGCTAATTTGTTTAATATTAAACCTGAGACCTCCGAGTGAGTTCTGTGTTTTCATGAAGAATTGGGCAGTTGACACAGTTACAGTGTGTTTTGGGAAAAGGGCTGTTTGAAATGTCTTCTGACTAGGGCCACAGGAGAGTTAAGTGTGCTGACTATTTGCATATCCATAAGAGTGATATATAAAGCAAACAATAAAACACTTTGTTCAGGTTGGGAATAAGTGTTCTCATTTGAAGACTCAGTATCAAAGTGAAGATGTTTCCAGTGACAACTTATTGAGTTGTAAATGTTTTGACAGAATAACGATGACAATAGTATATGAACAAGGTAAAGCCTCCCATGGTGCAGATTTTGTATCAATAGACGAAGAATTAAACACCCTGAATCAGTCAATTACAAATGTAGATGTTAGTCCTGTTAAGAAATTGTGGTCATTGAAGTCGTCATAAGTTCTATGCATCAAGAAAGCACAGAGATATTACTAAAGCTATACGCTGCAGGAAAACTGACCACACTCTTCAAAGTAGAAATTGCATCTTTAGAAGAAAATGAACCAAAGCACTCTTGCACCTCTTGCCAGGAATTTTTCACGAATATCAATTCAGCTGTTGAATATTGTGCATTCTACAGTGAAAAGGTGCAAGTTATAACTGTTATTCCAGAGATGTTTTCAAACAAAAAAATTTTGAACGATGTTCCATCAGTATCAGAGTACATGCTAGACAAATCAAGAAATGTGAGGTCTGTAAAAGGAGTCTTTGGAAGATCAGATCTCTATTATGGTCATCCTGTAGAAGCAGCTCAAATTTAAATAGTGCAGTCATTTTATCTGGAAGATAAATGGGACTGTTCTTGCCAAAGTGCCAACAAAAAAGACATTATAACTGTAACAGTTGAAGGTCAACAAGTTGTGAAAGTGAAGAGGTACATGACAAACAGTATTAAAGATTTTTTGCAGTTTATAGGAGCAACTATACAACTTCACATATTGGAAGCTCAAAATTTTAGCAATATGACATAAGTGGGTAGTTCCACGCACACCTAGAGATGTCTCTTTGTGTGTCTACTGCACGAATTTTGAACTTTGTGTGGTAACTTTGAAGAACTTACTGGAGAACGTGACATATGACACCTTGGTTTGCCGTGTGAAGTCATTAGTAGTCTGTGACATAAAGCAAGAGACTTGTTTGTTTCAAGAATGTGGTGACTGCCCTGGAAAGGGAGGACTGTCTTTACAGGCACTTGCCCTGGAAAACATAGCAGATAACTATGCAGAAATTACACATGTGACATGGGAGGAAAATAAACTAATTAAGAAAACTTGCCTTTGACAGTTTCATTGATGAACTTGGTAAATAGGCAGTGAAAGCAGTGACACACCAGCATCTGAAGAAATTGCAACGACAACACATTGCAGAAGTGAAAGGTTGTGTACAGGCTGAAGAACTATATTTAGTGCTCCACTGTGATTTTGCTGAGAACTGGAGTGTAATTCTTCCCCAAGAAGTACAAGGGTACTATTGGAGTAATGACCAGGTTTCAATATTTATAGGAGTGACATATTTTCAAAACAAGACCACAAATGTTGCGGTTGTAAGTGATGAAACAGGACACGAATCAGCACATGCTTTGCTAGCAATGCACAAAATTCTTAAACTGCAAACAGGAGCAGAGATCATCATTATTTCTGATGGTGCTCCTAGTCATTTTAAAAATAGTTACCAGCTGTTTGAATTGAGTAAGTCACTTATGCCAGCTGACTGGGTATACAGTGCTGCTGCTGCTCATGGGATGGGCCCCTATGATGGTGTAGGAGGCCTGCTGAAGCACCAAGTTACAAAACCTAATCTTTCCAGGCCAAATACGGCTGTGATTCAGAATGCTAAGTATTTTACAAGAGTCATGAAATCTTATACATCCACAGCTATCATTCTTTTGTCCAAAGAGGAGATTGATGAATTCTGTGAGCAGAAAAAAGAAGAATGGTCCAAACAAACTACTCCTGTGAAAGGAATTCAGAAGACACATTTTTGGACTCGGTGATGGGCGAACTCATATTGCACACACTTTAAAGAGCAAGAAAGAAGAAATTTTGTTCATTCGGCCAACACCTCAGAAACAGCAGGATAACATTTAGATTCACAACCTGAGAAGGAGGATGTTTGTGGCATGTGTGTATGACTGACTGGTGGATTGGAGAGATTATAGACACCAGTTATGAGTTAAACAAAACTGTAGTGAAATTTCTGCTACCACATGGACCGCCTCCTGGATATAGGTTTCCGGATGGACAGCAACAATGCACACAGGATGCTCATTTCCTGTTCACAATGTTTTGGCGATTGTAAGTGCTCCAGTTCCTATTGATTCAACAGGAAGGCATCACTCTGTATCGAGGGAAGATACTGAAGCAGTGGAACACATTTTTAGATCATTGACTGGCTAATTTCAGTACAAAACAGAGTGTACAGAAGTTATATAAACTGAAACCTTTAAGTCTTCGGACCTTTCACGTACATTTTGGAGCCGTTTAAAATGTTTGAAAAATGAGTTTCTTACTCATCTTTTAAAACTAAAATTATGTTAAATGAGACTAGGTTTTGATTTTTATGTGCCTGTTGTGTGATAATAAAACAGGTTTAATGCATGGCAAAAATTTCAATTGTTTATTAAACCTGTTCAACCTAAAAGTGGAAGCTCTCCTTTTCAGGAATGTAGAACTATAAAATTTTATGGATTGGAATTTTTGAAAAAAAAAAAGAAAAAAAAGAAAACCCATAAATTATAAAGCAAGTTCAGAATGACATTGTAAAAGAAGTTTGACAGATAACCCAAATGGAGGCTTTCTTTGTAATCATAAAGCAATTATCTTTCAAATAAAAACAAACGAAATATCTAGAACTGTTCTGGAGATACAGCATTTTAAAAGTTTTCCAAAATTTACATCTTCAAAATGTTATGTGCAGTGTCATCTTTGGAGGGCTGTATCTCGGAGCAGAATTTTTTTGGAGAAAACAAAAATATATGTCCATTCCTTACGGAGTCCTCCATTTTAACATATGCTAAATTCAATAACATCCGAGATCATGAAGGTAAGATTTGAATTGATCTGGACTATGCCATTAGTGTTATTGATAGCATTATATTGATTCCTGTAATGATAACTATAAAACGTATGGCTGAGCACATAGGCAACAACTCAAATATTACAAAACCTAAGAAACTCATCGTCTGCAGTGTTTAGTATTGGCATTCTGGAATCATAGTGAGATACTAATCCAGACAACTTGTGATGATAAATATTGATTAGCCTCATTTTTACTAAGGCAAAAGTAGTTTCTATAAAACATTGTATTCCTTGCTGAGATAATGTTTCATCTATGAACACAGAATTCTGGTATCCAGTCTTCAGAAAAATCATCCACAGTGCTTTGAAGTTCAATAAAGAATTATATACATACAATAGTGTTATAAATTTCCAAAGCTATTTTAACGCAGTATAGCTGGAATTTGTTGCAGTAGGAATGCAGATAACTTGTCAGTTTTTTTCTAGGAAATCTATCCTATGTTGCGCAGGTGTGTTGTAATATTCCATTCTTCCAACAACCATAGTGTATAGTGTTATCCAGCTGAGTGAGGTGATCATGATAGGGACTGAACTTCATCCACAAGATTTGACCAGGAATAAAGACATGTCAGTTGCACATGTACACATCATCTTGAACTTGACAGAGTGCACCAGATAAGGGTAAAGGGAATCCAAAATGTGTTTTTATCCATGCGGGAACAAACTCGCTTCGAAGCAAGAGCAAAAAAGAAATCTTAAACCAAACAAGGAACCTTAGCTGAATGGTCAGAAGCCCCTACATGATTTCCAGAACAATAATCACAGGAGATCGGTGAGTGACAATGATGTGCAGAAAATAAACAGCATTATTAAAGAGCACTGCAAGGAATTAGTAGTAGTTTTCATTGACCCAACAAATTTCTAAGTGTGAAGTGTCTTGCCAAAGATGGTCTACATCTGAAAGGGTTAGGCTCAAAAATGTTTAGTTAGATATTCCCAGATACTTGCAGACAATAAAAATAGTAAACAAATAATTAATGATATGGTGAAAAAACGTGGGTAGAAATAAGGCAAAACCATTATCCGGCAAAAAATGTGCTGTAGCCTATAAGTAATAGTCAAAGTAGATATGTTATGCAGTGGAATATAAGTGGCTTAAACACGGATGCTTCAAGCAACAAAAGCTTCAAAATAGATGAATTGTAAATCATTCTGTTAGAATGTGCAAATACTAGTGTTGTTTAGATGAGTGTTGGTTTACTGATGACACAGTTAAAATTTTGAACAAAATGGGGTATTTCAGGTTAGCAGGTAGCTTTTGCGGAAGAAACAAGTCAAGTCATGTGGAGGCTCATGTATACTTCTTCATAGCGATGTACATTATGAAACCAGAAAACGTTTTATTAATTGAAATGAAGAATGTGTGTTTAAGAAATGTTGTACAGGAATAATGGACTTACCAGTAAATGTAATGCTAGTCTCAATATATAGAATCCCTGGGAGATCAACAACAGAACTAGTAATGCTAGTCTCAATATATAGAATCCCTGGGAGATCAACAACAGAACTATTCCGAGTTTCGAAATGTGCTTGATGATCTCTGTAGAGAAAAAAGCAAAATAATTCCATTAGCTGCTGATTTTAATATTGATGTCACATGTAATAATTTCTGTGCTTAGATTCGCTGACTTGGTAAAGCAACATGGTTTCAAACTGAATTTCTGTGAGTCTACCAGATACAATGGACAATCAGCAACCTTTACTGACAGTGCTTTAACTTTTTATGTATATGAATTTGTGTGTAAATTTTGCCTACATTTCAGTGAATTGTTCATTGTGTTGCAACTGAGAGACAGGAACATTTCAAGTGTGAAAACCCATAAGAGATGGAACTTCAGCAAAAAAAAACTCGTTAATATTTAGTAGTAAGCTAAAAGAGGGGGAAAATGGCATTTTGATCATTGCAACTGAAGTGAGAAAACTGTGAAAAATTCCTAAATGGTTTTCATGGTGTCTTTAATGAAACATTTCTATCTAGACTCTGCAACAATAAAGTGACTAATTAATATGGATCACTTAGGGCATAAAAATTACCAGTGTAAGGGAAAAGCAACTGCACAGAGAATTAAAATATAATAGAGATATTGATTTCATTGAATATTTGACTCTTTAAAATTAAATTAAAGTTGTCAAGGCAGCAAAACAGGTCACAGATAACAGGCTAATTTTAAACTGTAAAAATATCACAAAAGGCTGTGTGATCAGTCATTAAATATGAGTTACGTGTTGAAGCCTGTAACCAAGAAACTTCAAAAATTAACATTGAAGGAAACACTATCGTAAGCCCAACTCAAATACTGGAGAACTTTAGTGAATTCTTTCTAGATATAGAAAAGTCTGACATAAATGTAACAGATTATCACAACAAAGTAAATCTCTTTGGCCTAAATGAAAACTCTGAACACCTTACAAAATTTTCAAAAGTTTCTGTGGAGGATGGAGAAAATGCAACCCTGGTGTTAAAAAAACAAAAACTCTATAGGTTTGATGTATTATATCCACTGAAGTTATTTAAGCAGTAAACAAAATTGCAAAATCACTAGTGAAAATAACAAATCAATGATTTGAAGAGGGCTCTTTCTCAGAGGTACTGAAATATGGCGAAGTCAAACCACTTTTTGGGAGCAAGAGAGGTAATGGGAAGTTACCATCCTGTCTCAGTTCAAGTCATATCTAAAATATTTGAAATAATTTGCTGTTAATCAAATCCAAAACGTTATTGCAAAATATTCTGTTATTCTAAACAATCAGTTTGGTTTTCAGCAAGGGAGAAACACCATAGATGCAGTGAAACAACTCCTTTTATACCATTGACGAATTTCTACTTAAAAACTGTCAGTTCAAAAAGAATTAAATTAGTTGCATAAGTAGGACAAAATATGGGCTCATTAATGTTAACTCCAATCATGTATACATATCTGTAAACTGACTCATTCCAGATCATTTCGATAAAAGAAGGCTCGTTCAAATGATCTGTGCTACAAGTGACTTTCCATAAAGAAGAACAAATAATTGTAGATGTAGTTTCTATAACTTTCTCAGACTAATTGATAGAAAATTTATATTTTGGGTGCAGGCTAAATGATGTAGTATACAGACAGACAATTACCAGTACTTATCAGTAAACCTGAGAAAAAAGATGGCTGTCCTCATTGCATCATACTTATCAAACGACTAATTACAGTTTTTGCAGATGAAGGGGGTACTCAGAACCAGCATTTTGAATAGTTGGTGCAGTTTGTCAGCAATCACTGTGGAGTAGTTGCACTAACAAGGAAAGCCAAGTGTTGCATCTCTCCTCTATACTCTCCAAATTGCCAGAAAATTTGTAGTGTACAATGTAAGCATGGTCTGGCAGGGGCCTTGCCACTCTTTGGTGGGTTCGTGCTTGGCAACCACAGGGCCCCAGCCTTTGCAGCATCTTCTCACTTCCATGCTGTATGTCTGTCCTCTTGCTGTTCTTTTCCATCCTTTGAGGAAAATGTTTGGGATGCTTTTGGGAATGTATTCTGCATGTTCAGTAGCCTGCCATTAGAACAGTCCCTCTCCTTTTCTTTCTTCCTTATTTGGCATTTAAGGTTCCTGCCTGTGTGTTACTGAATGCCGGCCCATGCATCTGATGCATAACAGGTGACTGGGTAATGTGTAATTCACAGCCCTGAGTCAACAGGGTTCACATGTACCTCAACAGGGTTCTCACACACTTCCAGTACAGACCAGACCCAGGGAGGGGTGATTTCCTGAGCTGCTACCTTACCAAATTGCCAACTGGTCCACCTGTCACGTTTTTGGGAGGTGTGAAGCATTACCTAATGCTGCCCCCAGCAATGAACCAATCATCATCTTCACAGTCAATGTCTACTAAAGTAAATGGTATGAGGCTAGTGAATCCCACACCCTCCTGGCTGTACCATGATTCCTCGTAGTTTCATTTACTGAGTACGGTTGGCCTTTTGCTTTTATTATACAGAAAGGTGTTGATGCAGTTGCTGGCCCTGTGAAATTCTGGTCTCATTTACACAATGGAGCTTCACTCTCTGATTCTCATGCACAATAACTGCTTGCAGCTTTGCTTCTCCATGGCTATACTGTTCGTGTTGAGGCTCATCAAATGCTGAATTATTCCCATGACGTTATTTACACTAGGCTGCTCGATGGTCTGACAGAGGCAGAAATCCAAACGTACCTCTCTGATCAGGGCATCATTGCAGGCCATTGGGTGATGGAAAAGGTAGAGGCTTTCTTAGTGCCCACATGCACTCTTTTTCTCACTTTCAATAGAATGGTAATTCCATCAGAGATCAAAGAAGGCTATGAAGTTATCACAGTCTGACCGTACATTCTGAACTCGATTCCCTGCTACCAGTGTCATTGTTACAACTACACTCATATGTCCTTTCAACATCCAGCCGAATGTGTAGCTTGTGGTTGGGATGCTCACAAGGATGATTGTCCACCTACTCCTACCTGCTGCAGCAGTTGCAATGGCGACCACGCAGCCTCTTCCTGAGATAGTCCCAGTATCTTGATGTGTGGGCTGTTCAGGAGACTGGGTGAAGGAAAAAATGCCTTATCCTCACAAATTGTTGGGTTGTCAGAAACCCTACATTCTACCATCCAGCACTTGGTGCTGTTCTTCCTATATTTCGCTCCATGAAGGACATGGCCATGCAGACATGCGACCTCAAATTCAGCACCACAGTTGTAAAATTGCCTAATTTTTGGTAGCATCCCCATCTCTCCTCCAGCTGCCCAACAAACCACCAGACTTTCACCTCACGGGGTGAAGTTATCTTCTACACACCCAGGAGGCTTGAAAAGACAGAAGGAATACTCATGCGAAGACTTTTTACATCACTCCAACCAACAAACATCTGAGTATTCCTCTGCCAGAGACAAAACAAAGGCAAATGGTCTTCTCCTTCACTTGCTTGGAGATTGTCTTCAGTGGTACTGCCATGTGATATGCTCACCCAGGTGACCTCCATGTCACTGGTGTGCACTGCCAACCATTGTTCTGTCCTGCACTTCGCAGACCGATGGAGGGAGAATGCTGACACTACTGTAGATCTCGTGGAGCATCATCCTCCAGCCTCTGCGCCCTGTAACAGTAAATCTTTGAAGGTTTACACTTGGCAACCATCGAGGTGACACCCCTTCATTTTTTCCCTTCCCCCCTCTCCTGGTCATGACACTCTACCAAAGTAAAGTTCGTGGCCTTAGGTCTTGGAATCACAGCATCCACTTACTCTCTGCCTCAAGGAAACAAAATTGCATCCTCACGACTGCTCTAACCCTTTCATTTCTATCCAGTCCGTGTTGACCTCCCCAAGGACAGCTTTCCATCTCATGGGGAAGTCATGCTGATCATCCAGGGTGATGTTCAAAGTCAAACCATCTCTGTGACTGCTTGCCTTCAAGCTGCTGCAGTTTGCATTTTTCTTCCTCCCTTCACCTTTTCCTTGTACCATTTACATCCCTACATCATTTGGTGTGAGCAAGGCAGACATCCTCCACCTTATTGGGCAACTCCCTCACCACTTTTTGGTGCTGGGTGACTTTAATGCGCACCATCCCATTTGGGTTTGCCCCAGCATCTGTCTGAGAGATACCCACATGGCTGGCCTTCTCAATCTACTTAATCTCATTTGTCTTAACACAGTAGAACCCACATTCCTTTCTCACTCCACGCACACCTGTTCCCCTGTAGACCTATCCTTCTGCACTGCCCATCTTGCCTGTCATCTTGAGTGGTCTTTTCTCTCTGCCACACAATCGAGTGACCATTTCCTGTATGCTGTCTGTCTGCTGACTCCAGCTCCATCTAAGTGATGATGATGTTGGTTTGGGGGGCGCCCAACATTGTGTTCATCCAC
The DNA here is from genome assembly GCF_023897955.1 of Schistocerca gregaria. NCBI lineage: Eukaryota > Metazoa > Arthropoda > Insecta > Orthoptera > Acrididae > Schistocerca > Schistocerca gregaria. The sequence continues at coordinate 582,712,131 of NC_064922.1, forward strand.
TTAAGTGCATGCCCAAATGGCAGCTTTCTAAGGCCGACTGGAGACTTTACTCCTCCCTGATGATCTTTGATGAACAAGATTTCCCCAGTTGTGATGACCAGGTAGAATAACTTACAAACATTATCCTTACCATCACAGAACACCCCATTCCTTGCATTTCCTCTTTACCATGCCATCCTGGTCCATTTGTGGACTGAGGCGTGCCACGATGCAATTTGCACATGAATACATACTCTCTGCATTTTTAACCATCATCCTACAATGACAAACTGCATTCATTACAAACAGTTGCATGCATGGTGTCATCGCATTTCCTGTACTAGTTCTTTTAACAGTTCTACTCCCTCTTCCATCATGTGGGCCAACCTCCAACAGCTCTCTGGGACCAAGGTCCATTCCCCTATTTCAGGCCTGACCATAGCAGATGATGTCATAGTGGACTTAGTTATCTTCAACACCTTGGACCAAGTGAGGTGGCGCAGTGGTTAGCACACTGGACTCGCATTCGGGAGGACGACGTTCAATCCCGTCTCCAGCCATCCTGATTTAGGTTTTCCGTGTTTTCCCTAAATCATTTCAGGCAAATGCCAGGATGGTTCCTTTGAAAGGGCACTGCCAATTTCCTTCCCAATCCTTCCCTAACCCGAGCTTGCGCTCCGTCTCTAATGACCTCGTTGTCGACGGGACGTTAAACACTAACCACCACCACCACCTTCAACACCTTGAGCCACTATTTTTCAGAGGTTTCGAGCTCCTCCTATGATCACCCTGCTTCTCTCCATAGAAAAGAGTGGAGGTGGCTCAGACGATACCCTTCTCTTCTCAGAATCGTGAGTGCTACAATGCCGCCTTTACTATTAGGGGGCCAAATTGTGCTCTCACTTCATCTCAGTCTTCTTTCTCACGGCTAGATGATGATCGCATTCAGATGTTGCAACACCTTTCTCTTGCAGGCAAGAAATTTCTCCTTCATTCATACAATTGCATCGGGGCAGAGGGCACATTTCCGATATGCTGGCATGAAGCCACTGTCATAACCATACCTAAGCCCAATAAGGACAAAATCTTCTTTCTAGGTACCATCCCATTCCTTTTACCAGCTGTGTTTGGTGGAATGTATGATTCATGACCATCTGGTATGGTGGCTCAAGTCTTGCAATTTACTAATTACTGCACAGTGCGGATTCTGAGTGCGCTGTTCTCCAGTTGATCATCCTGTCAATCTGTCAACCCATATCACTATTGGTTTTCTGTGGAAATACCAGTCTGTGACAATGTTTTTCAAGTTGGAAAAAGCCTACGACATCTGTTGCGGGGCTGGTATCCTCCATACTCTCTACAAGTGAGACTTCCGGGGCTGCATGCCCTGTTTCCTTCAGGAATTTGTAAAAGACCAAGTTTTCAAGGTACATATGTGTTCTACCTTGTCGGACACATTTATCCAGGAAAACAGTGTGCCTCAGGGTTCTGTCCTGAGCATCGACCTCTTTGCTATCGCCATTAACCCTATTATGGCCTGTCTTGAACTGGGAATCTAAGGCTCCCCATTTTGTTGACAATTCTGCCATCTATTGCAGTTCACCTCAGACTTGTCTCCTTGAGTAGCATCTTCAGCATTGTCCCGATCACCTTTACTCACGGAGCGTTGACAGTGGCTTTCACTTTTACACCAACAAAACCGTTTGTATGAATATCTGGCGGCACAATTGATTTCTTCCACTGTCTTTACATCTTGTCCTGTTACTGTTCCACTTATTGAAACTACTCAATTCTTGGCGCCCACACTCATTAGGAAAATGTCATGGTCCTCCCACATGTCTTACCTAGCTACCCACTGTACACTGTCCTTAAATGTCTTACCTGTCCTACCTGTCCTCAGCGGTACATCCTGGGGAGCGGACTGGACCACCCTCCTCTGTTTTTACTGGTCTCTTATCTCTTTAAAACTAGACTACGGGTGTTTCGTTTATACATCTGCAGGTCCGTCCAACTTTTGCCATCTCAATACAACCCACCATTGTGGCATCTGTTTGGTCACTGATGCCTTTTACACTAGTCCAGTTGAGAGTCTGCATGCAGGAGCTTCCGAACTACTGTATTTTCTCCTCAGCAGATAAGCATACCATTTGCCTGCCATGCCTGACCAACCATCCTATTTTTCGATAACTCCTTTGATCACCAGTGTAGGGCATGTCCCTCTTCTCTGTTACCTCCTGGACTTCGTGTTCGGCTATTGCTTTAGCAGCTTAACTTCACGCTACCTGCCACTTTCCCAGTGGCTTCATGCAGTGGTCCATGTTCACCTGTCTCTTCATTCACTTCCTAAGGACACTACTCAAGCCTCACTCTATCACTGTAACTTTCTCAACTTTTCACATGAACTTTGTTATAGCACCTTTGTGTACACTGATGGCTCTTGGACTGACCATGGTGTCAGGGGTGCCTTTGCCATTGGCACCGATTCGGTATTGGTTTCCAGAACACTGCTCAGTATTTACATTGGAGCTCTTTGCCCTGTATCAGGCAATGCAGTACATGTGGTGACTGAGGATTTTCAATTGTGTCTTCTGCTCCGACTCTTACAGTGCCCTTCAGAGCCTCTGTGTGTTGTACATCCGTACTGCAATAGGTCCAGGAAAGCTCTTCACTCTTCGTGAAGCCCCTATGGTGTTCTTGTGGGTCCCTGGTCATGTCATTCTGATGGGCAATGAGTCCGTTGACGCTGCTGCCTTGGTTGCAGTCCTCATACCTCGGCCCGCTGTTTCTTCTATTCCCTCTGACGATCTCTGTGTTGCTGTTTGTCAGCAGATAGTGTCACTTTTGCATCACCAGTGGTCATCCCTTCATGGGAACAAGCTTCAGGGGTTAAGCCTCTCCCAGTGGTTTGGTTGATCTCTTCTCGGCCCGAGATCATTTTAGTTAGGTTACATATTAGGCACTGTCTTCTTGGCCATTGCCATTTATTAAGTGGTGTTCCCCCAGCACTTTGTGCTCATTGCCCTCAACCTTTGACATTTCACCATTTCCTGACAGATTGTCCCTTTTTAATCATTTACGTTCTCACTTATGTTTGCCCATCTGTCAACCACGTTTTACTTTTCATCCATTATAGCAATGTGGCGAAGGGCATTTAATCTTTAGTTCAGAACATCTATGTAGGGATCTTTCTCAAAGTCCCTGTTTTTAGCTGTGTTTCGTTCTGTCAATCGGGCTTAACGTGTAGTCGTTTTTAACTCCTTTTTCATCTTCATGTTCTACAGTCCCCCTAAAACAAACAAAAGTAAACATGGCATCTAATGTATTCCATTTCCAGCTATTATAAGATTATCTTTTAACATTGTACAGAATGTTGGCCTCAGAATACAGATCATTTTTTGTATTCTGAGCAATGTGTTATGTTATTTATGGAGCAATATATTAGACTTGTTAGTAAGCATGCAAGAGACGTCATTGGTGTGCCAACTGAAGCAACAAACAAATCAACTGTCCCCAATCACTAATTACAGAACGAATGTGGAATGAAAAAATGTCGGAATGGGTGTCATAGTGCTGGTTCCAAGTTTTTATGATAGTGTAGTTAAGGAGTCTGCTGACATAAGCGTATATGGAAATCAAATAACCAAAGACAGATTAACCAAAGACAAATGTTTGAGTTCATGGAAAACTTTGGAACTAGCGTCCAACTATATTTCTTGGTGGCCATGTCACCTGTCATGGTAAAAAAATAAATAAATAAATTTACATTCATTGCTGTAGTGGATACTAGTTTTCAAATTTGGATATTAACAGTGGTGCAACACCAATAGATCTGTCTATGGGGGGTCCAGACAGCAAGCATATCAAGACTGTCACTCACAGTATATGATAAGGTTGCATTGTTCTAAAGAGTAACTTTGTGTTAACGTGGATGGTGGCTCTAATCTCTACCTGGCCACGCTTGTGATTTCAGTTGTTTCCGTAAATTACTTTAGGCAAATGTCAGGATAGTTCCTACTCTAAGGCCACGGCCAACTACTTGTTCACTCCTTTTTTAACTAGACCTGTAAGTGTGTGTGTGTGTGTGTGTGTGTGTGTGTGTGTGTGTGTGTGTGTGTGTGTGTGTGTGTTTGTTTGTTTGTTAAAACGGCGGCAGTTGATGCTACATCATCTAAATATTGTATACTGAAATGTCAACCTGGGTGAATATCTCAAAATGTACAATCTAAGTATTGATCTGGCAGGTAATTAAATAAAGGAACTAAAAAATGTGCATAATGATGTTTTATGGTTAAATCTTCAAACCTTTTTTGGGCAATTCTTTAAGAAATTAGGCACAGTGAAAATAGTCTCACAGCATATTAGCTCCTTTGTGGTGTCTTCTATACCCTTTTCAGTTTCAAAATGCTGCTGTTACACAATTTTAAAAGCAAGGTGGATTAGTGGTTGATACCACCTTCTGTTCCAGAGAGGAGTTTTTGATGACACTTGTTTTAATAGCCTGTGTGTAGCCCCATCAGTATTTTCACACAATAATGAAATTTTGTGCACAAGGGCCCAAAGAATCTTTCCAGTTATCTGTATTCTAGGAAGCTTTTCTGCAAAATAAGCTGGCTTTACAACACACAGTCATCTTAATAGTCCTCTTTAATTACTCATATTATTTAATATTGGGCATGTCGTGCAGACACTATCAGGGAAGTGTAATTAGAAGTCTTGCACAACAGCATATAAAATATAAAATGTTTGTATGAAATTAGATTATTTATGTTTGTTGTAAATAGTATTAGTTGTCCTATCTGTGACTCAGTATCTCCGCTGTATGGTGAGGAGCAACTTATCTTCTCATAATACTGTAGTATTAGTTACTGGTACATATCTTTTAATGACACAGGAAGGCTTTCAAAATCATGCTTAGAAGTTATGCCAGTGCCGGCACAAGAACTTCTGAGCACAATGATTTGCACACTTCATTGAACTCTGTGCTCTATAGCAGATAATCCATGTTAACTCAATGACATTGTCAATTATTACTGCATTGGGCATGGGACCGTAGAGATTAGATCATGGATCAATGGTAATGTGCCACATGCTTAGATGATTCACATATCTTGTTATGCCAGATTGGCAGTTGTCCTGATACACAATCACCCAGGTTAACAGCTGCTCAAAATGTGGGCTGAGCCATGGACACAGGGCACTAGGAGCAGTATTATGCTGTGCGAACATTCACCTGAGCATCCATGGCACATGTGATAGTAATCAAAGGCAACATGACAATTGTAGAGTGCATGAACATTGCTGTGGTCCACCTTAATGTTTTTCTGCAGTGTAAGGATTTTATTACATTTTTTCGTATTCTCATCCTGCCTCTATCCTCAATTCAGTTGATTGTAGCCTGTCTCTATCTCCTTTTTACTTCTCAGGAGCGCTCTACCTATTCCATATGTGACTTCGTTCTTCTAGAAAAAAAATCATTATTCCTTCATTTTCCTCATTTTATGGCATCATTTCTGTGGCCCCTTCTTTTGAATCTTCTAAAATTATTATTATTATTATTATTATTATTATTATTATTATTATTACTATTATTACTGCTACTGTTATTGTTATTACTAATAACAACAACAATAATAATTGATGAGGAAAAGAATAATTCATTTTTTTGGAAACATTCTCAGAATGGACCCAAAAAATATAGTTATAGATAACAATGGGGGAAAAACACACAAAGGCAAGAAAGAAAGGCTCCAAGTCAAAATCAAAACCAAAACCAAACAAATAGTCCAAATTTCTGAAGATGAAAGGAAAGAAACACCAGAAAGAATGAAACTATACTGGGCTAATATAAAGACACAGAACTTTAAAAAGTGACTGATTTAACATACCCCAGAGTCAGGTGAAATGTAATTATATGTATTCATATAAGCAAGGTTTCTACAGCTGCCACCACCTCTCGCATCTCAGTCTCCATCATTCATGGTCATTCCAGTCTCCTTCATTAAGACGCCTCGCTGCCATTGCTTCATTGAAGTCGTCTTTCCAGCATCTCACAGGTCTACCGCGCTTTCTTCTTTAATGTGGAGCCCATTGCCATACCCGTTTAGGCCATCTTGTGTCTAGCATATTTTGTAAGTGACCATACCAGAGTAGACGCTTCCTTTCTATGTAGTCAAGGATTGTGCTTTTGACATTCATAACCTCTCTGATCCTATCATTTCTAATATGGTCAAGTCTGGCGTATCCACAACTCTGTCTCCAGAAATCCATCTCGACAGCCAGCAGGTGATCTTTCTGCCTCTGAGTTAGTTCCCACAACTCTGTACCATATGTTGTGATACTTTCAATAATGGTGGTAGATGGTATGTTTTGTTCTGCATTGTGTTTTTGTTCCAAATAATATCATTTAGTTGTTTTATGGCTCGCTTGCCCTGGCCTATCTTATTGTTTACATCATCCATACTTCTACCATTGGATGACAGTGTCACTCCCAAGTACTTAAAATTATGACACCCTTTAACAGTATCAGAACCGAGCTGTAAGTCGTTAACAGTATTTTCTCCCACTTTCAGATATTCTGTTTTAGATACATTTATGATAGACCCCATTATTCATATTCTTCTTTTAATTTGCGGAGCATGTAATGTGCATCTTCCTCATCTCCAGGTACTAACACTTGGTCGTCAGCAAAAAATAGAGTGAACAAGATCTCGTCGTCTATAGGGACACCCATTCTTCCGCATTTCCTTTTCCACGATTTTAGTGCCTCCTCTAGGTAGATCTTAGAGTGTAGGGGCAAGTGTGCATCCCTGGCGTAGTTCCTTTGTCACCTCAAACTCTTGAGATAGTTAATTTCTCACTTTAACCATTGCCGTACAACCTTGCTCAGTGACACGCCGTTACCAATTAGACTTGTCCATAGCTTGTTCTGTGGAACTGTGTCATAAGCTTTCTGGAGGTCTTCAAAGACAAGGTGGGTTGTAAGGCCCCTTGCTGTCCTGTTCTCCACTAGGTTTTTGAGGGAAAATACTCCATCGGTACAGGAACGACCAGATCTGAATCCATTTTGTTCTTCAGATTCAGTTATTTCTTCTTCTATCCTCTTTTTTAGGATACGGCCATAGACTCTCACCATGGATGGCATCACACTAATACCACAATAGTTTGCACAATTCCTCCTGTTGCCCTTCTTAAATGTTGATGTAATTGTTGCCTTTTTCCACTCCTTTGGGGCTTCGTCACCTCTAAGGCATTTGTCAAAAATCACTGCCAATATCTCAGAGTTTTGATGGTGCTGTTTTAACCAGTTCTGTATAAATTAATCCTGGAGCTGGCGACTTTCTGTTTTTCATGGCTTTAATTGCATTTTGGACTTCCTTTGGGGGTTATCAGTGGTATATTATCATTACCAGATTTCAATTCCTGGTGGGTTCTCAGTGAATGCAGCTCTGTTCTCAGTTAGTAGTCCTTGGTAATGTTGTACCCATTCCTGCATGCTAATGTGGTTTATATTTGCTTTATCTTTATTCTGTGTTCTCATTGTTTTTAATATCTTCCAGGCTTTATTTCCCCATGTATTCCCCTTGCTTTTTTCTATCTCTTCACTGGTTTTCTGCCAGGCTTCATTTTTTTTGCCTTAATTATTGTTTTCTGTGCATCTTTTCTCCACTCTCTCTATTCCAGCCAATTATTGTCTGATCTTGAGTTCAACCATTTATAATAAACTTTCTTCTTACTTTCTACCTTCTCTTGTACTGAGTGGTTCCACCAGTCATCACATATTCTATTACTCTTTTGGATTTCTTTTTTTCCCAGTGCTTCATAAGCTGCATTATGGATGGCTTCTTTAACCATCTCATACATCTTATCTGCAGAGGTTTCTTCAATGGCAACAAGTTTTTCTGCTAGCCTTTGCTGTTACAAGAAGCGGGTAGAACTATGGTCAAGGCTTTGTAAACTATATTGAATATTATTGCCTTTCTCTGGTTCAGGTTCCACTTGAATTTCTGTGTCTTTGATAAACTCAAATAATATCTTAGACATTAGCACAAAATAGTCTGATCAGCACTCTGCACCTCTCATAAACTGCACGTCTTGTATTATTAGCTTTGTTGTTTGCTTTATTACGGCATAGTCTATAGTGGACTTGAGGTTAACACTTGGTTTTGTCCATGTGTATTTGTGGATGTCCTTACGCTTGAACCATCCATTCATAATTCTTAAGTCATTTTGCATGCATACTTCTATCAGTCTTCCACCATTATCATTTATGGTTTCTTCACCATATTGTCCCACTATGTTGTCATTAGCTTTCCATCCTTTTCTGGCATTTAGGTCTCCTAGTAAAATGACTTCTTTCCAATTCCCTATATTTTCAAGAGATCTTGTCAGTTGAGTGTAGAATAAGTCTGTCTTCGCTACATCAGCATCGTCGTTTGGTGAATAGACCACAGTAATCACCACAGGATGGCCCTTTATTTTCATCTGTACTCGCAGAATTCTATCACTGACACATTCCCAGGTGGTTAGGTTTTTCTTGAGTTGTTTCTTTATGGCAATGGCAACTCCACTTTGGGCTCGTTGTTCCTTTGGTACGCCACCATAAATGTATGTGTAATCATTTGTCTCTTCTGTACCATGCCCTTTCACTTTGGTTTCTGTTAGGCCCACTATGTCGATATCAAGGCTCTTTATTTCTTTAAAGACTTCACATTTCTTTGTAGAAATTCCCTGTATATTCCATGTTGCAATTCTTATTGTCCTTTTTTCGTGCCTGTTGTCGTCTTCATTTTGATCCATTCTGTTCCGAGGCTAAATTGGGAGGTTTTGCATTTGATTTCTTTTGCTAGGATGGAGTGCAGGTCTAACACCTAAACCCCCAACTTGGAGGACCAGGTGATTTTTATTCATGGTTTTCTTCCACTAGACGATTGTTTTTCTGGGCTCCTGGACTCTATCTATCCCTCCCTTGGGTTCCTCTGGGAATGAGGTGCCACTTACACCAAGTCCGCCGTACTGAAGTCCATCTTCTTTGCCTTCCTTGCCGATGTAGTCTTCACCCATAACCTTTGGCATGGGTAACGCATTATACCCTGCGATGCTGGGTCCCCAGCAGAACTTTGCCACCAGCTCGAAAACCGGACCCAATCCCACGACATGGACACGCCTGCTGAGAATTACCCAAGTGCGCTTGTAGGAGGAGGCTCTAAGCACCCTGTGCGTGTATGATTCCACACACAAAGGCATAATAATAATAATAATAATAATAATAATAATAATAATAATAACCACTTTTCAGACAAAGATAGAGTGGAGGTTCTAATTATTGTTATGAGTAACAGTGTTAATTATAAGCTTGCCTGTATTGTTCCAGATTTAGAAAACTGTTATTCTTGGCTTATAGCCCTGTATGCACATGTGTCACAGGCCAGCTTTACCAGACAAACAATAGCCGTTTAGTGTAACAGCTGCAATTTTTTCCAAAGTAGCATCTCCCCTGTGATTTTATGTTATATTAAGCCAGATTCAGTGCAAATAGAAGACATACAGGCCTGTGGCAATTTAATAATTGATTTTTAATGCAATTTTTAATTATTTATTCCTCATTCTTGATATTTATCCTTTGTGTTGGAATCTATGGAACACAATGAATGAATGAATGAATGAATGAATGGTTACTCAAGGTATTAGCTTAAAGCAATTCATACTTGAATATTATGTTCTTGTTGATCCTCACTTGCTATTAAAATTATATCAGTGATTTTATGGTTCTCTCAGTGCAGTGAAATTAATGAATTTATCTTCTATAATGTGTGTTTTGCCTCAGTTTACTTGAAGCATAGTGCTTGTTTTTCTGCCAGATGGTGGCTTCCCACCCCCCCCCCCCCCCCCTCCGCCCCCCAGATCCAGCAATGACTTATATTATTGATTTCAAATTGTAGTTTCGGCAAAAAAATTTAATTGTAATTTTGCATTCATGTAGGCTTACTACTTTGATCGTGATGATGTTGCGTTACCTGGTCTACACAAGTACTTCAAGCAGGCATCAGAGGAAGAAAGAGAGCATGCTACAAAGTTTATGAAATACATGAATAAGCGTGGAGGTCGAATTGTTCTCAGCTGTATTAATGCTCCAGATCACAACGAGTGGGGAACAGCAGAAGGTGCAATGCGTGAAGCATTGCAGTTGGAGAAAAAAGTAAACCAGGTCAGCTAACATCTGAGCAACTCTGATTCTACAATTTTATGATAATGTTAAGTTACATAACTTATTTATCCACTGAGTGTTGTTGCAATGAAAGATGGTAATGTGAGACAGTTATGCAATTCATTACAGTCTGCTAATAAACTGTAAAAATTTTTGATGCATAATGTTATGCAGAGTAGTACTATGTGCAGTTACATTCTCAAGAAAGAAAAATTTTCATTACACAAGTGTGTCATGAGAATAATTCAGTTCTTGTTCATCTTGTAGACAACTCTCTAAAAGTGTCAGCCATTTTACTAAAAGCTTCTTTATATGAAAGTTTCTTGCAATTCATTTAGCACACTTAAAAGTAAAATTATAATGTCCATAATTGTAGCAGTGAATGGAACATTTCCATAAATTTGCCTTATCACATTTCCTTCAAAAAGGTGAGTTATGTTGTGACATTTTGGTTCACCCATCTAATGATGAAAATGATTGACAGACAGCAAAGTTAATTTGAAAGGTGAACTGTAAATATTTCTTCTTGACAACTCATGTTCCACATGTGAATTTCTACTCACAAAAAGTAGTGTTTTTGAATAGAGCCTACACCTTTTAGTAAAGGAGCAGCTCATTTTCAAGCAGATAAGTCTGATCTTTATCTCCCCTTGTCCTTGCGAAAGGCAGGTCCAGAGTATCTGTCAGCAGAGTATTATTATTTCTTTCCTTTCTCAGACATTATGTTTGGTTAAAAATGGAAAGTGATGCGGACGTTGATCAAGCGTGACTTCCTTTTAACTGTACGGTATATGTTACATTGCATTTAGGAACTTTCAGGTAATTGAACATGTATCAATAATTACAGATTTCTGTAGTTGTATGCATACGTTTGGATGTAGCTGTATTGCATTGATGTACTGTTGGATATTGTGTGGTGTGACTCCTGTAGTTGATAGTATGATTGGTATAATGTCAACTTTATCCTGATGCCACATGTCCTTGACTTCCTCAGCCAGTTGGATGTGTTTTTCAGTTTTTTCTCCTGTTATCTCCTGAATATTTGTTGTATTTGGTATGGATATTTCAATTAGTTGTGTTAATTTCTTCTTTTTATTGGCGAGTATGATGCCAGGTTTGTTATGTGGTGTTATTTCATCTGTTATAATGGTTCTGTTCCAGTATAATTTGTATTCATCATTCTCCAGTACATTTTGTGGTGCATACTAGTATGTGGGAACCTGTTGTTTTATTAGTTTATGTTGTGTGGCAAGTTGTAGATGTATTATTTTTGCTACATTGTCATGTCTTCTGGGGTATTCTGTATCCGCTTGTGATGTGATCTACTGTTTCTATTTGTTGTTTGCAAAGTCTTCATTTATCTGTTGTGGTATTGGGATCTTTAATAATATGCTTGCTGTAATATCTGGTGTTTATTGTTTGATCCTGTATTGCAATCATGACTCCTTCCGTCTCACTGTAAATATTGCCTTTTCTTAGCAAAGTGTTGGATGCGTCTTGATCAATGTGTGGCTGTGTTAGATGATACGGGTGCTTGCCATGTAGTGTTTTCTTTTTCCAATTTACTTTCTTCGTATCTGTTGATGTTATGTGATCTAAAGGGTTGTAGAAGTGGTTATGAAATTGCAACGGTGTAGCCAATGTATTTATGAGTTATTGCATTGTGTATTTTGCTAGTTTCTGCTCGTTCTATACAGAATTTTCTTAAATTGTCTACCTGTCCATAATGTAGGTTTTTTATGTCGATAAATCCCCTTCCTCCTTCCTTTCTGCTTAATGTATGTAATGTATTCTATATTGGTAGCATTGTGATTGTGTAAGTGTACTGAGTGCTTCTAGGTCTGTGTTACTCAATTTCACTTCTCCAAATGAGTAGGTCAATATTGGTATAGCATAAGTATTTATAGCTTTTGTCTTGTTTCTTGTTGTCAATTCTGTTTTCAGTATTTTTGTTAGTCTTTTTAATTATTACACGGATCTGATCAGCTAGTCGTTCTGTTAAAAATTTGAATTCTGGGTATCTGGTAATAAATATTGTGTATACTTGTGCTCTGTATCCAGTTGTGTTGGTTCCTAAGTTTGTTGTTTGGTAATAACAGAACATGAGGTGTTGGTTAACTTCATCTGACCATCTCATCCTCTGTCTTTGTTTTCCTCCTAGAGTGGTTGCAGGAAGCATATCTTGCAAACCACTTGGGTATTGATGTGGAGATGTACCCCTAACTGCTAATTATGGCACCTGTCATGCAGTGTGTGGACAATGTCAACCTCCATTGGTGATGACGGCCTTGCAGTCCATCTTCTGTTATGTCACAGTGTGCAAGGAGGTGTGGGTTGGGGGATGTGGAAGGGGGGGGGGGGGGGGCAGGCATTGTAGCTGTGGCAGTGAAAGCACCCTGTGTAGGAGGGAAGCTCCCTTCATTGCTGGTGAGGCAGGCTAGTCCATGATGTTTGACAGGGTGGCTGTTTGTTGTGGGTGTGAAGGCAACATGTGTTGCTAAGGGGAGGGATGGAATCTTGTCTATCCTCTGAAACACTTCCAGTCCACAGCATGTGAGGACACAGTTGCAGCCACAAGCAGCATCAGTAATGCCTTGCAATGATGATGGCACAGGCATGCTGCAGATGAACTCCACTGCCTGTCGTTGCTGTTCAAGGTAGAGAATAGTCTGTTTGGCTGTGGCAGGTAGGGTGGGGCCACTTTGGAGTGAGACAACTTATGGAGTTGATGTTGTAGCCACATTAAATAAAGTTCCTATTCATATTGTTTTTCCTGGAGTTCTGGTTGTTTTTGCTGTTTGATCTTAAGAAACGCAGCCTATATCTTTGGTACACTGTGTTGTCCTTAAAACTAGCTAGATCTAAAGACTGCTCTGTCACTGATATCATAGCAGTGTTGTGCAGATGGGGTTAATACCTTGTCATCATTTATTGTAACCTACAGCAAATAAACTTTTGTGCAATTAAAGTATGTACTGGCCATCAACCATTAATACGACTGAAATTCTTGGTGCCTTGTATCTGAGAAAATTAAAGTCTACAAGAAAATACACTGAGGTTGAAGGAACATTTGTATTCCCAGAAGTCCAATTTGTAAAAGACACTTCATAATAATGTGATAAAGTTCAGTTTCCCACACGATGCTGGCGATGGTACAACATATATCGTAAGAAGATGTTTGAGTCTAGCACCTGTAGTCAAGCACTGTTGATAGTCATGCCTTGGCAGTGCGGCAGTGTGAGACAACAGTGGAGATCTCTCCAACAAATAGCATGACTACATACCTAAAATGGTTATGACAGCTGGATGTAATACTGTGATGTAAGATTAACAAGTACATCTTGAGCTAATGGTTGCAAATAGCAAGTCTGATACTGTTGTCGGTCGCATGTGAAATGTTGAAACTGATATCATCTACATCATCATTGGTGCCCTGGTATCAATACTGCATAACCTGAACAGGACTTTTTGCATTGCTTAAAGCAATGTAAACTACAGCAGTTACATTTCTCAAGGTATGTGGCTCTACTGTATGGTTTAATGATGATTGCCTCCTCTTGGGCAAAATATTCCAGAAGTAAAATAGTTCATTATTTGAATCTCCAGTCAGAGGACACTCAAGATATGATCATTAAAAACAAAATTTGCATTCCATTGGTAATAGTGTCAGATTTTAGATCCATTAAACAGCTAATTACGTTAATGAAGTTGAAAATAGAAATGGGTAGGTTAAAGTTAAATACAGATGCAATTGAAAGCTCACTGTCACTAATTTGTAATTACAGTCTTAAACTTACTCACCCTGTTAAGTCTGCTTAATACACTTTTCGTGCCCTTTCTGTTTCCAACTTGGAAGCTTGCACACCTAAAAACAGTATGAGAAAAAATGCATACTTCTTTCAGCAGAATAATATATTTTATTTTTGAGTTAGAGGTTTTATGTTCTTCGTCTAATGTTGTGATATCCTGCACTTGATAAAAGATGATTTTTACTATGAAATGATGGATTTTATTGAATACTTAGCCAATGTGATAACTCTTGCTAAGCTCTGACCAACGGTACCTTGGAAGGGCTTAGTGTTTCTGTTTGTACAGTCTATTCTATTGTAAATGTTGTCAAGTGTGTCTTGATCATATTATATTGCATTTATTTAGCATCCAAAGAACTAAGCATTCCAAATATAATTGTGTGTCACTGTAATTCATTATGCTGTACTATCACTGACTGCATTGTCTCATATCTCACTGGGAAATTAAAGTAGATATCTTATTGATTATATTTAATTTAATATGATTTTTCATAAATTCATCATTGCTGTAGAAGCTGTTGACTGTCATGTTTGTATTACTTGCTTGAACTGTGAAGTCAAGATTTCCCTACGTAGCTAACTTTTATGAATCTTGTAGGTCTCTTCTGGAGTTTAAAAGCTTATGTACCACGCTTTCATCATCCTGGAATAGAATCTCGTACTTCGGTAAACTGTGTATGAGCAAATAATATGCATATAACAACAGTGTTTGTATAGTGCAGTATTTTTTAAGCATAACATATAGCAACACTTACTTAGTTCTTTGTTTAGATTTCTTCAGAACCCTCCCGTCTTTAATGACTGTCTATACATGCTCCTAAGAATTTCAGTGAAAGCCCTCCTGAAGCCTGCTGTTCCCAAATTATATTACTGTACTACAGGGTGTTTATAAATTAATATTGAGGTTTTGACACTTCATTATATTAAACTTACAGTTACTCTTTCATTTGATATATCATTTATAACTGTAAGTTTAATGTAATAAATATTATAAAGCGGTAAAACCTCAATATTCATTTATAAACACCGTGTATAATCTTTGCTTCTTGAGTGACTGATGGTCATCCACACTGATTATATTTTGTCATTCACTACAAAATAGTTACCACAAAACAATTTTCCTACATTGCTTAAGTTTTATGCTGAAGATACGTTTCATCATGACACACTTTTGGTACCTGTCAAACAGATTGTTCAACCAATCATGGGTCGTTCCCTGAGCACTATATCAGTCTAACATAGTGAATTGTAGATTGTGATGGGTAACATCAAAGGCCTTTGAAAGATCTAGAAACAGTCCACAGGTTGGTTCCAATTGGTTGTGGCACTTTCAGAAAGTTATATACTACATTTTCAGTGGATTTGCTTTTTTATTTTTATTCAGTAAATCTGAATGTTACACATATTATTCTTTCAATCATTTTTGAAAATCTACGTAGTAATGACAGTGGTGTTTGTAATTTGTTCTACCTAATTTTTAACAGTGTGGTTTTTGAGGGCTTTAGGAAATATTAGTGAAAAAATGTGATGACATTTTATTTTCTGAACAATGTTAATCTCCATCTGCTGCCTGGCAGATGGTTCGTCAAACCGACTTCATGCTACTTCACCACTGCTCAGTTTCAAGCAGTGTACAGGAAAAACCAGCACTTAAATCTTTCTGTGCTAACTCAGATTTCTCTTATTTTATGATGATGGTCATTTCCCACTGTGTAGGAGTATGCCAACGGAAATTTTGTCACTCAGCGGAGAAAATGGGTGATCTAAATTTCATGAGAAGATCCTGTCACAACAAAAAACATTTGTTTTAATGGTTGCCACCCCACTCCGCATTCACATCCATGACACACTCTCCCCTAGTTCACAATAATACAAAATCACTGTCAATCCTGTCTCATGCTGATCAACACTGTAGAGCAATACTCTAAAAGATGATAGGCAAGTGTAGTGTAGGCATTCTCTTTTGTAGAACTGTTGCATATTCAGTTGATATCAGGTGTAGAAGAATGAAACTGAAATTTGCGTATAGATGATGCTAGCCATTGGTGTAGGGCCTGTGAGACCGCATCTGCAGTGCCATCTGCATCCTGTGATGGATGATGATGATTGTCAACATAGGGTAACCCAAGTTCCATACATCGATATCTGTTTCACACTTGTAAACGTGTCAAGTTTTGTGCCTACGATATAGGATTTGTGGACAGCACTGGTTTTCTGTTATCATTTGAAAAAAACTGCTACAAAATTGCTTCAAATGCTTTTTGAAGCTTTCTGTGAACATGCTCTTGGGAAAACAGTGTTTTGAGTGGTTCAAAAAAATCCAAAGTGGTGATTTTGACAAGAGAGATGTCAAGCACGTAAACCACCAAAAAATTTCAAACACAACAAATTGCAGTCACCTGACCAGAAGTCTTGTTCCTCCTGCCACCGAACTTCACCAATTCCCACTATATCGAACTTGAACCTATCCATTTCCCTTTTTAAATTTTCTAACCTACCTGCCCGATTAATGGATGTGACATTCCACACTCCAATCTGTAGAACGCCAGTTTTCTTTCTCCTGGTAAAGACATCCTCTTGAGTAGTCCCTGCCCGGAGATCCGAATGGGGGACTATTTTACCTCCGGAATATTTTACCCAAGAGGACACCATCATCATTTAACCAAACAGTAAAGCTGCGTGCCCTCAGGAAAAATTACGGCCGTAGTTTCCCCTTGCTTTCAGCCGTTCACAGTACCAGCACAGCAAGGCTGTTTTGGTTATTGTTACAAGGCCAGATCAGTCAGTCATCCAGACTGTTGCCCCTGAAACTGAAAAGGCTGCTGGCCCTCTTCAGGCATCACATGTTCGTCTGGCCTCTCAACAGATACCCCTCCATTGTGGTTGCACCTATGGTACGGCTATCTGTATCGCTGAGGCACTCAAGCCTCCCCACCAATGGCAAAGTCCATGGTTCTTGGGGGGGGGGGGGGGGGGGAGGGAGGTAAACTTTATTATCCTCCCAAAACTTAAAACCCAGTGAGCCACATTCCTTGGATGTTGATCAACTTCTCTCTGATGGCTCCATCCCTGTCCCATATCCCCACACAGCCCTGGTCCTTTCACCACCACCTCCCCAGAATCAGCTGCAAAGGAGCACACCCTTCATAACACAGCACTGTCCCAAACTGGAAAAACTGAACCATATCCTTTGCCATGGCTTTGATTATCTATTATGATGGCTTGAAATTAGGATCATCCTACCCAATATCCTTCCCACTCCTTGTAAAGTGGTGGTCCATTGCTCACCTAACCTCCTCAGCAACACAGTCCACACCTATGCTGTAATCAATCCCAAACCCTTGCCACACACCTGCCTGCTCATCCACCCAGCACTTCCTATGTCATTATTGTCACAGGCTTATTCTACCCTGCCAGAGGCTGGGCCACACATGAAAGCAGCCGTGTCATATACCAAATCTGCTGCAATCATTGCACAGCTTTTTATATTGGTGTGACTACCAACCAACTTTCCACCAGGATGAAAGGCCACCACCAAAATGTAACTAAGAGTAAGGTGACCATCCTGTGGCACAGCAGGCAACTGAACACAACATTCATGATTTTGATGGCTGCTTCCACAACCCGTGTCACCTGTATCCTCCCCTGAACCAACAGCTTTTTTGAACTGCAAGGTTCCCCTGAAATTATCCCAGCCTCAACCTATGATAGCCTAGTGTCTGTGCACTGTGTTGCACCTAACAGTTTCTGCCCCCTCTGCCCCATCATCTCCTCCCAGTTCACACCTCCTCACCTTTGCTGTGCCCTACTCTCTGCCGATACACCCACCAGACCTTTCCCCTCTCCTCCTCTGCTCACCCCTCTCCCATAGCCTCGTGATGCTGTGCCTTGCAGCCATGTCCTACTGCTTTCTAGTCGCTGCATGCTCTGCCAGACGGCACTCTTCTCACCCTTCGCCCATATCTTGCTATCCCTCCTCCTCCCATGTGTTTCTGCAGAGTGCTTTGGCTGGAAGTTCAGTGTGCAACAGTACTTTTGTTTTGCCTTTCTGCAACTCAACATGTCTTCCTTACAGTGAGTAGCAATGTGCCATTTTTGTAATTGTTGATATTCCAATGCGGGCTGTCCATTTATCCATTGTTCAAGCTAACATTTATATATTTTCCACCACATTCGTATATTTCCATTCTAAAGTTGCTAATCACTTCAAAACCTGAAATTCAAGCCTTTTTTGTAGCCGGCACTCACTTAGGCATGATACTGAAACAGCCCAGAGGTGATAAAGGCTATTCATAGTAGTTCACATGCATTCAGATTTCTTGATTTTTATTTGTCCTACTCCTGCAGTACATTTATTTAATTTTGTGTTGTAACCTTGCACTCACCTTGTAAAAAAATCTTGCTCTTCTTGTCACCATGGTTCACTAGGTAACAATTTTAAGTTGTCAACTGTTTTCAGAAGTCGGGGAACATAAAATGAATTTGGGCACTCTTATCCAATGATTTGTGGATGAACTGGGACAGTTGAAGTTCATAAGCATCTCTCCTAATTTTTAGAGAGGAAATTTAATCTCCAGGAAGGTCATATTACATGAGCATACAGTGTGTTCCATAGTTCTACAAATCTGCATATAGGTCTGTCTCTCATTTCTTCAAAGTGAGAATGACAGACATGTTTTTCTTGTTGCTTGGAACACATTGTTGCATCTTATGATAAACTAGCTAATAGAATGAATTAGTTTCTTTTATGTAAATAATTATGAAGTTTATTGCTGTCCCATCAGGTCCAGTTACCTTTCTTCCTTTTAATGATTTTAGTCATTCTCTGTTCTAATCTCAATATCTGTCATGTCACCATTTGTATGATGCTTGAAAAGAGTGGCCATGCTGTGATCTACCACTGTGAAACACTTTTGAAAGACTGGATGCATTTCAATCTTCTTCATGACAGCTTTCGTTTCAATGCCAGTATGATCAGCAAGCAAATGCAAAATTGATTTTGATCCATCTACCGATTTTGCACAGTACCAAACTTTCTCACAGTTTCTCATGAAATAGATAGACAAAATACTTTTGAATTTATTGGATGCTTTGCTCATTGGTGTTGTATTCTTTTGACTTCATTCAACTGCTTATCAACAAGGTTTTAAGTTAATTAACATTTTTGATGAGGCTCTCTTTGTCCTTTACCAAGTGAGGTGGCACAGTGGTTAGTACATGAATTCACATTCTGAAAGACAATGGTTCAGATGTGCATCTGGTCATTCAGATTTGGTTTTTCTATGATTTTACTAAATTACTCCAGGCAAATGCTGGGATTGTTCATTTGAAAGGACACAGCTGATTTCCTTGCCAGCTCTGAAACAACTCGAGCTTGTGCCCCACATCTAATGACCTCGATGTTGACAGTATGTTAAACACTAGTCACCCTTCACTCTGTCCCTCCTTCCTTTTCATTGCCTTTACGGTAGATTTTTAAAACAGGCATTGAACTTAGTGGTCCTTTCCCATCTCTCACAATGTTACACATATTTATTGTACATTATTCTTGAATTTTATCCATCCATCTTTGTTGCCAGAGATGGATGTTTGAGGTTAACTGTTTAGGTATATGCACATTTGCTAAGCAGAAATTTTTTCCTATTTTCTTAACATTATTTTTCACACGTGTAGTTATTGATGCTCTAACAGTTTGTTGATTCCCTTCTTTAAATGTACTGAGTCAATAGATAGTCCTAACATGCAGCCTTGGTGACCTAGTTATCTAACAAATTGCTAAACAAAGTATTCACAACAGACCTTTTAAAGTAATCTCATAGAAACCCTTGATGTAATTGGAGGAGTCTCCCAGTCAGTAGCTGGCAAAGTCAAAATCTTTCACTATTCCCATAGCATGGTCAGAAAATGTAAGTCTAATATTCTTCGTGTTTTCTCTGAAGCATTCTGTCATCACAGTTTTTGAGACAGCTCGTCTCTAAAAGCATCAGATTGCCATGTTTGGCTCATCTTCAACATTTTTCATCATCCAAATTACTTCTCATTCAGAATCTCCAATAACTTCACTAGATAAAATTAATCTCTTTCCATCAATAAATATGCCACATCTCTATTGGTATCCAGCCTGTTCTTGCAATATATAGATACTGAAGCACCACAGGTACTGTGAACTTTCACACCACACAGATAGACAATCAAATCTCTCAGCTTCTACATTGTCAAACCATGTTCTGTTAAACACAAGGAGGGGCACGTGAAGAGTACACTGATGAGCTAAGACACTACAGCCATTGCCCACCATGAGATTGATGCCACCTACTGGCATTGCAGGCATGTAAGGAAAGTGTAAAAGCAGAGCACAGATGGGTGAGGACCCATTCTGTGGGTGATATAGGCCATAAATGGGGAAATCCACTGACATAAGCAACTTCAACAAATGCCAGATTTTTGTGGTGCAGTGTCTGGAAACAAGCATATCAGAAATGATTCAGCTGGCTTGCTGTTAACATGCTACTGTCATGAGTCTGTGGAAAGTGGTTAAAAAAAGAGAGAAATCACAATAGGCATCAGGGTGTTGGACATTCACATCTGATCACAGAATGTAAAGGTTGGTGGCTTGCCCATTTGTGTAAACGAGGATAGGTGGTGATCTGTGGAAGTTCTATTGAGAAAACACATTGCTGGTGCAGGCAGAAGTGTTTCAGAGAACACTGTTCAGCACACATTTTTGAACATGGGGTTTCATGGCAGAAAGACCTTTTTGTGTTCCCATACTGATCAGACATTATCAATTATGATTGCAGTGATCTCAAGGCTACACCAGGTTGATGGTTGTGTCTAGGTATGCCATCATCCAGGCAAAAACCCACTCAAAACATGTGCTGTAGCACAGACACTGGATGTGAGGACAGTCTTCTGCAATGGAAGACATCACTTGGTCTTCCATGGTATCTGTGATAGTAATCAAAGTCACCATGATTGCTGTGGACTATCTTAACATCATTGTAGACTGCCTGCATCACTTCATGCTTGATGTCTTCCCCAATGTGGATGAAATCTTCCATCATGACAACAATTGTCCAGTGCCGGCCACTGTGGCCGAGTGGTTCTTGGCACTTCAGTCCAGAACTGTGCTGCTGCTACGGTCGCAGGTTTGAATCCTGCCTTGGGTATGGATGTGTGTGATGATGTCCTTAGGTTAGGTAGGTTTAAGTAGTTCTAAGTCAAGGGGACTGATGACCTCAGATGTTAAGTCCATAGTGCTCATCCATTTGATTTTGACAATTGTGCATATCACAAGGCCTTAATCATCCTTAAGTGATTAGTGATTTAGGCACATGATAGTGACCCATGTTGATGTAATAGCCAATGATTTGATCTGAGCTGAACTCAGTGGAACTCATCTGGGACACTATCAGGTGCCAGTTCCACAAACCACCAGCCCAAAATTTATGAGAATTGCATGCCCCTTTTCTTGATATGTGGTGCCACATACATCTTGAAATTTACCAAAGCCTTGAATCCATGCCACACACAGTTGCTGTTGTATTGGATTCCAAAGCTGGACCAGTGCACTATTAAGTAGGTGGTCATGATGTTATGGCTCATCTCTATATATGCATGTAATGATATCTGATAACAATAATTCACTCTGACCTGTTTCGGGTTGGCATGGTATTGCATATACTAAACAACTACTGAGTTAAAAGTTCTTATTTAGTAAACAACTAATGAGATAAAAGTTCTTAGTTCTGAGAACTCTATTCAGCATATTACTTCTCATTTGAAACTTTGTAGTTGATTTTGTTTTCTTCAGCCATCAATAGAATTCAGGCACTGTCACATTCATTGTTCTGTTCAGATTCAAAAGCATTCTCCTAAAATGCAGGTCAGCCAAGGAAGCTCACACCCTTTTTTTTGAAAGGGGGGGTGGGTGAGGGGAGGAGGACAGAGCTATGGTATGTTACATATTTGTCATATAATAACTGGATTTATCCACATAGAAAAAAAGACAACTTCAGTCACAGTGTTTTTGTGTCAGATTAGCAATTCAGAAGTTATGTGATGCTAATGACAGAGCATGAGAAGAGAATGGACTACCTAGAGATGCAACACAGTACCGAAAATTTCATATTGTTGCATCTTCACAGTACAGAGTTGAATCTCAATGCATATGTTAAGTTCTATAGCTGGTCACTATTCTTTAAAATCATAACAATGTAACAGTCTCCCATTATTTTATACTTTTTACAGAATTAGCACAGTAGTTAAATCATCAGGAATGACTACTGAAGCACCAGGAAATGACTATTAATTAGTAGTCTCACATCAAAAAAATATGCACTACCAGAGCTAAGAAACATAATACAAATAGATGATGTATTGTGATATATGATTGATTTGTGGCTGTACCAACTACAATTCTCAAAACTGCACGAAATTGTGTGATCCCACAAATTTCTCTGTTTCTTTGAGACATCTTAATCTGCATACAAAAGAGATTTAAAGTTCAATTCCTTTATTTCATACAAGGGAAATCACCATTAATATTCATGTCTAAAATGGTAACATGTAAAATATAGAAATTTTACAAATGTCTCTCTTTAGTGTATACCAGTCACCTTCTGGTATTAACTCTAGACTGGTTTCCAAGGGCATTATTTCAGTACAGTCAAATATAGGTCCCTGAAAATATATACATCCTAAGATTCATTTTGTAGCAGGTGTGACAAAACAAATGTGAAAGTGTGATCACAAAGGAGGTAAGGCATAAAGAAAGATAGAATTCCAGAAAGCACTAAGATTAAACACCAAGTTTACACAAAAGCAAGTAACACAAATGCAATTTAAAGACAAAGCAAATGGATTTTTCATTCCCTAAAGACATGTATCATATGATAAGTAATCAAGCTGCTGATTACAAACAAATTCTCCCCCCACCCCCTGACTTAAGTACAATACTGTGTGGTTTTATCAGAAGAGGACATGCTACCTAAAAGTAATCAAACAAATGGGTGACAAGCAATCCTAAATATTAGACACATGGTATTGCAATCTACAGTGGTTCAGCCACACAATGACTTAATCTCTCAGATCAAGAATATATACCATAAAAAATATAAAAAAGATCAGTATTACACATAAGCAAAACACACTCTTACTAATGTTGTATTTCACTACTTTCTCCAACCTGACTACTAACAACTGCGTCAGGAGATCTTTGAAAAACAGTAACAAAAAATGAAGTATTGGCAAGGGTGCTTCCTACCACGTAACCAACTTAACTATAGGCAACTGAGTATTTTGAAGAAACAGTAATAAATGTGACATTGTTTCAAACCTTCCTCTACATACTTTTGTATAATTGTCTCACATAGATATCCAAGTACTCTGATAAATAGTACAGGGAGCTTTATTCAGACAGGAAGAAAAAATATTATTTACGAGAATCAGAATAAGAATCAGAATTTTTATTATCCCATAACGTACAAAGTCAAATCACAGATCTGATGTACTGGGGACTCGTCAACATTACATTTACATTACAATTTCAATTTGTATATACAGTTTTACAAAAACAACATATCAACACTCCAGTTTACATGTATCACAAAGTAATATAGAACAGCAGTGTTTACGTAGTAAACATATTTTTAAAATCATTTATTTTACACAAAACTGCTTAGCTTAATTTACAGGTGATGTTTCCTTGCTCAGACTTCCACATCATCATTCATAAATTCTTCTATGGAGTAATAACATTTCTCCACTAGTAACTTGTGCAGGTTTGGTTTCAGTTGCCCTAGCTCCATGCTGTTTGTTTCTTTTTTAGCATGTTGTAGATTTTCATGCCCATATATTCTGGGGTTTGTGCATATAACTTTAATCTATGAGTAGGAAGCATGAAGTTTGTCTTATTTCTAGTGCTGTATTGATGCTTAAAATTGTTGTCTGTGAATAACGTAGGGTTACTGTACACAAAAATAATCAGTTCATAGATGTACAAACAGGGGGCACTTAATATTTTTAGATTTCTTAATAGTGGGCGGCAAGATTCTTTTGGTCTTGCATTACACATATTTCTAACAATTGATTTTTGTAATTTTAATATTCTAATGATTTTGCTTGTATAACCCCAAAGTAAATGCCATACCTTATAACAGCTTCAAAATAGCTGTGATAAACTACTTTTCTTATCTCCATGCTAGTTGAGTATGACAAAATCTTCATAGCAGAGGTCAGGCTGTTTAACTTGTTTGCCAAGTATTCTATATGTGAAGACCAGGATAAATTTTGGTCCAAATGTATTCCTAAGAATTTAACACAATCTGATTCTTTCAGTTCCTGGTTTCTGCAGGCAATATGAATTTCATTTATTTTACAGTTTTTAGTTTTAAACTATAGTAAATGTGTTTTTCCAATATTCAATTTTAACCCATTTAGTTGGAACCAGTTTTCTAAACTGTCTAGTAGATTTGTGACAGTTGAGGGAATTTGTTCTGAGTGATTGCTTTCGATGAGGGCAGACGTATCATCAGCGAATAAAACTGAGTGTGAATTTATGTTTAGTGGCAAGTCATTTATGTAAAGTAAGAATAAAATTGGACCCAGAATAGAGCCTTGTGGAACGCCTTGTGAAATAATCATCCATTCAGAGAAGAAATTTCCCTTGCTTGATGATATAACTACTCTTTGTTTTCTCTTTGTGAGATATGACCTGAACCACTCTAAAACACGACCTCCAATTCCGTATTTTTCCATTTTATACAGGAGCAATTGATGGTTTACACAATCAAATGCTTTTGTGAGGTCACAGAACAATCCTGCAACTTTGCTAGACTTGTCTAAGGCAGAACAAATTTTTTTCACAAACTCATTTATGGCGTCTACTGTGTTTTTGCCTTTCTGAAAGCCGTATTGATTATCTGACAGTATGTTTGATTTTTCTATAAATTTTTTTATTTGTATTACTACCACTTTTTCAAATATTTTTGAGAAAATTGGGAGAATAGAAATTGGGCGGTAGTTCCCCATATCTTCTCTTGAGCCTTTTTTGAACAAAGGTTTTACCTCTGCATGCTTCAGGGCGTCTGGAAAGTGGCCTTCTTCGAGTGATTTATTGATTATTGAGGAAAGGGGGTGAGCTATTATCTTGGCAGCTGATTTAACTACTTTAGTAGGTATGCCATCCCACCCTGTGCAGTTTTTGTTTTTGAGCTGCAATATAGTGTTCTCTACATCTTTGGCTGAAATTTTTTTAAATTTGTTAAAGCATTCTTCTGCCTTCTGACTTAATTTTACTTTTTTGGTGTAACCATCTACATCTGCAACTGATTTTGATACATTTATAAAAAAAAATGTTAAATGACTCTGAAATCAGAGCAGGATTTGTTATAGTTTTATTTCCCACCTTAATTTTGGAGATAACTTTGCTGTGAGTTCTCATCCCCAGTTCTGATTTTACGACAGACCAGACTGCTTTTGATTTGTTTTCATGAGCCAAGATGTATGTATTATTTACCATTTCTTTTGCAGCTTTCACTACCCTTTTAAATAAGCCTTTATACCGTTTTTCATAATTTATGAAAACAGGGTCTTTGTTATATTTCAACTCCTTGTGCAGTTGTCTTTTCTTCCAACTGGATACTTTTATTCCAGTGGTGATCCAATTTAGCTTATTTGACACCTTTGTGTGGAATACTCTAAGTGGAAATATTTCATTAAATACATGTAGAAAACTTTCTAGAAACCTGTTAAAATGTACAGAGGTTGGAGTTTCATCTTCAACTTGCCACTCCACCTCTTCTAATTTAGAGCAGAACTGTTTTAAATTTCCAGCAGTAAAATGTCTTTTGCTATAAGTATTTTTAGTACTTGGTTCATTTGCATTTGCTATTTTTCTCAAGAATAGCAATGATTCTCAGTAAGATGCTTACTCACATTAAGTCTCAAATTTTAAGGAACTAGTTCCAGTGTCTAACCTACATCAAGTGAACACGTAGTATGGAACTGCAAAGTATTTTATTCTAAACTAAAGATTCTTTTAAGTTGATATCTCAGGCAAAAATAGTTTCTCTCACTCACAGAGGTGCAAGTACTAAGTCAGACAGTTCACCAGATTTATATTTTGTTGTCAGTTGTTTATAGGCAGCTAGATTTTTCATTTTACTTGCTTCATTCAAATCATTCCTATCATTCCTATGTCAGTTCCGTATTGATACAAATCCAGATTTACATACCACAGATACGCCAGTCCAACAACCACTACTTAAAAAACTTGTAAGCTCAAACATAAATGGAGGTTTTACTCCAACAGCCAACACTAATTTCACCATGATGTCTCTCATAATTAAATGCAGCATACTATCCTGAACAAGAATAATATAAATTACATAACAGAGCATCAGCATACCCTTAACATAACCTTAGCCTAGCATCATCAATAATCCTAGCATCATCACACTCTATATCAAAAACATTCCAGTATTCTCTGTTGTAGTAGTACTAGTAGTAGTACTAGTATTAGTATTAGTATTAATAATAATAATAATATAGTATCACATAGACTATTTAAATCATAATAATATCAAATACCTTCGTAGTGCCCTAATTGGCATCTTTGTAAAACCCTAACTGAATAATGCTCTGCACATAATTTACTTATTTTGCTGATGATACCACCACACATGTTTTTATTACTCAAGAACTAAATTGCCTTCCAGTTATCATACATCATGTAATGCTCTCTTGGATTTGAAAATACTTCTGATAAGTTGTTTCTCCCAACATCAAGCATAACTAGACAACTGACAGATTGCAAAAGTTAACCTTTATGTTTCGTTTCACATTATTTTTCTGTGCACTCCAAAGAATAGTTGCTAACTGTTTTCACACTGACATTTAAGTGTATTTTCAGTCTGACTCCCATATTTAATTTTACTAATGAATCATAAGTATTTTGATTATAGTTTACAGTATACTGAAAAGTTTTACAATCTTCAAATGAAGTTGCGAGTGTATAGTAGTTCTATAAAGCATATAGATTCTTCCACACAACACATTTTTCTATGAAAAATTCAGATTTCATTCTCTGGCATAAGTTTGAACAATGACTTTGCCATTGGTGGGGAGGCTTGCGTGCCTCAGCAATACAGATAGCTGTGCCATAGGTGCAACCACAATGGAGGGGTATCTGTTGAGAGGCCAGACAAATGTGTGCTTCCTGAAGAGGGGTAGCAGCCTTTTCAGTAGTTGCAGGGGCAACAGTCTGGATGATTGGCTGATCTGGCCTTGTAACACTAACCAAAACGGCCTTGCTGTGCTGATACTGTGAACAGCTGAAAGCAAGGGGAAGCTACAGCTGTAATTTTTCCCGAGGGCATGCAGCTTTACTGTATGGTTAAATGATGTTGGTGTCCTCTTGGGTAAAATATACCGGAGGTAAAATAGCCCCCCATTCGGATCTTCGGGCAGGGCTACTCAGGAGGACATTGCTATGAGGAGAAAGAAAACTGGTGTTCTATGGATCCCCGGAGGCTGATCAGAAAGCCTCCCCGGTGCGTCTGACAAACAGGTTTCAGGCACTGTCTCTGGCTGAGCCAGATGCAGCTGCCTGCCCTGTTTCAGAGGATCATTCTCAGCCTTCAAGGTCCGGGCAATCGCAGAGGGTGGGATTACTGGTAGTTGGGAGCTCCAATGTTAGGCGCGTAATGGGGCCCCTTAGGGATACGGCGGCTAAGGAGGGGAGGAAATCCAGTGTGCACTCAGTGTGCATTCCATTCCGGGAGGAGTCATTCCTGATGTGGAAAGGGTCCTTCCGGATGCCATGAAGAGCACAGGGTGCAGCCAGCTGCAGGTGGTGGCACATGTCAGCACTAATGACGTGTGTCGCTTTGGATCTGAGGAAATTCTCTCTGGATTCCAGCGGCTATCTGATTTGGTGAAGGCTGCCGGTCTTGCTTACGAGATGAAGGCAGAGCTCACCATCTGCAGCATCGTTGACAGAACCGACTGTGGACCTTTGGTGCAGAGCCGGGTGGAGGGTCTGAATCAGAGGCTCAGACGGTTTTGCGACCGTATTGGCTGCAGATTCCTTGACTTGCGCCATAGGGTGGTGGGGTTTCGGGTTCCGCTGAATAGGTCAGGAGTTCACTACACTCAGCTGGCGGCTACACGGGTAGTGGAGGCTGTGTGGCGTGGACTGGGCGGCTTTTTAGGTTAGAAGGCCTCGGGAAAGTGCGGGATGGGCTGCAATGTCAAAGGGTGCTTGGCAATTACAGGACGTGCTTGGATCAAGGAACAGTCGGAATTATAGTTGTAAATTGTTGTAGTTGCGCTGGAAAAGTCCCTGAGCCTCAAGCGCTAATAGAAAGCACAGAAGCTGATATCGTTATAGGTACAGAAAGCTGGCTAAAGCCTGAAATAAGTTCTGCAGAAATTTTTACGAAGTCTCAGACGGTGTTCAGGAAAGATAGATTAGGCAGAATTGGTGGTGGAGTGTTTGTGTCTGTCAGTAGTGGTTTATCTTGTAGTGAAGTCGAAGTAGATACTCCGTGCGAATTGGTGTGGGTGGAGGTTATACTTAACAGCCGAATTAAGTTAATAATTGGCTCCTTCTACCGACCCCCAGACTCCGATGATACAGTTGCGGAACAGTTCAGAGAAAGTTTGAGTCTCATAACAAATAAATACCCCGCTCATACGGTTATAGTTGGTGGGGACTTCAACCTACCCTCGGTATGCTGGCAAAAATACTTGTTCAAAACTGGTGGTAGGCAGAAAACGTCTTCCGAGATTGTCCTAAATGCATTCTCCGAAAATTATTTCGAGCAGTTAGTCCACGAACCCACGCGAATTGTAAATGGTTGCGAAAACACACTTGACCTCTTGGCCACAAACAATCCAGAGCTGATAGAGAGCATCATGACTGATACAGGGATTAGTGATCACAAGGTCATTGTAGCTAGGCTCAATACCATTTCTTCCAAACCCATCAGAAACAAACGCAAAATAATTTTATTTAAAAAAGCGGATAAAGTGCCACTAGAAGCCTTCCTAAAAGACAATTTCCATTCCTTCCGAACTGACTATGCGAATGTAGACGAGATGTGGCTCAAATTCAAAGATATAGTAGCAGCAGCAATTGAGAGATTCATACCTCATAAATTGGTAAGAGATGGAACGGATCCCCCGTGGTACACAAAAAAGGTCCGAACGCTGTTGCAGAGGCAACGGAAAAAGCATGCGAAGTTCAGAAGAACGCGAAATCCCGAATATGGGCTAAAATTTACAGATGCACGAAATTTGGCACGTACTTCGATGCGAGATGCCTTTAATAGGTTCCACAACGAAACATTGTCTCGAAATTTGGTAGAAAATCCGAAGAAATTCTGGTTGTATGTAAAATACACAAGCGGCAAGACGCAGTCAATACCTTCGCTGCGCAGTGCCGATGGTACTGTTATCGACGACTGTGCCGCTAAAGCGGAGTTATTGAATGCAGTTTTCCGAAATTCCTTCACCAAGGAAGACGAATGGAATATTCCAGAATTTGAAACACGAACATCTGCTAGCATGAGTTTCTTAGAAGTAGATACCTTAGGGGTTGCGAAGCAACTCAAATCGCTTAATACGGGCAAGTCTTCAGGTCCAGATTGTATACCGATTAGGTTCCTTTCAGATTACGCTGATACTATAGCTCCCTACTTAGCACTCATATACAACCGCTCGCTCACCGATAGATCTGTACCTACAGATTGGAAAATTGCGCAGGTCGCACCAGTGTTTAAGAAGGGTAGTAGGAGTAATCCATTTAACTACAGACCTATATCATTGACGTCGGTTTGCAGTAGGGTTTTGGAGCATATACTGTATTCAAACATTATGAACCACCTCGAAGGGAACGATCTATTGACACGTAATCAGCATGGCTTCAGAAAACATCGCTCTTGTGCAACGCAGCTAGCTCTTTATTCGCACGAAGTAATGGCCGCTATCGACAGGGGATCTCAAGTTGATTCCGTATTTCTAGATTTCCGGAAAGCTTTTGACACCGTTCCTCACAAGCGACTTCTAATCAAGCTGCGGAGCTATGGGGTATCGTCTCAGTTGTGCGACTGGATTCGTGATTTCCTGTCAGGAAGGTCGCAGTTCGTAGTAATAGACGGCAAATCATCGAGTAAAACTGAAGTGATATCAGGTGTTCCCCAGGGAAGCGTCCTGGGACCTCTACTGTTCCTGATCTATATAAATGACCTGGGTGACAATCTGAGCAGTTCTCTTAGACTGTTCGCAGATGATGCTGTAATTTACCGTCTAGTAAGGTCATCCGAAGACCAGTATCAGCTGCAAAGCGATTTAGAAAAGATTGCTGTATGGTGTGTCAGGTGGCCGTTGACGCTAAATAACGAAAAGTGTGAGATGATCCACATGAGTTCCAAAAGAAATCCATTGGAATTCGATTACTCGATAAATAGTACAATTCTCAAGGCTGTCAATTCAACTAAGTACCTGGGTGTTAAAATTACGAACAACTTCAGTTGGAAGGACCACATAGATAATATTGTCGGGAAGGCGAGCCAAAGGTTGCGTTTCATTGGCAGGACACTTAGCAGATGCAACAAGTCCACTAAAGAGACAGCTTACACTACACTCGTTCGTCCTCTGTTAGAATATTGCTGCACGGTGTGGGATCCTTACCAGGTGGGATTGACGGAGGACATCGAGAGGGTGCAAAAAAGGGCAGCTCGTTTTGTATTATCGCGTTATAGGGGAGAGAGTGTGGCAGATATGGTAAGCGAGTTGGGATGGAAGTCATTACAGCATAGACGTTTTTCGTCGCGGCGAGACCTTCTTACGAAATTTCAGTCACCAACTTTCTCTTCCGAATGCGAAAATATTTTGTTGAGCCCAACCTACATAGGTAGGAATGATCATCAAAATAAAATAAGAGAAATCAGAGCTTGAACAGAAAGGTTTAGGTGTTCGTTTTTCCCGCTCGCTGTTCGGGAGTGGAATAGTAGAGAGATAGTATGATTGTGGTTCGATGAACCCTCTGCCAAGCACTTAAATGTGAATTGCAGAGTAGTCATGTAGATGTAGATGTATGGATCAGAGCATGGAATGTCAGATCCCTCAATCAGGCAAGTAGGTTAGAAAATTTTAAAAGGGAAATGGATAGGTTAAAGTTTGATATAGTGGGAATTAGTGAAGTTCGGTGGCAGCAGGAACAGGACTACTGGTCAGGTGAATACAGGGTTATAAATACAAAATCAAATAGAGGTAATGCAGGAGTAGGTGTAATAATGAATAGGAAAATAGGAATGCGGGTAAGCTACTACAAACAGCATAGTGAATGCATTATTGTGGCCAAGATAGATACGAAGCCCACACCTACCACAGTAGTACAAGTTTATATGCCAACTATCTCCGCAGATGACGAAGAAATGGAAGAAATGTACGACGTTATAAAAGGAATCATTCAGATAGTGAAGGGAGATGAAAATTTAATAGTCATGGGTGACTGGAACTCGATGGTAGGAAAAGGAAGAGAAGCAAACATAGTAGGTGAATATGGGATGGGAGTAAGGAATGAAAGAGAAAGCAGCCTGTTAGAATTTTGCACAGAGCATAACTTAATCATAGCTAACACTTGGTTCAAGAATCATAAAAGAAATTGTATACATAGAAGAAGCCTGGAGATGCTGGAAGGTCTTAGATTATCTAATGGTAAGACAGAAATTTAGGGACGAGGTTTTAAATTGCAAGATATTTCCAGGGGCAGATGTGGATTATAACCACAATCTACTGGTTAATGAACTGTAGATTAAAATTGAAGAAACTGCAAGAAGGTGGGAATTTGAGGAGATGGGACCTGGATAAACTGAAAGAACCATAGGTTGTAGAGTGCTTCAGAGAGAGCATTAGGGAATGATTGACAAGAATGGGAGAGAGAAATACAGTAGAAGAAGAATGGGTAGCTTTGAGAAATGAAATAGTGAAGTTAGCAGAGGATCAAATAGGTAAAAAGACGAGGGCGAATAGAAATCCATGGGTAACAAAAAAGATATTGAATTTAAATGAAGAAAGGAGAAAATATAAAAATGCAGAAAATGATGCAGGCAAAAAGGAATACAAATGTCTCGAAAATGAGATCGACAGGAAGTGCAAAATGGTTAAGCAGGGATGGTTAGAGGACAAATGTAACCATGTAGAGGTGCGTATCACTAAGGGCAAGATAGTTACTGCCTACAGGAAAATTAAAGAAACCTTTGGAGAAAAGAGAACCACTTGCCTGAATATCAAGAACTCAGATGGAAACCCAGTTCTAGGCAAAGAAGGGAAAGCAGGAAGCAGGAAGGTGGAAGGAGTATATAGAGGGTCTATACAAGGGTGATGTTCTTGAGGACAACATTATAGAAATGGAAGAGAATGTAGATAAAGATGAAACGGGAGATATGATACTGCATGAAGAGTTTGACAGAGCACTGAAAGACCTAAGTCGAAACAAGGCCCCCGGAGTAGACAACATTCCATTGGAACTACTGACGGCCTTGGGAGAGCCAGGCCTAACAAAACTCTACCGTCTAGTGAGCAAGATTTATGAGACAGGCAAAATACCCTCAGATTTCAAGAAGAATATAATAATTCCAATTGCAAAGAAAGCAGTGTTGACAGATGTGAAAATTTATGAGCCACTGCTGCAAAATACTAACTTTACAGACGAATGGAAAAACTGGTAGAAGCTGACCTCTGGCTAGATCAGTTTGGATTCCGTAGAAATGTTGGAACACGTGAGGCAATACTGACCCTACGACTTATCTTAGAAAATAGATTAAGGAAAGGTAAACATATATTTCTAGCTTTTGACAATGTTGACTGGAATACTCTCTTTCAAATTCTGAAGGTGGCAGGGGTAAAATACAGGGAGCAAAAGGCTATTTACAATTTGTACAGGAACCAGATGGCAGTTATAAGAGTCAAGAGGGACATGAAAGGGAAGCAGTGGTTGGGAAGGGAGTGAGACAGGGTTGTAGCCTATCCCCGATGTTATTCAATCTGTATATTGAGCAAGCAGTAAAGGAAACAAAAGAAAAATTTGGAGTAGGAATTAAAATCCATGAAGAAGAAATAAAAACTTTGAGGTTCATCGATGACATTGTAATTCTGTCAGAGGCTACAAAGGACCTGGAAGAGCAGTTGAACGGAATGGACAGTCTTGAAAGGGGGATATGAGATGAGCATCAACAAAAGCAAAACGAGGATAATGGAATGTAGTTGAATTAAATCGGGTGATGCTGTGGGAATTAGATTAGGAAATGAGATGCTTAAAGTAGGAAATAAGTTTTGCTATTTGGGGAGCAAAATAACTGTTGATGGTCAAAGTAGAGAGGATATAAAATGCAGACTGGTAATGGCAAGGAAAGCGTTTCTGAAGGAGAGAAATTTGTTAACATCAAATATAGGTATAAGTGTCAGGAATCGTTTCTGAAAGTATTTGTACGGAGTGTAGCCATGTATGAAAGTGAAACATGGATGATAAATAGTTTAAACAAGAAGAGAATAGAAGCTTTTGAAATGTGGTGCTACAGAAGAATGCAGAAGATTAGATAGGTAGACCACATAACTGATGAGGAGGTATTGAATATAATTGTAGGGAAGAGAAATTTGTGGCACAACTTGACTAGAAGAAGGGGTCGGTTGGTAGGGCATATTCTGAGACATCAAGGATCACCAATTTAGTGTTGGAGGGCAGTGTGGAGGGTAAAAATCATAGAGGGAGACCAAGAGATGAATACACTAAACAGATTCAGAAGGATGTAGGTTGCAGTAGGTACTGGGAGATGAAGCAGCTTGCACAGGATAGAGTACCATGGAGAGCTGCATCAAACCAGTCTCTGGACTGAAGACAACAACTACTACTACTACTACTACTACTACTACTACTACTTTCATTCATGGCTTTTTTTCAGTTTGTTAATGTTTGTGCTTTAATAAAATTTGTATTGCCACTGTGAGATCTACATATAACATATTACATTGATTCACGTACTATGTAACTATTATGCAACATAGAAGACGATAGAATGACAGTAGAAGATATTTTGTAAAAGATAAACAGATGAGTCAGAGAAAAGCATGCAATACAGACACTGAAACTATTGAAGTAAAACTGCGAGAGCATTGGGGTCCTGGGTTAGCCAATTTCATGTTAAACAAAGTTCCTGTGATCCCCTGAGGATACTACTGTTACAATGTTTCTATTTCACACTCTTAATTTTCATTTGCTTGAATTTTTATCATTAATTTTTTGGTTAGCCATAGTTATATCACCAACCAACCAACAAATTTATTTTCCCACAATCCAACTTCATTTCTCAAAACAGTCTTAAAACGAAAATTTTTACAATAACTTGTTATAGAATTAGTCTTAGTACCATAGTAGCTTGAAATCATGACATCACAGCTGTTAATTTCCCTGCAAACATTGTCTGTATATAGTTCTGCTGTTAGTTCAACTCTGCTTTTGATGAGTTTCTTTTATCCACTAAATCTGTAAATATACTTTAAGGATTTGCTTCAGTTTACTGTCATTGCATCTCTTCCATTTTAGCTGAAATTATTCTGAATATTTCCTCCCGTTCCAGTTTCTTGTCTATTTTTGAATCGTCTAAGTTATCTCATCTAAGTTTTCACTGACATCAAGTTGATTAATGTGTGACAGCCCTACCCTCCCACCCCCACTTCCTGTGTCATTTCTCCTGTTATTTTCATGATTATTGATACAA